>NC_067429.1:18128506-18753506 GCF_009764475.1 Pristis pectinata
AAAGTCACAAAAGATGACTTTTGTGTTTCTCCAAAATTCAACTGGATTCTTCTCATTGTGAGTTGCATTTGTGCACCTGGCATGATTTCTGCTTCGAACATGCATCAAGTGATGTAATTTCCCATACAACACACCTTTTGGAGAATTGTTGGGGAAATTAGTGTGTGACGTTCTGTGACAACCACCCCCCCCCCCCCCCCCCCCCCCCCCCCGCCATTATCGCTCACTACCAAAACACCTAGGGATTACTAGCAACACACAAAATGCAGGAGAAACTCAGCAAGTCAGGCAATGGACAATTTTCGTTTCTGGCCGAGACCATTCATCTGGGCATTCCAGCATTATTGAGGTTCACAGCAACAGATCCACCAGCAAATCCACATACAATATGCGAGCAAGGAATTTCATTGTACTCTGGTGTATATGGCAATAAACTAATCTGAATCTGAATCATATAATGTTCTTACAATGGCGCACAACAATTTCTAGGCCATTATTTTTTAGACCATTTGCACTGAAAACACTGATGTGAACTAATCTCTTATCCAAACATTGCAGTTCTCGGCACATTGGTTTACAATTTCTTGGCAGATTGCCTGCCTAGTATGTTATGCAACACTTGGACAAAGATAGAATGCTTTCTGTTTGAATTGCTATGAGGTTTTCATTTGCCATTCAGATCCATGTAATTAATATCTTGCAAAATTTGTAGCAATACATGGAGTTCTCTACAGTGTTTGCAAAACAAGAAGCCAACAAGCCAGATAACAGAGAATTTACCTCAAAATCATTTCAGTGGGAACTCAGTGATGCCCGTCATTGTTAATTGTCCCACTAAAACTCACCGTTCAGACTTAATACATCCATTACCAGCCATTTGGGTGAAGTACCTTAAGTATCTATAGAAACTTACCAGCATAAGTAGATTGCTGCTTGAAAAGGAGGATCACTGAAAAATAAAAAAATGGTAAAATTGAAAATCAATAAAGAAAATATACACCAGGGTGTGCAATCCAGTGAGTTCAGAATTGTATAAAGTTGATTCATTTACTGCATGGTCATCATTCCTGATGGCTAGCTTACACCTATGTTTTTTAAAAGTGGAAAATTCAGATCATAAATTACTAAGTTTTGGTATCTCATTTGCTTCTCCTACTCTAGTTTTATTATTCAAAGATCTTCTATTCTGTCTTCCTAGTTATCACTAGGTCCTTTATTCATCCATTATTCCATCATTCTCAATGACAATAGGCACAACTGGCTTCACCTCATTGCAATTCCAGCATTGCAGTGACATTGAAAGATTTAGCTACCCAACTACGGCAATGACATTCCTCATTTTGAAAAAAACGTATTTCTTTATTCAACTTGAAAACTATTTAGTTTGAACTTTCAATGCATCCAACAATTTTAAGTCAAGATCGAGCAATCCTGAAATATTTACTTTTGTTTCTCTCTCCATATTCTGACTTTTCTAGATACTTCCAGAATTGTGTTTCTATTCTGGCATCCACAGTACTTTGCTTACAAGCTGTTTGAAACATTTGATTGAAGGAGTTGTTATTACATTTGGCATTTGCTTTTCAGTACTGTACCAGAATGATTTGAGAAGAATTTGTATGAACTTGGGGTGTATTGTCCAGAGTTCAGAATGTCAAACAGTGATCGATATGAAATGAGGAAATTCAGCGAGGTAGACAGAAAAATTATTTCTTTGAGAATATATTATAAAACTAGTTCTAGGCTAAGTGTGAAATTACTAAGTATTTTTATGCAATGGGTAGCGAACTTCTGAACCTCTCAAGAAGACTGTGTAAGGTTAATAAGCATTTAATCAAAATCCATAATCCATTGGAATAAAGAAACAGGCTCGAAGGGCCGACTTCATTCCTTTTCCTTGTTCTTAAATCTATGCTCTTTGATCATACTTTTTGGCTAATCTTAACTAATATTCTGGGCTTATCTTTACTGTTTAACATTTTATCTTGTGATCACTTTTAACCATATTGGCAGAGCATGTGCTTTTTTAAAATCTTTTCTCTGGACTCGCATTCATGTTATTCTTAGGACTTATAGTTTCTTCTCGTTCTTGTTAATTTAACTTGTGGTATGGTTTCAAAAATTGAATAAAGTATTCCAAAAACAGACTGAACAGGTTTTTGCAATACCCTATTACAAGTGCTAGAAACATTATTCTATTGTTATTGCCAAAGTTCTTCAATTTAATTACTATATCACTTAGCAGATGCTTATTGTCATGGGTTAACATCGTTCCTGGTCTGTTACTGCCAACTCAGCCCACCTCTTTATAGTTCTGCAATTTGTTTCAAATTACAAATTAAGTTTTAACCATGATAAATGTATTACCAAATTAAACCCTTCTGCAGTCTTCATTTTCTTCCATCCCAATTGCTGTTTTTATTTTAGTATCAATGGCAAATTGGATGATTTTGATAGGTCACACATGTAGATTAAAGAAAAACAACTTGCAGTTATAATGCACATTAAAGCATTCCACAACTAATTACTTCAGAAACAGAACCCTTATTTTAAATACAGGCAAGTGCAGTAGACAATTTGACACACTAAGACTTAGTGGTACCATAAATGACAATATAATCTGTTTTGTTGATACTGGTTGAAGGATAAACGATGACTAGAACACTAGAACTCAGATTCATTAATTCAAATGGTGTCAAATTCTTACAGGAATCTTGATCTAATGATTCATCAAGAAAAGTTTAGTACTGAATATTTTCATTTATTCATTTTGAGATATTAGCATCACTAACAAGTCTAGCATATATTGGCCATGTTGGATTTCCCTTTGAGAAGATGGTGGTGAGCCACCTACATTCGGAGTGGCGTATTAGACCTTAACAGAGTCAAGCATTTGGAATAGGCTGTCATGTATAAACCTGACCAAGGAAGGATGGAGTTTTCCACTCTTGATGGCACTGGAGAACTAAATGTCTTTTTATGACAATCTGGTGTATTTGTTGTCAACATCAGCAAGGCTAGTTGCTTTTGTTGTACATCAAAGTGTGGATTATGCACCAAAATCAACAGTGAGACTTAAGGTCTTGTCTCAAAGAGGCTGATAACAGAAAACAACAAATTATAAATATTAGACCAAAACTGCATACACTGCATCTACATATAAACTACCTGACCATGAGAGCAAAGTTTTTTATTTCATTTCTCAGACTTTGGGTGGCGATTTTGAATTCTGTAAGGGCAAGTTTCAGTTACCCGAACAGCCATAACTCAGTTGGCGGGGGTGACCTGTAATCCCATGCAGGAAATATGATTCAAAGTTAGTTTCTTTGCCATTTTGAACTTACATAGCAGTCTTTATTACTTGACATGAAGCAGCAAAGATTGTACATTGTGATAGGTGATGTAAAGAACAGATTGGTGAACAAAATATTCAATTCTATTTCATACAGTTTGCATTTTATGATTTGCAGCAAGTCAGGCCTGTTTTGTGGACTGACAACATAATGAGTGATGATTGTGGTACCTGCAGAAGTGCTCTGCAGCACTTGGAGTGCATTATCAATTTCTGGTGAGAGTTTCTAGACCCTGGATCAGTTTTTGATCACAAAGTTTGGAGCGCAGTTTGTTTTGTTTTTAAAATCAATCAGATAATAAAGGGTTTAAGAGCCAATCTAAGAGGAGCAATGGAGATTCAGGAAAAGAGGATGGGAAGGGAGAAAGATGAAGCTCCTTCAGCAGAAGGTATTTAGTATTTGATTACAACAGGCAATCTTTGTCATTTTGTTGAAAGCCTCAGGATTTATGCGAGCTACTGCTTCATTTATATCATGCATGTGAAAAGTGAAGTAGCTTGAGTATTCAACATTTGACTGTGCACCTGTGCCATTCAGATGGGGAGTAAAGTTTGTTGGTGAAAATTCAATTTGAAATATTTTGCACTGTTGCTTTTCGGTCACTATCACTCAAAAAGGTAAACACAAACTGAATTTAAGCCTTACAAAATCTTTCCATATGTAATCCTAGAGCGAATGAAAAGTACCTGCAAACCAATAAACAACAAAATACATTTAAAATTATCCATTTTATTTAAAAATTGATTTTTGATAGTGCATTTTTGAACCATATTTGACCAATCTTAAGATTTAATAGAAGTTAAAACAATTGTTCTTCTTATTTTATCATGTTGAGCATAATTCTGCTTTCAAGTCCATTTACAATGTCGATGTACACAGATAGACAAAAGTACTGTGAATTCAGAACCACATCTAATCATACAATGTTTAGTGCTCATGTATTACAAAGTCAAAGTTTGTTTATAAAAGAGACACAAACAAGCTTGATGCTTAACCATTTAAAGTTTAGAAGATAGATTAACAAAAACACTCTCAGCAAATGCTTTTCAAAATTTGAAGGGTCAATGATTCACTTTCCACACCAATGTGATCTTTGGCACATTCTATATAAAGGACATGTACAGGTGCATACAGAATTAATATACAAACAAAAATAAACATGTAGCACTTTACTAATATATTAAAAATAATTTGAATATAGGATAGAGAAGTTTGCAACTAACACTATGCCGAGAAAGAGAAGGTTTCCAGACAGCAGGTAAATAGATAAATAGAAAACTGTCATGTTTAATGCAATTGTGTTAAGTGATCTTTCTTGCAGATGCATAACCCAGAACATAAATCCCTGCCCAGCAGGTGGAAATAGAGTGGTGGGAGAGGGGAGGTAGGGAAGGGGGGTGGGGGGAATCTTCTTGATAAAACGACAGAATATAAAAGCAGGCAGTTACTACTTTAATTATAATGAATATTCTTTTTGGTTTTCCCCATGTTAAGATTGCCTGGTTTTGGAAATAAACACGTTAGATCTAGCCTATCGATGGAGAGATGTGGGGGCAGTACTGGAAGCAGAATAAACACTGGTAGTATTTCCGGGAAAGGCAGCTGAGGCCATTCAACTGACATCTCTTTAAAACAAAATGGAGGAGGAAATTGACAAGGAAGATGGTGTCTTCTTGCTGGAGAATGCACAGCATGGAAGTGTAATAATGTAACGAAAAGCTAAGTAAATCCACCCCTCCCCCCCAAAACAAAAGAAATTGGAAGGACAGAGAATCATGTGCCAAAGTGTCATTGCTGCATGAGTATTTATGTAAAATTAAAAAGACATGAAAGAAATAAATTAGAATGAATATGTTGGTATTGTTAACAGAAACAATAGAGCGAGTTTGACAGACTGAATGTCATAAACTTGTTCCTATGCTTCAGAATCTATTCCTAACTCATCTCAATGTAGGCCAAGAGCCTTTGAAGATCATGCTTCAGAACCAACAATCCATACAACACAATAAAAAAAAGTTGACTTTAATAATGCAATCGTATATAGAACTTAATATGGTAAAGCTATTTTTACTGGCCTGTGAAATGTCATTTAGACCAATAGCATATAGAGAACTTGTATCATAAAACATGATGATTGAAATATGATTTTTCTTTTTTGTAATGCGTATTAGAACAAGAATCTGAAATGTGACTGTGGTTTTTAAGTGGAAGTTCAGTCTCTCCTGCAATACTGTTAAGATGACCACATTCCTTATTTATTAATCCAGATTTTTAATGGCACCAGAAGTCCTTGCAATTGGGTTTGTTAATCTTGGAATGCATTGTTTATTGTGCCAACTTTCTCCCCTCTTCCTACATAAGCAGTCTCTCAACACGGGTCGCAACATTCTATGAAAAAAGGGACAGTGTCAACTCAAAGTTGATCACTTAAGGATATCATACTTCAAAAATCCCCTCTATTCTACTGAAAGAACCATGCTGTGTCTAAAAATCACATTCTGTGGCTTGACTGTCATGTCAAATGGGCATAGAACTACATTATTCTTTTTCAGATCACTGAACTGGTGGCTTTGTGCATCAATGCTGGATCTTGTGTACAGCCAAGTTCTTTGGATCACTACTAGGTATACACCAATCGTCAGCCTCATGATTATGTTGGTAGTGTCGCCAGGCAGATTTGTTATATACTGGTAGCCTTTCTACTGAGTCTTTTGTTAGAGCCTGTAAAACAAATACTGAGAGTGAGCATGTAAATATAATAAACATTTGAATGAGATAATAGCTCTGAAATGAAAAAAATTGTGCATTTTTCTTTTTGTTACAAAAGTCTAATACCCCTATTTTGATAACACAACAGAAATCATGATGTACTGGCCTTGGTGGTTTCCCTTTGGCAGGGAATCATGATTATAAGCAAGCAGAGTAGGTTTGCTAGTGCTGCTCTGGGGGGGGGGGGTGGTGGTTTAAACTAGATTTTGCAGGGGGAGGGGAACCAGAGTGTCAGAGCAGACTAGTGAGATGGAGGAGGAAAAAGGTCATGCAAGGACTGCAGGTATCGACAGAAATCAAAGGTTTGTACGTGATAGAAATGTTCTCAGGTGCATCGATTTCAATGCAAGTAGTATTGTAGGTAAGGCAGATGAGTTTAGGGCATGGATTGGCATGTGGAATTATGACATTATTGCTATTAGTGAGACTTGGATGCAGGAAGAGCAGGACTGGCAGCTTAATGTTCCGGGGTTCCGTTGTTTCAGACGTGATAGAGGGGGAGGGATGGAAAGGGAGAGGAGTGGCATTACTAGTCAGGGAAAATATCACAGCTGTGCATCGACAGGACAGCCGGAGGGCTCGTCTACTGAGGTCATATGGGTGGAGCTGAGAAATAGGAAAGGTGTGGCCACACTAATAGGGTTGTATTATAGGCCACCCAATAGTCAAGAGGGAATTGGAGGAACAAATCTGTAGTGAGATAGCAGACCGATATAAGATACAGAAAGTTGTAATAGTAGGGGATTTTAACTTTCCACATGTGACTGGGACTCCCACACTGTGAAAGGGCTGGATGGCTTGGAATTTGTCAAATGTGTTCAGGAAAGTTTTCTAAATCAATATATAGAGGTACCAACGAGAGAGAATGCAATACTTGATCTCCTTTAGGGAACCAGACAGGTCAGGTGACAGAAGTATGTGTAGGTGAGCATTTGGGTCCAGTGACCATAATATCATTAGTTTCAAGTTAATCATGGATAAGGACAGGTCTGGTCCTCGGGTTGAGGTTCTAAATTGGAGAAAGGCCAATTTTGTGGAAATGAGAAAGGATCTAGGAAGAGTGGATTGGGATAAGTTGTTTTCTGGCAAGGATGTGCTCAGTAAGTGGAAGGCCTTCAAAGGCGAAAGTTTGAGTGCGCAGAGTTTGCATGTTCCTGCCAAGATTAAAGCAAAGTTAACAAGCATAGGGAACCTTGGTTTTCAAGGGATATTGGCAATCTGGTTAAGAAAAAGAGAAAGGTGTATAGCAGCTATAGGCAACTAGGAACAAATGAGGTACAACGGACGGCACAAACATGGTGGGCCGAAGGGCCTGTTTTATGCTGTATGGTTCTATGGTACTTGAAGAATATAGAAGAAAGAAAGAAAATACTAAAAAAGGAAATCAGGAAGGCAAAAAGACATGAGGTTGCTTTTGCAGATAATGTTAGGTAAACCCGAAGGGTTTCTATAAGTATATGAGAATAAAAGGATAGTAAGGGACAAAATTGGTCCCCTAGAAGATCAGAGTGGTCGTCTATGTGTGGAGCCTCAGGAGATGGGGGAGATCTTAAACAGTTTTTTGCATCAGTATTTACTCAGGAAACTGGCATCGTGGATATGGAAGGAAGGGAAACAGGCAATAGTGTCATGGAACATATAGAGATTAAAGAGGAGGAGGTGCTTGCTGCTTACAGTGAATAAAGGTAGATAAATCCCCAGGCCTGATAAGATATTTCCCTCAGACATTGAGAGAGACTAGTGTAGAAATTGCAGGGGCCCTGGCAGATATATTTAAAGTGTCCTTAGCCATTGGTGCGGTGCCAGAAGACTGGAGGGGTAGCTCATGTAGTTCCATTGTTTACAAAAGGATCTAAAAGTAAACCAGGTAATTACAGGCCAGTGAGCCTGATATCAGTGTGGGTAAATTATTGGAAGGTGTTCTGAGAGATCGGATTTACAAGTATTTGGATAGCCAAGGGCTGATTAGGGCTAGTCAGCATGGCTTTGTGCATGGTAGATTGTGTTTAATGAATCTTGTAGAGTTTTTTTTTTGAGTAGGTTACCAAGAAAGTAGATGAAGGAAAGGCTGTGGATGTTGTCCTACATGGACTCTAGTAAGGCCTTTGACAAGGACCCACATGGGAGCTTAGTTCAGAAGGTTCAGACACTAGGTATCCATGGAAAGGTTGTAAACTGGATTCGAAATTGGCTGTGTGGGAGAAGACAGAGTGGTAGTGGATGATTGTTTCTCAGACTGGAGTCCTGTGACTAGTGGTGTGCCTCAGGGATCTGTGCTGGGGCCATTGTTGTTTGTTGTATATATCAATGATCTAGATGATAATGTGGTAAATTGGATCAGCAAGTTTGCTGATGATACTAAGACTGGAGGCGTAGTGGACAGCGAGGAAGGCTTTCAAAGCTTGCAGAGGGATCTGAACCAACTGGAAGAATGGGCCAGAAAATATCAGATGGAATTTAATGCAGACAAGTGTGAGGTGTTGCATTTTGGAAGGACAAATCAAGGTAGGACATACACAGTAAATGGTAGGTCACTGAGGAGTGCAGAGGAACAAAGGGATCTGGAGTTCAGATACGTAATTCCCTGAAAGTGGCGTCACAAGTAGACAGGGTTGTAAAGAAGGCATTTGGCATCCTGACATTCTTAAATCAAAGTATTGAGTACAGGAGTTGGGATGTTATGGTCAGGTTGTATGAGACATTGGTGAGGCCAAATTTGGAGTATTGTGTGCAGTTCTGGTCACCTAACTATAGGAAGGATATTTGTAAGATTGAAAGAGTGCATAGGAGATTTACTACAATGTTGCCGGTCTTCAGGAGTTGAATTACAGGGAAAGATTGAACAGGTTAGGACTTTATTCCTTGGAGTGCAGAAGAATGAGGGGAGATTTGGTAGAGGTTTATAAAATTATGAGGGGTATAGACAGAGTTAATGCAAGTAGGCTCTTTCCACCTAGATTAGGAGAGATAAGTACGAAAGGACACGGCTTTAGGGTGAAAGGGGAAAAGTTTAGGGGGAACTTCTTCACTCAGAGTGGAGGGAGTATGGAGCGGGCTGCCATCTGACGTAGTAAATGTGGGCTCACTCGAGTTCTAAGAATAAATTGGATAGATACATGGACGGGAGAGGTCTGGAGGGTTATGGACTTGGGTGCAGGTAAATGGGACTAGTGGAATACTGTTTCAGCACAGACTAGAAGGGCCGAATGGCCTGTTTCCTGTGCTGTAGTGTTCTATGGTTCTATTTTTCTTGAGCTTTAAAGCAGTAAATGCTAGATGACAGGATAAATCAGGCAAGTTAGTGGGAGTGAAACTGCTTGGCATCAGGAATGCAATGCATGATACTTGAGGTACAAATGGACATTGTGGAGTAGTTGCAATATATACTCTACCAGAGGGGCTTTTGTCCATATGGGTGGGAAGTGCACAGGCACAAGAAGTGGCATGACACAAAGCCAATTATCAACAAAAGGTGGTTTCAGTGAAAACGAACCTTAAGATTGAAGGCCTAAGGACCTAAATTTAGTGTGAAAGTTTTAAAGACAGAGTGCGAAGCATCTTTATTTCCCTTCTCTTCAAATAGATCACTGACCTTAAATACATCTCAATGCAAAACTATCGCCATTAAATTCACACAAAAGACTGGAGGAACTCAGCAGGTCAGGCAGCATCCATGGAGGGAAATAAACAGTCGACGTTTCGGGTCAAAACCCTTCAACAGGACTGGAAAGGAAGGGGGCCAAAACCAGAATAAAAAGGTAGGGGGAGGAGCACAAGCTGGCAGGTGATAGGCGAGTCCAGATGAGGGGGGTAGGTAGGGGGGTGGGAGGGAGAAGGGGATAAAAGGGAATGATGCAAGAAGCTGGGAGGTGATAGGTGCAAAAGGCAAAGGGCTGAAGGAGGAGAAATCTGAAAAGGACAGTAGACCATGGAATAAAGGGAAGGAGGTGGGGAATAGGAAGGAGGTGATGGCAGGTCATGAGGGCAGGGGAGGGGAAGAGATGTGGGAAAACAAGGGGGTGTAAGGGGAAAACAGAGGAAGGGTTACTGGAAGTTAGAGAACACGAGAGAAATCAGGAGGGCAAAAAGAGGCCATGATGTTGCTCTGGCACGACAAGGTGCAAGAGAATCCCAAGGGTTTCTATAGCTATATTAAGAGCAAAAGGGTAGTAAGGGACAAAATTGGTGCTCTTGAGAGCAGCATGGTCATCTATGCATGGAGCCAAAAGAGATGGGGGGGAAGACCTTAAATTAATTTTTTTGCATCCATATTTGGTCTGGAGACAGACACAGAGACTATAAAACTGAGGCAAAATAGTAGTGAAGTCATGGACCGTGTCCGGATTATGGAAGAGATGGTGCTGGCTGTCTTGAGGCAAATTAAGGTGGATAAATCCCTAGGGCCTGACAAGGTGTCACCCGGACCTTGTGGGAGGCTATTACAGAAACTGCAGGGGCCCTGGCAGAGATACTTAAAATATCCTTAGCCACAGGTGAGGTGTTGGGGGACTGGAGGATAGCTAATGTTGTTCTGTTATTCAAGAAAGGCTCCAAGAATAAGCTGGGAAATTAATCGGATGTGACTCTGATGTCAGTCGTGGGTAAGTTACTGGAAGGCATTCTAAGGGACAGAATATACAAGTATTTGGATAGACAGGACTTGATTGGGGATAGTCAACATGGCTTTGTGCATGGTTGGTCATGTCTAACCAATCTTATAGAGTTTTTCGAGGAGGTTACCAAGAAAGTTAATGAAGGAAAGGCCATGGACATTGTCTACATGGACTTTAGCAAGGCCTTTGACAAAGTCCCGCATGGAAGCTGGTCCAGAAGGTTAAGTCGCTTGTCATTCAGGACAAAGTAGCCAATTGGATTCAACATTGTCTTTGTGGGAGAAGCCAGAGAGTGGTAGTAGATGGTTGTCTCTGCCTGGAAGCCTCTGACTAGTGGTGGTCCACAGGGATTGGCGCTGGGTCCATTGTGTTTATCATATATTAATGATTTGGATGATGTGGTAAACTGGATCAGCAAATTTGCAGATAACACCACGATCGGGGGTGTAGTGGACAATGAGGAAGGCTATCAAAGCTTGCAGCGTGATCTTGACCAGCTAGGAAAATGGGCTGAAAAATGGCAGATGGAATTTAATGCAGACAAGTGTGAGGTGTTACACTTGGGGAGGACAAACCAGGGTAAGACTTACACAGCGAATGGTAGAGCTCTAGGGTGTGCGGTTTAGAACAAAAGGGAGCTGGGAATACGTGGGAACATTACAGCACAGTACAGGCCCTTCGGCTCACCACGTCATGCTGACATTTTATCCTGCTCTGATATCTATCTAACCCTTCCCTCCCACATAGCCCTCAATTTTTCTATCATTCATGTGTCTATCTAAGAGTCTCTCAAATGTCCCTAATGTACCTTCCCCCCAACTCTGCCTGCAGTGTGTTCCATGCACCCACCACTCTTAGTGTAAAAAAAACACTTACCTCTGACATCCCCTTTATACCTTCCTCCACACACCTTAAACCGGTGACCTCCAGTATTAGCCATTACCACCTTGGGAAAAAATGCTGGCCTGTCCACTCTATGCCTCTTAATCTTATATAACTCTATCAAGTCTTCTCTCATCCTCCGTCACTCCAAAAACCCTTAACTTGCTCAACCTTTCCTCATAAGACATGCTCTCCAACCCAGGTAACATTCTTGTAAATCTCCACTGCACCCACTCCAAAGCTTCCATGCCCTTCCTATAATGTGACCACCAGAACTGAACACAATATTCCAAGTGTGGTCTAACCAGAGTCTTATAGAGCTGCAACATTACCTCTCAGCGTTCTATGACTCTAAATCAATGTTGATGCTGTCAGGTTAGAGACTATCAATGCAGAATACGAGGTGTTGCTCCTCCAACCTGTGTCAGGCCCCAAAGTGGCAGTAGAGGAGGCCGTGGATAGACATGTCAGTATGGGAAATGGGAAATGGAATTGAAGTGGGTGTTGCAGCGGACAGAGTGAAGGTGCTTGACGAAGTGGTCACCCAATCTGCATCGGGTCTCACTGATATAGAAAAGGCTGCACCAGATGCAGTTGACTGTTTATTTCCCTCCTTAGATGCTACCTGACCTGAGTTCCTCCAGCATTTGTGTGTGTTGTTCCAGATTCCAGCATCTGCAGAACCTCTTGTGTCACCACAACTAAATTATCAACAATCTTTATCTAACAGAATGTGACCACAACAATCACCTTTCCCCTATCAGTCCCTTGCACTACTCCAAACCTCAAACAAGCTTCTACAAATAAACTCTCTTTAACCATAGCAGGAACATCAGCCAAACATGGCCTGACACTATCAATATACCATAGAAGCAGTTATAGTAATCTCCTATAAGGATGGAGATCCGAATTGCCTTGAATAAATGTATCGGACGATTAATTGAAACATCTTGGCAAGTGCAATTTAATGAAGGCAATAAACACTGGCCTTACCAACTATACAAAGCCTGTAAAAGGTAAAAAAAAAACAAAAAAAAAACACAGTAGCCACAAATAAGTTTGGTCCATGTCCCAAAGCAGCCATCATTGGTCTGCCACAAACCAATTGCTTCAGGATGCAAGGTCATAGCTGCTCTAAAGATATCTCAAACTTATCAGCAAGGTTTTCTTTTTATCATTGCAAATGAGCTTTTAATTGATGTGTTGCTGCACCATAGGGAAGTCTGCAACTCTTCCAAATTCCCTTGCATATACCATCTGCTACTCTATCTCAAGAAAAACTAAAATTTACCTTGTCGAGTACAGAGCCTCACTGACCTCTGTAGTGCAACAACAGCTCGGAGATGCTGTTCACATTTACAGTTTCAGCTTGGAAGGGGCGAGGCAAAGAAATTAAGGCCAAACGGCAACTCAATTTCTGTCAGCAAGGTGGTTCCAGCCCCGAGTCAGTGTCTGCAGAAGACCTGGGACCCAATCCTACGCAGATCAGTTTTTTTTTGTTATTTGAAAAGACTTTGCTCCTTATCTTAGAGATAGAATGGTTCCCTAAACCCTCATTTTCCTCATGTTTATTCCCAGCTAAAACCAACAAAGCACCTCTATCTATTCTCCACAGAATTTTGTGTTAAAGACTCTGGTCAAGTCCACCAAATACTGACTAGCCATAACAAATCCTTAAGACTTTCCAAACTTCTTGCAATCCAAACTAAATATCAGTAATTAATAATCTGGAAGAATAATACTTCAGGTGTTGGAAATCTGAAATAAAGAGCAGAAAATGCTGGAAATAAACAGGGTAGGCAGCATCTTTAGAGACAAACAAGAGTTAACATTTCAGGTTAATGACCTTTGGACAGAACAGTTGGTTCCAATAACCATGGAACCAAAACAGAAATTCTGTTTTTCTCCATGGATGCACCCAGTCTGCCGAGTTTGGAGTTTTTAAAAATGGCACCAGTCTTAACTTAATGCTCAAAGATCAGTGTACAGCCACTGGTCACCTATTATCTGTAAACTGTATGTCAACTGTTATTTAGTTACTGACACTAACTAGACTGACAATTATATTCCTTGAACATAATATAAATAGAATGAGTTGGAATCATTTGACCTGACAAGATTAGCTCTTTGTAGAGAAGGTGCCATAGTAAAAACATTACAGAAGTAAATCCTCACTCTATTTTGGAACTTGTTTATTGGGCTGCAGGAAGACGATGCTCATCATTTGGAATGCAAGATCCAAGCAACAAGAATGTATTAGATTTTTGTCAGAATGCCTCACCCAACACCATACCAATTCAGTACTCAGGATCTGGGTGCTATGGAAATAATTAGTACAGACTTTTCCCAGTTTGGCGACCCTGGTCTTGCTACAAGTACAATAAATGGAGGCCAATGAATTCAATAAAATTCCCTGGATCTGCAAAAAAGTATGCAGGGGAGCTTTGAGGAATACAGACTGTTAAGTGAACGGGTAAAGGAACATATCTGAATGTAGTCTGGAGACACACAAGGTCATCCACTTTGCTGGAAAAATAGAAAGGCAGAGTACTTTTTAAGTAGCAATGGACTGAAAGGCATTGCTGTGCAGAGGGACATGGATGCCCTTGGACAAAAATCATTAAAAGTTAGTATCCAGGTTCAGCAAGAATTGGGAAGCAAAAGGTAAGCTGCCCTTTATTACATCTCAGTTTTATTCCAAGAATTAAAACATCTTGCACCATTTACACAGTACCCTGTTGAGATAACATCTATAGCATCACACCCTTGTTTGGCCTCTACCAAAGGAAGGATATTTTCCAAAAAGAATGTGCACGAAGTGTTCATCCAGTTGATTCATGGGATGGCAGGTATGTTGAATGGAGAGAGATTGAGCAAGCTAGGCTCATATTAAGAATGAGAAATTATCTCATTAAAAAGTACAAAATTCTTACAGGGCATGACAGGGTAGATCCAGAGTTCATGTTTCCCCTAGCTGCGACATATACAATCAAGGATCGCTGCCTTATATTAAGGACTCAAACATTCAAGACATCAATCATTGAAATTTCTTCACCTAAAGGGTGGTAAATTTTTAGAAATCACAATCAAAGAGGACCATGGAAGCTCAGTTGCCGAGCATATTCAAGATAGATAGGGACAGATTTTTAAATATTTACAGAATCAAGGGATGAAGGATGAGGTTGGGAAGGTGGTGCCGAGGAAAAGGTGAGCCATGATCCTACTGAATGGCAGAGCAGACACAAGGGGCCAAGTGGTTTATTTCCACTCCTGTGTTACATTCTTATGGTCTTTCCGAAAGTAAGTTCTGATTGTTCAATGTCTTGTGAAAAGATTGTTAACATAATACAAAAAGAACAGCTCAGAACCCAAAATCAGTCTTCAATCCCAAACTTCTGAAGTCTTATCAGATTATTTCAGACACCTCAAAAATTCCAGATTTTTTAATGTATTTAACTTTTCAAACTAACCTCTTCTGGGATGACAGAAGTGCTATTACGGTACCAAGGGAAATGTTCCCTAGACCTTTAACAGATCTCTCGGCAGTTGTGTCCATGATTGGTAATTCCAAGCAGAAGCAGTGGCGACATCCACACTACAACAGGACAGCATAAACCTTCACTGATCTGGCTCAGGCAGGGAAATGCAGGCACAATCAAATGAACTGGAAGAACTTCAATGTCAGGATGAAAATCAGATAAAATCTTGCTTATTAAATATTAAAATATTTAAATTTAGAGTCTACAGGTTTCTATTAACTTTTCAAATTTTAACATTGAGTGATGTCAAATGCAAGGTTTCACAACCATTGTGCTGGGGTCTCACTGCTGCTCTTGTCATTTTGAGCAAGCCACTTTGACAGAAGGGACCCCTTGCTTGCCAGTATCATGAAGCTCGCCTCATGGACAACTCAAAAACAATGGAAGAAAATGCGGTATCCAGGGCATAGACAACAGAGAGATCTGCCCCAATAAACAATCTCGAGCAAGCTTTCAATAGATTAAGAAATAGTGTGCAAATTATTTTCTAAATAACACTTACATATATCTATGGTTAGACCACACTTGGAGCATTGTGTTCCATTCTGGTTGCCTCATTATATGAAGGATATGGAAGCTTTAGAGAGGGTGCAGAGGAGATTTACCAGGATGTTGCCTGGATTGGAGAGCATGTCTTATGAGGATAGGATGAGTGAGCTAGGGCTTTTCTCTTTGGAGAGGAGGAGGATGAGAGGTGACTTGATAGAGGTGTACAAAATGATAAGAGGCATAGATCGAGTGGACAGTCAGACTTTTTCCCAGGGCTACAGTGGCTAACACAAGCGGACATAATTTTAAGGTGATTGGAGGAAGATACAAGGGGGATGTCAGGGGTAAGTTTTTTTTTAAAAAGCACAGTGGTGGGTGTGTGGAACGCACGTCGGCAGAGGTTGTGGGGGCAGGCACATTTGGGGCCATCTAACAGACTCTTAGATAGACACATGAATGATAGAGAGATGGGGGGGTGATGTGGGAGGGAAGGGTTAGATAGCAGGATAAAATGTTGGCATAAAATTGTGGGCCGAAGGGCCTGTTACTGTTCTATATATCTAATGAGATAGTTAATGAAAACTGAACTGAGTGATTTTCTGCTGAGATCTACACAACTCATGAGTTTAGTAATAAAAACTGTAATTAAAATATAACATACAATCCTAACCAAAGTTTTTCTTGATGGTCATCCTCAGGAATGTTGCATAGGGCAGAAGATTATCAAATGACATTGATACGCATTCAAGTTAAATTACTGAAATTAAACTCTGTATAGAAAGAGAACTGACAACTTTCTATGGAATATGTTTCAATTGTAAAAGAAATGCTCAGATTAAGGGCTTATTAACTCTAGCAGCACATATCCATATCATATTAACTTTGAGCAGAACAGCATCTTGGCTAGGTCAGTGTCCAAATAGCTATAAACCAAGACTCAGCTGTGAAAACCATATCTGTCAAGAGACATGGGTCATTTTTCCAGAGAAATGCAGGACAGTTTGCATACTGAACACAAAAGCTTAAGGAAGAGTCACAAACGTAGCATAGACTAAATTAAGTAGCAATATGGATTCTTAAATTGAGCACCATCCACAACTAATGCACAAAGAATTCCCAATTTCTGCAATCAACTTGGTTATCTTTGTACACCATCTTCCTGTGCGGCTCTCAAGGCCATGCTTCAACCTCTCACCTGAATCAGTATTGCATCCCAGTTTGCACACCCCCACTCCCCCCGTCCCCGTACATTGCTAAATGCCACCCTTCTCCACATTCTTTAAAAGCATATTAACTCTGTTACCATCATCTGTAATTTCTTTCTCTCAAATTGTTTAGTTTGCTACTTCTCTCCAACACTTAGAATATTGCCCTTACTTCCGAGGATTTATTTCTGCCACCCCTTTTGGTTCCAAAAGCTTGTTTTGTTCTTTTCATCATGTCAAACAGTGCTACTGACTAATCTACAGTTCTGAAATTGACTCATGTCTCCTGGCAAATATTACTTTCTCATTTGCCCTGTCAAAAACATGACACCAACAAATTAGTATTTTGCAGATTTGTCATCATGACCACAGCACCATTGATAAAAATCAAATTTTGCAGTACTCATATTTAAGACTATAATTACATGGTGTTTGTGAAGTCTTTGAACAATTAATAGTTTTATTATATATCTTTCAATCAATGCCACTTTGATTCAGATATTGTACTTGCATCTAAGCCAGAGGCTGTAGTTTCAAGCTCCACTTCAGCGATTGTGAGCACATAATCCAGATTAACAGCTCAGTATAGTACTGAGGGAGAACTGGACTGCTGGAGCTGCTATCTCACAGAAGCTAAACTACCCTCTTAGGTAGATGCAAGGCATCCCATAGTTACCATATATGAAGGAAAATAAGTAATTCTGCTGGCTAATATTCAACTCATTACCAACATTGTGAAAATAGATAATTTGAGCATCTCATTGCTTTTTGTGGGATAATGCTATATGTACACCTAGTGAAGTACTTTGGAGCATCCAGAACCTTTGAAATATGCTATATTAATAGAAATCTTTTCCTATCCGATCTGGTTTTTAACCACAATAATTGTCGTCAAACCCCATTTTAAAATGTTTTGCTACATTTCATTCTGAAATAATAGAAAAAAGCTGAATGCTTTAGTCAATTTTCCAAGAGTAGACGTTTACCTTTAGGTAAATGACTGCATCTGTTCCATAACCCTCCATAGAATAGAGTTGAAGGTCCCCTTGAAAGTACTTGCATAAAGTCTTGAAATAGGGAGCCCATAGCAAACCAGCCTAATATGCAAAAAAAATATTGCATAAGACAACCACATCATAAGCGGAAGGATTCACTCATGGCAGTTAAAATATATCAGAGTACATGTTTTACCTGCTACATTATCTAGGTAAGGCAGTGTGTAAATAAATGCATACCAGTGGTGCTCCTCCAGAACTTCCCAAGTGTGGCGTAGGAGCTGTGCTGTACATGTACTGAACAATCGGTCTATCTTACTCAAGGGGACACCACCACCTTTGTCACTCATCTATGTAATAAAAAATAAGGAAAATAATTATTTTGTATGATATTGCAAAACCTTAACACGTGATCAAAATTCCATATTTATGAAAGCAATAAGGTTCCAGAATCAGAAGAGTGTAGCTTCAGGGAAATTTATCTTTTTTTAAAAAAGACTTAGCACATAGTTTAGAAGTAGAAGTTGAAATATCAAATTTGTATACTTTACTGTCTCATACAAACAAATCAAGTTAAAAGACTTTAAATACTTTCACCTTAATTGTGACATCTTCTCCACCCAGTGAAATTCTTACTTTAATGGGCGGAAGACGAGGACTAGATTTCGTGATTTCCACAGTAGCTCTCATGGCATTCTTGAATATAAAAAGACAGCATATCACTGAATGTATTTGTCAAATAGGTGCAGCACAGTCACCAAAGCAATGCCAAGTAGTTACTATTAAAAACCTATTGACGATACAAGATGGACTATAGCTGAAGAATAATTTTTAAAAACTATTTCATAAATTTACAAAATGTAAAATACAATTTATAGTAACAATATTGCACATGCAGAAAAACAGTATTTCTTGAGAATGAATAGATTATTCACTATTGTACATGCAGGATTAATCTTAGTATAACAAAAGTTGATGAGCAACACAATTCCCACTGCAGCAATAAAATGCAGTTATAACTCAAATCCAGTTATGCTGACTTTGCAAGTGAAAGTTACATCTTCAGTGCAGTATTCTATTGCCACTTATTAATCACATGATACAAAAGTCAATGAAAGTCTGTTAGCTCTTGAAGCAATCCAGTACAAGATCCTATCTTGGCTCTCACCATTACATAGCCATTGCTTACCTACTGTGGTTTAAATTTCAATGAAAGGAATTTAATTAAATGTCTGAGTTTCCAAGCTATTGTACCACAAACTATTTTGCACACACAAGAATGGAGTATTTTGTGACTGGAAGACTACAGAGAGCAAACAAGTTTGCCAGGTGTCATGTGTTTATCACAGTGTTCAGCACTGTTAAGTTACTCAGTTAATTAATGTCAGATTATCATTGTTCCTTGTGTGTAAACCAAAGTGGATGAGGAAAGTTGGATAAATAGGCAACAATGTCAAACCCTTAATTTAAGATCACCCGATAAGGAAACAAATGTATTTTGCACTCAATGCATAATGAGCACCACCTCTACTGAAATTTAGTGTTCAGTTTTTTTCTCAAAAGAGCTAAAATACAAAAGATAATCAGACACAAAGGCTTTGCAATAGTAATTTCAATTGTTCATGCAACAGCCTCGTTTCTTACCTGAAAAGTTCAAACAGCATGTGGTAGAGATGTGATGGCACATAAACAATGTGGACTGGTCCTGAAGCACTCACAGCTGGAATAACAATTACAATTTACAAATTTCCTTTCCAAGAAAGTCAATTAGTGCCTCACAAAAAAATCAATTGGCATGCATCAACAACGGGTAGGGATGAGGAAAAATGGCAAGTGTAAATAGGATAACTCTGTATCTGTGCAATGTTGAGAGAAGTACTGATTTATGCATTAGACCTCAGGATAAGCAAAACACTAATTTCAAGAAGTCTGAGCATGTATTTTTTTTTTAGGAACAGTTGCATGAAAAAAATCCTGACATGCCACAAGGTCAATAAATTTAACACCAATAACTGGTGTCAAATAACTCATGATTCCTTACCATTATGTTGGTCCACTTTCCAGTGTCGGAGAGTCCATATAAAATTGGTCACAAAGCAGTTTGGCAGTTTCATATGCATCTACAAACAATACAAGCCAATATTAATAAGCTTTAAAGTCATAACAATTATTTTACAGAAAAATGAAATTGCCAATATTTAGCTTTGTGCAGAGCTTCTACACTTTTAGTTAAATGCATGTGCTTTATAACTGGTGGCAAACCACAAAATGGAAGTTTCACCACAGATGAATAACACATTAGAATACTCATTTTGACTACAGGCCCGACGGAGACAAAAAGACAAGCAGCATCAAGTAGAAGTGCTTTCCAACTGGAAGCATGTTGAAACGAAGGCCACCGATTAAATCAACAAAATCCCTATCTACACGACTTTTACTGACTGTTATAATATCAGCACAGGTGAAGGTTCAGATGTTAATAACCCTACTGTGTAATAGAAAGAGAAAGGAAAATCATTTTTAACCATTTAAATCATTGCTGTGATCACTTTCGTTGTACTAAATGAGGAATTTGTTTTTAGAAAACTTGGTGCTAACTGCAATACAAAATTCAGAAAAAAATATTAATTAAATTAGTCTGAATTTTGCCTAGCAACAACTGTAAATTTTTTTTTGCATAAATCTGGATGTTGCTATTATCTGATTTAATTGATATTAATATGCAGATTTCCGTATAGTATGCAAACACAGAAAGCTGAAAGCTGTGAGTGAGTTGCTGCTATGCTGTGGTGCAATGACAGGCTCTTCCTATAGGTCAGTTTACGATTAGGAACTTGTGGTAATTACAACTCGTCGGAAAACACCATGACAGATCTGAAGCACAAAGGACATTCTCTTTTAGATTTAAACGTAAAGGAACATTTGAAAAAGCCTCAAGAAAAAAATACAATGAGAAAAAGCCAAAAAATCCATTAAAGTTTATTAAATAGTTTTGAACTTTTAAAATGGCACACCTCAGAAACATCCAAAAGGCTTCATGCCATGTAATACTTTCACCAGTCTAAATCCAGAAACACAACTTGCTTGCTTGCCGGGTTTTCTTCTCAGTTTATGAGAAGGGATGCTTGTGGCCAAAGTGATGTAGCATCCTTTGACAATGTGCTGAGCATCACCACAAAGAATCCCTCCAGTTTTTTTTAAAAGAAGTTTCCTCCAGGAGGATTGCCAGTTTTAGGCTGTAGTCAATGGTGAACTGACCAACTTAGTGAAAAAGACACTTCTACTTTACTGAATTAAATCAGATTTGTTAGAACAGAAAAATCTGAGATTTAACTCAGTCATGTTAAAAAAGTTGATGTGACTCAAAGTAACAACCACTGAATGCGAATGATATGTTTTATACACTAAACACAACCATCTGAGGACAGCGATAGCCAGTATGACTGTACTTTCAATGTCTGTACATTTACAATACCTACTTATTAAAAGATAGTTTAGTACAGGCAGCCAAGTTGAGAACACAAAGTGTAGGAGCAAGCTCCGAGGCCTCACAAGCCTGCCCTGTCATTCAGTATCATGGCAGATCTGATCTTGGCCCCAGGTCCACTTTCCTGTTTGTTCCTCATAACTCCTAACTTACCCAAAGTCGATCTATCCTTGCTATGAACATATTCAATGATTCAGTCTCCATGGGCTCTAGGATTCCAAAGATTCATAACAGTTGGAGAGAAGTTCCTCCTTAACTTAAATAAGCAATGCCTTATTCTGAAGCTATGCCTACAAAATCTAGCTTCTTTGTGATGACAAACATCCTCTTAGCACCTACTCTATTGAGGTCCCTCAGACTATTACTTGTTTCAATAATATCATCTTTCATTTTTTCTGAATTCTAATGCCTTCAGGTTCAGCTTGGTCAAGGATGACAAATACTAACAGAAATGCCATTATCCAAAATTCAAATGCTGACAGTTGCACATTCCAAAATATCAAATTTAGTTATGTATCAGTGCCAGATTTGAATATCAGAAGGGAAGCCTTCATTGTTTCATGGTGATCAGCGACATAGTCAGTCATAACTGATCCACCGCAATTGGAAAGAAGAAAATCACCAAGGGTGAGATTCCAACAAACATGTTCTTTAAAGTGAAGTACAATGAAAGTTGCAGCACAACAATGATCTCATCACCAACACAATGGAATCTGTATCTGGGCTAGATCTTCCCATATAACATACTGTCAGCCTTGAAGTGGATACAAACCAGATAGGGAATACGTGGGCACCTTTAACCAATGGAAACTCAGACTGAATTCCAGTATGCAAAATACAGCAACAAATATCAAAAAATAGGATGCATTGTCAAAGGTTGTAACCATTGAGCTACTGCAGGGCACATACCCAACATTCACTTTGTCATATTGGCTGCCATAACCTGACACCAAAACCTGACCATCAACATACTAGTTGATACCCTCACCATACAATAAAAAGAAACAGTTTTGATGGAGAGTAGGAGAATAATCTGATGTTCTGGCAATGTTTCTCTTCATCAGCTATTTTAAAACCAGAAATCCCCAAGTTAATGTCATTTTGCTGTGTATGGGAGCTTACACAAGTAAGCTGTCTATTGCATTTCCTATATTATTCTTAAAAAAAAATACCTGGAAAGTGCTTAGCAATATTTTGAAAGGAACTTAAAGGAGATGTACTAATGCAAGTCCTTTTTATTGCAAGACCATTCCACTGAAATTTAAACACACAGAAAAATAGAGATCCCATTTGTGGGCTTTCACTCAACGTGGTCATTTGCAACTCTTAGAGTAAAGTAAATTCCCTAATTGGGGCAAAAGAAAATCACTTACCTCTAACAACACCAACAACTTCACAGTCAGGATCAATACTGCCTATATGCTTTGGGTGAGCTGGATTTGTTGTGCCATCAAAAATTAATGCTGAAGAGAGGAAAATACATATTTATCTGACACAAATAGGATCAGTTAAAACATATATGACAAACAAGATAAATTCACGAATGTCCAACTGTTCAGTTCCACTACAAATCAGTGTTTCATAAAGTAATTCTATAAAGCAAGGGCCTCTCGAAATTGATAACACTTACTATGTTGATTGATGAGCATTCGAATAGAAATACGGCTCATGTAGAATCGATCCAGAAAGTACTGCACATTCTGACTGGTGATGCTGTCTTCACAAAATGATTCTTTGTACTCAATCACACCTTGGGCCATAGTCGGAACAACTTCATTGTGCCTATTCCTGATTGTGATTAATGCATCTGTGAAACTAAGAATATACATAAAATATAAAACCATGCCCTTAAACACAGTTCTTTTACATCAGATTAGACCTTATTATATGCAGCAATTCTTTGGAAGCCAGCTTTAGCAGAACAATAAAACTAGTTGGCTGTGGTGTACCTAGATAGTTGCCCGAATTTTTATGCAGTATCTTGTTCCCTAAATCACACATGTAGTCAGCACGTTGAATAATTGTAGGACTAAAATTCAGTAAGGATGAAAAAGTGGCAACATACTGCAGTAAATCATTCAAGTGGTGAAAATGCTCAAAGCTGAACTCCTAAAATTAACAATTTACTGTACATCCACATTTCAACACACCACCATCTCATTAGCAAGTCATTAGTTAAAGGAATTTTGGGTCTTTAATATACTATGTTTCAATACTATCCAATAAAACTAGTACTAACTTCACCTGCTATTCACATTTTACATATTTCAGAATGTTATCTCCAGCCACAAATTTTAAAGAACCTAATTAACAATTATAGCTTTTAGTTTCACAATCCAAGTGCACAAATATTCAAAAGCTTTATAAAACAAGGCTCCAATTAACTAGATAAGGGTGAATAGCTGAATATTTTGACAAAAAATGATAAGCAATCAACAACTATGAACATAAGCCTTAGAGGATTTTAAAAAAAACACACCCTGATAAAACACTGTGATCGTCAGGGTTCCGATTATAAAACTCAAGAATATCCAAGAGACTTTGGACATACCTAAATGAAAAAAAACATGATTAGAATAATTGCAACATAAAGACAGACCTTTCTGATGGATTCCAACACAAAACATTGATTGATTGTAAAACACACATGCATTTATTAGTTACAATTAAGATGGATTACCAAATGTGATCTAAAAAGGAAATGTTTTACATCCAATTCTCTGAAAATCCATTGCCTGAGGGGCGCCAACTGCTATTTTGACCATCATCTCAATAGGATATACAAGAGTTCAAACTGATTTGTGATCTTTTGGTTGTTAAGTTCAGGGGAGAGGGCGTAAGGGAAAGATTACACATGACCATAGGTTAACTTTTATTGGAGTATCAAAATGAACAAACCTGTCCACACTATCTCTGTAGCACAATTACAGAGTTGATTTTGAAATTAAACTGTTCTATTTTATTGGAGGTTGGCCATGCATCTACAACAGTGAATTTTTTTACTAAAACATTCACAGGCAATTTGTTGAAAACATTACAAACCCTTTAACTCTGTCAATAGGAGTAACTTCAGCCATAATGCTGGATGGTAATTGGATGATGGATCAAGTCCAGTCTTTTTCCAAATTTGACAAATGTTTCATAAATTCTTAGCACATATGCTTTGATAGAAAAAGGCAGAAGTCTTCTAAATGCTGAAGTTTATCACCATATTTTTTTTTCTAGAAAAACAGCACACTGGCCATACTTAAATAAATTATTTTAAAGTGTTGGCAATAAATCAGTATTCATGCCAGTTTCAGAGCCCAAAGGGCTCAATGTGAAGAGATTCAATGCCAAATGATTAGATCTAGCAGTGGAAGCTTGCAGTGCCTAGCAAAATCAATCTTCTCCAATACAAGCAAATCAATGATGAAAAGTTCAGGCAGAATAACTGCAAGGGTACAAAGAATAATTAGCCAAGGTATTATTTTTAATATTTACCTCAGCAAATAAAATTAACATTTGATCACCTTTAGCATAACTATAATTATGTCCAATTCCACCATTTGTCTTTTGGAAAACAAACATGGGAGTTCCTTCTGAGAAAACATTCCTGGTTGTATTAGGTTCTGTTACCAGAATAACGACTGTGATTTTGAGCCATAAGAATTAAAAATCAACCTTCCTTGAATGGTTAAATCACCTACAACAAATCTTTTTTAAAATATATACACACCAGTTATTCTCTATGAATAATAATTCCCAATGTTTTCTGAATGTATACAAGACTAACTGGGTTTGCAAATGCAGACTAACTGCAAGGCTATAGAGGTGAGTGGAATGTTATTGCTTGATTGGCTGGACACTAAACCCAGTCAGGATCAATGTCCACACGTGTACAATGCACAGTGTCCAAGCACGAAGAGCATGCACTTTTGGTTCATGCTGATCTAATTAAGGCACTTTTCTAGCAAATAACCTGCGAGGTCAGCATACACTAGAAACTGAAAATGGAAATTTCCAGATCACATTTGCATAGCAGATAGGACATGCTCAATGTCTAATGCAGTGCAACTACCATGTTCTACATTTCTTAAGTGGCAAATTGCCAAATTTAATAGAGACAACATTTCTGAGACTATATTCCCAATACAGGGGTTGAGATATTTTGGTCTTTAGAAAAAAAGTGTCTTTTTCGCAAGTTCTTCTGTAACACAATATCTCTATACAACCCAAAGGAAAATGCAAGTTTATCCCTCTCAATAATTTTAAACAATCGCCAAAAATAGTTTTGGACACCCTCAACACAACTAACAAGTAAATGTTTATATTATGTTTGACATGATCTGGAATGACTCAACATCCCACCCAAAATGTGGAAATAATACACAGATGTAATAATGGATGCTCAAGTAGAATTTTAAATTCTTCTATGCGCAGTACACGTCATGAGAATACTTGATGCAAATACTAAACATACAAGAGCAAAAAGTACAAAAGGAAATGCACAGATGTTCATAAGGAATATGACAGAGTTCCATTTATTTGGAGGGTTTTAATGCCATTTCAAATTTCACAACCAAGCCTCCTATAAAGGACAAATGCCAATCACATTCTAAAGATGCTCGTGGTTCTATAGAAGTATTCTTGACTACTGCCTCAAAATAATTTCAATAGAGATCAGAGACTGGAAACAACTCACACTGCTTTGGAGTTCCCTCTGAACACATTTCTAGCTTGGTCTTGTTTTATTTAAAATGCTGCTTAGTACCACTTCTGTACTGAAACAAAGTAGGATATTTAATTGTGGGAAGGTGTTTAACAAGATCTATTGAAGCAATTCTAAATTATATCTAGATCTTATTTAGTGATAAAAAGACACATTCGTTTCATGTATTGTATCATATACTAAAAAAGTTGTTTTGAACTGGCTTTTACAATCAACAAGAACACCACATAAGCAGAAAGGCATGTGCACACTGACTTGCAGGGGGGAGGAGGGGGGCAGAGCACCGAAGTGGGATAAAGTTCACAGCAGAATTTACACAGCTCCAGCTGTGTAATTTAAGCATCACTAGCAAATGTATTTAACCAGATGGCTAGTATGACTAGTCATATTCTTGTGCACAAAAGTCAACATTTTTTTAAAAATCTGGATGGAAAACATACCAGTAACATACCGTAATTTTATTCAAACTCCATTCAAATTGTACTACTTTTAAGAAGCCACACACAAGAGACACATACTTATTCAGAAGGGGGCCATTCTTTGTTGTGCATGAACTTCTTCTGTGTGGCTACTCACCAGCTTTGAACTAACTGAACGGAAGGTGTGCCAAGTAGCCGGTCTGGGAGAAGGTTGATTTCCTTCATAATATTAGACAGTCTCACAGGCAGCTCTTGCCTCAGAAACATAAAGGATGTCTTCTCACAGGCATTTGTTGAGCCTAAGTAAATAAGAATGCAACACTGTACTTAAATGCTAGGTATCAATACCTTCCACTCAATTTTCTTCTCTCCTTAAAGCAGCGAGAATTAAACTGCAATACAATTCCACAATGCTGGAAGGTCTTAAGTAACATGCCAGGTCTTAAGTAACATGCCAGGTATGTGATTCTAGGCAGGACAAGGAGGAACATCACAGTGAAATTACCATCATCCTCATCTGATGCCCAAACAGTCTTGAGACAATGATATTTAATACCATGGAAGTGCTCAGTGTTTGCTGTTTTTTACTGCCTGAAGAGATTTTTATTCCAGCTTTAGTCCCTTCATGGAACTGATTTCATGCTATCACATATAGAAATATCAGCAAGTGGTTTGAATTTTGGAATCATGCAAGTTAAATCCTAGCCTTGATTTCAAAGAGGCAGGTATGTGCTCCAGATGAGTACTCCTTTATGTTCATTCAGTCTGTATTGAATTTACCTTGTTCAAACTATCAACATACAGTATCTGAATCAGAACTACATGGGATTTCCACAAGATCTTCTCAATTCCCAGGGTGAACATCTGTAAATTGGTCACTAATGGAAAGAACTGAAAAGACGCCAAGTACTCTACGGAAGGAATAAGCATTAGTTAAGAATGGTTCCTTGGATGGGGGTTATTTTCCTTAATGAATTTTCTAAATGTACAAGATTGCATACTTCATTCTATTACATTTTGTTGCTTCTTGGCAAAAGATATGCAATACGAGATAGAACTGGAAACATTCACAAGGTCACATGGTTTTAGAGTGTGGCTACTGTAACCACAGAAAAAGTTACATTGTTCCTTGACAAACCTGATAACCCCAGAGATGGTTAACTCCACAAATGAACAAATGCAAATCACTTGGAATAGATTCTGCAGGCCAGTGATAAATGCTGTGAAGCTATAACAATGGGTTTTCATTCCAGCCGTTTTGCATAGACACATAACTTAAGTATAGTTTGAGCAGATTAAACTCCAGGCGGAGGTCCAGAAGCTCCTAACCAAAGGGTAAATTGATTAATATTAAAAGGCCCAGATAATGTTCAGTCTTCAATGACTTTAACCAAACCAACAATGACATGGGCTCACTTGCAACAGTCTATGCATAAAAACATTATTGGCTAACAGACTTGTGAAGAATATTTAGCAGTGTCCTAGACAATGCCTGGTTAAGTCATAACCTGAGGGAACAACAATCCAGGTTCTAAACTGATGAATTCATCACCAGAGGCAGGATTACAAAGACTGAGTGATGTATGTTAATATCATAATATTAATCACTAAAATTTTGTCTACTAAATCAGTTCTGTCCACACCTTATTAATATTTCAGATCAAATTTTCCCCGTCAGCCATGTTCATTATTTTCATGAGAAATATTTCAGTTTCAAGCAACATGAAAGCACCCTACCCTACGGTTGTTTTCAAAATGAAAGGCTATTTATTTAAAGGATATGGCTACCATTCGCTAGAACATTTAATGTCCATTCTAAAATGCCATCAAGTGCAGTGAAGTCAACCACAATGATGGCCTGGAGCCCCACATAGGCCAAATAAATTATTTTCTCTAATGCCATAATTGAAATAGATGTGTGTTAACATCCAATGGTTTACTAATTATCATACTAATACTAGCTTTTCACATCCAGATTTGTGTAGTTAACCAAATTTAAATTCCTCATTTACTATAGTGGGATATAAATTTGAATTCCACTATATCAAAGTGGAAATCTCTAGATACTGCTCCAGTGTTTTGCTAGCTAGAACAGAATTACACCATGCAATGTCACAGCTGCAGTTTATATGCAAGATGATCCATATAGTCATTTATTTATTTTTTTTTAACTTTGTCAAAGCAAGCCCCAACATCAATATAAGCAATACCACAGGATGAAGGTGGTGCCACTGCACAGAAAATCAAGAACACCTTTTGTAACATGATATCTCACATGATCAGATCTTTCATCATACAAATGGAGCCTAACTGAACATTTTGATCGCACTGGAGATATAACCATTTAAAATTTCAAAAGGAAAATGGATAAATGATCAAAGAAAAAAAAGGCTTATGTTGAAATAGGAGGAGGAGGTGAATTGGATAGCTTCTTCAAGGAACCATCACAGGCATGATGGGCTGAATAGTCTTCTTTCCTAACTGAATCAAGAAAGCTTACTGCACCAATTCAGAAATATCACATTTCCCCCATTTTACATCCAACTGTTTCTTAAAGATTCCGGTATCTTCATCACTACAGTTTGCCCTATTCATGTTAAGTATGACCGTTGAGCTTACACAAATAACACCAATTTGTATTTATGTAGCACCTTTAAAGTAGGAAAATCTCTGAGGCATTCTCGAGATAGGGGTCAAACAAAAATTAAAGCTGAGCCACAAAGGGCATATCAGAGCACAATGGAAACAGATTCTGCAAAACATCTAAAGGAAAGAGAAGGGAAGTAGCTGAGAGATGTATAAACAAATGGAACAGCCAAGGCCCTGGAAGCTGAAAGCAAGACTGACAGTGCTGAGATAATTAAATTTGAAGATCCACATATAGCTGGAGAAATGCAATTTCAGAGCTGGAGGAAATTACAAAATTGGGGAGAGCAAGGTCACAGAGGACTTTGAAAGCAAAAGTTGCAGAATATTAAAACTGAAGTGTGGCTTTAATAGGTGACAATGAGCATGGGTATGATTGCAGAATGGGATTTGTTGAAAGCTAGGACAGGAAGTAGAGTTTTGGATAACCATATTTATAGAGACTAGAATTTAGAAATTCAGTCAGTACTGTGTTGGAATAATCAAGACTAAAGGTAACAAATACATGGTTGAGGATTTTAACAGATCAGCTGGGGCAAAGTGTGAAGTTAGGCAATGCTACATACATAGAATAAATGGCCTTAGCAAAGGTGGGGATATGTGGTCTGAAGTTATTTTGGAATTGTACATGATACCAAGATTGTGAATTATGTGATACTTAGTCTCAGTTACTAGCAAATGGAATCCATGAGCAGGGAACGAAGTTTGTGGTAGGGATTGAAGACAAGGGCTTTTCATTCTTTGTTGAAGAAGTTTCTGCTCATTCAATACAACATTAGACATGCAGACTGACTATTGCTAGATAAGGGGGGAAGGGCAGAAGGATTAAAGGTGTAGGGGAGGAGAGCTCTAGGGATGTTGCAATGAAAGATGTGTCCAATTTATGATAAAGATCATGATAACCGATAATGGAAAGGTGCAAGTAAATAGAAAAAGTTGCCAATAAAACTAGCTGCTGTTCCTAATATAATGCAAAGATTTTCCATAACTGGTTATGCTAAAACTAATGGTGATCTAGCTGTGGACAAACTGGAACCATATGTGTTAGTCCATTGTCTCTCAGTTCCACACAATCAGGTTCAATACTAACCGTCGGTATGTCGTGTGAAGTTTGCATGTTCTCCCTGTGACTATCTGAGATTTCACAGTGGTGCCCTGGGTTCTTCACCCATCCCAAACATTGGTAGTTGCAAGTCAATAGGCTACTGTAAATTGTCCTAGTGTAAGTGAGTTTTAGGAGAATCCTGGGGTTGTATGAGAGAATAGGTTACAGAAAAGTGTGTGTGTGTGTGTGGGGGTGTGTGTGGGGGGGGGGAGGAGAAGAGAATGAGGGGGGAGAATGAGATTGCTCGGAGAGCAAGCCAAATAGAATAGATGCCCTCCTTCTACGTAGTAAGGAAATGAGGAAGTATCCTGAAAATGTTACTAAAATACATTGGCCTGTAGACAAGAACGAGCATAAAATAAGCAGAAATCAGGAGCCCGATTTCACTTGCAGCTGAATTTACTACCTTTCTGCACCAAGACGCGCTACTTTTTCAGTACATATTTTCAGCAAAATTCCAGGCTAATCGGGACTGTAAGGAACTACTGCAGCTCAATTCCTGCAGTCTGATGCAATGACTCCATTTCTTGCAAGATACCTCAATTGTTAAAAGCTAGCAGCTCTGCATTGTCAGCACTCGAGTGCCATTTCACTATCACCTGAAGTGTCCTAATTTGCAAGGCCATAGATCGCGAATGGGACGTAGAATACCACTTTTTCAGCCGGCACTGACATATTGAGGCAATGTTCCCCCTTCTTGAGGGCAAGTGACTCCGAATGTATGTTACGGTTTAGCCATTCGTGCGGTTCTAACATTGAAACCTCTACAAAAATCGCGTGAAATAGAGCCGATTCTTGCATGTCAGATTATCAACCGATGATAGATGCAGACAGAAGTGAAGAATAATAAGTGAATACAAAAAAAACGCATATTCTGGAAATGCGAGATAAAAATTTAAAAAAATGCTGGAAACACTCAGCAGGTTTGGCAGCAAGTGTGGGAAGAGAAACAGAGCTAACGTCGAGGTGTCATCGACTTTTCGCACGGATACTACCTGACCTGCTGAGCGTTTCCAGCATTTTCTTCTTCTAGCGGGGTCAAATTTGAAAAGAAACACAAAGGCAAACTTAACTGGAAACCGAACACGACACACGAGAGAGAGAGAGAGAGAGAGAGAGCAAGCAAGCAAGCAAGCTTCCGTAAACATGCACCTTTTGGCATTTGGCCATGCATGAAGTTCACAACAATAACACGAAATGCGCCTGTAATGAAGGGAGAAGGGCATCACTTCACTGTCGCCCTGACACAAAGGCCTGCAAACTTCCCACTTCTCTCTGCAGGTCGAGTTGGCTTTGCATACATTTCAATGCAACCGTGCATGCGGTGGTGCATGGACATAATTTCCCCTCACACCCCACACCCCCGAGCAGGGCCTCCCGTGCACCGCCTGCACAACGCCAGGGGTGCTGTCACCTACCCCCACCCTCCCCCCGAGCGAGGGGGGGAGGAAGGGGGGGGGAGGAAGGGGGGGGGGGGGGGAGGAAGGGGGGGAGGGGGAGGAAGGGGGGGAGGGGGAGGAAGGGGGGGAGGGGGAGGAAGGGGGGGAGGGGGAGGAAGGGGGGGAGGGGGAGGGGGGGAGAGAGGGGGGGGAGAGAGAGGGGGGGGAGAGAGGGAGGGGGGGAGAGAGGGAGGGGGGGAGAGAGGGAGGGGGGGGAGAGAGGGCGGGGGGGGAAGAGAGGGAGGGGGGAGAGAGGGGGGGAAGAGAGGGAGGGGGGGGAGAGAGGGGGGGGGAGAGAGGGGGGAGGAGGGAGGGAGGAGAGGGGGAGGAGGGAGGGAGGAGAGGGGGAGGAGGGAGGGGAGGAGAGGGGGAGGAGGGAGGGGAGGAGAGGGGGAGGAGGGAGGGGAGGAGAGGGGAGGAGGGAGGGAAGGAGAGGGGAGGAGGGAGGGAAGGAGAGGGGAGGGAGGAGGGGAGGGAGGAGAGGAGGGGGAGGGAGGAGGGGGAGGGAGGAGGGGGAGGGAGGAGGAGGAGGAGAGGGGAGGGGGAGGAGAGGGGGGAGGGGGGAGGAGAGAGGGGGAGGAGAGGGGGGGAGGGGGGAGGGGGGGGAGGGGGAGGGGGGAGGGGGAGGGGGGGAGGGGGGGAGGGGAGGAGGGGGAGGGGAGGAGGGGGAGGGGGGAGGGGGAGAGAGGAGAGAGGAAGAGAGGGGAGGAGGGGGGCGCCCGACTGCAAGCACCCGACCCCTCGCTCACTCACTCACCGAAGTCCAAGAACTGCTTAATGGACAACGGCGAGGGGGAGAACTTGGAGAAATGGTCGATCTGCTTGGGCACGTTGGACAGGGCCGAGTTCTTCATGAGGAACCGAACGAACTTCATCCCGCCGCGCAGCCCCCGACCACCCTGAACAGGACCGATTTGAAATTAAAGCACGGCGACCGCTGCTGGCTCCAGCCTGCAATCCGCATAGCAACCAGGCCGCGCCTCAGCCAATCGCCAGCCTCCCTGCTCCCCGGTCCTGGAGCGTCACCCTCTGCGTCATGGCGTCGAGTCGTCAACGTCCCACGAATTGTTCCTGGTGCTGTTGTTGACATCTTGGGCTATTGGGCAATGCTGACTGATTGAACTCGGAGAACTTGGCTGCAAAACCTATTTTTGCATCTAGAACATAGGCTAGTTTTTTTAAGGTAGCGGTGTAAATATGAATTTGCATTTATGGAAGGGTGTAGCAAATTTTGCCAACATCTTGAAAAAATATGATTATTCCCATGTGTAAATATTAGAACAGAGCTGAGCTGAAATTACTGAAATGAATGTCTGTGGGCAATATATATCAGCAGAGTTCCCCATGGCTATTGACACCTGGACTTTCCCTGCTTATACCATGTGGTGCACGGCTAGTGGTTAGAGTTAGGTTGTCTTTAGGATGATTTGGGTTTTCGTGGTTGGATGTCAGGACAGGGATTAGAGGGATCATTGCTTAAGGTGAGCTGAGGATACGCAAAATGTAAATGGATGCCTGACACCTTGGCCATTCCCTTTCTCTGTTCTACCTTCTGGGAGAAGATGCAGGAGCTTAAAAGTCCAGATTTAAGGGCAGCTTCTTCCTCACTGCTATCAGACTTCTGAACCAATCACCCCTTTCACATCCCCTTCCCAATGGTGCCACCTCATTCCTGTACTCTTTATTCTACCTCTCATGGTTATTCTGCTATTGTCACTTTAGCATTTCAGATTACACTACACTCTTTGCACCATTCTGCTATGCTGTGCTTGTCGCTGTATTTATTACTTATTAATACCATGTATACTGTTTACGAGCTTCATGTGAGCAAGGAATTTCATTGTATATGACAATAAACTAGTCTGAATCTTAAGAAATACTGTTGATCGTGGAAATCTGAAATAACAACAGAAGATGCTGGTCACAGTGAGTTGGTCAAGTAGCATCTCTGAAAAGAGAAATAGAGTTAAGGGTTAAGGCTGAAGACCCTTAGTCAGAACTGTGAAAGAGAGAAGACAAGTTGGAGAGAAGGTGGAAGAGGGAAAGATAGGAGTAAGGGAACATACAAAAGGGTGAGGCCTGGACTGCAGTGGGGATAAATTGTAGGTATTATCTGGTCAAGAGGTTATTAAAGTCAAAGTTTTTTTACAAAGTCAAAAAGCCATGTCTAGTGTTTGATGATGCTTCCTGCATTCTTCTTAAAATTATTAAGAGATGAAGGTGATGTACCTTCTACCATTAGGTTGCTTTGAACATAATTTCCTAATCAATTAATATTTTAAATAAAACTCTGCTTTTCTGTTTTATGCACCTCACATTTTTCCACATTAATTCCACATTAACATTCTCACTCACTCAATTAAGTTGTCTATATCTCCTTGAAGACTCTGTATTCACCTTCCTACTTGATTTCACTAAATTTTGTAATGATCAGCAAACTTGGAAATATCACATTTGGTCCCTGCAGTCAAAAGATTTGAATGACTGGAGGTTAATCACCAATCCCTGCTGTACTCCAATAACCACAGTCTGTCAGCCTGAGAAAGATCCATTCCTTACCTCCTTACTTTCAATAAGGTCCAACAATGGACTCCTGTCTAACCTTTTTGACATGCATCCATTGTTGGATCTTATTGAAAGTTTCTGATATCTAAATACACTACATCTACTAGTCCTTCCTTATCTATTCTACTAATCACATCCACAAAGAACTCCAAAAGATTAGTCAAACATAATTTTCCTGTCATAAGTCCATGCTGATTCAGCTCAATGTATTTTATCTTTTCAGTTGTTCTGATATCCTTTATTGTAGATTTCAGCATTTTTGCTACTACTGATGTTAGGTTAACAGATTGGTTGTTCCCTTAGGTGAGGAGCTGTTTGTTGAACCTCTGCATCGTGGTGCCTCTAGAGATGATTTTTTTTCCCCTTGAAACATGGTGGAATTTTTGATCCAAGAACACCTTGCATTTGTGCAGAGTTAGCTCCTGGCTCTCTGGTTGTTCTCAACAAACCAGTCCCGGTCTTTTCTGGGAGAGAAGCCAAAGAGACAATTCACAAGTGCTAATTACTGTGGACTTCAGGGCAATCTAGATAGTGTGGACATCACATGCCCTTGTTGTTAGAGAGTTGTCAGGTTGCAATGGGAGTTGCTCTTTGGATGTTTGGAAGAGCTTTCTTTGCTGGGTTCTCAAGACTTTCAACATTGGTCCTTTTGCGATAGCACTTACATTTCTGCAGTTGTTCTGCGGCCAGGCTCATGGAAATAACACAACAGATAAAGCAGTTGTCAATGCAGCAAACATTGTCACCTGTCATGACACTTGTAATGCAGATATCCATGTGGTCTGTCACTCAGACAATAATCAAGGGTGTAGCCATGACGTCTTGTTTTTGTCTTTGACAAAACAGAGAGTTGGTTATAAAATATTCCAAGAATCTCCTCAGGAGGAGGACACCACTTTTCTTGCTCCAGTCACTCCTTTCCCGTGGTTCCCATCCTCTCCATCACAGCCATTTGAAGTTGCCCAATGTTCTGTGACATGGGCAAGGATTGGGGTGGGACTTAGGGCAAGGCATTTGGGTTAATGGTTTAGGCTTTGAGCTGGGCTTTACAATCAAGGCTGGTGGTTGAAGTGTTATAGTTAGGGTTTGAAAAAAGGTTAGGTTCAATATTTTTGGTGATAATAAGATTATAAGTGCAGTCAGGTTAATACTTGCTTCCTCTTTCCCTTACACCAATACTCTTCCCACAATCAGCGATTTAGTTGTGTTTTCTTCACTTTGGTACTTTTGTACACTATCTATGCTGCTCATGATATTGTCTGCTTTACAATGGAAAATACAAATGCAGATTGAGTGAGCAATTTGCTGAATAGTAACTGGAATTAATCCCAAGGAGTAGTCATACAAGAATTTATAATGCCATGTCTGTATTTGGGAGGGCACTTGACAAATCTTTCTATCTGCAACAATATGCAATGTCAAGACCTAAATTCGGATCTAATATTTTGGCTGAGTAATATGATTGTTCAGCACCTAATTTTCAGAATTTAAATAGCTTCCTCGCCCACCATCTAATGTGGCTAGCAGGAAGTGCATGTTGTTTGCAAGTATGCCACCTAACTAAAGTAATTAGTGTACAATGCTCAAGTCTGAAACCTTTGCATGTGCAAACATGTATTCCTACAGCTGTTGGATGCCCTGACAGCAGCTTTGTTTGTCCCAAGGAAATTACGTGCAGGTAGATCAGACACACAGTCAGCACGATAAGTTTAAAGAATAAACTTAACTGAAGTGGAACTGGGGGATGTAGTGATATGGTTATCATTACTTTAAGATTAAGTATTGCACAAATGATAGATTAACTCTGGAAAACTTTGTACGGAATCTAAAGTACAAGTGCAACAATAGCTGAACTGAAGCATCACTATTCTAAGTTCAAGATTACAGTGTAGTCACAGTGAGCTTAAGTTCTAACTCTGTATTTAATATATCACTGCATTCAGAATGTTTTTGCTGATGTCAAAGTCAAAGTTGAGTTTATTGTCACATGCACAAATATGTGTATGCACAGGTGCAATGAAAAACTTACTTGCAAAAGGCACGTAGCATCATCTAAGCAGCATTCAGGAGGAAAACATAAGTTAAACATGGGTGGTCACTGTTAGTGATTCAAGATTTATGGAATTATAATGAATATAGCAGGCATTAATTCAAACAAGAACCAATCTTTAGTCCTTAATATAAATTGCAAGCAGTAATATCTTTGAAATTAAAAGGATAACTTTTATGTACTCAGAGAGTCAGCCCTCACAGTGTTGGATGTCTGGGTTCTCTGTCCTTTTTGCTTTGTTGATATCACTTGTTCCCATTTGTAATGAACTTCCATTTTGACTGAATACCAAAAACTCTCCTTGACAAAGTTGTTATATGGTTTAATATTCTTCTTGGGTGCAATCCTTTCTCAATATGAGCCAAAACTCATTGGACACTAATATTATTCAATTGACGACTGTGAGCAGATAACCTATTTTTAGGATTACTAATGCCTTGAGTATTATTTTCATTCAAACTGAAAACTTATAGGGTGAAGCTAGTTGTAGCAAGGTATAAATTGATCGTTTTAATATTTTTCTGCATCTATTAACCGAATTACCACATTGTATCAATAATTCATGATAGGCTGCTGATATGTGATCAAAGGTTATTATCAGATTCTACAAGTTCCATCGAGCACATTAGATAATATAAAGCTTAGGCTTGCAACCAAATTTCTGCAAATAATTAATGAATTAATGATCATCCTATTAACAGGAATGCTGAGTGGATGCATTTTTCTATAAAATGGGAGAGTTTAATGTGCTCTACCAAACTGGATTTTTCTGCTCTAACCTGAAGCTCACTGGAATAATTCCACCATCTGATGGGGTCAAAAATAGACAATAAATCCTTCTATTTTCTCTGTCATAAACACTCAAAGTTACATGTCCTGTTAGGTGAATTGGCAAACAATAAGCACAAGTATCCTGATAACATGTGATCACAAATATGAGGGTAAATATTAATTTTGTTCTAGGGCCACAGGAGGTAGGTGAGGACATTTTCCAATAGAGAGAATTTTGGCAGATGCTTTAAATGTCCAAAATATATTCACAAGTCACTTTGTGTACTTGTTACATTTGCTATATTGTTAATTCATCCTGATAGTTCATCCACTGAATGTGGTAGCCCTTCATATGTTTTGATAAAAATACTTTTATTTAGATATTCCAGTAGCACAAACTATTAAAAAGACATTACCCATTTCAGTAATTTCAGTAACAGTAATAAACATTTTATACAGTATTAATACAATTTGATACAACAAAGACTACAGTAGCAAAACAGAATCCCCACATCCATATAATAGAATGCCAAATATTTACAAATCTAAGTACAGTATAAGAATTTCTTAGTTCTGTGACATATTTATTTATTTGCTAAATGTTCAGCAGTTAAGAATATAAAACACAGTAGTAATTAACCAAATCTGCTTCCATTACCCTTTCAGACTATGCATTCTGGATCACAGAAACTTGCTGCATGAAGCTTATATTTTGCATCTAGTTCTTTCACTAGTTACCTTATATCTGTGTTTCCTGATTTTGTCTGCCGATGAATTTTTCTTATTAGTCTATAATACTCATCCATGATGTTGAACGCCTCTATCAAATCTCCTTAATGTTCTCTGGTCAGTGGAGAATAACACCATTTCTCCCATTTTCTCCATTCTTGGTACCACTCTCTTTTATGTCCTTTTCAAAGTTTTAACATTCTTCCTTAATTATGGTGTCCAGAATTGAACACAGTACTAAGCAGTAATTTATATTTTAATCTTCAATAACTTATATTCTGACTGAACCAAGCTGCACTTATTAACCAAGACAGATTCTAGTATGGTTGCAATTTGCCCAATATCACTATAATCTAAACAGATAAACTAAGATAAAGAAAAAAATCTTGTCTTAGAGTCAACTTATTTTTCATTTATTGGAGAATTTAGCTACTCCAAGAATCAAATCACAAACTCTGTTTGTCTTTTATACAGAGTTTATAATGCATAATTACTACAATGGGAGTAGCTACATGTCCTGTACTTTAAAAGAGATGCTAACCTCTATTTATATTTTTAAAATATAATATGGAGAATTACATTAACGGCTAAGTGTTTAACATAAATGTCAGCAACAGGGCACTTCAACTCTCACTTAAATTTAAATCTAAGGTTTTCAAGGTATATATTATTTTTTTAAATTAAAGGTATCACTAACTGCTCGCTTTCTTCTTGCACTTTCTCTAGTGCGATGTTGTACGGATGTGTAAATACATATACACATTCTGATTGTTTAAGTGAACAAGAAAAAAATGTTTTGGTTTGATCTCAGTGCATGAACTTTCATTTTGTCATAAGAGCTTTTCCATTAAAAATAAGGATCTTTTATATGCAATTACATGCAAATTTACAAAGTAAACTGGAGAGAGTGAATACCTGGCTGACACCTTCTTTCCTCACATTAAGTTGTTTTTCAAAGCAGCAAACAGGATGGCAAATAATGGATCCACAGTTCCAATTACTACCTCAATCTGAAGTGATAAAAGATATCACATTTCCACCAATATCCTGTCAACATGAAAACACATTGGTGTATGTACCTTTAATACTACTGTATGGATTGGAATTTAAAAAAACATAGTACCATATTTCAAAGATAATAGAGAAACCAAAAGATTGACATTGCAAGTACAGAAAACATATTGGTAAACAATCTTTACCTCTCACTTTCTTTTAGTTGTTGTGTATCGATGTCATAGAATGATACACCTTCTGCAATTGTTATTCAGTAGACACTGCACAAATGGAAAGCTCACATCAACTCTGAACATCTGTAACATTATCTCGTAAGTAGTTCTATCACGGGGTTCAGTGTGGGACAAAGGAGATAATATGCAATACCAGCAGCACACGCAGAAGCTGATCAGAATGCAATTTGTTTTGCTCCCATTTGTCTTCTAAACTGAATTCATGCTCTTGGGGGTGGGGATGGGGAATACAAATTGTGGCTGAGAGCAACCCTTTCAAGAGCTCTTCAGCTGATTTTCAACCAAAATACCCCTACCCACATCTCGATTTCAAGTGGACCTATCTTCCCTTTTAACACAATAAATTAAATATTAACCCATATTGTTCTAGAGTTAAAATTATAACAGAACAATATATTCAGCACAATGAAATTTTCTCATGAAGTGGTAACTACTGTCCTGTTCCTATTGTAAATTAATATGTTTACTCCAACCCACCTCCCTCCCCAATCTACAAGCCCTCCGACCAGCCCCTTCCCTCTATATTTCAGTGCATTGAAGTCTTAATCTAACCTACTGGAAAACCATGCTCCTGCACCTATCAGTAGCTCATACAAGAACTTCAAAAGGCATTGAGGATTCCAAGTTGTTCCCACTGTGCTTTACAAACTTTATCTCATATTTTTTTCTGAATGCAGCTGAAACATAAGTTATCATAAACAGAACTAATGTAATGTGAACAGAAATGTTTGTACACAGGTCAAGTTTCCTGTAATATTTGCCAGGTAAGTGTTTGGACACAGCAGGATGGCTCCTTATAAACTCAGAAAGAAGCAATCATTAGTACTTGTCCTTTTCTTTCCAGTTTGTTACCCATTGCTTCTTCTGGGTCTTATTTGTAAAGCCTTCTGTGATAAAGTAGCGTTCTTCTTTGCGGATCTTCACAGCATGATACTTTGGCATACTTCTATAGTATCTTGTTCTCTTGAAGAAGCCACACTGCTCAAGAAAGAAAGGTCACAAAAGAAAGTTATTACGTACTTCTTAAGAGTGAACTTTTGATGAAGTGACTGACTAACCCAACTATCATTTTTGGTTACGCTTATTACTTTTGGATAACCAACATCATTTTTAGATTAAAAAAATAATGAACCCAGGATCCTTGACCTTCATTTGGTATAAATAGTGTAACAGAGCCATCTAGTCCAGCTTTGATTCTCAGACTTTATGTGATGACTTAGCTGATCTCAACTGGAAAGACAGTAGGGATAATTTATCTTTTATTTCCCATGTTGATTTGGTAAGATGTGCCAACCTGTCACTGGATGAAGGTGGGTGGAGGGTGAAGGAGGGTGGGTGATATTGATATCAAATAAGAGTTAGGTAAGGGATGGCTGCAGAGGGGGATTTTCAGGAGGCTTTTGAAGATGGAAATAGTTATAGTTGGTCTGAAGGTATTAGAAAGAGAATTCCATTCTACAGAGGCCTAATAATTGAAGATTTAACCAGGAATTTTGACTGAAGGAGTTTATATAGTGATTCGGATTCAGAGCAAAGTAGGACAATGAGCTGTGGCATAAGGATAGGAAGATTACAAAGATATGGTGGAAAAATTACTCATAAATAGGATCATTTCGAAACCATTGTGGTGGAAAATAGAGAGGCAAAGAAGCATTTGTGAACTCTGGTTTAACTGGTAACCAGGCTTAATAATATAGAAGAGAACAATTGATTCCTGGGTTTTCATTCACCCAGCAACATTTAGGAAGATGTAAAAGAAAAAGAGAGGTTAGTAAACTGCTAACATACAATGATGAGAATCTTTCCACGAAAGCTCACTGTAATCAAAATAGGAAATTATGCAATTTGTAGACTACGAAGAGATTATCTGTCAGCAAGATCAAAAAAAACAATTAGTGAAATAGGGGAAAAATGAGAAAAAAACAGTCATCTGTTAGAGAAAGGAACTTAGAGAATTAGTCTGTCCATGTGGAGGAAAAGGCAAGGAAAACAAGAGTTGTACATGAAGCAGGATAAAGTAGTCCTCTCTCCTAAGGTTTCTCCGGGCGTAGGAAAAATAAGATTCAGTACATAGAGTTGGTTAGCATGTTGATAGCTATCAAACATAATGCAAAGATAGTTGAGAAAGGAAATAATCCAAGCAAATCCACTTTTTAAAAGTGAGCATCACCATTTTTCTAAGTCAATTATACAGAATTTCCAAGATCAATGATAACATTTTCTTCATTAAGTTGTCTAGGCATTAACAGGTAAAAAAAATTACCATTGCCTCATCATTTCTGAACTGGATAATTTCAACCCCATTGCAAGATGGACCTTAAATTTTATTTAAAAGATCAACCAGAGCTCCCACTTTCAGCTACTGTCTGATGACCATTATATGGATAAGGAAATGTATAGATAATGGGCAAGGTCAGGATCAGCCACAGTGAATCCTTTCACTGTCAAAAAGCCTGTGACATTTTGCATAATTTTTTTCCAATATCATCACTGAACCTTGAAGGAAAACAGCAGGAAAAGGGACAAAATTGGATGGCATTGTCTTCTGTGATGTGTTTGGTTCTGGTGGCATAGCTGTGGGGAAGTGTTGAAAGACTAGCTGTTTTCCTTCCCATCAAAGTCATATGCTTTGACTCAGACAGCAATAATAATATACAAAGCACATTAAATGTGGCAATATGTTTGATTATCTGTAAAGAATCTTCACAAATAATCAAACAAAATTTGACAGTGAGCCACATAAAGCTGGGAAATGGGATTAACCTGAAGTACATTTTTGGCCAGTTTGGACACGCTGGGTGAATGGCCTCTTTTGCACCATAGGTTTTTATGATTCTAAGGAATTATTAGGGCAGATGACCAAAAACATGGCAAGGTAGATTTTAAGGTTACTTTAACAAAAGAAAGAGAGGCACAGAGGTTTAGGAAGGAAACTCCAGACTGCGAGTCTTGGCAGCTGAAGACATGGGCGTTGAAAGGGGAGCAATTAAACTCTGGAATGACTCTTTGGAAATCGTGCAAGGACTGTTCATTCCTCAAAATTGCTTTGTTATTTTAGGAGTATGAAGATGAGGAAAAAATACAGGAAAAGTTCTACAGTGATTTGTTTTGCAAAACAAAAAAGTGAAGAAATATAGAAGTAAAATGATCTTATTTCTGCAACAACGAGATTTAGAAAGAAAACATAGCAATAGTCATTCCTGGAGTAAATAAAATTTTTATAAAGGATAACAGGCAGCTACCCTATATAGGATTACAAAATAATAGATCCCAAACACTTCCCTACCCAACCTTATTCTGCCACTGCATGCTCTATTACCAAAAAGTGCAGGAGGTGAGGTTGACCAGCACTAGTCATTATCAGTAAGGCGCTTAGTTTCTGAGGGCTGAGTCTTGATTTCAGCCTTTTGCTCCTTGGCTTCATACATAGCTCGTGTGTTCGCTCTCTTGAAGAAACCACACTATAAAGAAGGAAGTTATTCAATTAAAATTATCAACAAAACATGGAGTATTTTACAAAAATACACATACATAATGATTTCTTTTCTCAAAATAATTATGGATGATGAAATCCCGTAAATCTATCATGAAGTAAGCTCCTGAAGTTGGTCATTGTATGTGAAACAGAGTTTACCAACATCAGTCCTCAAATACCTTTTACTTTTTAAATGTGATGTGGCTTTCTGTCTCCAACATCAAATCAGACAGTAAATTCCAAACCTTCTAGGTAAAAATATTTTTCCTTTTCTCCCCTCTAATCCTTCTAGCACTCCCCTCTAATCCTTCTAGCAATGATTTTAAATCTATGCCTTTTGGTTTTTGATCCCCCTATTAAGGGAAATAAGGTACTTATTTACTCCATTTAGGCCCCTTGTATTTTTATACACCTCATCTGCCCTCAGCCTTTTCTGTTCCAAAGGAAACAACCCCAGGCTATCCAATCTTTCTTTATAGCTTGAAGTTTCCATTCCTTTGTAACATCCTTGTAAATCTCCTCTGCACCCTCTCATATCCATCTTGTCATGTGGTGACCAGAACTGAAACTGGTACTCAGCTGTGGTCTTCTAGCAAAAATCTTACATTCTATGCCTTGGCAAAATAAAGTAAAGCACCCCATATGCCTTTTTAACCACCTTATTGACCTGTCAGTTCCCTTTAAGGATCTATGAACTTATAATCCAAGGATACTCCGACCCTTCAAAACCCTCTATCTTTTATTTATTGTGTATTCCCTGGTCTTGTTGCACTTATCCAAATGCATCATGTCATACTTCACAAGATTGAATTCCTTTGCCACTTTACCACTCAACTGACCAGACCACCTTTATCTTCCTGCAGCCTAACATTTCCCACTCACTGTCAACCACACAATCCATTTTTAAAAAGTGCAAGGTTGTTCACTAAATTCAAATCCCTCCCTACTTACTACAATGAAGCTGATGAAACAGTTATAATTACTCAAAAGAAGCAAAGGTACTGCTGTGCAATAGGTTTTGATTTCCTTACATTCTAATGTGAAGTGAATCAAAACATCACTTTGCATTTTCAATTTATAGATTGAAACTAACAAAAAGTAAGGCATCCAGAAACTGTTAGAAGACAAGACTTAGGAAATATGGCAACCAGCTGAAACAGATGGGGGAATATATATAGTACATATTGTGCTTGTTCAAACTATTATTAAATTGTGTCAATAAAATCTCTCTTGCATTTGTGAGTTACCACAGAAACAGCATTGTGGAGAGAAACACAAAAGAAAATCCTTGTTTGTGCAAAATCTTGCTCTCATTTCCATATTATAATCTTTAGACAGAATTCAGCTCATAGCAATCACAACGAACATGTAACATTCAAATTCACTCACTAATTAGTTACAAATAATTTCACTAAGAATAAATAAGGGTAAGAATACAATCACTCAATGATTTGCAGTTCTGTTTCACTGTACACATCCTACTCAAGCAGAAAGTCCAGATGCTTTCCGAGTAACAGAAAGTACAGATGTTTTGCGGTTACCTTGGAGCAGATGAGCGTTGCATTTGAATGGTAACATTCCACAGATAATTGACGAACAATCAAGTGTAGTGAGGTTTGTAAAGCATCGAAATATGCAATGGGATGATCACTTTTTCAAATATATCTGTTTGAATATATCTGCACCATAGTCTAAATATTTAAATCTTTCTCACCCTCCCAATTTTTTTCAAATATTACTCTTCAGGGACCATTTTTCAAGAAGGCCAAACATCATTATATACATCGTTAATACCATCTATGCTTGTGCTAGTAAGATTAAATTGATGGTTTGATTGTTTATATAGCACAAACATCGCAAAGTTAGGATAATAAATGATTTATCAATCAGATATCTAATGTAACTTTCCATGCACAGGTAATTCTTATTTATTTTTTAAATAAGGTAATATGAACAAGAATAATGTTCTTGCTCTTTGCCTGTAACACACCCACAATGACACTGTCACATTTTTCCTCAGTCTAATGCAAATAGAATGGGAATAGTACCAGAGACCAATCCTGAAAATGACCACATCCACAAGAGGATGTTTAACAAGGCAAAAACAATCTTTCTTTCTTTTCAATTTTTGGCAATAGTGCAAAACAAGGATGTATTTCACAGCCACATCTTATAGACTTCCCTTAATACAGCTTCCATCAACTTGTTCATTTCATATCATCAAAATAATCAATATTTTACAGTGTTTAAATGAGCAATGCAGACAGGGAATAATCTGTGGTAAAGGGAGAGTGTATATTAATATAAACCAACTACAGAAATTGTTCACTGATTGATATTGTGGACATGTTTGCCTCCAAGAATTATCTATGTGTAAGAAGAATCTAATAAATATCAAGATGGTAGCAATGTTAGTTATTTTCCCCTTTATGCGGTAATTTTTTTTTCAGCTCCTGATCCTTATGGCTGTTGCAGCTTATTTAAGCACCACATTTACAGGCTCATGATAATGAAGTATGACATACCTTCCATAGTAAGAGAATTATGACACTCAACAGTGCAATTCCTGCCAGCACAGCCACTGCAATGACCCATTCTGAGATCACATAAGGTGGTTCTTCATCAATTTGGGATTCAATTTTGAGAATTACCTGGATTAAAGAAAATACCAATCAAAATTAATTAGAGAAAGTTTTAATAAAGAGGTGATAGCCATCCTTTTCAGTTTTGTATGGTGAATTTCAGAAAAGATGTCTGTTTTCTACATTTTGTTGCAATTTTTCTGTCTTCTACCTAAACTTTGTGATGCAGCAACTCATATTTTTGCAGCATTTATAAAAGGTCATATTATGAAACACAAATTCTGCATCATTCAGCAGAAATGGGATGTTGAAGGTGGTCTGCTGGTTTATTTCTTCATGATTGTGCATTAAAATATTGGCTCCCATTGATTTGTTTTTGCAGGCTGTTTCTTGCTAATGGATGGATTAGCTCAGAATTATACATATTTTAGTAACTAATCTCAGGCAACAATCACTCTGCATCCACTTTGATATGCTTCTGAGTATCCATTCTTTCATAGATATTTTACAATCCAAGATGAGAACAGACTAACTTTAGAGCTGGCTTAAAAATATAAACATGCAATCATAGATTATGGTACAAATATGTTTTTAACAATAAATGTTCAAAGTTTTTACTCCAGGGGTTTACAAAGGAAAGAATTTTTTATTGTACGTTTTCAAAATTTAAATGCATTACATCCAATCTGGACATTTTGGCGTTCAACTACGACTTGATCAAATATCATAGGAAACAAAGTAAGAGGCACATTACATCAACCCAGAATTAGCATTTTGCTATCACAAACACTGGATGAAAAAAAAGCAGCAAATATAAGATTATATTCAAAAAGAAAGGGATCATAACCAAGGAAACGTGGAAAGGTGAAAAATTCTGAATTTCAATTCTTTTACAATGTGTCAATGCCCATTGTGGCTGTTACACAGGACCCAGCCCCTCAGTATCTAGGCTGGACCCTAGATGGTGGTCCTTCCTCCCCAAAGCCTTTGCAGTGGCTGCATCAAGATTTATCGCATCTATCAGCATGTACTCTTACACCTTGGAATGTGCCAGTCGGCAGCATTTGTTTAAGGACATTTCCTTATACTGGAAAGCCAACAAATTTCGGGCAGACCAAAGTGCATCTTCACCAAGTCGATGATCTTTCAGCAGCAGTTTATGTTTGTTTCAGTATGCATCTCTGGGAACCACCAGTAGATCACAGAGTCTTCTGTTATGCAGCTGCTGCATGTGAACCTTAACAAGGATTATTGCGCCTCTTCCAGACCCTCTTGGCAAATGCACAGTCCTCAAAGGGGTGGACGATCAGCTCATCTACACTGCAGCTATCTCGGCAGCATGTGGCAGGAATGAGACTCCAACTGTGCAGGATGGATCTGATGGGGAGGGCCAGCCTAATGAGATCTTGGTGCTTGTTTGTGAGTTCTGATGATGAGGCATTCTGCCAATTGACTGACAGTCTACTGGGGAAACCATCTCACATGATCCATCATGTCCCTCTCCTGCAGGACATTCCATGCTGACCACTAGACACAAAAAAATTCTGCAGATTCTGGAATCTGGAGCAATACACAAAAAAAGTGCTGGAGGAACTCAGCAGGTCAAGCAGCATCTATGGAGGGAAACAAACAGTCAACGTTTTGGGCCGAGACCCTTCATCAGGACTGGAAAGGAAGAGGGTAGAAGCCAGAATAAGAAGGTTGGGGGAGGGGGAGAGCACACACAGGCAGGGGATAGGTGAGTTCAGGTGATAGGCGAACTCTGGATAGGGAAACTCTGGAACTCCTGTGGCTCCCTTCTCCCGCCTTGATGACCTGCCCATCTCCTCTCCTCCCCTCTTCCATCCTTTATTCCATGGTCCACTGCCCTCTCCTACCAGATTCCTTCTTCTTCAGACTTTTGCCTCTTCTACCTACCACCTCTCAGTTTATTACATCTTCTCCCCCTCCCCCACCCACCTACCGTCCCCCCTCTCACCTGCACTCGCCTATCACCTGAACACACATATCCCCTGCCTGTGTGTGCTCCTCCACCTCCCCCCACCTTCTTATTCTGGCTTCTGCCCTCTTCCTTTCCAGTCCTGATGAAGGGTCTCGGCCCGAAACGTCAACTGTTTATTTCCCTCCATAGATGCTACCTGACCTGCTGAGTTCCTCCAGCACATTTTTTGTGTATTGCCCTGCTGACCACTGCCTGATGGACTTTGTGATCAATGACATTTTCTCTGCAAAAACTTTTCTATGAAGGACAGGTAGGCACCAGCGCCCAATCAAATAAGACATTGTTCAGCAACGAGGCCAGCTTTCAACTTCATAACAATCTCCATTACCAAAACAGTAACATGGAACAACACTGGCATTGTCATGTCACCTGCCACTGAAATGTTCATCCACCCCCTTTTACCTCAACATGACCATTTTAATGACCTCACTGCCAGTCTCTTACCTTGTACACTCTATGAACTTGAAATTCAGAAGTCTCAATCACCCTTCAGTCCTATGCTTGTCATATCAAATATCTTGCGACAGAGTTCATCTGCGGCCCTTTGCCCTGAACTCACAATGTGGTGGCATCTGTACCTTTCACTCCTCTCCCTAAAATCCATTCCATGGAAGAAATGGAAAGCAAATTTCAAAAGTGGAGTACCACTAAAAAAAATTCATGACTTTTGGGCAAGAGACAGAGGAAAGCTTTCTACCCTGTTGCGTTTAAAATTCTCACATTTATTTATTAAACCCTCCATTACCCGATTACCCGCCCCTCTCTAACTCTAACTTGCTCCAGCTAACAATCCTCCAAAAACCTGACATTCTTCCAGTTCTGGCCTCTTGCACATCCCTGATTTTCATTTATGCACGAAAGACAGCCAAGTCTTCGTGGTCTGAGGGTTCAAATTCTAATATCGTCTCCCTGATTGTCTCTTTCTTTGCATCCTTTAAAATAGTCCTTTAAAATCTCTCTCTATGACCAAACTTTTGATCACTTGTCCCCATGGCCCTTTACGTGACTCATGTTAAATTTCATTTGATGCTATTCCTGTGAAGGACCACAGTAAATTTTATTCCATTAAACGTGTTATATAAATGTAAGTTGTTGTACTTGATTGCTTCAGATTGCTAGAATAATCAGTTGCTTTAATGTTCAATGTGCCTAGTAAATAATGGATGTGATTCATAACCATTTTAAATTTTGTTGATGAAGGGAGATCTAAAAGAACTCACTCTTGCATTTGATTGTTTCATTTTGATCGTGGAAATATTTGTCCTTAGGTGCAAGGAAGCCTCCAGGTGCACAAAAATCTGGCTGTAGTCCCTGAATTCCTAGAATAAGAAAATACACTTGAAAAAATTATGACCAAGAATTTTGTCAGCAACTGCAAAAGCCCAATAAACATTGGCAGTAAAATGGGCCCAGAAATGTTTTGTTTAGGTGGCTAGTGCAGGCAATTTAATAATATCCAGAGCTTAATACCTCATACATCACTTAGTAGGCCTTAATATGACATAAAAGATATGACCTGCATGTAAGATTTCAGATAAGCTTGGAGCAGGGAGGAATTGTGGGTGGGCTCATAGGGAAGATAATTGAAGTGTGGGGTAGAGATTAGTGTGGAAAAATAGAAAAGTACAATCAATAGTCAAGGTAGTGGGGTATTAGGTCAGTTCCTACTTAGGAACAGCTCAAGAAAGTCCTCTTTAAATCATGAAGAAATGAAAAATTCTGAAAGTTTCCTGCAACCATTAGATACCAGTATAGAGGTTTGGAGTCCTCCATACTTCAGATGTCAGATGCACAGAGGACCCTGGAACAAAAATCATAGATTTTGCAATCCACATGGCAAGTTTTGATTTTTGGTCATGTTTTATTTCACAAATATTGAATTGTTAAAGTCATAATTCTTATCCAAAATGATGGGCAGTGCTCATCTGGCCAGAAATGCACACATGCACCTTATCCACGGCACTGGGATTTTAGGTCATGTCACACCTGAAAAGCAAGGTTATCCGGACTAATTTCTGAAGCATCATGTTAGTGTGAGAAGAGATGCAATTTGTAAGTCATTTGCTCAATGCTGGCTGATTAAGAGAGATACATTCAAGAGGTAAAGGATATTCACAATCCATTATGGTAACTTTGCTTACATTCTTTAGTGAAAATTGACTTGATTAATCAATTAAGACTCATTCTTACTTTTGATATTCAACAGTTTTCTGTAAGTTTGAAGTATTGCATTATCTTTTATGTTTGTTTCCAACATCTGTTTCATGGACTGGAAAAAAGTTATAAATGGACGTAATTTGTGAAGGATAAATGTTCAATTTGATTTAGATTATACAAGCTTGGCCACTAGGTGGATCAGGATATGAAACAAATAGGTGATGGGTGTCAGAGGATGAAAGGTAGGATTACTGAAATATTCAGTCAGAGTTTATAAACGTTATATGACTACAGATCAAGATCGGAAGCAACTCTGAAGTGGGCATAGCCAACCTGGATAATTAAGACATGAAAAATTTACAAAGGAATCCCCATCAATTTTGCAGGATTCAATCTGTACCTCAAGAAAGGTGCTATTCCACAGTCGTGCTCGGAGCGTAATTTTGGCCCCTTTAGTCATGTTGCGTAGCAGACAATTGAATCGCTTGCACCGGGCTGTGTGTTTCTTTCGGCATTCCTGTCAGAAGCAGAATGTGAAATAGCATGTTACAGACATATAAAACTGTTTGAAAGTTAAACTACATCAGAGCTGCAATCATAAAAATGCAACCAATTAATAAATACTGTTTCATAAGTCCTACAATAGTTTTTTTTAATTAATTCTTGCCTGGATGAGTGCAGCTCAACAACTCTCAACAAGCTTGATGCTATCTGGGTAAGTAGCCCACTTAACTACCAACCCAACCACAAGAGTAAACATTCATTCCCTCCTTCACCAGAGCACAATGGCCGCAATATGTACCATCTACAAAATGCACTGTATTTCTCACCCACTCTACTCCAATAGCACCTCCCAGAGCTGTTACCTCTACCACTAAGAAAGACAAGGGTAGCAGTCCCATGGGAACACCATCACTTTTAGGTTCCCCTCCAGGTCACACAACATTCTAACTTGGAAATATATATCTGACTCTTCATGGATGCTGATTTTAAATCCTGGAGCTCCTTGACCAAGAGCACTGTATGAGTATCTTCACCAGGAGGACTGTAGCAGTGCACCATCACCTTCTCAAGGGCAATCAGAGATGGGGAATAAATACTGCCTTGGCAGCAATGACCAGATTCCAAAAATAAATATATAAAAACGGCATTTGACTTCCAATTATGACAGCAAAATATTGGTTTTACCAATAACTCACATATATTTTGTTTTATCTACCATAATTAAGATTGTACCTCTTGCTGACATGGTGCTTTGAATGCCGACTTTTCTTGCATTGGTCATACATCGCAAGGAACTCAGGATAAGAGTGATCTCCTGGACTATTTTTGATGCCCTGAGAATTTTCCACATTCTTTTCCCCAAATTACTGAGGCTTTTAAGTCTGGTTTTGAACTTCTTCTCAGGTGCACACAGAATGTTTTAGTGGAGTGTAGAGTAAATTTATCACGATGGAGTAGATGGACCAGAGGAACTTTCCTGTCTCTCAGTGTTTATAATTTAAGAAGTCATCTTGAGTGGATGTCCGTATTCCAATTACCAGAAACTATGTTACAATTATGTGGCATTTGATACTTAGAGAAGGGAGTAACCAAATATTTTTTTCTAGAAAATCAGAAGAAAATGCAAATTCTTTGCTTTTGCATTCACAGTCTGGGTGCTTCCTTCAGTTTCCTAGTTATATACTTACTAACTGTAAATCGCCTTTTCCTTTATTCACTGTGGTCGATTTCCTGAGCTTTTTGGCAGCTGCAGGTGCTACATCCCGTTTCGTTCGTACTGGCTGTGTTGTTTGATTATTCATCTGAAGAAAAAATTTTCAGAGTTAATACAAATCTAACAACATAATTCATTTTGTTGAAGCATATCATGCTCTCCAGCATTTGATAATCTGTCAGATTGATCATCGGTCGACCAATCTCAACTATCACCTCCCAACTGTTTGCTTATCATTCATTTAACAGGCTTCACAGTGGCTCAGCTTGCCATTTTCTGCACACAATGTTTATAGAATTTTTAGTGAAGATATTGGCAAGTTGCTGACAAACTTATTTACTCCCTTTGTAACAACGCACATTAATGATGCACAATTTTAAGTTTCTCAGTGAAAATTATTACTGCTAAGTCATTGGAAAATAACATATTAAGTAATAAATGGATCCATAGATGTAGCACAATCTAAACAGTGCTTTTCTTCTTTTCTCTTCAGTGTAGTATGATAGACTGAGAATGGCACTAGCTGCCCAACCCCCTTTGTGACACTTGCTGTCTCTGTTTCCATTATGTTGCTGCATAATTCAGGGAGTCCACCACAATTCCTTCCCCTCTCAGCATCTTGATTTTGCACCCTGCCATTCCATTTCTGAAACCCACCACACCACGAGCCCCCACATTCCATGGCAGTCTGAGGCTACCAAGGAGAGATCCCTTTAAAAACACTGACACATAAAGCACTGACACATTTCCTCATGAGCAAGTGTGTGAATGTCATTGCTGGTGTTGGCCCAGCAAGCAGCTGTGGCTGTGAAAACAACAGGTTGTGTTTTAACATCTCTTAAAAAAATAAATGATGATATGATTTCTTAAAGCAAAGATGACATAATCTCAAGATTTTGTTTATGACTTCTGATTTGCTATTAACAATATACTCAGTAATTCAGTTAGTGCACCAAAAATGCCCAAAGTCCATTTCTAGGCACTGAATTCAGCTGAACGATGTACGAAAATTACGGTTGTGAATTACTTTCCTCCAAATGAGCCAACAGACAGTTATAGTACTTTATAATTATAGTTCCAGATCAAAGGTGGGCATTTGCATGTGTCCAAGCCATCCCTGTCTTTTTGTGGAATATGTGAAACAGAGCTTTGTTTCAGTCATACTCAGACCCACTCCCTCAACATTTTCTCCAGTATATCAACTACATTGAAGTTGCTTCCTGCACTCATACAGAATATGAAAATTTCATCATTTTTGTTGCCAATTTCCCCCGATTTCATCTTCACATGGTCCAGCTCTGACTTTTCCCATTCCTTTCTGGATCTCCCCATCTTCATCTTCGTTGCACCTTACCTCTCACCCCACATTCAGTCAATCATCCTTTGCAATTTCCATCAGCTCCAACAAGATTCCAGCACCAGACACACACTCCACTCCCCTCTCCTTTCAGCATTTCAAAGGGATCACTCTCTTCATGACTCCTTGGTTCGCTCTTCTATCTCCACCTACTATGTCTCATCTTATGGCACTTCCCCATGCAACCACAGGAAATGTAACACTTCTCTCATCTCTTCCCTTCCCACCATCCAGACATCAAACAATCTTTCCAGGTGAAGAAATGATTCAATTGCAAATCTTCCAATCCAGAGTATTGCATTCAGTGTTCATAATATGATCTTCTCTACATTAGAGAATCCAAATGCAAATTGAATGATTGCTTTATGGAGAACCTGTGTTCAGTCTGCAGGAGTAACTCCGAGCTTTTGGTCACCTGCCACTTTAATTCACCATCCCACTCTGACCTTACTGTCTGTGGCTTCCTAGACTTGTTACAATAAAACCCAACGCAAGCTTGAGAAACAACAACTCATCTTCTGTTGGGCATGTTGCAATCTTCAGGACTCAGTATCAAGTTCTCCATCTGTAGGTAACTCTCTTTCTTTCTGTAGAACTGACCATTTCCGCCTGTCGTCATTTTGGACATGCTCAGCAAACCAGGGTATACAAATAGAAAAAGATCCTGACTGCTACTTCTATTGCTGCAATATCTCATTTGGGCTCATCCTATCAGAGATATTCCTTTTATTCTAAGCATCCCTGCCCAACTTTTCTAGTAGTCAACTTGTTTTGCCTAGTCTTTCCTAGTTCTGAGGGAGTGCTCTGGACTGGAAATGTTAACTGTTTCTCTTTTCACTGTTGCTGCCCGACTGTTTCCAGCATTTTTTGTTTTTTTTTCAGATTTCCAGTATGTACAGTTTTTTGAGTTTCATTATAGTACTTAACTAAATTTTGAAGTCATGCTGACTGTTTGGCCAACGGAGACTCACTAATGCTGCACACTCCACATGATAACACTTGGACACAGAGTCATAGAGAGAAACAGACCCTGTGGCCCACTGAGTCTGTTTACACTAATTTACACTCATGCTATATTAATTCATTCTTAAATTCTCCCCAGGTTCCCATCAACTCCCCCAAGATTCTACCACTCACTTGCATATTAGGGGCAATTTACAGCAGTCAATTAACCTACCAAGCCACGTCTTCGGAATGTGTGAGGAAATCACATGCAGGAGATCCATGTGGTCACAGTGAGAATGTGCAAATTCCACATAGACAGCAACCAGCTCTACCAGCTGCACCATTGTACTGCCCAACACATAATGTTTTCTATTCACAGTGTGGATGACTGGAAACTTCTTCTCAAGCGGTGTTAGACAAATTCTCCATCTTTATAGTGTGGCAAATATAAGGAGCCAATTTCCATTGGAGGTTATCTATACTTTGCCAACTGGCCATTTTGCGAGTACATAGAAGATCTTGGCTGAAGGTGGTGTTGAGATCGCTACGGTGAATTGACAGCAGTGGTTGAGCCTAGATGGATCACAATGATTCCTGCGTGATGAGAAATCTATCTTTTGTGAAAGGTAACTGGCCATGTTTCAATCTCTGGATCTCTGTGGAAGGACACATTTGCTGGTGCTTTACTTGACTGTCTTTCCATGGCCATGAGAAAATTATACAGTGCTTTCCCACATGAGATTTATTAAAAGGGGTGGGGTTTACACTAGGAGATGGTTACAGCTTGGCCTGAGAAAGGAACAGTCTTGAATGGCGGATCCCAACCCATACATACTTCCTCTGGCCTTTTCTGACTTGTTACAAGTAGAAACCTGCATCTAGATCACTATATCCTTGTCACACATCCTACTTTCAAGGAATATTTCAACCTAAATCATTTGCAGTATCCATACTCACACGGTGCTTGTAAATGAGGTAGATACTTTTTATTAAGAGTCAAGCTCAAGATTTAAAGAAATCCTGACTTAGATGGATGTGGCATAGTGGCAAAGCTGGTGGATCCACTGCCTCACAGCACCAGACACCCTTTGATCCTAACCTCGGGTGCTGTCTATGTGGAGATTACATGTTCTCTCCATGACGACATGGGATCCCCCAGGTGCTCCGGTTTCCTTCCACATTCCAAAGACGTGCAAATAGGTAAGTGAATTGGCCATTGTAAATTGCCCAGAGTGTGTCAGTGAGTGGTAGAATCAGGGGTTAGCTGATAAGAATGTGCTGAGAATGGAAAAAAAAGGATCAAGGTAGGACTAGTACAAATGGATAGTCGATGGTCGGCACAGACTCTGTGTTTCCGTGCTATATCTCATTATGACTAGATTGAAGTTAGACTCTATTTTGCAAGGAAATAAACTTTAAACTCTCAGCAAGTTATTACACACTGTACTTATATTTTCAGTAATAATTTTAAATATTTATAGTGAACTCTGTAAGGACTATCTAATTCCTACAGCATTTGGAGGTATTTCAAATAGCCAGATTGCTGTGGAAGTGTCAATACAGTCAGTAAGATATTTAATTACAATGATGAATATGAAGAGAATATCCAAATACCTTTAAATTCAGTTCATTCACGATATTCCCACCTGGCGTACAGTATTGGTCTTCTGTTCCAGTCATTTCAATTTCAGTGAGGTACAGCAACCACTTCCCATTACTGATTTCATATGGCCAATTAATGCTGAGGTAAAGTATTCCTAAGTCACCCAAAGGCTCACCATGATTATTCACCTGTAGAAGGAGTTTAGTACAAAATCAGTAGCGTGACATATTTAGCATCTACATCTAATCTGTGATCTACTGGATACAATATCACTAAAGCAAGATATTATTTACTATTTCTCAAACACTTCCTTTTATACTACCACAATGTATTTACGTATGGACTGATCTGTCTGGATGGCACACAAACAAAAGCTTTTCACTGTATCTCAGTGCATGTGACAATAATAAACCAAAGGCAAGAGAGAGGAATTGACAAGGAGGATGATGATGTAATATGGAAGAGGGTGGTAATGGGGCAAGGTAAGAACCAAATGATAGGTTAGGGCATAAGGTGTAAGATTCAAAGCAGAACCATTACTAGCTGTGCAAGATCATTAAGATCTGAAATTGTTGAACTCTGTGTTGATCCACAGAGAAAGAAGAGGGTATTCAGGAACTTCTGCTGACTTTCAATAGAAAAGAAAGAAGTCTGATAAGGAATTGAACAGACAATTAAAGTAGTTCAGGGTCATACAAGCTCCAGAGAGTACAGCTCCAGATTCCCTCCCCAAGGTTCATTTTGGAGATCATGTCCATCCTGCACATGTGTGCTCTTCTATCAAAGGCCTTCCCCAGGTCCAAGCTAACAAGGCAAGTGTCCAACCACATAGGTGGTACCATGAAGTGGAGAGTGTTGTAGAACAGAGGGACCTTGGAGTTCAGGTATGTGGTGCCCTAAAAGTGGAGTCACAGGTAGACAGGGTGGTGAAGAAGGCTCTTGGCACGCTGGCCTTTATCAGTCAGGACATTGAGTATAAATGTTGGGAGGTTATGGTGCAGTTGTACAAGGCACCAGTGAGGCCACACTTGAAGTATTGTGTTCAGTTTTGATCACCCTGCTACAGGAAAGATGCCATTAAGCTGGAAAGAGTGCAGAAAAGATTTACAAGTATGTTGCCAAGACTCAAGGGACTGAGTTATGCTAGGACTTTTTCCCTTAGAATGTAGGAGACTGAGAGGTGTATAAAATCATGAGCAGCATAGATAGGGTGAATGCACTCAGTCTTTTTCTCAGGGTTGGGGAAGCTAGAACTAGAGGGCAAAGGTTTAAGGTGAGGGGAAAGATTTAATAGGAACTTGAGGGACAATATTTTTTACATAGAGGGTGGCACATATGTGGAATGAGCTGCCATTGGAAATGGTTGAGGCAGCTACAATAACAATGTTTAAAAGACAGTTGGACAGGTACATGGTTAGGAAAGGTTTAAAAGGTTATGAGTCACGTGCTGGCAAATGGGACTAGCTTGGATGGGCATCTTGGTCCACATGGACCAGTTGGGCTGAAGGGCCTGTTTCCATGCTGTATGAATCTATGACACTGCTCTGAGTAACCTCATCTTTAAAATAATGCATGTTTGTGAAAATACTTTCCAGCAAAGGTGATATCCATAAAGGATTAAATCTGGGGACACATAATGTTTAGATTTTAAAACTCCCAACATGATGGTGAAATATTTTCTGTTATTTATAAACTATAGCAATGTTCATATTACATATTATTACCATATTTCAATGATTTTACTATGAACAGCAAGGAGTGGAATCTTTCCTACAGTCATTTTTACAAGGTGGTTGACTTTTCAGTTTCACATCAATTTATAAGCAGAACAATGTCACAATATCCTTTCTGTTCTCACCAGAAACGTAAAGTTCACAGGACTTCCCACATCGTCGAATGTTTTCATTCCACTCTCACCCATGACTGTACCACTGAAGTATGTGTGCAGGCTTTCTCCTGCTCTGATGAGAGAGAAGAAAAAAAAATAAAAGACTTCCATTGCAGGTCCCGTAATGTTACACTGGGACTCAAATGACTTTTTGGATTCATCCAGTGAGAGTGATTTGTCAATTGTTGGACAAATATTTAATGACAAATACCAACAAACTGCCTTGGTTAATAGGGGAATAAAAGGTAACCAACCACAAAGAGCTTGTTGTGATAGTTAAAATCTGAAATCAGAACTGAATGGAAATCTGATCCTCACCCATAATAAACAAACAGATCTCTGTGCATTTCATTTTGCCTCCAAATGGAAAGGATTACAAACATGTCAAGCGTTGCAGAAATTGCTGCACCTCTATATTAAATGGTGACTGGAAGGTGTTGAGGTGCATAAATGCAAACTTGGAAGCACCTTCATGATTAACAAGATGCTTTCCCTGTTCAAACTTTCTGAGCGTCTAAAGACAGTTACAGAAGCAGCCCATGCTTCTCAGCTTCAGCAACCTGGGCTCAGTCCTGACCTCTGGTGCCATCTTTATGACCATGTGGTTTTCCGCCGGGTGCTCCAGATTTTTCTCATATCTGAAAACGCGTGGTGTGGTATATAAATTAGACATTGTAAGTTGTCTCTAATGTGTAGATGAGTGATAGAATCCAGGGTCTGAGTTGATAGGAATGTGCAGAAAATTAAATAGGTTGGGGTAGGATTAGTGTTAAAATGGTTGCTTGATGGTTGGGACAGACCTGGTGTGCTGAAGGGCCTGTTTTGGTGTTCTATCTCTCTATGAATCTATGACACTATAAGATTTACCATAAACAGCAACAGCATCATTGGATACTGTGGCTTTACACACCGACCACTTCCTATTTGTTGAAATAACTGTGTACATGACCCAAGCATGAATATACAGTTTACATGAACAAAATATGTTATCTTTAAAATATAAAACCTAGTTCTGAGAATTGCTTAGGCAATATTTTGTTATTGCTGAACAAGCTGCAAACAATTCATAATCTTGGAACTTTCTAGAATTGTGCCAATTGGGCAACTGCACCCTCATTTTAATATATTTAATAGTGTTCTGCCTGCCAGAAGAGGGTATCTCTGCCACCTGGCTAAAATGGTGGTAAATAAGGGTGTACCTGGAATAGAGCAGTAAATGTTCTCCCACGGCTTGACACATTTCACACCCCAATTGGGGCTTTAATGTCAGGATTTGTTAAAATGCACAAAATGAGCAGGCAGGGCTTGAACATTTCTCTATAAGAACTCAGAAAGTAAGAGTAAAATATACAAATTATAGCTGTAATGTCAGAGCTGTGATAGAAGTAGAAGATATTGAAGAATGGAAATATTTCTGCTAAAAGACGGGCTCAGCTACATAATAATCGTTATTATTACAGTTTTGGTCAGTTGATCCCAGATTCATAATAATAAATTTACATTTATCTGCTTTTATGTGTAAAAGCAAAAGTTCAGAAATAGAACAGTTAGTCTATCTCATCCACCTATAGTCTAGCACAACAGCAACTGATGGTTTGCTAAATTATATAAAAGATTTCAGGTACTGATAAAAATGATACTTCACTCAAAAATTCCAAGGAGCGTCTTATCAGATTTGTAGCATATAACCAAGTGAAAATGTACATTTAACAAATTGATTAGATCCTTACCGAACTAGGTTAACTTGTAGTTGAATTTCTACGGATATTGATGCCTCGACTAAATGTAAATCATTTTGCACACTTTCCCTGTTGGTAAAATAATAAATTCATGTCTGAATAACATTCTACAGATAAGTACCATTCTTAATTTGATGGCCACACAAGGTAACAGTGATGTACCAAACATCTTGGTAACATGGATTGGGACATGATTTTTATGCTGGCAGTTTTGCTTTTTATGTCCAATATCATCTTTCTAATCACCTCATCACAAAGAACCATGGTGGAACTCAGCTGAATCTTTCCCAACAGCACCAGAGCTGTCTAGATACTGCAAATCAGGCTGTAGTCAGCAATTCACCTAATTGATCTGTGATGTAGTGATACTAATATAGAGAAGAGGCATTTCGGATATCCATGTTTTCTATGCCTTTGTAAGGTCACACCTTTCCCTGTAAGTTTCACCATCATGGATTATTCTTTCACCATCACCTCTAGAGTGATAGTCCTTATTTATCACTGTGCCAAAGTACTCCTTATTTCATATGACTTTAGGAGCAGAAACTGTCATCACAATTGTAATTTCAGGTCCCCAAACTAGTCCAATGCTCTACTGGTCAGCGAGCATAACTCCAAGATGTTGCCCTGCCGACTGTGCAGGAATAGAGCGTTATTTTGTGCCTATGGTTTGATCAGGGTTTCCACAGCTGTAGCCAGGCAAAGCTTTAAGTATCCCATACAATAGATTCCCACATAGTCCATGAATCCTTGTCCCATTTAGGGTTGTCCATATACTCCATGGCAGGTTGAAGATCAGTTGGCGAGATACAAAGTGTTTGTAAAGTTGTTATCTACCAAAACTTTCTTGGAGAATTCTTTGGTGTTATGGACTGGGAGGTGCTGGGTTCATGTCCCAAAGGGATCTCAGGAAATTGTGCGTGGGATTAGCAAAGCTTGAAGATTTTCTGTGAAGGGAAAGTTGCTGTTTCCTGTCTAATGAAAGTGGGAAGGGGAGGGAGGGGGGGTGAACTGAAGTTAAAGTTTTAAGGTTCCTGAGATTACACATTACTGAGCGGTGTGCAGTTGTGCGTTGATGATGAATTTGCTGTGATGACTTGAGGCCCAGACAGGAGCCGAACATTCAGTTTCTGTGGGAAGAGGAATAGAGTTAACATTTCAGGTTGAAGACCCTTTGCCAGAACCGGGAAGGAAAGAAAAGAAGCCGGTTTACTGTGGTGGGGTGAAGGAGGGGGTTTACCTCTGATATGGTAAAACCAGAGTAACCATGAAAATAAGGTTATCTGCTGAATGGGTGAACGGGAGCAGTGTGTGGAGTTGAAGGAGAGGTTGTTCAATGTGTGAGTGCATGGGTGGAGGAGAACTGATTGGGCCTCCGTTCAAGGGAAGATGTAAAGGGCCTCAGACTATCCTGATGTGGGATGGTCACATTGACCATTTCCATTTCTCAGTCTCAACAGCTCCTCTTTACCATGGACGATGATTGTGTCACAGATATACATGCGAAAGGACTGAAACAGAGGAAAAATGATAGGAAGGTAGGAAGGAATAAGTTTGGCAGGGCAACAGCAGGCAGAAGCAATGGGTCTGTTAGAGCTGTACTGTTGGTGGATTTGGGTGGGAGATAGAAGTGGACTGTGCCAGACTGGAAACTGTGGAGGGAAGATCTCCCAATGAAATGAGGAGGTGTCTGAGAGCTGATGTCTGGTCTCTGCAGGATAGAGAGAGATCAGTTCGCCAGATGACAATACACCACCCTTGTCAGTGAGTTTGATGATGATATCAGGGGTGGTTCTTAGTGAATGGAGTACTCTAAGTTCAGAAGGGATGGGTTAGAGTGCAAGAGGGGAGTGGAAAAGTCAAGACATTCAATATCGCGTAGGTAGTTAGCAATGACTGTAAGCAGCCAGGTGGATGAAGAATGCTAAAAATGGGTGAAAAGATCCACGGTTTGGGGCAAAAGCCTCTGGCCAAAGAAATGGGCATGAAGGCAGAGGCAATGGAAGTAAAGGTCAACATCATGTTGAGCTTGGAATTCATTGAGATGGGGACATAGGGGGGACAAAGCTGAAGCCCACTCTGACTTATTTTTCTGTGGCCTCCTGCACCATTACAATGAGGTCCGAAGCAAGCTTGAGGAACAGCACCTCACCTTGCATCTGGATATGTTGCAGCCTTCTGGACTCAATACTGAATTCTACAACTTTAGGTAACTTGATTTCTTGGTCCGTATCAGTCACCCATCTCCGATATTGGCTTGGCTTGTTTGTTTCTTTTCCTTTTTTTCTTATTTTTCTCTGGAAGTGGTGGACGTGCACAACCTGACCTGCTGGGCATGTCCTCCTGTGCCGCATCTCATAACTCTGATATTCTTTTGTCTGTGAGCTTTTGTCTATGTTCTAACTCTCTAATTCCATTCACTCATTGACCAGATAAACTTGTTTACCCTTATCCCCGTGGTCATGCTGATTTTACCCTATCTGAGGCTCCCCAATCCACCCTGAAGCTTAACAAGCTATTTTTCTCTCCTTACCAGTTTGAACAAAGGGTCTTCAACATTAGTTCTCTTTCTCTTCCTAAGAGATGTGATGAGACCTGCTGGGTATTTCCATCATTTTAAGTGTTTATTTTGGATTTTCAATATCTGCAGTGTTTTTTTGATTTTCAGAACATCCAGTAGTTAAGATGACCAGAGCTATGGCAGAAATATGGAGGGTGGCAGTTTTTGCACCCAACATGTCAATCAACTTACTGGCTCCTTACAGGCCAATGGGAAGTTCAAGAAAGATGCTGATCATCACTTTCTCTAGAGCAATGGAAATGGGCATTAAGTGCAGGCCTTGCTAATAATGCCTACATCCCATGAGGAAAAAAAATCGTTGCATAAGATTTCCTAATTTCTTCCTTTACTGTTTTGGTGATCATCATCCCTTAATTACCAATGTAAACAGATCTTCCCTTTGTATACCATCGAACCCACTCATACTCGTAAGCAATCCTTCAGAAACCCTCCTCTTTATTCCAGGGAATAGACACAGAGTTTTTGTTTCTCTCCTTAATTAAATCTTTTAATTTCCATTGGTAAATCTGTTACGTCCCCTCTGATCAGTGATTTGATGTGCTTTTGATGCAAGATATACAGACAGGTAACATAAAGGTTAACACTGAGCTACAGAGTCAATTCAAAACTGCAACAGTTCAAGAATCCTCTGGTGTTTGTGCCACAGTGAACTGGTTCCGAAATGTTTAACTTTACTGAAGAAATCAGGTTATAATTATGTGAAGGACAATGACGAAGAAATATGCTTTACATTAATTTTAATGAAACTGCAAATGGGCAAAAAATATGCTTACGTTGAAAGTTTGAGTCCGACAGTGATTTCTCTCATATGAAGAGTTATTCCTGTCGTTTCCAGGATTATATTGACTCCAGCCTACAAAAGAAAAATGTAACATTCACCAACTTTCTCTGATATATCCCATTTTGTTACCTTTAAAATATTTTTGAACTTCCTGCCCCTTACATAATTCTGAGATAAATAAGGTTTAAATTTGGTGTAAATTCCCAACATCACTTTCCACTTCTGATTCAACAATCAGAAGTGAATGTTAGCATAATAAACAACAGTAAGTCCGGAATTTCCACACATGCACTGTCAAACATGGAAGCGCTAGATTTACAAACAGATTCAGGATGCTGAGAGTCCATTAAAGGGGATTATAGAGTTGTGGACTGAGAGGCAAAGCCACTTTTAAAAAATGTTTTAAAGTATTTAACTCTTTTAAATGATTATTTAATCATTTACTTCAATTTCAATATTCTGTTTATGTTTCTGAATATCAGAGACATTTAAATATCATTAACAGCCTTTACAGCTGACAAAGCTGTGGGTTTTTTTCAACTGTCAATCTGTTTGAGGCAGTTTTGGGGGCGGTTCTGTTTTCTACAGGATTTTCCGAATCTGAAAGAAAACTTGTCTGTCCCATATAACATTGATATGACACTCCAATTTTTCCATAAGCTCGGTAGAGACTATGAGGGTTGGAACAGGACTCCTCTTGGGAGACCACATCTTCTCAAAAGGAGCTAATGGTGACATCATCACCCTGTTTAACTTGGAAAGGCGTTGTGCATGCTGCCACTGAAAACTCAAGACACCAACCTCCTCAACCTCACCAGTTGTTTGACTAAGATCATCCATGCCAATTGTCAGTCTTTGAGGCCCAGCTGAGCCAGACTTATGTTTGTGGGTTCTACATTATGTGTAGAAGGTGCTATGTTGGGCCTGGGCACAGTAGTCCAACCTGGGTAGCAGGATCCAGCCAGAGGTGGGTAGCAGAGACCAACCTGGGTCTAGGTGGTATGGACAAACCTGGGCCAGGGCAGCAGAGACCAGCCTAGGATTGGGACTAACCTGAAAATGGTCACGTGACCAGCCTAGGATTGGGCAAGTCTCTCACTGGCAGCAAATGCAATTTTAAGGCATTCTTTTAAAGGGCTGTTACAGGCACAATAGGCAGTAAGATTATTTAAATTACCATCCCTGTCATAGACTCTTTCCCATAATTTACTGATGTTAGATACAGGTACTCAAAGGATTCCCAGATGATGCTTTGAAGGACAGTAGTTTCCCAACAAAGGGGAGTGGGACATATTTCCCTTTGAGATTACAGCTAGAACTAAATACTTAGCTGTTATGCATTTTTGCTGAATAACAAGGAGTATTTCTTTTTTAGCTTAATAATCAGATTTTAGGAATAGGTAACAGGCATATCCTGTACCATATTTTCTTTTTCACTTATCTTATATCATTTCATACAGACTTCACAGTTACCAGAGATAATTTGACCCATGGAGCCTATACTGATCCAGGGATCTTCTATTATACAATGGGGCTGGTTGTGGCTCTACCCAAAACAAACCCATCCGCTACCTATTTTAAGAATATAAAGTTCACGTCTAACAGGCAAGAACAGGCATGGGATGAGGACTGCAAGCTGGGATTTTAGGTAGCAGAACTGAGTTAGCAGTATCTGACGCTACTTTTAGAATACCTGTTAACATACTGGCATGAATCCATATCTGAATTCATAGATGTTAACTCTTTTACTTTGAGAGTGGAGCATCAGAAATTAAGATATCTGGTTAACTACTGCAATAACAGTAACTTAGAGAAAACTGTTGGTTCTAATAAGCTTTTATGATATAATTTACTAGTATTGCAAATCATGCTGCTATATATGCTGAGGTAACTTGTTGTTTACCAGCTGTTGTGATGAAGTGTACTTTCACCACCTAGTGGTTTAGAGAGATCAATGCATGCAATAATGAAACAAGACAGTCTAAATTACACTATAAGAACTCTAGGCTGGAGAGATGACCTGCATCCTTGATGTTGCCCTACTTTTTTCTCCTCAGAATTCCCTGAGGCATCTGTGTCTTTTTGTCACAACTTGAATCTCTTTATTGTCTCATGTTCATATCAGAATGGCTACTTAACCAACTTCTGTTTGAACGCTTTGTGTGTGTGTGTGTGTGTGTGTGTGTGTGTGTGTGTGTGTGTGTGGTGTGTGTGTGTTATCTTTAAGATTTTTTTAAAGATTTTATTTACAGCGTGGTAACAGGCCCTTCCGGCCCAATCTTCACAAACCTTCTGTAAATTAAATGAGTATTTCAATAGAGATTTATAGAAAGATTTGCAAACCTCATAGAAGTTGTGAAGGAAATGTGATTAGTTAGTCCCTTTCTTATTATAACTTTAGAGATGAGCATGTAACCAATTGAGCTACAGCTTATACCACAAAGTGCAGAATAAAGATATAATCAGAATATTAGAATATCGGAAATAACAACAGGTGTTTCCCCTTGAGCCTGTTTGCTGTTCAAATTTTGGTTTCAGTTTCATTTTCCTGCCTGTTTCTTACAACCTGCGATTTCCCAATGATATATTAAAAAAATCTCAGTCTTGAACGTGTTCAGTGACTCTGCCGTCATTGTTCTCTGGGGATGAGCATTCCAAAGGTTCATAAACCTTTGTTTACTCATTGAGTTTCATGCAAGCAAAGTATTTCATTGCGCCCTTGTGTATATGATAATTAACTAATCTGAATCTGAACCTCTGAAGAAGTCCCCTCTCATCTCAGTCTTAAATGGGTCATCCTTTTTTCTGAAACTATGTCACACACCCACAAAGGGTAACAACCTCTCGAAATCTCCCTCATCAAGCCCCCTTTTAACATTACATGTTTCAATATGATCACCTCTCATGTTTTAAATTCCCTTGAATATAGGTTCAACCTGTTCATTTGTTCCTCAAAAGACAAATCATTCATTCCAGGAATTAAGCAGGTCAAACTAAGAACTGAACAGCTGCCAAATGCAGTACATCCATCCTTAAATACAGAGACTAACACTTACGTAGTATTCCAATGTGCTTTTATCAAAGTGCTGTTAGAGCTGTAGCAAGACATCCCTGTTTTGCACTTCCTCTTACCATATAAGCTATCACAATTATTCATTGAACCGGCATGCCAATTTCCTGTGACATCCAGAACTCTCTCTACTGTAGCATTCTGTAGTTTATCTCAACCTGAAAAATTAGCTCACCACAGATACTGCCTGATCTGCTGAGTATTTCCAGCACTTTGTCTTATTATCTCTACTGTATTCTTCCTACCAAAAGGATAATGTCAGATTTTTCCACACAATACTCCATCTGCTATATTTCTCCTCATTCACTTATCCTATTCTTTGCAGTGTCCTTGTGTCCTCCTCATGACTTGTTTACCTATCTACATATGTTAATACACTGATGTAGGTATTCAGTCATTGAACACAACTTTGCTCTTTTGGAAACTGAATGCAGGTGCTGGAATCTGAAACAAAAACAAAAATGCTGGAAGGGCTCAGTCAGTCAAACAGCACCTGTGGAAAGAGAAAAGAGTCGATGTTATGGGTCAGTGACTTCTAAGGAAGCTTCTAAGGAAGGGTTGCTGACCCAAAACATTGACTGGTTTCTCTTTCCACAGATGTTACTTGACAGGCTGAGTTCTTCGAACATTTAAAGAGGCATAGAGTCATACAGTGCAGAAACAGACACTTCAGCCAACTGGTCCACGTCGACCAAGATGCTTATCTGAGCTAGTCCCATTTGCCTGTGTTTGGCCCATATCCCTCTAAACCCTTCCTCTCCATGTACCTGTCCAAGCGTCTTTTAAATGCTGCTAATGGACCTGCCTCAACCATTTCCTCTGGTAGCTCATTCCATATATGGACCACCCTTCAGGGGAACAAGTTGCCCCTCAAGTTCTGCTCTCTCGCCTTAAACCTATTCCCCCTAGTTCTTCATTCCCCAACCCTGGGACTTCTTATGTTTTTGTTTCTCTTTTTGTTTACTCTTTTGGAACTACCAGAACATTATGCAAGTTTGCGAACCACATACCTTACTCATCAAATTACAACCACCTATTGTGAACATTAAGATCATCTTCTAAGATGCCTTGCAGTACCACAATGGACTCCCTAAAATTTGTCATTCCCCGAAGAGTAGCACAGTGGCACAAAGGTTAGCTCTGCTATCCCACAGTTCGAGTGACCAGGTTCAGTCCTGATCTTGGATGCTGTCAGGTCAGACATACTTCCTGTGATCTGTGTGATTCCCCTTGATGTTCTGGTTTTCCCCCCATATGCTGAAGACATGTTAGTTGGTAGATTAATTGGCGACTGGATGTTGCCCCTGATGTAGTTGGGCAGCCAGAAGATTGGGAGTGGTTGATAGGGGTGCAAGAAGAAGAATGGGATCAGCAGAGTTGAGTGCTTGATGGTCAATGTGGAAACGGTGGGCCAAGAAGCCTGTTTCTGTGCTGTATGACTCTAAAACCAAAAGCAGTAGCCTTTGCAGAATATCAGGAACAAACCCTATGAAAGCATAAGACTGGAGGCATAAAGATGAAGAACATACGCGCTGATCCTTTTTGAAAGGGTTTCCTAAATCACAGATCAAAGTGGAACTCCCCTTGGGATCACATTTCACTTTATCCTAAAAGAAAGACACAACAGAAAGGTTATATTTTCTTGCAGCACTGCAAAACAAATCCAGCTTATCCCACAATATATGTCAGATCTCTGGCACTTCGCACAAAATATCATTTTGCACTTGAATCTCGATGGTGATTTTTCAACATTAGAGAACATTTGTGGCAAAGTTGAGGGAATCGTATGGTAGCACATAGTCGATGGCATACGATTTTATAAAACCGGTACATTAGATATTTTGTGGTGGGTTATTTGTGGACGTCACTAGGAAATGTATTAGTGCTTGAGGCCCATGGAATTGTGTGCTACGTACTTTCAAGGCATGGCTTTTGCATGCTTTTCCATTGTGAAGAATGCAAAGAAAAACTTCCATCTGAAGGCTGGGAATGATTGATGGGATTGTGAGGGAGCTTAGCTCTGGTGGATGTGGAGGGAGGGTCTGGGATCTGAAGGGGTTTTGGGTTGACTGATGGGAAAAGGGATCAGCAGTTGGTAGATCAGATCACTAATCAGGGAGTAGGCCTGAGAGGTGGGATGTTGGTTGATGATGGGAGTTGGAGTCAGGTTGGTTCGGCAGATCAGATGGGTTAGGGCATCTGTCCACTTAGGTCAGGTTGGGAGGCTGGGGGCAGTGTAAGGATTTGAAAAGTAGCCAGTTAAGAATTTTGAGGGCATCTATTGACTCAAGTTCCCAGTGCTACACAATCGTGGGCTCCATTTATGTCAGGAAGAAGCAGGCTTCATGGGCTCAGATGATGTTTGTTTCCATGTGAATGGCCTCCAGACCCAGAACAATTGTACAACTTTATGCATCCTTATAGAGTCCACAATTTGCAACCATGTTCTATTTTTCACTGGAGTTTGGAATTTGCACAAAATTGTAGCACAGTGTTTCCAATATTTAGGATCTTCAGTTTTTGGTCATAAACACTGCAGTTTGTTCCAGAGCGAGGTCCCTGACCTATTGTTCTTTGTTCTAATTGTGGCCTAAGAAATAATTTACAATATGTTAGTGAGCGATAGCCTAGGTCAGACAACTCAATATTGATTCAGGCAATTAAACATTGGATCTTTCATATCTTTGCTTAAGATGACACTGGATTAATAAATGCTGGCTTAGCTGATCACCAACTAAAAATGTAGACACTGGATTGTGGGAATTAGTCATTGTACATTTTTATATTTTATCCTCTAAACCTAAACCACTCATACTGTACTTCTGAGGAAGTGTAGTTCTGGAACTTAGATAATAATGTACTGCAACCAATAATCATGAATATCAAGCTTTGCATATTTCTGATGACATAGAGGAGGCCATTTGACCTATCAAGTCAGAGCATGCCCATTCTTCCATTTTACCTGCTCTCTTTCACATGCCAAGCAACTCCACCCCAATCCTCCTCCCACTCATCTACCTACAGCAAGGGCAATTTACAGTAGCCTCCTTACCGAGCGAACACCACCATACGACAGTGTGTCTGGTAGTGTAATGTTCAGCATGGCCTGGTGTGCGTCCTCGCCAATGAGATCTGTTGATTCATTTGTAATATTTACTTGCAACACAAGCTTGACTCGTGGGTTGCTTTGTGGATTGTACTCCAAGATTTGCTTGCCATTCTTTCTGGTATTGAAACATCAACAGAAAGAAACAATTACAACTCTGACCCCAATAGAGTTTAACGTATATTAGTATTACATAACAAAGATGTGGTGGGAATTGCATAATCCTCATTCTTTCTATACCATTAACATTTTATTTATTATTGGAATTTTCATTCTTTTCTCACTTTCATGTGCACATCATTCGTGTGAAATTGGGAAGAAGACTGAGCTGAAGGCATTATCATACAGTATTGTGGCCTACTACCAAGATGGAACTTGTCACCTTGGCATCCTGCTCCCTATCCCGAGGAACAAGAATTTCATACCTGGGGTAAACAATCCATTGGGAGAAAAATAACATTTGAACAGAATAACAAGAAAAGAATTTCAGTTTCTCCAATGAAGCTGTGTTTTCTTAAACGTTTTCTTGTTTTTGTTTTCAGATTTTCAGCACTTGCAGTATCTTACTTGAAGTTGCAAATGCTTCATTACTCTTTCCACATCAGTGGAGGAGTTGCATTTGGGTAGTCTTCCATAATCTCACTTGCATTAATGATTGTTCTCTAAACTGTCACAGTCTCGAAAGAATGCTCCAAACTTTGTCTCATTTTGTTACAGGCGTCTATCAATTCTCAGTTTACCTCCAGATCACTAAAATCAGCAGCTCTTTATATATTATGCTTCTTTCCTCCAACTGCTATAATCTCCATGCTCTTTACCCTTCTCATGGTGTTGGAAGGAAGTCCAGTGACCAAAATCTTAATGTAACTCACAATTTCCCAGGATTTTTCAAGCTGCCAATTCATGCAATATGCAACCACTTGAGCCAATACAACATCTGCTTTTGCTGTTAAACTAACAATTACTTTACCTTTCTGTTCCTAAATCAATTCAGCAAGAAGGAAAAGAGAAAGAGAGAGGGACAACGGATTCCAGAAAAATGCAGAACTTGGGTAGTGTAGTGACTGAGATATGCAAGAGGCTGGAATTGCCAGAGCTGAAGAGATTTTAGAGGGTCGTAGGACTGGCAGAAGCTACAAAGATGGGGAGGCATGAGGTCCTGGAGGAATTTAAAGAGTATTTATGAATTTGGCATCAGAGCAAAGTCTTGGCAATGCTTTTCTATGCGCCAGTTAGAAGTCCTGAATAAAGAGGCTTTTCCCATTACCGTTTGATAGGAAGAAAATCATCATTGCTCTTTAGCATGCCATACTGGTATTTCATTTGGAGATTGCTTTTGCAGATCCGATCATGCCCACATTCCTTCTGAATATGTATCTGTAAAAAGATGACATAGTTTATATAAAATGAATATAAAGTAAAAATTGATCCCTAAAAATTCACAAATGATTCAATGAAAATTCTGCAGCTGCTCTTATGGCTACAAAGCTGCCAAGGACCTTAAGGTCTCAGCGCCACAGTTGTCCTGCAAGCTCATGCTATCAAATACTTGATTCACTGTTCCTGATATTCAGGAAGATTTTAAAAACATTGAAAGTGAATTAATTTCTTTAAAAAGTAAATATCATTAACAAATAATGCATTTAGAAACAAATTAAACTACTGATAATTAATTAAGAATATACAGAGCAAGATAAATAACCGTAAACATAGCTAAGCAAGTTAAAATAGGCAACCCCTACACCAGTTAGTTTGGCGAAATGAATCGGTTCGTGAGCACAGTCAGTTATACAATGTATACACAAGAAACTGCAGATGCTGGAGTCTGGAGCAACACACAAAATGCAATCTAAATCATTTGTTAACTAGTTTTTGTCTCATTTCCAGACTCTCCAAGCTCCCAACACAATATCCTGCTTTTCCTCTTTGCTGCTTACTACTCTTTGAGAATAATTAGGTGGATTAACTCTCCAAATTACCTCTTTTATGCTATTGCCCTTACGTGGTTCATTCAAAATGGGGTAATCATTCATAACAGCCATTCCTTGAATTGGTTTGCTTTTACTGGCAATGTTGTAACTGAGAGTGATAAAGATGGGTTGAAGTTTATCCTGCACCTGGTCCTGGAAAACACACAAACGATCATTTCAGTATGAATTAATATCAGAAACCCATCATTGTCACACACAGACACAGATAGCTTTAAGCCACCGATACTCAGAATTCAAACTGTATTGGGCTCAGATGAGCTGAACTTAAGGTCAATAGAACTGGCCTCACTAAAGAATGGAAAAAAATCAGCCAGGGTTTTGTTGACCCAAAATATATTACGATTTTTAAATAAGTAATCATTAAAAATGCAGCAATGGCTGGAAGATAAAAGGTATTTATGATCAAAATGTTTATGGTGATTAAAAGCAAAATACAGTAAAATACAACAGATCAAATGGCATGAGGCATTGGTAGCAAAAGATGAATGCAGAGCAACAGAGGAATATAAAATGCAAACAATGAGTCTTTGGTATAGACTGGAGGAAATAATAAAAGGTTAAGAAATATGCTATAGATGAACTGAAGAATTAAACAGAGAGAATGATAGAAGGCAAAGAATTTAAATGATTGCTTGGTGCTGAATATTATCAATAATACTGATTTCTTTTCTACTGTTGTTAAGATTACTTACTAACTCATCAAGAATCAGGGAGGATTCAGAATAAGAATCTGAGAAGGGGAAGTAATGGCATGGAGAGTCATTAAAACCATGGAGGGTTTTAGGGGAGTCTTGGGCTTTGGGAACAATGAGGAATGGATGATGGTATGGTATGGAAATTCCAATGCACAGGAACGCAAGTGGCTACAGAGAGTGGTGGACTCAGTAAGTTATATCATGGGTACAGCTCTCCCTGCCATCAAGGACATCTGTAAGAGGCGATGTCTAGGAAGGAGACATCCATCATCAGGGACCCCCAGCATCCGGGCTATGCCCTCTCCTCATTGCTGCCATAAGGCAGGAGGTACAGGACCCTGAAGACACACAACCCAAGGTTCAACAACATCTTCTTTCCCACTGCTATCAGGTTCTTGAACTGATCTGGAAAACCTTAACTCTGCCAGACTCTCTCAATCTTGCACTGGTGTCGTTGTTTATTTTGCACATGTGTAATTTATGTATAATTTATGCTAATTTAAATTTACATTACATATTTTTCCTCATCTTGTAATGTACTGTGCTGCTGCTGCAAAGAGCTAATTTTCATGGCATTTATACCCTGTGTATGTATGTCTATGACAACAATAACCTTGAACTGGATAGGATATGGAATCTGAGACAGAGTACAGGGCCCTGGAAGTGAGTGAATGAGTAAGTGAGTGACCATATGCATGCGTGGGTACTTGCAACATACTGCACATGGCAATGTTTAAAAGTAATTTGCCTTCCATTGCTCCACATGCTGATTATAGAGTCTTTGCTGAGCAGCCACTATCTACAGTGAGAGGGTCGTGATGTGTATGTCTGTGCATGCTGTGTGCCTCTCTACCTTTTTTGTTTTCTTCCAAAAGCCCTGCTTAAAACTCATTCTTAACTACTTTCTGTAATGTCTCCTTCCTTGGCTCAGTGCCAATTTCTAGTTGATTCCTTCCAGCAAATTACCTTATACTTTTTCACAACATTAAGTTCTCTATATTACTACCATGATTACATTTCAAAAGTACTTAATTGGTTGTGAAGTGCTTTGTTACATCCTGAGTTAAAAGGCACCATATACAGTAGGTGCAGATTCTTTAAAGACAAACACCAGTGCAAGAAATGGAGGAAGGTTAAACCTGATCAATCAGCATAGATGGACTGAAAATTCCAATTCCTAGCACAGAACTTGGAACTATGCTTATATTGTTAACACATTTATATAGTACCTGCCATGCTGCATATTTTATTGACAAGGCAGCAATATCAGGGAAAGGAGAGAGCATTATTTAAGGACAAGGACTGGAATTTAAATGTTATCTTAAAAAAGAAATACAAATCAAAAGCAATAAACTAACTTTCGAATCAATATCCCTCTCTGCAATTCATTTGGTATGAACTTGCATTAGGGTCTGGTCTTCTTTGTTTGATAACTTGTAGTCTGTACCATAACAAATGTCATTCCTGAGGATTTCAGATCAAGACATAAAAAAAAAGACAACTCAGAGATCGTTGAGCAGAAAATGATTTCAAGGCAGGTTTACTTTACCATCAATCCCAGATGAATACTATGGCATTTTGATTTCGGCATTGAGAAAATCCCATCATAAGTAACACTCTTTGTCTCCACAAATAGAACCCGTGGATGAGAGCGTCTTTCTTTTTCAACCTCCAATCTGTACTCAAGATCTGTGTTTAAACAAAACATCAATGATTTACCGCAACTATTAACATTTCTGAGCTGTTCAAATGCAGAAATGCATCTTAAATAACTTACTCTAGTGGCAAAACAAAATCAGCTGAATACAATGGAAAAGAAATGACAGGGGAAGAAATTAGAGAAGGACAAGGGCCAAGGGAAAGGCTTTGAACAGGCACATCAACAAAGCACTAAAAGACCAACCTGTCTGTATGCTTTTATTAAACAGAAGTCTTGATAACAGATGCATTGATACCAATATCTAAATATGGAGTCATACAGCATGACAACAGGTCCTTCAGCCCACTGAGTTCACAATGCTCATCAAGCACCCACTTTTACACTAATCCTACTGTAACACATTTTATTCTCCCCATCTTCCCATTACCTCGCCCCACCCCAATTCTATCACTCATCTACATGCTAGCAGCAATTTACAGTTACCAATTAACCAAACAACCCGCACATTTTTGGGATGTGGGAGGAAACTGAAGCACCTGAAAGAAACCCAGTCCAGTTACATTTTGCGAATTTGCTTATCAAGAATTTATCTACATCTGTCTTAAATATATTCAAAGATCCTGGTTCCACCACACTTTGAAGAAGAGAGTTTCAAAGACTCATGGCCATCTGAAGGGAAAAAACTCATCTCATCTCTTCTTAAATGAGTGACCTTTTATTTTTAAACAGTGATTTCTAGTTCTAGATTCTCCAACAAGAAGAAAATTTCTCTTTACATCCAAGGCTGCTCAGGATGCTCACAAAGATACTGAATGATTTCTCCACATGGTGAACATGTGTTGGAATATGTCACACTGTCCCTTGTGGAGAAGGTTAGTGAACAGAGACAACTGCTTGTTCATATTCTTCATATTAGACTATATAACTGAGTGTACAAACAATTTTTATGCAAATTATATATGTACAATGTCTAAATAGCTAAGAATTCTTCCTAAGTAGATTTTCTAAATAGATTAATGAAAAATAATAACTGTTATTGGGAACTTCCTTGACTTTCCAAAACTGGGAATTTATCATTTTACTGTTTCAGATTAATGGAAAACAGAGAGGCAAAGTTAATGTTTTGACTGTCACTGTTGTCAACAATTCAAAAACCTTGATTATAATTTCAACTTTCTGCTGCTCAAAGCTATGAAAAGTATATTGTACCTGTATCCACCAATCCCAATTCTGCAAGAAAACCCATCATCCTACAAGCTTACATCAACTGCATTATGAAAAGGAGGCAGCATATTTAATGGTCATACTTACCAATTTTGCGATTGTACTTTTTATTTCCGGTACTCACAATGTATGTGAAGCAAACCTCCACTATGATACTAAATGAAAAAGAGCAGAAGAAAAATATTTCACTCACTCTAATATTCTAATCTTTCATTTTTTCACATTTCTTATAACATAGAAGGATACCGATCACCTCTTTGAGTTTTTGCCAGCTCTCTCAGCAATCCCATTCCCTGCAACCTAGTCTCTTCCAGATGCCCATTAACACCACCCTGATTCTCCTACCATTCATATACACTTCAGTAGACAATTAGTCTGTCATCTGGCAAGTCTTCGGGATGTGGAAGGAAACTGGAGCACTTGGGGAAACCCATGGACACAGGGAGAATGTACAAACTCCACACAGACAAGACTGGAGGTCAAAATCGAACCCAAGTTGTTGGAGCTGTGAGGCAGTAGCACTTACTGCTGCATCACTCATAAAGCACCCATTCCATTGTTGCAGGTTACAATAGTAGCGGACTCTTTGCACTCTTTCAATTGCATGAATTTAAAGCCCTTGGTTTAAAAACATTGTCCAACTTCCCTTCTGCTCCTTCCATGACATTGCATAGATCTTATTCTGAAACAGAGACATAGCAGTGCTTCAACACACACACAGTGCTGGAGGAACTCACTGGATCAGGCAGCATCTACAGAGGGAAATAAACAGCCAGCGTTTCAGGTTGAGACCCTTCATTAGGACTAGAAAGGAAGAGGGCTGAAGCCAGAATAAAAAGGTAGGGGGAGGAGCACAATCTTGCAGGTGATAGGTGAGTCCAGGTGAGGGGGGAAGGTAGGTGGGTGGGGGGGGGGAGGGGGATGAAAGGGAGTGATGGAAGAAGCTGGGAGGAGATAAGTGGAAGAGGCAAAAGGCTGAAAAAGAAGGAATCCGATAGGAGAGGACAGTAGACCATGGAATAAAGGGAAGGAGGTGGGGAATGAGAGGGAGGTGATGGGCAGGTCGTGTGGGCGGGGGAGGAGAAAGAGAAGGGGTGAGGGGGGGCCACAGGAATGGGGGAAAACAAAGGGGGGTAATAGAGACAACAGACGGGAATGGTTACCAGAAGTTAGAGAAATCGATATTGATGCCGTCAAGTTGGAGACTTCCAAGGCAGAATATGAGGTGTTGTTCCTCCAACCTGCATCTGGCCTCAACATTGCAGTAGAGGTGGCCATGGATAGACATGTCAGTATGGGAATGGGAAGTGGAATTGAAGTGGTTGGCCACCAGGAGATCCCGGCTGTTGCGGCAGATGGAGCGAAGGTGCTCGATGAAGTGAAGGTGCTCGACGAAGCGGTCACCCAATTGTGAATCTAAGGGTGCAGTTTATTGCATCTGGTGCTCCTGGTGTGGCCTCCTTTACATCGGTGTATGACCTGCTGAATTTCTCCGGCATTGTGTGTGGGTTGCTCTAGATTCCAGCATCTGCAGAATCTCTTTTGTCTCCACACAGCAGTGCTTCCCCTGGAGATACATTGCTCTACAGCATGATGCTTTGTCAAGTGTTGAAAATATTCAAGAACTTTGGTGAAAGGAATCAAAAAGTTAAATGCTTACCAAGAATCTTTGGTACAATTATTAGGATCAATGATGCTTGGTGTCACTTTGAAAGTTTCATTTATATTAATAACTGGCCGAGATCTGTAAATAGATATATGTCATTAACTTCAACAATTACACCACTGTAGCTCAAATACTATTTTATCTTCTTGCTGAGGACTGATGATTTGTGAAATGTTGGCTCAATTTCCATATATTTTGAATGTATATTAAAAATGTAACATCAAAAGAGGAACAAACACTTAATTTTGTTGCAAATATCTTATATCCACCAGGATTTCCTTCAAAAATTGCTTCACTTATTTTCACACTTGATAAATTTTTCTTGATGAATTCTTCTCTCTGTATATATAACAGACATCGCCTGTGTAAACTAGACACATGGTCACTGCAGAGTTCTGCTATCGGTGGCACTATAGAGCCTCAATGTTTCATTTCCCAGCTCTTTGATTTTACTGTTGATCTTTTGTGTTGTGATCAAATCTATTTTGATTCTGCTCAAACACCTCCAAGTTTTGCAGCTTGATTATGAGTAATACAAAGTCAAACTAGTTTGGAAAATAACTTGCATGAGTTTAAAATGAGGACTCAACCATGTGTACTTGTCCTGGTCCAATTTTCCCTTACTCTGTAACTCACTTACATTTACTTCATGCACCATTTTCACTGTCATATCTTGAAGTTGTACCTCAGTAAAACGACCTTGTCAGATAACGTTCCAATTAGAATATCAGGATATCCATTCTTGTCGACATCAAGCCCTCCACTGATTGAGTATCCAAATGTCTTGATACTATTCAGGTTTTTTCCACTAATGACCTGGAAAATTAAAAATGAACACAGACTTTACTGTTACAATGCATTCATGTTTATGTTAAGGATTATTTATGTTAAGGATTAGTTATGTTACAGATCTATCTTACAATTGAAAACTGTTTCCTTTATTCCATGTCTTAATTTGAATGTACTGCAAATTGTGCTTTGTGGTTTTGGCAAACCAAATAGCCTTTGAGTGATAGAAAGTTATAGAATCATAAGGTGATATAGCGCAGAAACAGGCCCTTCGGCCCATCGAGTCCATGCTGACCACCAACCACCCAATTACACTAATCCTACATTAACCCCATTTCCCAGAATTCTACCGCTCACTTTCACTAGTGGTAATTTACAGTGGCTAAGTATGTAACTAAGCAATGTGCAACTCTTTGAAAAGTGGGAGGAAAATGGAGCACCCGGAGGAAACCCACACGGTCATAGGGAGAATGTGCAAAGATCAGGATTGAATCCTCATCTCTGGCACTCTGAGGAAGCAACTCTACTAGCTACACCACTGCACCACCCGTACATCTTAATGTTTTCACAACTATTTTGTATCAGACTTCAACATTCAACTGGAAAAAAGGACAGGTAGAGATGCAAATTTAAATGGCATTTGAACCAGAGTGTCAGATGAAGGAATGATTCTTAGGCAATGCACCATCCAATTCTGCCTAAAAAAAATGGCTTCACTTAATGGAGCATTGCCTTCATAACATAGAGAATAACAAAGCTTTTTCTTCATTGCTTTCAATCTAGAGATATTTGAGGGCCATTTAAGTTTTTGTAAAGGACACACACACAGGGATGCAACAATGAATTTTGACGGAAATTACAATGTGTTAAACATATTTCCTGATGATGCAGCTTCTTGAAGTGGTGAGCTATGCAACTGCCTGAGCTACCATGCCTGCTTCCAAAAACAACAAAAAAACTTAATCAAATGCAGAGTTAAATATGGAAGCATTGTTGTGAAGTGCGGTTTGTGTTCAAAAGACATAGATTGTGCCACGAGGTGAAATTCAAGCTGGCCAACAAAGCAACAACGGGAATGAGTTTTTAGAGTAATATATTCTTGTCCTGTTTGGAACTAAATGATCGAAATTCCTTACTTTTGTGGGAGATTCATTGATTCTTCCTGGGAATTAAATCATGCAACCAAAAATTACTTCAGGGCACGGGGAACATCTGAGAATGAAGTTTGTTAGTACATTACTAATTATAAAGAAAAACAGTCGGCCTGACTGACTTTGTTAGAGAATAAATTTATTTCCTTCATTTTTGAATGTTCTATTGATATTCCAATATGTTGGCCCAGAGTAGCTCTGAACTCTTGCCTGTGAATTAGAAAGTTGTAGATTCAACCACCTCTCTCCAGAGACTTGAGCACAAAATCCAATGACATTCCAGTGCGATAATGAGAGTGTTACATTGTCAAAGATGCCATCTTTCGTATCGGATAGAAGGTCAATAGGTTGTCATTATCATGATGTTGTTTGTGAGAGCTTTCTGTTTTGCAAAGTGGCTGCTGAATTTCCTATAGTACAATACTTCAGAATACTTCACCTAACACGAGGGGACATAATTTTAAGGTGATTGGAGGAAGGTATAAGGGGGATGTCAAGGCTAAGTTTTTTACACAGAGAGTGGTGGGTACGTGGAATGCACAGCCTGCAGAAGTTGTGGGGGCAGATACATTAGGGACATTTAGATAGACGCATGAATGATAGAAAAATAGGGGGCTCTGTGGGAGGGAAGGGTTAGATAGATCTTAGAGCAGGATAAAATGGCAGCACAACATTATTGGCCGAAGGGCCTGTACTGTGCTGTAGTGTTCTATGTTAAGTACTGAATTGACCATCGATGAACTTAGGATGTCCTGAGATCAGAATGGTGTTGTATAATTGCTTTCTTTATTTAATGAACATGGCTTACCTTAACAATAATTCCTGAAGGTATTCCCCCTTGTTGGGGTATGATCTCACTGTTAGCTATACCAAGAGGAGGGTTGATAAAAGCTATGCAGGGTTTTGATTGGGTGCAAAGGGGAAGGCTCTTCCTTCTGAATATTGGTTGAATGGAATGGAACCAAGTTGAAATAATCAGAGCAAGAAAAGAGATTTAAAAATCTTCCTAGAGAATGTTTTAAAATGTCTTCCTATTCAAAGAAAAGATATCTATCTGCAAACCAGACGATGGGAATATTCAAACATAATGGGGTAGAAATTATTCCTTTCGTTCAATATGTTAAATTGCAATATAGGAGTGCAGCCCATTATACTCCATGACCAAAGTTGGGTTAACCCAATATAACAATCTCTACACTGCACATTTAATAAAGGCAATCAGTGATGAGTTTCAGTGCAAATGTCCAGACAACCAAAAGTGTTATGAATTGAAGAAATGTTAAATTTTGGCTAATCTTAACTTTCAGTGCAAACAGTAAGTGAGAAGGCAGAGGTTGACCATTTGATTTCCTTTTCTGTTGAGTTCAATGATTAATGGCAAAAAGTTAAAAACAATTCTCCAAAATATTCAAATGAAACTTTTCCTGCATTCACTATTGTATTGTCAGCAGAGCTTAAAAGATCAAGATGGTTGGCAGTGTGCCTTTCGCTAATGAAGGTACCAAGTCCCATAGTGCACCTGGCAACATTGGCTCTATTATCGGTCAATAACCGTTAACACATTTTTAAAAATAGTCCAAATATGGGTCCTTTCAGATCGTTGTAGATTATGAACTCAGTTCAGGATATATTCCTGGTTTGACTGTTAACAAACATGATGTTGAACCCAACATCCTTGTTATAGGAACCACAGAAAGATCTTGGAAAGGTATTAAAAAGCTGGAAGAAGTCAAGGAATCAAGTCCAGATGGTGGACATTCATTTTGGGAGAGGGGTGAAAGTGAAATATTTGAAGGAAATCCCAAAAAAATTCCTGATGGAGAGATTATGATGTGACAGAAGGGACATTAAACCAAAAGGTCAACTGTTCAAGGGCTCTGTGGTTTATAAGCTTCCTGTGTGTGCAAGCTGGAGTCCAGAAACACCATTGTGTCAGCAGAGTTAAAATTAAAATTAAATACTTTGGATCAGAAATATGAACCAAGTAAAAACATACAGTCTGTGGCATCCTTGGGTCTGAATCATTTTCTGCAAAGGGAGCTCCAACTAGCATCTGGGTAAAGAAATCATACATTTAAGCAAGGTCTGAAAGGACGGGATCAGCCAGGCTTTTAGCAAAACTTCTTAATGTTGTACAGATCTATAACAGGAAATGAGTAACAGCCTAGAGCTGCTGCCTCACAGGTCCAGCACCCTGGGTTCAATCTTGACCTCTGGTGCTGTCTGCATGTAGTTTGATGTTCTCCTTATGTGTGGGGTTCCCCCAGGTGCTCTGGTTTCCTCCCACTTCCTTAACACAGTGGGTTGGTAGATTAATTGCCCATCATAAATTGCCCCTAGTATGTAGATGGGTAGTCGAATCTGGGAGGAGCTAATCAAATGGGAGAAAAGATTATAAGGAAACTAGTGGAGGAATGGGATTGCTCTGTGAGCTGGTATAGACTCAACGGAAGGAAATAGCCTCCTTCTATGTCATAAGGAAATATGATACAACCTTCTTTACTTAGAAAGGAAAATAAGTAGCAGCAGATTTCATGGGGAAAACAAAATTCACATCCAAATAATTCACTCACTCAGCAGAGATATAGAAGGAGGTTGTTTAGGCTTGGACCTATTCCACAATTCAATAAACCTAACTCCAGATACCCACCTTTGGAACATAATCCTTAATAACTTTGGGTAACATAGATCTATCAATCTCATGTTAAAACTAACAACTGACCTCGCATCAATTAGCATTTGCTGAAAAGATTTCTATCTTTTGCTTCCCTCTGTATTTGGAAATATTTCCTTGCCAGCTTTACAAAATCACATTCAAATCTTTAGTCTATGACTTATGGTCAAAGTCTCCCCAACAAGCAAAAACCTCTACCTTGAAAACCTTGTGTCAATCATTAACCTAATAACTTCCAGGCAAAACTACCCTATTTTCCAAATTTTTCTTCTAAATTTAGCCTTTGGGGTCAGGTAATCACTCTAGTAAATTTATGCTGCACTCCCTCTGTGGCTGGTGGGTCTTTCCTTGGGTATGGTGCCTAGAAGTACTCATAGTACTCCAGCTATGATCTAACCAGGGCTCTGTACAGTTGTGGCACGAGTTCTATCCTATAGTATTCAAGTACTCCAGATAAAAAGACTAATGTTCCATTGGTCTTCTTGATAACTTTCTGAATCCATCCATGATATTTAAGTGAATTATTGACATGGTTCTGGGCCTCTTTGGACATCCACTATTTGTCGCATTTTGCAGTTTAGAAAGTGCCTGCTCTATTTGCTTACATTTGCTTACATTGGAATGCATTTACAAGTTTTGCCTGTTGGCTTACTCTACTAATATCCCTTTGAAATTTAATGTCTCTATCTGCACCACTTATGATACTCTGTCCTTGTGATATTGTCAAAACTTAGCTACTTGGCATCTCATCATCTGCGCTGCTTCCATATATGGGTAATGGTTGCACTGCCTGAGATCCCCGCAGGGCACAACTTCTCCCATCCTGCTTGTTTCAGTACCAGCCCATTATCTCCGATCTCTGTCTCCTGTCACTCAGCCAATTTCCTGACCAGGGCATTAATTTATATTCAGTTCCAGTAGGCCTGGCACCATCTGTGGAAAGAGAAGAGTAAATGTTTCAGGCTAAAGACCTGGCAAATGAAGGGTCTTGGACCTGAAACATTGCCCATTGGCTTAATATATTAATACTGTTTTGTGATTTTATGATGCTGCTTGTCCTGCTGAGTGTTTCCGGCACTTTCTGTTTTTATTTCAGATTTCCAGGATCTGCAGGGCTTGTTTTAATTCCTTGGGCTTTAGCATTTGTTTTAACTAACCAATTTGTACCAGGAATGTTATCAAATTACTTCTAGAAGTCTATATAAAAACATCTGTAGACAATTGCCAGCTTTCTACTTTAGTCAGCTCTTCAAAATATATTTTCATCTGTTTCATTCATGGCTTTCCCTTTACAGATCCGACCATCAATGTTCAGATGGATAAAAGCCAGGATTTTTTCCAGCCAGCAGATGGTGCTATTGGTCTGGTCAAATTGCTGGGGAGTTCTAATTACAAGTATGTTGTACCATTCATGACCTTAGGACATCATTAAATCTTTTACAGACAATGAAGTACTTAAAAATAAATGTGGTCACTATGTAGAAAATTTATGAAAGTTCAGTGTTTCAAGGGAACTTCCCAACAAGTAGTGGATCCACTGATCTCAGCCTACAGATGTGCAACCAAAATTCCACCCTTCTAGTGAACGGGCACCTGATAACAAACCGACTGGTCTCAAGGTTGGCTCCTTACAAAGGTCCCTAAGTGTATCTCCAATTCTGTCAGTATTGGACGTGAAGTGCCAGACTAAGTTTTGTGCTCACCTCTGATGTGTTGTTGAGCTCACACCTTTTGACTCAGGGGGTAACAGTGCCGTACATGGGGCCAGGGCTGACACTGAATGGGTCAGAGCAGTTTGTAGGCACCTCAAATATTATGCACTCCTTAAATTACACTGCACTCCAAACAAATCATAAGGATACTGAAAACAGACAGTACCAGTCTCTTGAGCATTGACAGAAATCTGAACTGGTTGGTGATACCTGTTTTCTCAATCTCCCACCCCTCCAACACAATATGTAGTGAGCTCCTGAAGCCAGGGGCTCAGTCAGCTACTCATCAACTGATGACCTGCAGCAATAGTAAAAGTGATTGATGTCATCATGAGTTGTTTACAGTGCCTAAAGACAAGTATAAAGGAGAGAGGTTATACCGATATTTCTGTACCTGTATGAATATTGACTGGCACACTTTCTGGATTACCTCACCTTGCTTTCAATCTTTAGCCTGTGAAAATTTGCTGCAGCACTCACGGTAAGAAGAATAATTCACATTTATGTTTCATTTCACCACATCCCAAACTTTCTAAAGTAACTTCATTTAATATGTTTTGCTGCTGTTGAGGACACCACTGTCAAAATGCAGTAATTTTGGGCAGAAGCTATTTTATAAGTGGTAATATCTGACAAGCAACGATGAAAATTAATAACCGGTTAATCAAATAACGTTAATCTATTCACATGGAAGGATTTTGCCAATGAAACCAGAATTCTATTCCTCTTAGGAAGCTTTCTGAGATCTTTAACATCCATCTGAAAAGTCAGATCAGGTTGCTAAGGCTCTGATGTAACATCTCAAGCAAAGAAAACTTGGAGAATGCTGTATGTACTGGAAATGGGAATACCAGTCTAGATCATGCTCTGAAGCCATCAGAGACAGTTTGAACAAAGTCTGACACCAAGGTTATACTCTTGTCTATCAGCTAAGCCATCCTAACAGGTTATTCAATAAAAAGAACTAAAGTTTGGAAATCATAAAATTCTTCACAACTTTTCAAATGGTACCTCAGTACTTCATCAAACAAGTTCACTATAGGAAGCATAACAGCTGAGTTTCAGCTTATTTACTTATGGCAGTCACACTCACCAGCAAGACACAGAAATCAGGAGCAGAATCCCAGTCAGTTCCTTCCCTCTCTACCTGGGACAGATACTACTGCTCCATCGGATTTAGCTACCTCACTGATTCAGGGATTAAATCCGAAAGCTGTCTCAAAGCTAAACCACTTGGAGCAGTTACTCACTAAGCAATCAAGAAATTTTAATTTTCTGTTTTTGCAACCCTTAGCCATCTGCCCCCATTTTCTCTCCGACACAGTCAGATACTCCAAGCTTAAACACAGTTGCATTATCAAAAGGAAATTCTCCACTCAAAGACTGTGGAATTTACAACCATGAAGACGAATAGCATAAATCTCTTTAAAGGGAAGCTGGGTAGCCATGAGGCAGAAGGGAATAGATGCTGTGCGGAGAGGATTAGGTGAGCAAGAAAGGAGGAGGGTAAAATGGAGCATAAACTGTGGCAAATGGCCTGCTTCAGTGCCACATCTTTTAAGTACATTTTGTAGCATACCTGACTAGGTTTAGGAGCCAGTCCTTTTGATCCGCCATGGTAGATAAAAAGTTTACCATAATCATCATAAGGAGCTCCAATACCGATATCTGTGGAAAGAAATCAAACATGTTTGACTAACCTTTTATCCTGCTGCATGCAGAGAATCATGCCTACGAGATGGGAAAATTCACACAAATATGGGTGACCACTGACTGGCTCAGGGAAGACTGCCACACTAAAGGCTGCAGGAATTTGCAGATGTTTCTTCTCTCCCATCAGCCTAATTATCCTCAGACAATTACATTTATTAAACATCTCACCCAGAAGGATGCATCAGGCCAAATATTTAACAGTGACTGAACAAATCAAATTAAATTTTTATTACATTGGATTACAACATTTTTATTATTATATTGGGGATTATATTCAATACTTCCATGACCTTTGTTAAATTATTGCAAATTTTCAGAAATGGTGGCCAAAGGATTTTGAAAAGAGAATGAGAGTTACCAATCTGTATTATTTCCTGACAATATAAACATACAACAGTGCAGCCCTAAGGTAAATGGTGACAGAACACGTAGACCATAAACGTCTTGGGTTGAGTCTATGTCATGTGTTGAGTGAATTGATCATAGCAAGTGGAAGACTAAAACACTTAATATTGCTTTTGATGGTCCGGAATGTTGCCCTGGAATCCCAGTCCTCATCATTATCCCAACCTCTAATAGAACTGAAAACGTATGGAAATTTGGTCAAGGACCAGAACAGAATTGGGCTTAGTTGTGATGCCGTCAGTTCCCATCAGATGAATACTGACATAATACTCACTGTTAAGGCTCAGATATTGAGAATGGCTACGCAGGAGATTGGAATACGGTTCTGCAGACAGCCATTAAAAAAGGAGTCACCGTTTTAATAAACAGAAGTAGAAGTCTGTGGTATGGCCACCTGAACCAGCTCAGCCACTCATTAAAGTCAAGCAGATCAGTGCCTTGTTGATCTTGCTGCCCGATTCCCAATACAGAAACAAAACTCTACAAAGTACTTTTAAAATGAACTAATTTATTGAGATTCTCAATTGGTGAAGGATGTGTTGAAAATTATATTTTTGAATTAGAAATTCATATGAGCTAGTACCATGTCCCTATCAAGGTAACTCAGGTGCCACACGCACCTGCCATTGGCACTTAGAGTAATACAGCACATTCTCAAGTCAGGTCCTCTAGATCGGTGTCAAGAACTCTGTAGCCCAGCAAATGGAATTTAATGGTCCATTACACAGACCTGGTAATGATCTGGCAGGTTCTGTAAGCCACAAGGCTACCAAAAATGTAAATGAAATTGTCACATTATTCCATTGGACTGGTCTGTTGATTAGACTCAAGTCACAACTTTTAGGACATTGTAGAAGATAATTATTCTGCTATGTCGATCCACCTAGCTCCTCCCAATAAATAATCTTCGGAACATTTGCCTCAGTGTTAAAGTGGAGGGGGGCCCTTTATGTGAGTAGTGACTCATCATCCATTAATTTAAACTCTTTCTCAATGATTCAGAACGTGATTTGAAGCAACCAGGAATTAAAACATGATTGTAAAATACAATGATAATAAATAGGAACAACAAGGCAATAAAAGATAAATAAATCTCTTGGAAGACCTTAATTTTCCTCCAGGTTTAAAAATGGATGTCCCAGAGAAGGCGTAAATAAATAATCAGTCAAGTGACCCTGATCCACATCAGGCGGAAATCTCTGGTATATTTCAACTGCTGTGAAAGTTAATTTTTGGCTTTGAAACAACCGTCAAACCTCAAGTTCACCAACGCTTTGCTCCAACTCTCCCAGAGAAGAATTGCTTTGACCTCCATCATTCCAGTCAAAGACTTCCTTCCTGATGCTGTTGTACCGACATTTCATACGGAATGTGAGCTGAACATAGCTAAAGGGGAAACATACCTCCAAGCTCTCTGCGAATATCAACGAAATACATTAGACAGTGGGTAAATGATGCAGATATTGGTCTGATAAGTGGATTCATGAGTTCACAAGCAAGTCACTACAGCATCAACAGGGCAGCCAGGTGGCATACTGCATCACTGCTGGAAGCAACAACGTGAGGACCTGTGAAAGCATAATTTGAGCTGAGCTTCTAAACAGTGCCCATTGTGAAACATGCCCACAGACAGAACCATTCTGGGAATAACTGGCTACAGGTTCATTTAGAGTGGGGAGCTGGGGGTATGAGGTCAGGTGGTACAACCTGACCTCATACATGGGAAGCAATATAGCGTCTGAACACTTCAATGAAACCAGCTGAAAAATGAAATGTATGGTGGCACCTTGGAACGTTTAAAGTTGCAATGTTTTGAACAGCCCCCTTAATCCTTCAATTGAAGAAATTTACAACATTTCACCAACTTGATATTTTAGAGATACCTCTTTCCAACAAGACCAGGTATTCCTGTCAAATTGATGCCAAAGCTTCTGGAATACCTGGCTCTGAAACCTGGATTGTTAGTTGTGGAGAAACTCAGACTTCCTCTTGTTCTTCATATAGTAAAAGAGGAATGTCATTTCACTGGATGTGGAGACAAACTTAAACCCCACAAGGTGCTGAAATCATCGTTTGAGTACATGTTACATCAGAAAAGCTGCTGGCGAAAACATGGGAAGCAATATAGCGTCTGAACACTTCAATGAAACCAGCTGAAAAATGAAATGTATGGTGGCACCTTGGAACGTTTAAAGTTGCAATGTTTTGAACAGCCCCCTTAATCCTTCAATGGACAATGGGTGTATTCAGCTGTGTGTTCCCTTGCTGAAAGATCAGCAGTTCCTGCAGCACCGCAGTCAACATTCAAAGGAACATTCAGACATCTAAATTGTTACAACAGAGTGAGAGATTACAGTTGCGACTGTCAGGCTTCTTAACTGCAGTTAACAGAGTCTGTGTATAGAGCACACAAGTGGAGCCTGTGAATGCACTGTCATCTTTTGATCATTGCCAAACATTAACATTTAAGATTTCAATGCATATGAAGAGAGAGAAAATGCTTAGAATACAGAAGTGCTGAAAATATCAAACCAGGTTCACAGGTTAAATACGGAGCCTTGTTGTAGATGTGTGAATGTTGTTTGGGAAAGGTTTCTGTACCTGCTGTAGAAAAATTATCAATAAAACACTGTGGCCTAGGAATCCTGACGTTCCTTGGACTGTATCTGCAGCAGCATAACAATGATGCTTCCGCTCACGAGCTTGTTGATGCAAACTCAGCAAGTGCAAGTGTTGCCCAGTTCCGGGGAGGGTGAAAATGTATTGCCTGGAAGCAAAGCCAGTGGGGAGATTGAGGCAGCAGGAAAAGATCTGACTGGGTCAAAGAGTGGTGGGCAGTGATCGAGTGTGGAGTGAATGGAGCTTCCATTGGCACCTGGAAGGGCAGTAGGCCAATCAGAGAGCCAGTGGGGAAGACTGACACATTGAGGATGGGAGTGGTGAGTGGGGGAAGGGAAGTGGATTGTACTGAACCATAAAAATAAGGGACCTATTTTTGTGGGGTTCCAGTCCAGCACTGCAGTGTGAGTACTTATTTACCGCAACACAGGAAAAGGCCATTCAGCTCATCAGGTCGATGCTGGCTCACAGCAGAACCATCTCATCAGTCCTATTCCGCCTCTCCTTATTTCCTGTGGCCTTGCAACTTACCCTCTCTCTCATGCCCATCAACTCCCCTTTAATTCTTTTGCCCATATTAGGCCATAATTGATGGTAGCCAATTAACCTACCAGCACATGGGAAAGATATAATAAATGGGATCAATGTTTGATTGGCGTAAATGGGTGGTTGATGGACGGTGTGAACTCAGTGGGCCCAAGAGCCTGTCTCTGTGCTATACTGTATCTCTCTCTGACTGTATGAAACAATTCTAAACTGAATTTGAGACTATTTTTTATTTGTTAACATGGTTATCGATGAAGCCAGCTTATATTATCCATCTCAATTTTTTTCCAAAGATATACTTTATTTATAAAATAAACACAATCAGGACATCTTTACTCATTGCACCATGCAATTTGATACATTAACTTACAATGAATAATTGTCACTAATGGTTCATTCCCAACCAATGAATCAGTGAAGTGTTTAAGAGGCTATTACACAGGTCCCAGACCCTCAGTGTCCAGTGGTGGCTGGACCCTGGGTTCTGATCCTTCCCCACAGAACCTCAGCAGTGGGTAAACTGAGTTTCAAAGCGTCCTTCACTGCAGACTCCTGTATCTTGGAATGTGCCAATTGGCAGCATTCAGCTGCAGGCATCTCCTTACACTGAAAGATCAATGCTTCAAGCAGAGGAGAGTGAGTCATTCAACCAAGTTGATGATCTTCCAGCAGCAGTTGATGCTTGTCTCAGTATACGTCCTTTGGAATAGCCCAGGGAGCAGAGAGTCCTGCGTTATGGATATGTTCAGGATGAGCCTTGGCACTTGGCGATGAGCGGAATGCATGCTAGGCCATTTTGGAGAGCAGTTAAACTCAGCCCATTGCTGTTGGACTGAAGCCACATACAGCCCACACTGAGTAAGTTAGGCAAATTGCCTTCCCTGAAGGACAATCATAAAGCAGATGGGATTCGATGACAACTCAGCAGTTTTATGGAAACCAATTCTGCTGCTAGCTCTTTAGGTTTACTGGGGTTGCCAGCTGGCGATGGATATACCCTGGGAAGTTTGATCATGTGATATCCGCTTACAAGAATTCTAATCACATGACACTCATGGTTTACAGATGTGGTTGCATTGAATGGTTTATTCACTTCAAGTTACTTGTGATTTTGGGACATCAGCTGTGGGAGGAAAAGTTATGAGAACTACAAGGTCAACAATGAAGAGGCTAGGAAAGTGCATGGGTTCAAGCCACACATATGAAGCTCTGCATTCCTGGTACAAGCATTTCTTGTTTGTGTGTGTTGGTTTAAATTCCAGCATTGCCATCTATTCAGAGACACTAGTTGATTAGATTTTAGACCAACTGTGAATAGTCCATTAACCCCCTCAGGAACAGCATAATTCCACACATTTTCCCAATCCCTCCACACCTTCCTATTGCCCTCAAGGCTCATGTGCAATTCCTGATGTTGGAGAAGCAAAGGATGACTCTCCTTGCTATCCCTTTTTTCCAGTAAGACTCTGGATGAAGGTAGATGGGAAAATAACAAAGAAACTCTTCTATAACCAGAGCTGATGGGCACACACATGCACTCATGTAAGATGTTGAAAGTGACTATCATGAGATAATACAGAGACAGTCCAGTAATGGACTATGAAGTGACTCTGTTTAATAGAATGAAAGCTCCACATCATTAGAAGTTGACAGGGGAGTTTGCTAACTGCCATTTTTCTTGTAGAAATGCAAAGGGAGTTTGCCTCAATTCTAGGAAACTCCTTGTCAATCCAAGAGGGATGAAACTCCTTATATTTAAAAGTATCTTATGCATAGAGAATGTCTGCACCCATTGTTATTGGTTGCCTGAGTACTTTACCTGAGTACCTTGGTACTTTGCCTTGGTACCTTACCTCAGTACAAAGCACTTTTATTGCTTCATGGCAAGAGGCTTAATCACTTGAATAATGACATTGTGTTGTCATTAGCAACCCTGCCAAGTGCTCCAAAGACCTTTAACGTTTTGTATTGTTTACACTTGAAATGTGAAAATACTCAGCAGTACATGATCCAAATTACACATAAATATGGAAGTATTTTAAAAATAACACCAGAGTGAGTTTCTGTTGGAAAAAGTCATGATGAATTAAATGTGCTGCACATGGTAGATTATTTTTCTCTACTGTCCATTGTGCCCCACTTTGGTCCTGCAGCCCACTAACCCTCTGTAACCCCAACGTCTCGCCTTGTTGCTCTCTCGGTCATTCCCCAAGGCGGAGCCAGCAGCGAGCAGCAAATCAGCCACAGGTGACAGGAACTAAAACCCCACCCACGGGTGCCCTGTGGCTTTCTGAAGTGCATGCTGTCAGAGACCTTTTCACTCTTTCTAAATATAGCAGGGGTTGTGGTGTGGGAGACAGGAGACAGGTTGGAGGGTGGTGCTTCAGAAAAAGGGCCTCGGGCCATCACAGAAATCCCTAAACACAACAAAATACAATGAGCCAGAACAGCAAAGATCCATCAGCTCCCTGGTGCTGGACTGCAACACATCCAATTTCCCACCTTGAGATATAACTGAAGAAGGAATCTCCAGGAATTGTAAGAAAATGGGGCAAGTTTGTAAATATGATCAACTTAAGTGCTTTATGTACTGGAAAATGATTATAGAAAATTAAGCCAGTCTAGCATTGGTAGGTTGAAGGAAATGTTAGAAGAGGCCATTGCAGCAATTGAAGTAGAGAAGTGCTCAGACTACAAGGCAGAGTTAATTAGAAGAAAAATAGTCATGTAGGGGAGTTAGAATGTTGGACTACGAACAGAAAAACACGGTCACAGGATCAGCGAAGATGCAATTTAGACAGGAAAACTGGTCCTTTTTTAAATACAGATGACCGGGGGAAGAGTCCTTATTGACAAGGAGGATCGGGGAACTGATGTCAGGTAATGCCAACATAAAACTATAACCAATGATCACAATCCACAGAGGAAAACAGGCTTTTGATGACTTATTGTGAAACTGTAAAATCTGCAACTATTGTAACACAAATACTATGAAGTACTGGAAGTTATTTGGGTGAGTGAAGCATTTGAGCTCTTACTTGAAATGCTTCCTGGTGTACAATGTAGGTTAGGATAGAACAAACTGACTTGTTCGAGAACCTCACTACAGCTGTACGAGTTTCCTTTGGTGTGCCATCTTGGTCTGAGCAGTAATTAAGAGGGCAACTGGGTCCCAGGTGAAAGCCAAACCTTGGGTATGGGTAATCACACAAAATCTCTCCACCAATAACCAGTGGGAGAACTTCCATTCTAAGGGTCTGGTGAACAAACAGTGATATTAATTTAGATGTGCTCTTATTAAAAGTGGTTGTCTTTCAAGTGTTTATAATGTTGACAAGTACATGTGTGAAGGGCCATGGGGAGAGGTTGTCATGCTTTCTTTACATAGCCAAATGAAACGAGTATTCATTCATTGCTCCCTAAGTGGGAAAAGTCTGAATGAAATGCGCCAAAGGTTCTGAGAGATGAGATGAGAAAACAGGTGGGTGTGTTTAGTACATTATCCACTTTGATTAGGAGGGGAAATTTCATCCCAGCAAATAATATCCACTCCAGGACGAACTTTCCGAAAAGGGTGATATGAACACAGTCAACCCAGGTGTAACAGGGGGTTGCATTCTGAGCAAATGGTCCATATCATGATTTTCCATAACGCAAAGCTGTGTCATCTACGCATGCATCAAGAAATATGTTGAAAAAAATTGTGTTTATTTACTTTTTTCCTACATAAATTCCGTGAGAGTGAAATTTATTCCATATCTCAAATTTCTGGGTAGTGATTTGTGAATTCTGTAAGGGCGAATTTCTGTTACCCAAAAGGCCATAACACAGGGGTTGCCTGTTGCGAGATTAACACAGCAGTCTTCTCATGAGGCACAGCAGAATTAAAGGACAATTGCATGCTCACTATTCATAAATAGCTTCCCCATTTCAATGGATAAACATTGCAAAAGAGATTAAAGATTGTGACACTTTCTTGGAACATACTTAAGGTTAATGTTTCTTAGCCTAATTTTGGTACTCGGTCAACTATCTTCACTGAAATAGCATCAGCTGACCAGTAGATGGCAACAATCCCACTTCATCAGGCACAGCCGGGACACAAAGACTGAACTCTGCTCAGATCCACCGGACAACCCTCAACACACAGGCTGCCAGTGAAGTCAGCTCAACACCACTAACGGCAATAAATGTTGGCTTTGTGCACCATGCCCACACCCCATAAATGAATGAATAAAAGGAGTTAATTTCTAAAGGTTGGTACATCAGGTCCTGCTGCAAAAACAAAATCTGTAGATCACTGGTCAAACTTACAGACAGACAATTCCCTCCCGAACTGACTTTTTAAAAAATAAGTCAAGGGTGAGTAGAAACTTCCCAAGTTACATAGGGTTGTTGTGGCCACAACACAGCTTTCATAAAAAAGAACGTCCTTCTCAACTGCAGCAAGTTCCGAGAAAGTTCGCTATGATGATCTCAGGTATGGAAGGGTTGTCCTGTGAGGGAAGGTTAGGCAGGTAGAGCAACATAGGGAGAGATAGGTGATATACCCATTCACCCACCTCCACCAATTTTAAAGATTCACAGCAATGGACTGACATTTTGATTTAATTAGATGTGGTCACCCAAGCCTTGCCCCTACAGCCAGGTAAAAGTGGGGCTTCCTGGCCACTTGAAATCTGAGAATTTTGGCATTGGAAGGGGGCTACACATGAGTGTGATTGCAGAATCTCATGTATATAGTTCTGGTTCCTGCAGATTTCTGATTGAACTTTTCAGTGGAGTTAGAAGGACAGTAAGTTACATTGATCATGTAGATTGCAATCTGAAGCATTTCATTTTTGAACAGTGAACAGATCATCTAACCTTGAAATCCATCTTGGTTAACGTCTCCAATGCTGCTGACTGTGTGACCAAACATGGAGCCTAATGAACCATTCAACACCAGGCTTGGTGTTTCAGAGAACTTCCCTGCCTCATTCATATAAATATACACAGCGCCACTTATCTCCTTCCTGTGGTCAAAGTAGTGAGGAGCTCCAACAATAAGGTCTTGCCAACTGTATTGAAAAGCAAAACAAATCACTTTAATTTCGACAAAACAACATGATTAGATCATCATTGACATAAATTACTAATAGTCCAGCCCAGTATGAACAGAATGCAACATTGTCTGTTTATCTACTTTGATAATGAGCAATAAGTGAAGTACTATGACATTTGAATCCACTAGATTTCATTAAAAGGGAACGTTAACGGTTTATTTTCACTAAACAAGCAGCTGGTACTTAATGGAGAATTCCACCAGCACAACAACACAGTTAATAATTGGATATGTATTGTGAACCATACTAATCAGAAAGGTCCTTGGCCCTGCCCTTAGCCTATGTTACATTGTCTAATCCTCTTTCTCTTTTTCCTATTTCAGATGATAGTCTTCGATTTGTCATCTTTAAAGAAAGCTGCCTGACTTGCTGAGTGTTTCCAGCACTTTCTCTTGACAAAGGAGGCTAGTGGTTAGTCTCACATCTGCAGGCGAAGGAAGAAATAATAATTAACCGGTGCTCTCATAGTTAATCATTACGTTGCCGTCTCTACTTATGTTCATATGTACGTGGACATCAGATGAGGACAGTGTAGTATTTGGGTGTGGGCTACTGCCCACTGTAGAGTAGCTGAAGAATAATTCACTAGGTTCAAATATAAAGCTTAGCCAAATAGTGAAGTACTGGCAACCAGCCAGTACTGTGCAAGTGTACATCAGCAATACTCAGTGCTTTTAAGAAAGAAGGAAGTTGCATTAAAACAGTCCCTTTCATGTCCTCAGAATAATAAGGAGTTTATTGGTTCGTTCATCATTCTTGAAGTATAATTATTGTCGTAATACAGAGAAATGGGCAGCCAATCATCAACAGAGAGACCCAACAAACAGCAAAGAAATAAATGACTGTACAATCTAATGTTGCCAATGAATATCAGTAAGGACTCTAGATGAACATCCAGGGTCTTCAAGAAATGCCGCAGCGTCATTAGATTAATCTGAAGGGAAAGAGTCAGACTCAATTTATTCTCTCATTCTTAAAAAATGCTGCGCTCTTGCTACTACACCGAAGAGGCACCTGGATTACCACTGGAGTCCTAAATTGTTTGACATAGGGCTGGCACTGAGTCAAGACAGACATGTCTGAAGAGAGGAAAGGAGAAAACTGGAAAGGGGAAAGTACTAGAGTTCACTGAAGAAACATGAAGGGGTGGAAAGTCATCCTCTGTCAAACCTTCAATAACAGTTACATATTTTGGTTACTCGCTGCTTCTGAAATTCAGTTCAACTGAAGAAATGAAATTGAATTTCAGAAACTGGGTACAATGTACAACCATTATTATATGTTTAGGTCACATGACTGATGATAAATTTCTACTCCAGATTTCTCTGAAGATTGCTGACAGAACCATGAGATGTTCTGTGCCACCTGATACTGGGTCAGGAAGGATTCCAGCTCACAGCATTGCATTACATTCTCACTGAATGCAAGTTTCTCATATTCTGAAACTGCACTATTCAATTGGCACACGATTTGAACAAAATTCTTTTTTTTGAAATCTAGTTGTAACAATAAATTATGGAGAAATTGTTAGGAGAATCTAGAGGTCATAGGGAAGAATATTGTGGAACAGTTTTGCAGAGAAATTGCAGAAACATGTAAAATACTTAGAGCAGTGATAATGAGGAATGTCAACTATCCAAATATAGATTGGGATTGCAATGGAATTAGGGGAAAGGAAGAAGAGGAATTTAGAGTCATAGAGTAGAGTCATAGAGTAATACAGCATGGAAGCAGGCTCTTCAGCCCAACTCATCCATGATGACCAAGGTGTCCACCTAATCTGGTCCCATTTGCCTGTGTTTGCCCCATATCTCTCTAAACCTTTCCTATCCGTGTACTTACCCAAATTTCAGAGATGTGGCTGAGAGAATGTTCTTGTTCAGTACATTTTTGGCCCAACAAAGAAGGCAACATTGGAGGGATAAACAAACTGCTGGAGGAATTTATCAGGTGAGGCAGTATCTATAGAGGGAAATGGTCAGTCCAGATAAAAAGCCTTGACCTGAAACATCGACTGCCCACTTCCCTCTACAGATGCTTCTCGATCCGCTGAGTTCCTCCAGCAGTTTGTTTTTTGCTCCAGTATCTGTAGTCTCTTGTGTCAGTATAGCTAGACTTATTTCTGTGAAATGAGTGAGACATTGTTTCTGTGAAACGAGTGAGACATTGTTTCTGTGAAACAAGTCAGGTTGAGTGAATCAGGCCTTGGTAGATGAATACTTAGAAAGCAGTAATCATATTATAAAATTTAGACTAGCTATGGAAAAGAATATAGACAATTTCAAAGCAAAGCATCAATCCGATAAGGGCCAAATTCAATGGGATGAGAACACATAAGTGTGGGTAAATTGGAATCAAAGCTTGATTGGCAAAACTGTAATTGAACAATGGAGGGTCTTTAAACTGAAGTTGTTTCAACTACAGTTCAGGTACATATAAAGGAGGGAGGTAGGGAATTTAAAGTGAGAGCTCACTGGATGACCAAAAAGAAAGTAAAATAGAACAGAAAAGAAGAGCTTATGACAAATGGCAAGTTATTAACACAAGTGAGGACGAGGCTGCTTACAGAAAGCACAGAGGGGAAGTAAAAAGAAAATGAGAGACTATGGCAAAGTATGATGTGTCAGCATTGTATCCTAAATCTCATAGTCTCATAAAAGTCAAACTCTCCCATAAGAAATTAGAGGACCTTTGAGGAAACGGTTCAGGAAAGGCTCATATTCAGTTACAACGTTTCTTTTGAGCTGATATTGACTATCAGGTTTGGGCTTTGTTTCACCTATCTCATAGACATAGATATTCCCGCTGAGTTCTCCAACAAAGAAAAACATTCTTTCTCTACAAACTGAATGGTAAAAATCATTCATTCATACAGTGGCTTTGAAAGATCCAGATTACATACCTGTCACTGTCAAGATCAGCAACAGCCACAGAACTCCCAAAGTATGACCCTGTTTGATGTCCTGTTATGGTGTGTTTTATATGCAGTTTATCTGTTTTCCCTTGCTCAAGCAGAAATACTGCCCCTGTGTGATTATAGCGGGGGCCTCCTGCAACATAGCTGAAGTTATCTTTATGTGTGATCTGCTTTCCAGAGGTGAGAGAGTATCCTGTGGAAGAAAGAACAAGTGCAAGGTTATTCTTGAGAACATTGAATAAGTCCACCTTGTTAAAGGACTGAGCAGCAAAATGATTCAAGGCCAAAAGACTGCAACTTCAAGGACCAAGTTGCAGAGACTGATCTCAGCTAACTGCTGAGGCACTATAACCATTGGCCAATCCTCCATTGGGCCTTGCTGGAAAGAACATTTTTGTAATTGTTGGATGGCGACAGGGTACACTTCCATATTCATTCAAGTTGCCTTAACTTGAATTGAATGTGAACATTGTTTACCCCATAACAAGAAAACTGACTAACATATTTAATGAAGAGGGCTTCTGCTGCCTAATGTATGGCTCCCTCATTAAGTCAGTGCCTCCAGCAGAGGAGGGACAACATGGAGAAAATATTGTGGGAAGTATACAATACCGATGTAGCTGTGACTCAATGATAAATCCTGGAGCAGGTAAGGGCCATCTTCCAGTATATTGAGCTCCAGAAATGTGATGTTCTTTTGCGCAACCTGGATGGTTCCTATTATAAAAAAACAAATTAAACATTAATCAATTCATTCATTCATATAGCATCTTATCATGACAAGGCATAAAAATATCCAAAGAAAATTTCCAAAGTAAACATCATCATGGTGGTGATGAGTAATATCATAAATTTGGTGAAATGAACTGTTTTGATCTCAAATATAGCAGCTCAGGGCTGTAACTTCCTTGAGTCGTTTTTGGTTTGGACAACAGTGACACAACTTCTAACCTGGATACTGAAAGAGATACAATTGAATGCTTTCAAATTTAAACAGGAAAACCTTAATTCAGCCAGCTTGAACATAGAATGGTTTGTCATCCTGACACATCCAGCCCAGTTGTAGGACTCTCATCTCGGATTCAAACCTTTGTGGGTTTAAACACCACTTCTGGACTTAGGTGGTTAATCTATGTTGCCACTTCCTGATGGAATTGAAGCAGTGCTGGGTTATTGGCATTGATGCTCCCTATTTGGAGAAACAAAGAGCTTTTGATGTTGCAGCCAACATTCCTCCCTCAACTATTATCAGATAAGATTGGCATCACCTTAGAACTGGGAGCAGGTCACCTTACCAACCACTTTCTTCTCCAAGAGTCAATAGTTGGAATGGTAGAAATTAAAAATAGTGGCAAAGTGTTTAGTTCTCTGAATTGAAAGCACTTTTGACTTAGTGTTGTTGATAATATTACAAAAAATATAGGAAACAGAGATCATAGAATAAGGGCAGCTCAATGACACTTACAGCTCTAGCAATCCAGGTTGAATCCTGGCCTCCAGTGCTGTCTGTGGATTTTGCACATTCTCCCTGTGACCAAATGGGGTTCCTCCAGATGCTCTGGTTTCCTCCCACATCCCAAAGATGTATGGACTAATAGGTTAATCAGTAACTGCAAACTGCCTCTGGTGTGGGTGGGAGGAATGAGAATTGGAGGAGTCGATGGGCATTTGAGAAAGAAAATGTTGCAGGGAGATATGGAGGAAGGAAACTGGTGGGTGTGTTCTGAGACCTGACATGGACTTGATGGGCTGAATGGCAAGAAAATATGAAGAAGCACTAGACATGGAAATTTGCCATGTGGGACTGACTTCTGTCAGGCTGCGTGAAGGTGATGTGGATGTCAGGCTCAAAGCATGTGTTTGGATCTATAGTGTGGGAAACAATTTCACAATGACATCCCTGTGGTTAAGCCAGTATGCTAGGCATGCCTTGCTAGCAGTTACATGCAAACACTTAAAACTATACTGCACAGAGAAATAAAGGGTCTGTTGGCTTTCATGAATAAAGAAATACCAATTAATAAATGAATCTTAACAATAAAACATTTTATATATGAGATAAGATTCAGAGAACAAATCATTAAGAAGTACTTCATCTCCATAACATTAGTCAATTGCTTCCTATCGCAGTTTATCAGGAAATGCGACCCTCATCCCATTGACTGTTTTCTCTGCATTTGATTATTCCAGCACACCCCTGCTTGACCTCTCTCATTCCACTGTCTGTAAACTTGAGCATTGCTCCTGGTGCCCTAATTCTCACTGGGTACCATTCACTTCAAGAAAACATAGTGCTGTATGGTTGAAGATTGGCTTCAGCTGCAGAAGAGCAATTTTCCACACATTTCTAAGTGCCATAGTACTCGTCAGTAAATCCAATTTCTGACTTGTTGACAGGATTTTTATTTACTCTACCACCTTATTTCCAGTGTTGAACTCCTTCAAGTGACATTAACAGCCATGCAATACACACACTTCATCCATAGTGAAAACAACCAGGCTTTACAAGTCCCATTCCCTCTGAAACTGTACTGTTTAAAGGACCAACACTCAAACTGCAGCCTTTGTCCTTACTGAGATCTATGACCCTTGGCAATCTCAAATACTTCCTCACATTTGTCAGCTACTGTCAGCTTAATAGACACAGCATCATTCTAGGCTGCTGCCAGATCTCACAGTCTACTGTTCACTGGGGTTTTGAGGGTCACACAAACTCCTTACTCAAGGATAGACTTCATCTGGTTTCTGTTCAGCTCACAGGATCAGCCAGAGTGCTGTGGGCATTTGCCTGAATTGCAAGCTTTATGAGTAGGGCATTCATACACTGCACTCCTGTCCTTACAGCAACCTCCCTGGCAAACCTTCTGCCAGGTGTCCCCAGTTCCAGAGAATCTCCATGCCCCCCCCCCAACACACACACAAAGACCATGCCTCCTGAAGGCAATGTAGAGCCAGTGAGGTCTGATAGCTTGTGGGTTAAGAATATTTTACATCTTAAATAGTCAAAGGGACCTGGTCAGGTTGCTGATTCACCAGCCTGAGCCCTCATCCACAACCCCAAGATTGGAGAACTTGTTCAGTCAGCAGCAACACTACTTTTAAGAGCCAGCTGCAGAGATCATATGAAAATCAAAATCCTGCAGATGCTGGAGATCTAAAATAAAAACAGAGTGCTAAAAGTACTCAGCAGGTCAGACAGCATTTGTGGGAAGAGAAACAGAGTTCACATTTTTGGTCAAAGCCCCTTTGTCAGAACTGTCCCACATTGGCAGGATGAAGTTTGCACCATCTGGGACAGAGCAGCCTGCTTGATTGGCACTCCATTCACCATTCTAAATGACTTATTCCCTCTACCACTGACACACAGTGGCAGCAATGTATACCATTAAAAACTGCACTGCCCTTACTGATCTCGGCTTTTCTGATAGCTACTCCCCTAGCCTCTGTTACCAAGATGGACAAGGGCAGCAGATGCATTGGAACACCACCACCTGCAGGTTACCCTTCAAGTCAGGTACCATCCTGATTTGAAAGTTAATCACCGGTATTTCGTTGTCACTGGTTTCAGATTCTGAACTTTCTGCCCAAACAGCACTGTGGTGGGACACCCACTAGAGAGAAATGAATTAGCAAAAGAATTCTGAATGCCATCAGCTGTGAGAAGTTGTGATCTATCACTTGGGAAGGCCACCATGATATTGACAATTTCAGCCTGGCTTTACACAGGGAAACGTGACAAAGCTGTCACGAATCTTACAAATGACGACCTTAATCTTTATGTGATTTTCATAAACAGGATTAGAATGACCTACAAAGTTGCTTCAATGCCACTAGAATGCAATAAAGCAACTTCTATTTTACATAATCTACACTCCACCAATTCTCACCTCTTTCAAATCTTCACTTTGAATCATTGGCATTAGCAGTCATTCCTTCAGTTCCCAAATCCTTAAACTCTGAGATATACCCACTTAATCTCTCTGCCACCCTTTCCTCTCCAAAGGTGACCCTTAAACCCACTACATCTTTCACTAAGCTTTTGGATATCTACACTTCTTGTGGTTTGGTGTCAAATTTTGTCTGATATTGCTCCCCTGAAGTGCTTTGGGGTAATTTACTATGACAAAAGTGCTATATAAATTGATGTAAACATCCAGGCAGCAGAGACAATAAATCCTTCAGGAGGCTTAAAAACCCATGAACCCAACACAGCTATCAAATGGCACTGGTTCTATGTCTCGTCTACTGGGCTGTGCACTAGTAGAGACCCAAGCTACCCAAGAGTGAAGCAGCTATTGACAAGGCTGAAACAGTAAGTGAAAGGAAGAGTTAAAATAAATGCAATTACAGCCCTCTTTTAAAATACCATAAACTGAATACATGGTAAGAAAATACCTGAGGCAATAATCAAAATATGAACCTGTCTTTCCATTATCTAATTTGAAAACCATGACAAAAGGGACAATCTTACTCCCATCTCCCTTACAGAAATCAGAGCAGTCACAGTAAAAAAAATTGCTCAGACCACCCACTGACTGAAACTCTCTGTCCTGCTTTTGTTGTCTTTTCTGAGTAGAAGACAGGTGCAATTTTCATAAGCTATGATGTCCTTTACATATTCAAACCGTATTTCAATTAGACCTGTGATTTTAACTAAAGGGTCACACGAGAATGTCATTGTAAATTCCCTCAAACCGGCATAGCTGGGAGAGACACCAAGACCAAGAGGAAATCAGAAAGGTTTCAATTTTTTTCAGGATAGAAAACTTCTCTTTTGGGATTGAGCAGCTGTGCTCCAGAAAGTCCCACAGGAATTTTCATGCTTTCTCTCACCCTGTTCTTCCTCTAATCCAACTGCATTCCCTCTAAACTGCTTGCTAATCACTAAGAGACTGTTCCCTTAGTCTCCAGTACAGAATCTTTCCTGGGCTTCACACTGTCCAAAATGGCTCGTTGTCCACCTCAACCTCCAATATACATGAAATGAAACAAACTCTGAAGATTATGTAAAGACCCAGCCATTCAAGTTTAATGTGAATAAAAACCGTGGGAAATGAATAAAGTTTCCAAAGTCACACCTTGCCAGTTCCAGCCTCCTGGTGCCCCATAATATGCATAGTGATTGGGCTGTGTGAATCCTGCAGCCATGCCTTGCTGACACATTAGGAGTCCCTGATGGTCACTCCCCACATTTTCACAGAACTGCACTGGAGATGTATCCCAGTCATCATCTGGATTGATGGCAATGTCGTCACTGATGACAAAGCAGCGACCCACCAAAATCCTCTTCTCATCCTGCGGGGTCAGTTGTCTCTTCTCATACCGGTGTGCACATACCTGTCAAGAGAAGAAACAAGTGGTCCAGATTTAAACAACCATCTCACCAGTAAAAGCCTTGTCCCTTTTAGCATAGCCTCCCTGTTTCTGCTTAAAGTAAATTAATCTAGAACCTGAGTCATATTTTATTGTTAAATAAATCTTTGAAAATTGGGATCAGACTCAAATTATCTGCAAGTTACAGTAGAGAATTCTGTCTCTTTGTAGCTTTACATTTCTCTTTCAGAATAAAAATGCTTTCTATCCTTAAGGGTATGTGAACATGCCTCTTAGAAGCAGCAGTCAATAATCTTAACTAGCCTTTTCACAAAGTACAGAAAGATGATTATGTCTCCCAGAGATGTTTAAGGCTAAACTTGCAAACACTTGTCAACTCAGTTTAGGTCAGGTAATCAAACCAGCACCTAAAACCCTATATGACACTCATTTGTATTATTTGAAGAGAGCATTGTTGCTTAATCAATGTAAAGATACCCTTTAGGAATGAAAGGTTTATGGGTATCCTGCATCAGCATCATAAATGACTCAGGATTAAACTCCTTCCATTCTGGCCTGCATTGTATTTCAGTTGGGAGAATTGTTTCATTTCCATCGTCAAATACTTTGCCAATGACTGCCACATTCAGTAATGTTAAGTGTTGACCTATGGGTTATTTTGTGCCATGAATTCATATGAACTGAAAAGTGGTTTAAGACAACAATAATATAAGTCAGATTCTTGTGGTCAACACAATCTCAATATGCTTGGATGAGTCTAAAATCAGCTTTGAATAAGATGAAGATTTTAGGAAAGCACCGAGGTCGGTATGGACAAGTTGGGCCAAAGTGCATATTTCCATGCTGTATGATTCTGTGACTTTAAGATGGCACCTCTGGGCATGGCATAGTCTATCTGCCTAATACTCCAAATTTATGCTAGGAAGGAAACCGTATACTTTCCTTACGGTTCCTGATCTTGGTGTGCTATTTCCCTTTGTGTGTGCTGGTGAAGGTACAGAGGAGATTCACTAGGATGTTGCCTGGATTGGAGGGCTTTAGTTATAAGGAGAGATTGGATAGGAAATGCATGTTTGCCCTGGAGTGAAGAAGACTGAGGGGCAACCTGGTAGAGGTAAATAAAATTATAAGGAGAATAGATAGGGTAGATAGGAAGAATCCTTTTCCCATGGTGGGGTGTTTAATACAAGAGGGCATGGTTTTAAGGTGAGATGGAGGAGATTTTGAAAATCAGAAGGGCAAGTTTTCCACACAGATAGTCGTTGATATCTGGAATATGTTGCCAGAGAAGGTGGTGGAGGTAGATACAATCACAACATTTTGGATGCATCGAGACAAGCAAGGCAGAGTAGACTGAGGACCTAATGTGGGAAAATGGGATTGGTATAGATAAATACAACAGACGGCATGAACATGATGGGCCAAGGGACCTGTTTCTGTGCTGTACAACTCCGTGACTCTAAGGCTATGTCACCGACTTGTCTTCAGAATTTTTGCAATGCCGCAAAGTAGTCAATTGCTTCTGTCTCTCTGTAATAGGAGGTGCTCAGCATTTACAACTTGAGTTAAAAGCCCAGGGAAAAACCGTGTCACAAACCAATGGCTCATCACTCCGCAGGAAGTGCATTAGTCTTCTGATCAGACTCGTCTGTACTACATTCAGATTAGTCTTACCAACACTTTCCCACCGGGTCCCTGACTTGCCACTGTGACTCCAAGCCATTGGTCCTCCTTGCTTTCTGTTTGTGGATCAGCTGTGAGAAGAAATCACACATTGAAAATATATTATTATTTCATCTGTTGAGACAGAAAAAAAATTCTGTTACTGCAGCAGGGTATATTCTGGGTGTGCAGTGAAAAGCATGTTCAAATAACAAGTCTCAGCCCCAAAATATTCTGCTTAATGACAGAATATTTTATTTCAAATAGATTAATGCAATTTCTTTTCTTTGGTCAAAATTGTGAATTAGAATCCAGCACTAAATCCAAACTTGGAAATCACGTTATACAAATGGTCCTATCAGTGCCTTCACCCATTTTGCTGTAATATTTTATAGTGAAAGTAGCCTGCAATCCAACACTACTTTAATTCATGATTATTACTTCATTACTCCTGCCATATGGCTTTCTTCAGCCAGAGGGAGGTGAATCTGTGGAATTCATTGCCACAGAGGACTGTGGAGTCCAAGTCATTGGATTTACTTAAGGCAGAGATTGATAGGTTCTTGATTGGTCAGGGCATTAAAGGTTACGGGGAGAAGGTGGGAGAATGGGGTTGAAAAAAACGTCAGCCGTGATTGAATGGTGGAGCAGACTCGGTGGGCTGAATGGCTCAATTCTGCTCCTATATTTTATGATCTTATGGCTTTCTTCTGATATCTTTGTGCTGATCTAACTGGTGTTGGTTGCATGATAAACAAACAGTTGGACAGTGTTTACACCCCCCCCCCTTTGTATTTGGCTTATGCACTGCCACAGAAATCTCTGAATTCATCTCTATGACTGCATCATTCCCAAAAAATGGTTAATAGCTTTAATCATCTTGATTTCCTTGCAGTTATATACGACAATCTTAACATGCATGGAATCTTACTTGGTTTTTCAAACTTGGCACGTTCACAGTCTTGCTGCTCTGGCGAAACTGGGCAGTAGAATAAAGCTCCCGTGCGATTTGCCAATTGATCTGGGAGACCTGCTGCGTGAGGAGCACCAACGAGCAACCTGACCAAAGGAAAAGGTCAAGAATACAGTCTGAGATGAGTATGGGATCAAGAGGACAGCACTAAAAATTATTGCTACTTGTGCAGTTTTTAATGAGACAATAGATATGCACAGCCATTTGTCAGCAACATTCAGATAACTGTGCTGAATCACTAATGTTGAGAAGGAAAAGGGAAAAAAGAAAAGAGAAGAGAGAGAAAAAGGGGGAAGAAAGAGAGAAACATAAGACAGAGAGAGAAAGGGAGAGAAAAAGGTAAGAAAGAAAGAGAGAAATGTGAAAGAGAGGCAGACAGATGCATTGACCACACTTCTGAAATGATAGAACCAGGCATATTCTACATAAAAGAACGGGACCCAGCTAGACACACAGCCTCGTTAAAAGGGATAAAACCATCTCCATACTGCTGGTTCTGGTTCTAGTAACACAAACACCACTGTCACTGTTATTTAAAGCTGTCCGTACAGGAGGTGGTTTTGTGGTGCAACTTCTGACATGTTATCCTCTGACTCAAAATTCAGTGAAGCCAAGACAAATAATATCCCTTCATCAAGAAGTGCTTTCACGCACAGATTGAAACATTTAACATTTTAGCAGTCAGGTTAAGTGGACACACAATCTTCAAATTCAGCCATGATTAGAGTCCTCAACCTGTAGAGTAGGATCACTTGTAAATGGTACTATCGTGCTAGTAATTCCTGTCCAATTCTCCAGGGACAGCACTTCTTGCACAAGGTGGCAGACTTACTAGGCAGACCTGGCAATATTAAAATCTTCAAAAGCAATTGCTAGACAAAGGTGGTTGGGAACCAGATACTGTGCACAATTCCATGTGTGATTAAGCTCCTGTCCAACAATGGCACAAGAGTGCCAATTGCCCCCAACTGCTATTTGCATTTATATGCCAGGATACCAACCTTACTTTGTTATTTGATCTGATAGTAATTCTGTATGTATTTTCCCCTGCAATATTTAAGACTGCATTGGTTGGATTATACTCAGCCTTATAAAGAGTATATTCCATACTGCATAATAAATTCTGAATGGCTTCCAAAAATTACACTAATTAACTGTTAGATATTATTGCAATTTTGGGGTTTCTAGGTCACCAGTTGGAATTTATTGTCCAGAAGTTCCAACAACAATACTCCTTAAATTAATTAAAACATAATGTTTCTTTTAACAGACATGCTTGTGAAGGCAAGGCTAGTAAATACCAATTCAGCATAAATACAGCATTCTGATATCTGAATTTGAAAGAATGTAATCAAACTAACTACATTTGGTTAATGTTAGCACTGGAGATTATGGGGAATTGTCATGGTTAACCATTAACAGAAAGTGCAGTGCTCATAGTTAATGAACATCCAAATAGGGGCAGTTTTCTTAGGCACAAATGCACTTCTTGATGGATTGGTTTAGGCCACGGGGAGGCTAGGAGGTGGGTTGTGATGTGGGGAAGTGTTGGTGAGGGAGCCAATTTTCAGTACAGCAGTAGCAATGACTTCTTATAAAGTTGCATGGAGCAGTTACATACAGTACCATACCCTTCCCTTTAAAAATATTGTAAAATGAAAAGATTAAAGTGGTCAGCATTAGTTTAGAAGATATTTATAACTGCATCAGTGATGTTCCAATAAAACAACTTCCAATTCCTTCAGCTCGATGGGTTGAATGGTTTAATTCTGTGCTGTAAAAGTTTAGGGCTTTATTCATTTTGTGTGCACACCTGGAGTTTGATGAAGGTGCAGTGGAGGTGGGATGAGTGGGCTGGGAGGGCAAAACAGACTGCTTAGAGTCAATGAGAATAAGAGTGTGTACAATAGAACAAACAAGACACTAGGGCATTTCTTCAGGCTGAAATTAGAAGTGAGGTGCACAATTGACATGCAGGACTTATGACCTTTTCCTGCATTCATTCTTGCCTCTTTTGTAATTACTTTATATTGCAAACAGATCTAAATTAGATTGTTGTTGCATTATACATTTTATTTTTCTGTAGGTTCTCTTTAAAAGGGATTTTTTTTTAATAAAAGTAATTTTGGAAATTTGCATTGAGTGATTTTAAAAGAAGCTCTAGAAAAGAATTCAGCTTTGATACCATTGTGATAACTACCAAAACATAAAAATGTCTTTTTTTTACAATGGAGTATCATCTCAGCTAGAAAAAAGTAATTGGTTTTTCATCTGTAACATATTTGCAAGGCAAGAAAGAAGAAGTAATTTCTTATATTTGATCTTTAGGTTGAAGATTGCAGTTAGATTTACTCCTGCCAATTACCAAACAAAATATTAGGTATTTAAAGAGAAAGCAATACTTCAAAAACAATGAAGAGAACAGCTGAAGGACTTCAAAGTCTTAACAATAGACACAAAGATTTAATCTTAACATTTCACCACACGTGATGGTTTTTAACACTTCAGACATCTCTTACTCTTTTCTCAACACCTGTATTAACATGATAGTTTTAAAACATGCAATTTTCTGACAAGTATTCTTATTTCCCTTATTTGTGTGCTCTTATTGTTTTCACACTAGCGCAGAATCCACTCTTGTGTTTTTCCTTTCTCCCTGACATTCTTAATCAATTTCATACCGAAAATTCATTTATTCCAAAGTCATACGCTGATTTTAAAACATCTTGGAATGTTCCTCAGTAAATTTCTTAGGCTGTTACACAAAGATAAATCCTGAGTAAGATTGGAAGACAGCCACACTGAAGAATAGTAGAAAGGACCTGCCACCTGCTATGACTGCACTTCATGTCAGTGTACTCAGAACTGTTCAGTTGTATACAAATATTCCCATTAAGTGGTTTAGTCAGGTTCCTACAATACCTATTCTTGAGACTGCAACATGTTCTTTGGGCACTTTCGAACACTTACAGCATTCCAGCAAAAGAAATTGCAGAAACCAAGCTCTAGTGAAAGCCTTCACCAGTGTTTTAAACTAAATTACATTTAAATCATGGGTGGTGTAGTGACACAGCAGATAGTTTTACTGCCTCACAGCTTCAGGGACCCAGGTTTGATCCTGACCTTGGGTGCTGTCTGTGTGGGGTTTTCATATTCTCGTGATCACATGTGCATCTGTTGGGTGCTCTGGTTTCCTCCTACACCCATAAGAAGTGCTGATGGGTTACTTGTCTACTGTGATTCACTGCTTAAGGTGGGTAAGTGGCAACAGAATCAAAGGGATTTTGATGGGCATGTGAGAGAGAGTAAGTTGCAGTGCTGCAAGGAGGAATGGAACTGATGGGATTGCTCTGTTGGGAGCCAGCATTTACCTGATGGCCTCAATGGCCTCAATCTGTGTTATGATAAGTCAGTACTTTTAAGATAAACACTTGCACATGTGTAAGTGATCTTGTAACCCATGCTGTCATTTACACCACTTATTAACTCACTTTGCACACATCACAGTTTACAAGGTTTTTAAACTGCAGAGGAGTTGTGTATTTATAATACCCATGTGGTCTCTGAAGCATGGTCTGATGTTACATTAATACACAAGGGAGATTAACAGCTGGTTTACTCCTTAATCCACCCTTTATTAAACACAGACCATAAAATATTCATTATGCTTAAATGGAAGCATATTCCCTGAAGAAACATGACTGGGTTTTGAATTGAAGATTACTTTTGCAGCCATAATTTTAAACACAAGGATTGTATTTCACCATTTATTTTTCAATGTTTAATTGATATGCCCAGACAAGTATTATTTCTATTTTATATTTATAAAAGTGGAGAAAAATAATGGACAAAGGAACTTCCTCCAGTTAATCAAACAGGTCTCAGCTGCATGACAGCTGGTACCATCACCATGCACCATGGAATATGATGTGCAACCTTTCTAGCACCAGTGCTGAATCTTGCCAGGGTGCAGTTCCATAGGAATGCCAGGAGTGTCAACAGGAACCTTTAGCAGGCAATTCAATTATGGAAGGTAACATGCCAAGATCTGGCTTATTTTCACTAAGCAACACCAGTTGAACATTTTCCACTTAAATATTTCAATGAATAGCTGATTCCCTACACTCTAGCCTCCAGCACAGTTATGGCAACAACCTACAGGTCCCTCACTGCCACTGCTGTTGAGATCACCCAACTCAGTGTTGGCCAAAGAGTGACTAACCCTTATACCTTCCCAATCTGAGCGGCCCCATCCCATCCTGACTGATCCACAGCAGTCCCTTAGAAGAACCTGATTTTTTAATTATTTGCATCAATTCATTTCAAAATACTTGCTGTCATTAGAAAGAATGGCTGTGGATATATGTATTTTTAATTTCTAATTCACCCATGTCCGATCTGTTTCATTCCAGGGAGTAAAGCCACTTGAATAGAGGGAAAGCGTCCATCTAAGACTCCACTTTAAACAACCTCAGCTTCAATTTAAAATAATCCTCCTAAAACATGCAATTGATTCCCTGTCAGTAATACAGCTTGCTAAGATATTGCAATTAGGTTCAGAGGTCACAGCTGGGAGTAAGATTAAATTTGTAGCATCCCTAAAGTCATTTGCTTTTAATACAATTAATTGACATTCTCCTCCTCTTTCATTCCCTAAAAACCTCATTTCTTGATGAGAAGCCGGAGAAAGGGAGTCCTGCTGGAAGGATATCGTTGTTAAATGTTGCTTGTAAAACTCAAAAGATACCAGATCAGAATAACAGTGTTTAACAAAAGTAAACACCTGTTAGTAAAAAAAAAATACATTAACAGATTTTCGTAGGGTGAATTTAGGTCAATGAACAAATATATGGTAAAAGTTCAATAATCTGGCGCACTCAAGAGTTTCAGTAGTGTTGAATTGGTAGGTTTTCTGGACTATTAATGCTATTTCATATTAATATCCAAACACTTTAAATTTCCTTTTTTTTAGATATTACGGGGTATTATTGTAAATTTTCCATTGAACTGGAAAGTTTAAATGGCACACAGGAAATTGGGTCAACACACAAAATACTGAAGGAACTCAGCAGGTCAGGCAGCATCTATAGAGGGAAATGAACAGTCAATGTTTCAGGTTGAGACCCTTCATCAGGACTGGAAAGTAGGAAGGGAGATAGCCAGTATGAAAAGGTGGGGGGAAGGGGTGAAGCAAGAGCTGGTGGGTGATAGGTGGATCCAGGTGAGAGGAGAATGATAGGCAGGTGAGGGAGGGGTCAATGGGAATGATGTAAGAAGCCGGGAGGTGATGGGTGGAAGTGATAAAGGGCTGAAGAAGATGGAATCTGATGGAATCAACTTCCACCCAGCCCTCAAATTTACCTGGTCCATCTCCGACACCTCTCTCCCCTTTCTTGATCTCTCAGTCTCCACCTCGGGAGACAGATTATCCACTGACATCTTCCATAAACCCACTGACTTCCACAATTACATTGATTATATCTCTTCCTACGCTGTTACTTGCAAGGATGCAATTCCCTTCTCTCAGTTCTTCCAGGTCCACTGCATATGTTCTCATGATAAGGCTTTCCACTCCAGGACATCCGAGGTGTCCTCTTTTTTCAGAAAACATGGCTTTCCCCCCACTGCTATAGATGCAGCCCTCACCTGCATCTCTTCTATTTCTCACACATCGGCCCTCACCCCATTCCCCCACCCCCCGACACAACAGGGATAGAGTACTCCTTGTCCAGACCTACACCCCACGAGCCTCCACATCCAACATATTCTCCGCAACTTCCGCCATCTCCAACGGGATCCCACCACCAGGCACAACTTCCCATCCTCTCCTCTCCCCTCTCTGCTTTCCACTCTCTGTGACTCTCTTGTCCGCTCATTTCCACCCCCCCCCCAACAGATCCCCCTCCAGGCACGTATCCCTGTGTTACACCTGCCTCTACACCTCCTCCCTCACCACTACTGAGGGCCCTAAACAGTCCTTCCAGGTGAGGTAGTTCTTCACATGTGGATCCATCAGTGTCATTTATTGCATCCGGGGCTCCAGGTGTGGCCTCCTCTACATCAGTGAGACCCGACCTTGGGTGATCGCTTTGTCAAACACCATCGTTCCATCCACCATAACAGCCAGGATTTCCCAGTGGCCAGCCATTTTAATTACACTTCTCATTTCCACACCAACATGTCTGTCCACAGCCTCCCCTACTCGCCAGGTTGAGACTAGATGCAGATTAGAGGAACAACACCTTTTATTCCGCCTTGGTGGTCTCCAACCTGACAGCATGAACATCCCTTATTTTTTCCTTATCCCACCGGCCCCATCACTCCTTCTCTTTCTCCTCCCCTGCCCTCTCGATCTGCCCATCACCCACACATACCTCCCTCCGGTTCCCCTCCTCACCTCCTTCCCTTTATTTCATGGTCCACTGTCCTCTCCTATCAGATTCCATCTTCTTCAGCCCTTTGTCACTTCCACCTATCACCTCCCAGCTTCTTACATCATTCCCACTCTCCCCCTCCCTCACCCACCAGCTCTTGCTCCACCCCTTCCCCCTACCTTTTTACACTGGCTATCTTCCCAATCTCTTTCCAGTCCTGATGAAGGGTCTTGACCTGAAACATCAATTGAACATTTCCCTCCATAGATGCTGCCTGACCCACTGAGTTGCCCTAACATTTTGGGTGTTGCTCCAGATTTCCAGCATCTGCAGTCTCTCTTGTGTCTACAGGAAATTGGATGCTGGTCAGTTTAAAGAGAGGATGGGAAGTGGGGTCCTGGTGAGCTGAAAGGTAGCATGGGAACCAGGGCCCCGATGAGTGAAAAGCGAGTGCAGAACCAGGGCTGTGGTGAATGAAAAGGGAGGGCAAGAACCTGGGTCCCACTGAGCTGGAAGGAAGGGCAGGGTGAAACATCAGGATTTCCAAATAGAGAGCAAATTATCGGAGTTATACTGTGTTGAGCATTTTACACATTGGATTCCCTTCCACAGACATGCCCGAAGATGTTATTTCTCAGCAAAAAAAAATTCTTTCAGATATGCTTCTCGTAGAATTGTTCAATAGAACCCTGAGGTGCTGGGTAAAGATACTGCAGTGATTGCATAACACATCCAAAAGGGGAAGGCATTGACCCTTGGTGCTTTTAACATATTAAGCTACAGAGTCACAAATCATGACTATTTTGCCTAAAAATCCATTCTCAGGTGGTGGTGCTAAACATGTTATATGGCAGCATCAGTCTTTTGCACTCTATCTCTGAAATGCATGGCTTTGAAGTCAATAGAATAAACTCCAGAGACAGAGTACAGAGTGTTGTTACTATGGCATAGCTCATGTAGCACCAATGATCAGATCTGAAGATCTAAACCTTCATCTTCCCCAATAATGATTGCATGAAGGGCTGAGTCTTAACCAATGAGCAGAAGACACCAAATCCTCACTGAAAACCTATTGTGAAGGATCCAAGCAACTATCAAAATGTTTGGCTTTGCAGCATCTATTTATTTTTATTCTCAATAAGGAAAGTGCAATTATTCCAACAGCAAATCATGCATCTCTCCCAAATGGAAGCTGGAACTCCCAACTGGAAATAGAATATTCTGCTGACAACAATTATACACGTTATACACCCGGGTTCAGTACATTGGGAAAATGATGAAATTAATACTGGTGCAATCAAATACATTAAAATTTACCTTCTACAAAATCAAAATATAGGAAGGGAATGAGTAAGCCTTTTGCTCTCACATACTGACCTGATTTCAGCTAGGAATAGTGTTAAAATTGCCCCTAAGTTTGTGACCATATGACCAATGCATAACATCTGTTCAATAAAAGTTTTAAAAAATGCTGAATATCCCAGTAGAAAACTAAAGACTACCTCTGCTGAAATTGTCAAAGCACCAAAATTAGATAAAGCTCAGGACAGTAATTTTGTCTTATGGAACAGACCTTTGGAAACCATTTTACTCATATCCAGTGTGCATCATTGGAACCTTGTCCATTTGAAAGATTAAGAGGCAGAGAATTTCTGCTAGCACCATGGTCATAACTAAAACCCATCTCGCCAAAGCTTCCCTGGAAAGTACTGAAATTTATTAGAAATTGACATAAAACCATCACAACCTTATTAAATATTAAGTTCTGGAGTACAGGCATTTCATTTTCTGAAGCTACATGCAGGAGCAGTCTGCAATAAATCTTAATTCAATACCTGCAAGGCTCTCTAAAAATTTCATTGATTTGCAGACAGGAAGAAAAAATGATTTATGAAATTATTTCAGCAGGTTTAACATTCATATTTCATACATAATACATTGACTGCTCAGTGGAATAGTACTAAAACATATATCTGGATCATGAGTGTTTTAACAAAGACATTTAAAGCTTAAAATTTGGATGAGGATGCAAAACACTTTAGTTACCAACAAGACGCTAACTCAGCTGTTTTAGCCAATAAGTGTATGTGTCAGAGTCATTTTCCAATGGCGTTGCGCAGTTAATAAGAGGTGATTTCAAAGTTGTAACACCTATGTGAGTTTTAATGGTAAATTTTAATAGATTACAAGCATATTATAGCCTCTGATAAGACATAAATTAATCACAAATCAGAAACTACAGGAATCACCACTATAGCATAGAAAAGACTTCTTCAGTGAAAGTTGTTGGGGTTCCCACTGCACATTTCAGTAGCACCCAAGGCTTAGGAGCTACTGAAAAGGTGTTGCACATATTCACTTTCAAAAAATGCATTACACAGGATTGAAGCCGAGGAGAGGAGCATTGGGCTAGGTCAGTAGATATGGGAAGTGGCCCTGGGGTGGGGGGTGGGGGGGAGGTGAGAGTAATTGATGTCTAGCAGCAGGAAATGTGGGCTGGGGGGAAGGCAGGAAAGCACCTAGAACTAAGGCATCAGAAGGGTGGGACACCTGGAAGCTTGGGGCATGGGCCTTAGGGTAGGGTGGGGAAGACTAGGAGTTGGGGGTTGGGGCAGGTGCTTTGTGGGTCACCAAAGGATCAGCAAGAGGCATCGGACTTATTTTGGTGGGGTCCCAATCCAGTACCCGCTGATTTCCATGTGGGAAGTAGCCAGTCAAGTGTCTGGAGTAATGTGAAACAACTCAGAAATGGTTGTTGTCACATTTCCCTGCGGGTAAAGTCAACTTTCAATTGCATAACGATAAAATATAACAGAGTAATATGACTGAATTTCTAACCCACAGTAACTTAATGGACAGATGTGACTCAGTGAGAAGTCCTAGGCTATAAAATTTATGAGTAAAGAACATTCAAATCTGAAGTAAATTTTAAGGCAACTGCAGTGTTGGAGGCGGATACACTGCTCTCACTATTGACTTATAATCCATCACTAACCTACTTGTGACACATGACACAAGATGGATTTAGGTTCTCCATTCAATGTAATCCTTCAAATTCAGGCACCCCATTCAATTTAATTTGTCCAGAGCACTAAATTTATATTGCCAATCCAGTACCTATGGATTTAGATCCATTCATTCTGTGACTGCTGAACAAAACCAATATAATTGGGAACACCCGCCCAACTGATAAATATTGTCAAAATACTCTTGGTATGTCCATTCTAAAATCCTCCAAGTTTCCACAGCATCTTTAATGTACATCATACTTCTATGCAATATGAGGAACCATCCATCTCAGTTTTATCCTGTGCAGCTATCCTGTTATTTCTGCGTTGTTTAGATCCATTTACAAGCCTTTATGGAACCACGTATCATGAAAAAAATAATGATAGTACAAGAATAGATTTATTGACTTCCCTTCCTCAGACATTCTACCCTCTTGACAAAGAAAGTTAGCGCTGAGGAGGCCCTTCGAGGTTTCCTGGACCTGGAATGCAGGGAGGCTGTTTGCTTGGGCAAGGAATTCAATTAGAACATAGAGCTCAGAAGAGTACAGCTCAGGAACAGGCCCTTCAGCCCACCATGTCTGCACTGACCATGATGCCAATTTAACTAATCCCATCTGCCTTCACGTGGTCCCTATCCCTCTATTTGCTGCCTGTTCATGTGTCTGTCCAAATGCCTCTTAAATGTTGCTCTCATATCTGCTTCTACCACCTCCCTTGGAAGAGTGTTTCAGGCAAAAACTTGCCTTGCGCATCTTCTTTAAACTTTTTTCCTTTTGCCTTAAACCTATGCCCTCTAGTATTTGACATTCTCGCCGTGGAAAAGAGACTCTCCCTACCCTATCTCTGCCTCTGATAATTTTATATACTTCTATCCGATTGGCCCACAGTCTCCGATGATCTAGATAAAACAATCTTCATTTGTCAATTTCTCCTTATAGCCTAGACACTCCATTCCAAGCAACGTCTTAGTGAACCACTTCTGCACCCTCTCCAAAGCCTCCACATCCTTCCTGTAGTGTGATAAGCACAACTGCACACAATACTCCAGATGTGGCCTAACCAAAGTCTTACACAGCTGTAACGTGACTTCCTAACGTTTATACTCAATGCCCCAAGTGATGAAGGCAAGCACACCATATGCCTCCTTTACCATCAATATCCACTTGCACAACCACTTGCAGGCAGCTAAGGGCTTGCACCCAAGATCCCTCTATATATCAATGTTCCTAAGGGTCCTGCTGCTTACTGCACATTTTCCTCTTGCATTTGACCTCCCAAAATGCATCACCTCACACTTGTTTGGATTAAACTCCATCTGCCATTTCTCCACACAAATTTCCAACAGATCTATATCCTGCTCCATCTTTTGACAACCTTCCTCACTATCCGTAACTCCACCGGCTTTCACGTCATCTGCAAATTTACCAATCAGCCCACCTACATTTTCATCCAAATCATTTATACATATTACAAACAACAGGACGTCCCAGCACTGATCCTTGGGGAACACCACTGGTCACATACCTTCAGTCAGAAAAGCACCCCTCCACTACTACCCTCTGTCTTTTATAACAAAGCCAATTTTGTACCCAGCTTACCAACTCATTATGGATGCCATGTGACTTGATCTTTTGGACCAGCCTATCAGGAGGGACCTTGTCAAATGTTTTACGTAGACAACATCCACGGCTCTATGCTCATCGTTCACCCTCATCACCCCCTCAAAAAACTCAATTAAATTTGTGAGACAGGACCTCCTCTGCACAAAGCCATGCTATCTCTCCCTAATCAGTCCATGCTTTTTCAAATGCAAGTAAATCCAGTCCCTGAGAATCTTCTCCAATAATTTTCCTAGCATTGCTTATGCAATGCTCATAGGCCCATAATTTCCTGGATTATCTTTGTTGCTCTACTTAAACAAAGGAAAAACATTGGCTATTCTCCAGACTTCTGGGAGCTTGCCTGAGGATAAAGAGGATATAAAAGTCTCTGTCAAGGCCCCAGCAATCTCCTCCCTGTCTCCCTCAGTATCCTGGGATAGATCCCATCAGGCCCTGGGGACTTATCTACCTGAATGTTTTTCAGGATAGCCAACATCTCCTCCTTCTTAAGATCGACATGCCCTAGAATATCAACATATCTCTCCCTGATCTCACCGTTATGCATGTTCTTCTCCTTGGTAACTATTGATGTGAAGTACTCATTTATGCCCTCACTCACTTCCTCTGGCTCCATGTATTACTTGCCTCCTTTGCCCTTGGGTGGATCTACCTTTCCCCCAGCTACCCTCTTGCTCCCAATATATGGATAAAATGGCTTGGCATTCTCCTTAATCCTACTTGCCAAGGACATTTCATGGCCCCTTTGAGACCTCTTAATTCCTTGTTTAAGTTTTCTCCTGCTTCCTTTATATTCCTCAAAGGCTTTGCCTGATTTCAGCTTCCTAAACCTTAAAGACATGCTTCCTGCACAGTACAGGTCAAAATTAAGATGAAAAAAATCAACACATTTTAGGAACATCTTGTTTCAATAAATGGGTGATAGAATGGCGGTAAACGTTGCCATCCGAGTGATAGACCATGTGGGGTGACATTGTGGTATAGCAGTCAGATCAACAAAGTAGCAGCGCTAAGGACCTGGGCTTGATCCTGACATTTGGTGCCGTCTGTGTGGATGTTTGTATGTCCTCGACATGACTGCGTAAATTTTTGTCAGGAGCTCTGGGGTTTCCTCCCATGCACCAAAGATGTGCTGGTGGGTTAATTGGCTGAAAAAAATTACTCCTTAGTAAAGGCAAGTGGCAAAAAGAATAAAAAAGGGATGTTGATGGACATGTGAGAGAAAACATGTTGCAGAAAATAGGGAGGAAGCGGTCAGGTCAGCAGACATGGACCTGATGGGCTGTGCAGTGGCCTGTGTTGTGGCAAGTAACCACACAAGGCTTGAAAAATTATTGGATGAAGTGGTGGAAATGAGGGTTATGGCACTATATATTTTGGAATCAGATAAGACATTTTAAAGAAATTTAAATTAATTCTTGAGCATTGTTGGTGCCGTAGACATTTATGCTCCAGCCCACTGTTTAATATAACATTGAGCCACACCTGTTGACTCCCCTCTCCTTGCAGGATCTACTTTCAAAACCCGCTCTAACATACTTAATGTAATGCATGATGCCCAGCTTTCATTTACAGGGATGACCAAACACTTCATTACCTCTTCCTAAGGCTGGCTGAGAAGGTGGCCAACTTTAACAGCTCTTCACAAAACCTTTCCTTAAAGCAGGAACTTTGGCTTGTTACACCAGATAAACTGTCTAAATGTCAGGCTTGGATGTTTCAATGTAAGTGAGCTCACCATCAAAATCAGCAATTATTGTTGAAAGATGGCCACTAATAAATCTGTTTGTGTATTTGGCTGGGGATCAGGGTGTGAAAGGAACAGAAGGAGATGGTGATCGGTTGAGATGTAATAAAGTTAGAGGCTCTGTGTGGATCAAAACAGCTGAATGACCTGTTTCGACAATGTAATTGTCCACAAGGAACTTCGATAATAATGTCTACTCCAATGAAGTCATTGAAAACCAACAGTATGAAAGAAACCTGGGGAGAAATTTGGCACACAGGAGGGTTGAAGAGACAACTGGCAGGCAGTTCTAGATGCCATTGAAATGTGTAACCAGTTGCAAAGTAACCTGAAGATATAATTTAGCACTAAATTATGAATCCAGACTTTCCTCTCAGCAGCCAAGGGGCAACCCCTCTTCAAAACAGTTTCTTTTTATAAACAGACTCTCATTAGAGATTGCCACTAATCACAAAGGTGATCCAGTGCAGCTCCCTCTACAGGACATGAATGAACCTGCGAGCAGTTCAAGCCACAGGGAAACACAAGAGAGACTGCAGATGCTAGAAATCTGGAGCAGCAACACCTGACCCGCCGAGTTCCTCCAGCATTTTGCGTGTGTTGCTAAAGCCACAGGGAGGCTTTTCAATCGATCAAACTGAAGAGCCCATGCTGACTGCGAATCAGGAAATTAGATTATTTTATACTTTTATTTCTTAGGTTTCAGAGTTTCTAACAACAATGGAGGCCATTTGGCCCATCAAGCCTATGGCAGTTCCAGACCGATCCCATCAATCTCATTCCCTCACTTATTTCCCTGCATGCTATTCTCTTTGACATCTACTCTCATCTATTTAACCTACTGACCAGTCTTTGAGATTTGATAGGAAACCCATGCCGGCACAGGCAGAATGCGCAAACTCCACAAAGCTAACATTTAAGGTCAGGATCGAACCTGGGTCACTGAAATTTTTGGGCAGCAGGATTAACTGCTTTGCCACTATGCTTCTCATTTTTATTAAGCACTGGAGATACAACTTACATTTAAATCACTGTGTACGGAGCAAAATAACAAACACCTAAGATAAGATAAGATATCTTTATTAGTCACATGTACATCAAAACACACAGTGAAATGCATCTTATTGCGTGGAGTGTTCTGGGGGCAGTCCGCAAGTGTCACCACGCTTCTGACGCCAACATAGCAGGCCCACAACTTCTTAATCTGTATGTCTTTGGAATGTGGAAGGAAACCGGAGCACCCGGAGGAAACCTATGCAGACACAGGGAGAATGTACAAACTCCTTACTGACAGTGGCCGGAATTGAACCCAGGTCACTGGTGCTGTAATAATGTTATGCTAACCGCTACACTACCGTGCCTTGGGATAAGGGATTGATATAAATAAAACAAAATTTGGTCTTTTTTATTTTGTTTACTTAAGCTGCTACATTAAGCGTTGGGAGAATGAAACTTGGTGAATGTAATGTTAATATTCCAGGATATCACTGAAAGTAAGTTCCAGATCTGTGCATGGGGGCACCATGAGTTATTTTGTCAATTTGACTCCACATTAAAAAACCTCACCATTATTAGTGTAGCCATTATGCACCTATGCATCATGCAGTAAAGATTAGAGAAGCCAATGATCTTTTGCACATTTTCTTCGCATCGGACAGTATCTTTTGCAAATACGCAGCAAAAGTTAAAGCCAAGTGAAGCTGGAACTTGTGTGGCAGGTGCGGCGTGGGCAGCAATTTAAAGGTGCATATTTAATCTTTATTTTGATATTTCTGCTTTTATAAGTTTCTTATATCTCCACTTTAATAAGTTCCTACATTCATATATATAAACTAAGTTCTCTTGCCTAGATGGAGTATGCTAGGTAATATTGGAACATTCTCTCTGAAGTGCAAACTGAAACATACTCCACAATGTCCATGGTTCTCTGTGTACTTGATGTACTTGGGGGCATCCGGACATGAGGACTGGCATTCAGATGGGTGCAACCCATGCCTGGTTCCACCATGTGATGGCACTGATCAGTCATGCAGAAACAGGCCTTCACAACACAAATAAGGCCCGCTCTAGTGAAACTTAAAGGTGACCTGTTTAAGTCTAGGTTCCAGATTATCAAGTCCTCCACTGGGAATTGTCCTTAGGTAGGATCCCCTTGTTGACAATGTGCCCTCAAAACAGCTCATTCCAGGTCCACAAAACCCACCTCCCTCCACTCTCCCATTGATTGCAATATCACTCCCCAAGCTGATCATTCCCTCAACCCTCGTTCACTCAACCAGACCGTGACCTGAAATCAGCCCAGCACCCGTTCATGATTCGAATGCCCAACCCACCCCGATGCCTAACCTGACACTCTGGATCCTGATTTTCCCTTTGTTCCCCCCTCCCCACCCCACCCCCCTCAAATGCCCCAACTCCAACAGACAATATTTACATCACTCTTTAATGGCATCTCCACCTCCCATTCCTCTATGAATTGAAACCCATTTTCCTTCATGTTTTCAGCAGTGGAAGTGGCCACTGAGTTTAAGATCCTAATCTGTGCTGAACAATTCTGAGACCTTTTCGTAAATTGTAAATTTGACATTCTGTATTGGCATCTTCCTCTCAGTGGTAACTTGCAGGCTAGAAGTGGGTCATGAGAACTGCCGGATTGCTGTAAAAGCTCAATTGCCCCCCTAGTTTTAATGTGGTGGGCTCCCAATGGCTTGAATGTGATTAAATGGTGACAATCAATACTGCTGTTCTGCTGCTGACCACATAACAATATGAAAATGAAATGAAATATTTACACTTTGATATTAAGCATTTAAATTTTAACATCTTGTTCAACATGATCATTTCCTACAATTTACTTGTACAAGGAACAAAGGATTGAAATTTAATTAAGGGAAGTGTTCTTAATCTCAAAAATATTTAATGGAACATAGTTCAAATATCACAGTGAGTATCGAAGAGCCAAAAGTGAGTAAAGCCCATGGTTCAAAAATAATGCGAAAGTTGCCAGGAGTGGACTCCAAGATGCGTTAATTAATTTTTGGGTCAATGATACAAATGGTTATGGTCAGAAACTGAATGTTTTTGATGTTTCAATATTTCATGCAAATGATTATGCTGTCTCCTCTGTATGTAAACAAATTAAAAGTGGTTCTTGTTGATTGGTGTGGAATTAATATACATTCTAAATCTTTTCTTGGATATGTCCCAACATACACATGGGCACAATCCCCGGAATTGGCTTAAGTCAGTGGCAACTATAAAGGAAGTTATGCTGGAATTCATTCAACTCAAGAAGCTGTTCCCACAATTTAAATAAAATTCATTCTGAGAGAATTTTAAAATATTCACACTAGAACCATGTGTTGGATTCTTTCCTTTAGCCTGCATTCCATTCTGCTGTGCAAATGCAAGTTAGAGAGAGAACTCTACCCCAGTCCTTGTGCTAAATATACAATGTAGTAGTGGCTTGGTATTGAACTCTGGCTTTCAAAATTTAGATCCATTGAGAACAATGAATTTCCAGTACAAGATGCAGCCTCAGTGCAAGTAATTGCGGACATTTTTTTATTGCCCAGATGTATTGAGGCATGTAGAGAGCAAGTGCAGACTGGGTGACCGCTTTGCCGAGCACCTGTGTTCCGTCCACCAGTAACCATCTGGAGCGTCCGGTTGACAGCCATTTTAATTACCCACTGCATTCCCACACCAGCCTGTCTGTCCTCGGTCTCCTTCACTGCCAAGGTGAGGCTAAATGCAAACTAGGGGTACAGCACCTCATGTTCCGTCGGGTGGTCTACAACCCGACGGCATGAACATTGAACTCTCCAATTTCAGATAATCTGCTCCCCCTTTGTCCCTTTTCTCCCTCCTCCTGGCCTACCCAATTCCTCCTACACCCACCCCAACCCCACCCACCCTCCCCATTGCCCTGTTTCTTTCCCCTCCTCCATCTGCCCATTGCCCACATACTTCTTCCACTGGGTTTGCTCCCCCTTTTCTCCCATCTACTCTCCCCACGTCCCTTACATGGTTCAATGCTTCCTTTCCTATCAGATTCCATCATCTGCAGCCCTTTGTTGCTTCCACCTCTCACCTCCGCCTCTCTGTTGCTATTTCTATTCTTCCCTGCTCCATCTGCATATCACCTCCTCGCCTGGACTCACTCATCGTTTGTCAGCAATTGCTCCACCCCTTCCCAACACCTCTTTATATTATCTCCCCTCTAACTTACAGTCCAGATGAAGGATCTCGACCTGAAACGTTGACTGTCCATTTCCCACTGTGATGCTGCCTGACCTGCTGAGCTCCTCCAGCAAGTTTGCTCTTTGCTTCAGGGTAAGACGAAGGTAGTTAACTGGAGAGGCGTCCGGAAGGCACCCTGACAATCAAGTTGGTTATGGGAGTAATGACTCTTGGACAGCACATCCTCGAACGTCCCAAGATAAAAAAAAGTTGCACCCCTGATGGTGTCTAACAAAATGCCAAAGAGCAAGAACAAGGAAAGGAAAGGGAGAATGAAAAAGACATGACGAGAAGAAATGAAGCTAAAAAAAAATGGGATTAGTGTCAGATTAATGGTTGATGGTTGGTGGAAGTTGATGAGTCAAAGGCCCTGTTTCCGTGCTGTATCTCTCTATGACCCTATAAGAGAAAGCAAGGAAAAAAACTAATAAAAAGAAACAGTTACAATTTCTGCAAAATTTTTCTCAGAATAATTTTCTCTAGGTCAGAAGAAACATTGCTTTATTGGGAAAGGAACACTATCATTACAAGAATGCATTATTTTGATGTGACTGTAATACAACCTGTTCCTTTAAGACCATAAAAATGCAATTGCTGTGTAAAGGCACATCCTGAGCTCATTTACAAGCTTGGCACATCCTGAGGTCACTTAGAGGGTAATTGCGTTTCAGTAGATGGGCTGCTTGTTGTAAATTCCAGGCTTCTCTCCCAAGGTCAGAGAAACTAAAAGGAACAGTGTGGCTCTCTTTCTATTGTCCTCACAAATCTACAAGTCTGGGGAACATCAAATTACACAGAGGGTAAATTCTACCCTCCAGGTGGCCACCTGGTTGAGTGTGTTGGCAGACTCCTCCTGCCATCAAATAGATGACCTGCTACATGTTATTGACTCTGGGGCTGATACAATATCCCAAGCATCTACAAAGCAAAAAGGAGGTGTCGTACTAACCCCAATTGAATGATAAAAGAGCAAAACTACTGGGTAGTTCAACTGCCCTCCAGGTTGATGTAAAGGGTTCTTAAACCGTTTTAGAACTGCTACCTCCCCCCTTAACTCTGACTTAATCATGAAATTAAAGTCTGCCTTATTCATTTCACATTTTGTCTGTTGCAAATATTACATCAATAACCATCCTGCATCATAGCAACATATTTCCATATGACACAGGAGGATGATATTTCAGCCCATCGCGTCAATGCTGGTTTAGTGAACAATCCCATTCCCCACTAATTTTCCCTATAACTTACACTCCTCACATTTTCATCAACCCCCCTCCCCCCCTCAGATTCTATTACTCGCCTACACACCAGGAGCAGCTTACAGTGACCAATCAACTTACTAACCTACACATCTCTGGGGTGTGTGTTGGAACTGGAGCACCCGGGGATGCCCATATAGTTAGAGAAAATGTGCAAACTCCACACAGCACCGAGGTTAGGATTGAACCTGGGTTACTGGAACTGTGAAGCAGCAGCTCTACCAGCTGCGCCCCTGTGCTGCCCAATCAGAACGTACATAAACACAAGTAGAAGACCATTCTAGAGTAGACCATTTGGGCTTTCATGCGTGTTCCACCATTCAATAAGATCATGAATGATGTTTTACCTCAGCACCATATGAGCTCAATAATTCCTTTAATATTTCCTTAATATACAAGTCAATTAAAAGATTGCTGAAATATAGCTGTCTATACCAGAGTTCATTTGCTGATCTTTTCCCTGCATTTTGCCATTGTGTTTACATTTCAAAAGTACATCATTGGCTTTGGGCATTGGGGAGTTATAAATAACACAATATGTATACAAGGTCTTTTATCCCTCTTTCACACAGGAATCACAATTCCCACAGAAAGAGTGTGATTAAGATGTGGATTTACATTTTCAAAAACTGGCCAAGGTCATTGGCACAGCACGTGCTGCACTTTGAGATTATGGTAGTCAGCTCACTCAATTTGAGACTGTCTGAAATGATCAAAGTGTACTTCCATCATCTTCAGAATGGAATTTACCAATGTATGAGGTAATCCATCAGTCACAGATTTAATCCATACAAATGGATCATGGCTTGCTCTTCTATCTGCGAGGGTAATGAATTGCGGCTGCTACACTGCTCTCCACTGAACTTTAATTTGTTCCCAGATATATGCTCGAAGTAATAAAAACAGGATGCTGGAGATTTCCTTCACAGAGAGTTTGTAAAACATAGAGCGGAACTGACCTTATCTGCAAAATACAGATTTATGGATGATCCACTATCTCTCATATCAGATTCATTAGTGGAATTAACTAAAGTGAGTTACATTCTGGCAAAATTCTGGGTATTAATATAAATTCATTCAAAAAATTCAAATTGGCTAGAAACTTGGAAATTCAAAATAGGTAAGAGGGAGAAGATATATCAAAGACTCACCTTTCCTAAAATCTGAAACCCACAATACAGGAACCAAGTGACAGATGATACTGTAATGTGATCATGGATTTTCAGTTTCAAAGTCTCTGCTCAGACCTAGGGTGTATCTGGTGCTTTTCAAGAAGGAATTTTTTTTACCTCTTCATACAGTGACAGATTCACTGGGTTCGCTGCAGGCGAAAGCTCCTCCTAAAATTTGCCTAATCCCAAACACATATTCTGGTAATGGTTTGTCCATAACCAGAGATAAATGAAACTGTAATGTGATTATTAATATAAAAAAGGGTGAATGTTAAAAAGTACTGCAGCTAAAGAGGTTATATTATACCTGTAGATAATTAATGGCAGTTTTGGCAAGAACATCCTTTCGTTGCCTTATATGTTCTCATTTTCTGGTTGGCTGTCTGTATTAACGCTGCAACTGGCAACAAGTGCAATGAGATTCCAGTTAAACTCAAATATTGTTACTGTTTTTAACTACAATCTCTGCACACTTATGCATGCAGCTGGTGGTGGGGTTGGGGTGGGGGAGTGGGAAGGGTGGGTGGGGAGGAAGCTGATCTCAAGTATGCCTAGCACTTCCTTTAACTTCTTCTGGAGAACAAGATTACATCATGAATCGCAGAATCTTCCACTGTTTAAACATTCAGCAGTGTTTATGCTCTATATTCGAAACACTCCGAAGACTTTCATACAGTGTATAATTTCCTATTTCTTAACAACCCCAAAATCTGCCTGTGTATTAATGATCTTGCGTCTTAAGTCTAACATCTGTGGTAGGTAAGTTAGTGGAGAGGATTCTGAGGGATAAGATATATGTACATCTGGAAAGACAGGTTGATTAGGGATAGCCAGTATGGCTTTGTGCATGGGAAATCACGTCTTACAAACTTGATTGAATTTTTTGATGATGTGACCAAGAAAGTTGATGAGGGCAAGGTGGTAGACATGGTTTATATGGACTTCAGTAAGGCCTTTGATAGGGTTCCACATAGTAGGCTGCTCTGGAAGGTTGGATCACATGGAATCCAGGGATAGCTGGCTAATTGGCTTGATGGTAGAAAGCAGAGGGTGACGGTGAAATATTGTTTCTCGGATTAGAGGCCTATGACTAGCGCTGTGCCTCGGGGATCAGTGTTGGGCCCATTGTTATTTGCCATCTATAACAATGATTTGGATGAGAAATACAGGGCATGGTTAGTAAGTTTGTAGATGACACTAAAATAGGTGTTATTGTCAACGGTGAAGAAGGTTATCAAAAACTACAGGAGGATCTTGATCAGCTGAGTAAGTGGGCCAAGGAAAGGCAATTGGAGTTTAATTCAGATAAGTGCGAGGTGTTGCATTTTGGAAAGTCAAATCCAGGTAGGACTTTCACAGTGAAGGGCAGGGCCCTGGGGAGTATTGTAGAACAGAGGGACCTTTGAGAATAGTACATGGTTCACTGAAAGTGGACCCACGGGTGGACGGGGTGGTGAAGGGGGTTTTTGGCACATTGGTCTTCATAGGTCAGGGCATTGAGTGTGGGGGTTGGGAGGTCATGGTGCAGTTGTACGGGACGCTGGTGGGGCCACGCTTGGAGTATTGTGTACATTTTTGGTCGCCCTGCTATAGGAAAGATGTTATTAAACTGGAAAGAATGCAGAAAAGATTTACAAGGATGCTGCCAGGACTTGAGGAACTGAGTTATAGGCAGAGATCGAACAGGCTAGGACTTTTATTCCTTACAGTGTAGGAGACTGAGAGGTGATCTTACAGAGGTGTATAAAATCATGAAGTTTGAGTGCACCCAGCCTTTTTCCCCCAGAGTTGGGGAATCAAGAACTAGAGGACGTAGGTTTAAGGTGAGAGGGGAAAGATTTAATAGGAACTTGAGAAGCAACTTTTTTTAAAAGGGTGGTATCTATGTAGAATGATCTGCCAGAGGAAGTGGTTGAGGCAGGTACAATAACAACTTATAAAAGACAGTTGCATGGGTTAGAAAGGTTTGGAAGGTTATAGGCCAAATGCTGGCAAATGGGGCAAGCTTGGAGGCAGCATCTTGGTCGGTATGGACCTGTTGGGCTGAAGGGCCTGTTTCCATGCCGTATATAACTCTAACTCTAAATCTATAATTGCTTGAGCCCTAAAGTTAATGTTCCTAATTTACAGAACCATCAAAGTCTTTGACTTAAAGCATTACTTCTGTTTTGCTCACCACAGATGTAGCATGACTTGCTGAGTATTTCCAGTCATATATTGGTTTGTTATTTTTAAACTAAAAAGTTTTGTCTAGGTGTATTAGTTAGTTATATTTTTTTCAGCTATTAGCTGCAGTCCCAGAAGTCTTGTTACAAAACTGTTTAACATTCCTTAAGCATATCAGTAATGTCTCAGTGATGCCGCACTCACTCAGAAGGTTACAGCTTTAGTTTCTAGACACACTAAGAGGTTTAAGCAGTTCAGTGTTGGAGGTGTTGTTTTCAACTGAGACATTAGACTGAGGCTTTGTCTGCCCCACAGAGAGACATTGATGGCCCCATGGGTATATTCAGCCAATATTTATCACTAAAGCAGATTATCTTGCCATTTAACTCATTGGTATTTACGAAATCTTGGACAGTGATGTGTGACAGTGTACTTTCTGGATTACAACGGTGACAACACCTGAATAGTACTTCTCTGGTTGTAAAAAATTCTGGATAATTTGAGAATGTAAAAGACAACACATAAATACAATTCATTCTTACTTTGTGCTTTGGTAATCTTGCAAGTAAATAACCTGCAATATGCAAATCGATAGCGTCCTTCACCATGAGTCGAAGGCCGTCCAATGTCTCAGTTACCGGACCAGTAGCCATTTGAAAATATTACCAACATTCCCTCTGCAAAATCCTCTAGATTCATTGGAAGGATAAGTGAACCAACATTGGACTCCTTTCCCAGGCCAACATCTCCAGCACTGACACTCCAATCACTCTCAGTTGGCTGTGTGAGGCAGACCCACGTCATTTGCATGCCTGACACCAGACCGCCAAAACACTATATTCCAAGCTCTGTTATGGGAGGAGATTAACAAATTGGATAGAGAAAAAGATTCAAGAGTGTTGTCAAAGCCTTCTCGAAAAACTACAGCATCCCACCAACTCCTGGAAATCTCTGGCCCATCTCTTCTCAAAGTGGAGAAGTAACATTCAGGATATTATTGAGAATCTCAGGGAAGCAGAGAGAAGCATTGCAGAAGGAACACACTGCCGTACAAACTACCCACCCCATGCTCATTCTGTGGAAGAAACTGCAGTTCCCATGTTGGCCCCAGTAGCCACCTCAGAACCGCTAAAACTGGAATGAACGCAAGTCATACTTGATCCTGAGGGACTACCGAGGAAGAAGGAAAAGGATGTCGAGATAACAGGTCAAATCTCAATTCTGGCAGATGAGGATTCAAAGTGCTAAGACCTTTTCATTCATGTACTTAGGGAAAAAAAAATCTGTTGTTCTTATCCAGTTTGGCCTAAATGTGACTCCAGACCCAGCAATGTGGTTGATTTCTAACTGTCTTGTCAGTTCAGGTGTAATAAGGGATGGGCAATAAATCCTGGCATTGCCAGTGATGTCCTGATCTTGTGAATGAATAAATAAAAACATAGAGGCTTTGAGCATTGGCATGGAGTGAGAAGTGGAATGAACGTAAGATTTTTTCTGTACATAAGAACATAAGAAATAGGAGCAGGAGGAGGCCATCTGGCCCATCGAGCCTGCTCCACCATTCAATAAGATCATGGCTGATCTGGCCGTGGACTCAGATCCACCTACCTGCCTTTTCCCCATAACCCTCAATTCCCCCACTATGCAAAAATCTATCTAACTGTGTCTTAAATATATTTAATGAGGTAGCCTCCACTGCTTCCCTGGGCAGAGAATTCTACAGATTCACTACTCTATGGGAAAAGCAGTTTCTCCTCACCTCTGTCCTAAATCTATTCCCCCAAATCTTGAGGCTATGTCCCCCAGTTCTGGTCTCACCTACCAGTGGAAACAGCCTTCTTTCCTCTATCTTATCTATCCCTTTCATAATTTTATGTTTCTTTAAGATCCCCTCTCATTCTTCAGAATTCCAGCGAGTATAGTCCCAGGTGACTCAATCTTTCCTCATAGGCTGACCCCCTCATCTCCGAAATCAACCTGGTGAAACTCCTCTGCACCACCTCCAAAGCCAGTATATCTTTCCACAAGTAAGAAGACCAGAAGTGCACACAGTACTCCAGGTGCAGCCCCACCAGTACCCTGTACGGTTGCAGCATAATCACTCTGCTCTTAAATTCAATCCCTCTCGCAATGAAGGCCAACATTCCATTTGCCTTCTTGATAACCTGCTGCACCTGCAAACCAACCTTTCGCGATTCATGCACAAGCACTTCCAAGTCCCTCTGCACAACAGCATGCTGCAATCTTTCACCATTTAAGTAATAATCTGATCTTCTATTTTTCCTTCCAAAGACCTCGCACTTATCAACATCATACTCCATCTTCCAGACCCTTCCCCACTCACTTAACCTTTCTATATCTTTCTGCAGACTCTCCACATCCTCTGCACAATTTGCTTTTCCACTCAGTTTAGTGTCATCAGCAAACTTAGATACGCTACACTCGGACCCCTCTTCCAAATCGTTAATGTATATCATGAACAGTTGCAGGCCCAGCACCAACCCCTGCGGCACCTCACTCACCACCGATTGCCAACCAGAGAAACACCCATTTATCCCAACTCTCTGCCTTCTCTTGGTTAACCAATCCTCTATCCATGCTAATACATTACTTCCAACTCCATGCATTCTTATCCTATGGATAAGTTTTATTGAATGCCTTCTGGAAATCCAAGTACACAACATCCACCTGTTCCCCTCTATCCTCTGCGCTCATTATATCCTCAAAGAGCTCCAATAAGTTTGTCAAACAGGACCTTCCCTTCCTGAATCCATGCTGCATCTGCCTGATGGAACCACTTCCATCCAGATGTCTCGCTGTTTCTTCCTTAATGATAGCTTTAAACATTTTCCCGACTACAGATGTTAAGCTAACTTGCCAATAGTTAACTGCCTTTTGCCTACATCCTTTTTTAAACAGTGGCATGACTTTCACTGTCTTCCAATCTGCTAGGACCTGCCCAGAGTCCAGAGAATTTTGGTAAATTATTGCAAGTGCATCTACTATAACCTCTGCCATTTCCTTCAGTACCCTGGGATGCATCCCATCAGGACAGGGGACTTGTCTGCCTTTAGGCCCACTAGTTTGCTCATCACTACCTCTTTAGTGACAGCGATTGTATCGATGTCCTCACCTCCTATCGCATCCATGACATCTCTATTTGGCATGTTAGACATGACCTCCACCGTGAAGACCGACACAAAATAGTCCTTCAAGGCTTCGGCCATTTCCACATTACCCAATATTATTTTCCCCTTCTCATCTTCCAAGGGACCTCCATTCACTTTTGTCATCCTTTTCTGCTTTATATAATCATAAAAGCCTTTATTCTCTGTTTTTTATATTTTGTGCTAATTTACTTTCATAATCTATCTTCTCTTTCCTTATTGCTTACTTAGTGGTTCTTTGTTGTTTTTTAAAGTTTTCCCAATCTTCCAGTTTCCCACTACTCTTAGTGACATTGTATGCATGAGCTTTTAGCTTGGTGCCTTCTTTTATTTCCTTAAGTTATCCAAGGCTGGCTCTCCCCACCCTTATTGTCCTTGCTTTTGACTGGAATATACTTTTGTTGAGCACCGTGAAAAATCTCTTTGAAAGTCTTCCGCTGTTCCTCAACTGTCCCACCATATAGCCTGTGTTCCCAGTCTACGCTAGCCAACTCCTCCCTCATCCCGTTGTAGTCTTCCTTGTTTAGGCATAGTACACTGTTTTTAGATCGAACTATTGCACCCTCCATTTGTATGAGAAATTCAATCATACCATGGTCATTTTTTCTAAGAGGATCCCTAACTACAAGATCGTTAATTTTACCTGTCTCATTGCACAGGACCAGATCTAAGATAGCATTTTCCCTGGTAGGTTCACTAACATGCTGTTCAAGAAAGCTATCACGGATACATTCTATGAAGTCCGCCTCAAGACTGCCTCGACCAACTTGATTTGCCCAATCTATATGGAAGTTAAAATCACCCATGACAACTGCTGTTCCATTCTTACATGCATCAAATATTTCTCGGTTTATTGCCTGTGCCACTGTAACATTATTATCTGGTGGCTTATAGACAACTTCCACCAGTGACTTTTTCCCTTTACTATTCCTAATCTCTACCCAGATGGACTCAACATTCTGCTCCTTAGACCTTCTTATATCATCTCTCACTATCACCCTGATCTCATTCTTAATTAAGAGCGTTACCCCACCTCCCTTACCTTTCTGCCTATCCTTCCGTATTACTTGATACCCTTGGATATTTAATTCCCAATCATCTCCACCCTGCAACCACGTTTCTGTAATGGCCACTAAATCATAGCCCTTTGTACTGATTTGTGCCACAAGTTCACTGACCTTGTTTCGAATACTACGGGCATTCGGATAAAGTGCCCTTACACTCATTGTCCTTGCAGAACCTAGTAACCTTTGTGTCTTTTGCATTTGACTTTTCTGTTCTCCACTCTTACTTTATTCTTTTCTAAATTTTGCTCTGGTTTTTGCTTTGCTTCCCTCTGTCTCTCTGCATGGATTCCCATCCCCCTGTCATATTAGTTTAAACCCTCCCCAACAGCACTAGCAAACAATCCCCCTAGGACATTGATCCCAGTCCTGCCCAGGTGTAGACAATCCGGTTTGTCCTGGTGTCACCTCCCCCAAAACCGGTTCCTATGCCTCAGGAGACTGAAACCCTCCCTCCTGCACCACTGCTCAAACCACATATTCATCCTAACTATGCTGCTATTCCTACTCTGACTAGCATGTGGCACAGGTAATAATCCTGAGATTATTACCTTTGAAGTTCTACTTTTTAATCTAGCTCCTAGCTCCCTAAATTCGGCTTGTAGGACCTCATCCTGCTTTTCTCCTATATCACTGGTAACTACATGTACCACGATATCTGGCTGTTCAACCTCCCCTTCCAGAATGCCCTGCAGCCACTCCGAGACATCCCTGACCCTTGCACCCGGGAGGTAACATACCAACCGAGAGTCCCATTTGCGGCCACAAAAGCTCCTGTCTATTCCCATTACCATGGAATCCCCTATCACTACAGCTCTGCCACTCTTTTCCCGGCTGTCCTATGCAGCAGAGCCACTCACGGTGCCATTATCCTCGCTACTGCTGCCTTCCCCTGATGAGCCACCTCCCCCAACAGTATCCAAAGCAGTATATCTGTTTTGGAGGGAGATGACCACAGGGAACTCCTGCACTACCTTCCTGCTACTGCTCTGCCTGTTGGTCACCTGTTCCCCATCCCTCCCTAGGCCCTTAAACTGTGGTGTGGCCATCTCACTAAATGTGCTATCCACAACATTCTCAGCATTGCGGACGCTCCAAAGTGAATCCATGCGCAGCTCTAGTCATGCGGTCTGTCAGGAGCTGCAACTGGACACACTTCCTGCACATGTAGTCATCAGCCTCCCTGAGTTCCCACATTGCACAGGAGGAGCATAACATGGGTCTGAGCTCACCTGCCATGACTAAAAACTTTGAAGGAAAAATAAAGGGACAAAAGAAGAATGAGAACCTACCCTCGCCATACCTTAGTGTTGCTCGCCCTTCTCACCAAAGCCCAGTAGTCACCAAGTCCACACTTAGACAACCAGCAGCACTTTGACTAGACAGCAGTCCCTGAAAAAATTGGCCACTCTGCTTGATCCTAGCTTCTTTTTATTAGCTTACTATATGTAGTTGTAGTTTACTATCCAGTCCACATTGCAATAGTACCAAAAGATCCACATATTTTTAAAATGAAAACAAGCATTAAAAGATCATTGAATTTATCCTATTATTCTCAACCCTGTCTTCCCCAGAACTGAGGAAATTGGTGGGCCTAGAGTCACACATAGGCCAAACTGTTTAAGAGTGATAAATGTTTTTCCCTGAAGCACTTTTATAACAATCCAATATTTTCAATGCTTTCTATCTTTCTCATTTCTGATGAAGGGTTTTTGATTTGAAATATTAACTTTGTTTCTCTTTCCGCAGATGCTGTCTGACCTGCCGAACGTTTCCAATGTTTTGTGTTTTTACTTCCAGCATCTGCAGATTTTTAATTGTCAGTATTTTCAAGGTTAATTAATTGCTTACATTTAAATTTCCCAGCCACCATGTTGGGATTCAAAGTCTTATTTCTGTATCAATAGAGCAGAACCCAAGCTGCTAACCCAGGAACTTAACCACCAGTCTATTGGACCACTAATTTACCCTATTCTTGGAACAGAAAATAGTGAAAGTATCATTCAAAATAAGTGCACCTGATTTTGTCTGGAAGTTAGAAACTGCACCTATGGGCAGATCTGAAGTTGGCGACATCCCAGCAATGTAAGTACAGTCATACAGGTATTGCTAGGTTCAGTCTATAAGAGAGATGGAGCCCACAGTCAGAGGGGAGGTACATTAAGGGTAATACTACAACATGCAGGAGATATGGGCAGGACAGAGGGAGCTTATACTCAGAGCTTAGAAATCAAATTGGGTGGTATGTACCTAATCAAGTGGTTGATTCCATGACTACCACTGCTGGCTCTGACTGCAACATGATTGCTGATGGTGACATGATTTAAAATTGGTCATCAATGGAAGTCGAGACACTTGTGGATTAATCAGCTGAAATGCACAGACTTGTCCTCTACAGTGCAGTTAAAAGTTACATGTGCCTGCACCGACCTACTGCCCCCAGTGGCTATGCTCTGGGCCATGGGAAGTCATGGTTACTGTGATATATTTCTGCAGGTGCAGATGGTTTAATTCCATTCTAGCTGCTCTGGAAACCAGATATAATGAATGAACCAGTTTCTACAGCAACGGGTGCTACAGATTGCAGGTCTGCTTTGGAAAATAATTCTGCAATATAAATGAAACATAAATCTTCCTGCTGGTCTAGGAAATCCTAAACCACCTCATATGACTAAACAGAGATGTTGGTTAAAGACAAGCCTATATTATAAAGATTGCTAACTGCAGATATGTCCTGGAGATCTAGTTACCAGGTGATATATTGAGAAGCCTTTAGAAATAACCATTAAGAGATATCCACATAAGAAATTGCTCCGGCCTCCGAATAACTTGCAGTCTGAGAACCTGTGGGCTAGACAATTGATTGTGTATGTGCTTGTATTATTTTAAATACTGAAGTGCCACTATCTTCTCTTTCTGAATTATCATATCCAATTTAATTTTGATAGGAGTTTCATTTTCCAGCTTGTCTCATTTACACCCGAGGTTATTCACGAATAACACTGAATTATAAATAATTCAGGAGATGGGAAGACACTTCCCTCATTCTAATATGGGTTCACTGCCACAAATTTGCAGAAGTCTCAGTCAGCCTGGGTAAAATAGAGTCAAAATATTCCTGTGGTACATTTAATGCTCATTATTGTGCTACTAATAACTCAATAGTTGTCAGTGGTGGTGAATTAAAGATGAGTACAGTTGCATATTGATGGATATGCTCGACTTGTGTAGCATATAGAAAAGGACTCAGGAGCCCACAATGACTGCAGCAGTGGTAAGAGGAGTCACTCATTTACTATGAAGGAGGCCATACAATCCATGTTGGCTCTTAACACAGTAAACCCATCAGTTCCATCTACTTCTCCTTATTTCTCTGTAGACTGCAACTTACTCTTTTGCTTGCTCGTCAACTCCCCTTTAATTCTTTTGGCACTTACTTACACAAAGGGTCATTTACAGTAACCAGTTAACCTACTGGCATTTTTTTGGGATGTGGAAAGGAAACAGGAGTACTCGGTGGAAACTCACGTTCACAAGGAGAATGTGCAAACTCTACACAGGCAGCATTGTGATGTTAGGATCACAGCTGCACTAACAACTGTGCCCCTAATATTAAAATCATGGGGCTAAATGTTCTTTTGTACCCCGAAAGACATTTGAAATAGGAAGTGCCTGGTCCACCTGTGGATTTGCTGCTTAAAATTCTACTGCACAAAAAGCCCAAGATATTGTGCACAATAGAATCTGCCTTACACAGTTAACACACTTAAACAACTTTCCTCCAACAGTTCCCCATTGGTTTGACTACTGGGGCGAGGATTGGGTTGTTGCAGCTTGAGGGGCTGCTGGTGAAGTGTGGATATGCAGTGGAATGGAATGTTTGGAAGAGGTACATTTTTTAACTTAAAGTGGGCCTACTCAAAGCAGATTCTCTGCACTGGACTCCTTGTGTATTGGAAGCCAGTGTACATGCATGGGTGTCTCTGTCCATTAATTTATCAGACGCACAAAGAACCTTGAAAGAAAATTTCATCCTTTGTGGGGCACACGATAAGCCATGGTTCACATTTCAGGAACAATCTTTTGTTTAAGTTGTTTTGCATAATCCACATTAACATTGTGCTACTTGATAGAATTTCTTGGTCTTAATGGGGCAGCCAGTAGGAGATCATTTGGCCAACAGGCTCTTGGTGGCCCTTTGAATGAATCATCTAACACGTGTAACTCTCTACTCATTTTCTACTGCCTTCCTTTTTTTTTGTCTTTTCAAATGTCACTTTTGAAATCAGCTATTCTGTGTGCTTGTAGAATTCTTCCAGGTGGCGTATTCAGGCACAGAAAGAAAAGACTTTCCTTTTTATGTTCATGCTTTTGCTAATAATTAAAGCTGTGTCCTCTGATCATTAACCCTTCCGGCAATGTGAACGTCCTATTCTGTAAACACCCAATATAATTTTTAAACAGCTTGGCCTAGAAATTCATATACATAGCAGAGATGGTCTTCAGTTGTCGCTGGAGTATAACATAATTGAGATGATTTCCAGGTTAAATCACATAGTTTAGGATTAGAGTGGCATTTCTGGTTGTGATTTGTACATGAAATGACAATGCAATTTCTATGCCAGACAGGTATGGGATGTCACTTCCCAAGCAATGCTTTGTATTGTGTTGCCTGGGAAACCAGCTCACGTTGCTCCAAGGTTCATCTGCTCTTGGGCACTCACAGAACAATGGCTTTAAGAGAACTGCTTCCTGAGCAGGTTCCAATCCCAGGCAAGAAACCCCACCCATCTGGATCCCCCTACTCGCATCCTCTCCTCCTTGCACTCCGATCTCATCAACTAATCTCATCCTCCTCCTCCTAACCAAAACCTCCAATACCCCAGAACTCTGCTCCCTGGATTTCTGATTGTTTCCAAACTGTAAACCATTGACCCAATCTGATTCCTGATGGGGATCCCAATGTCCTGCCCTGATCCTTGGACTGTGCCCTGGCACTGCACTGACCTGATACCTTGTGTTGCATGCTCTGCAATGGTGCAATATGCAAAAGGGAAGTGTGTAAGGGCCATTCCCAGTGCTGCTGAACTGTGTTGTAATAGGCCCACAAACAAAACAGACCTTTGGAATGCCTCCCTTGGTGTCAATGAATTTCTGGGACCTTTTCTGCTTTAAAGAGAACTCCGGCTTCGCCAGGTGCTGGGTGGACTGGATGGGAGACTAAGGAAAGAAGACACTGCAAAAGAATGATGTTGAAAACCATGTGGAAATCCAAATTGCAGGAGGTATTAACAAATGCTGAATGATCAGTCACACCGGGTACAATAGTAATTGCTTGGACAAATTCACTGCTTGTCCGAAGAACTGAAGCCAAGCTAAAAGATGCCAAATGAAGAACGAATGTAGTAGCCTTGGAGAGGAAGGATTGTTAGTAGTTGTGTTAGTAATTCCAACTTTATAAAACTTAGGTCAGACGTCAGATGGAGTACAATGTGCAGTTCTGGTCATCATACGATAGGAAGGATGTGATAGTGCTGGAGAGGGTGCAGAGGAGATTCACCAGCATGTTGCCTGGGATGGGGCAGTTCAGTTATGAGGAGAGACTGGAGAAGCTCAGTCTGTTCTCCCTGGAGCAGAGGGGGTTAAAAGAGGGAGCATCATTAAGGCATGCAAAATTATAAGTATAGATAGGGTAGACTGCAGGAAACCTTTCCCCATATCAGAGGTAAATAAAACTAGAGGACACAAATATAGGGTAAGGGGGGAAGAGATTCAGAAGAGGGGGACCACCTTCTCCCAGAGAGTGGTAAGTACACGGAATGCAGTGCCGGAGTGGTTGAAGCTGCGTCACTGACAGCATTTGAGAAGTGTCCAGATGAGCACTTGAATTGCTTAGGCACAGAGGGCGAAGGACCAAGTACTGGGAGATGGGATTAATATGAAGGGTGCCCACTGGTCGGTGTGGATGAGTTGGACTGCATGGCTTGTTTCCATGCTGTACGATTCTTATGACTTTGTGAACAAATGATAAGGGTGAGGTCTGGGTTGCTTTTCGAGGTGAAGCTAGAGTGCGTTCTCAGTTGAATAGGGGTGAACTTAGAAGGTTACAGAGGGCACAAAGCAAATGGGACTCAAATTTTTCACTTAAATGGATTAGCTGCTCCCCACTATCAGATGTGGGGAACCAGCTCTTACAAAGAGTTGAAAATAATGGGTTGATGATGGAGGAGTTGTGAATTTCTTTCACTTACCTTCAAGGGAATCCTCAACTTTTTTTTACCAATAGGCCTGTTTGAACAAAATACATTGAAGTGAAAGATTGCTTACTATGAAATGCAGATAAGTAGTTACCACCCAGTGAATAAATTTACTGCAGGGCATAAAGTTAGTCCTGCATTGCATACATTAAATGCACACATACAGTCGTGGCTGCATGCTTGTACACCATCTCCAAGATGTTATGCCACAAGCTTCAAAGAAGTAGAACTTTGGAGCTAATGTATAACATGAAGTTTCTATTATACAAAAATATTCAGTGCAAATGGCCGAGAAATATTTCCATCTATCTGCACACAATGTAATGTTAAAGGTTACTCCCACTACATAAGAAAGGAAAATATATTTTGGAGGTATGGTGGATGTGGCTTTAAAGACAATTTTTCTACAGTAATTTTATTTTTTAAATTGCAGGACTACCTATTATGTTGATATTTCCTTTCAGATTATATGGGTTGTGAAATAGATTTAATGACACTCCTTAATAAACACATCAGAAGTCATCATTGGCTTTGTGGTAATAGGAATAAGAAAACAAAATACAATCAAAAGTAGACTTACAGGTGACTGCTTGTGATAGATCAATACTGTTCTGAATTGCACTGAGGCCATTTAGTAAGCTTAATATCTGTAATGAATGGTATCACTAATACTGCCAGGTAGCATAATTACAGTGAGTTATTACATGGCTGCTACTGGGGCACAATGTACATTTCTCAGATGGATATCGGGGGAAGAATTTAATCGACATGTCCCCAATATCATGCAGCAGATACCAGCTCCCAATTAATTTTACTATCAAAAATATATGACTGAATGTCCCTATTTTACAGAGTTTTGACATAGTTTATGTTTTGTGCAATGATGTACAAATTGCTAATGTGGTATTTACCACAGCATGAATTAATACAATTAGCCCATTATCTCAATTGTACATAGACTACACCCCAGGGAACATGACCTTCACCAGCATTTAAAAGGGTGGAAATCAGCAGACTCCATAAACCAGATATCAGTGGCCACAACTGACACTCTTTCATCTTTAGCACAGCAAAATACCCAAGGGTGTTTTGATTGGAAACTATGAAACAAACTTTTAACACCTAGCCACAAAGAGGCAATTCATGACCAAAACCTTGGTAAGAGAAGTGGGTTTTAAAAACAGAAAGAAAGAGGTAGAAAGGTGAAGAGAATTCCAAAGGTACATTGCAGAATTTATGGCCCTGTTAGTTGAAGGCCAGTGGCTGTGTGACTAAGGGTCCAGGTAGTGTGGACATCTCTGAAGACAAGATATCCAGTCAGAGAAATTCCTTGGGCTTGAGAAACTGCCAGCCAAACTTTGTAAAGCAATACTCTCAGAATAACAGTCATTGCTGAAACTCTTCTACAATGTATACGCTGTACATTTACTGCTGTTGATTTCCACAATTGCCAGAGCCAAACAGACATCCAACAAAGGTTGCATTGCCAAGATCATCACAAGAAAATCTACAATGTCAGTGAAGCATCAACAGCAACCTCCAGAATTAGCCCCTTCAAAGTATTTTACAGGTACCCCTGATGTCAGCAGCAATGAGTAAGGGCCATCCCTGGTGGTATGTAAGACTCAAAGTATCCAAAGATGCAGAGTTTGGGCAAACCTCAAACTTTCTTGGGATGGGATCTACAAAGAAAAATCATGCACTGAGTGGGAGGGGTGGAAGGAATAAGTGGGCTAGAAACTGAAAGAACCACTTACCACTTCAAGTTTCAAACTTTATCTCTGTCATAAGGCTTTCATTATATGCCCCATAGAAACTGCATTTTCACACGGGAACCTTTATTCCTGCACATTCATATATTTCTGGAAAGTCGGGCAATACTTCTTGTAGAGGAAGCAAATCACTTTTTAAATCCACAGTTAGGATTTGTCCCAGCAGCAGTATTCCACTGTGGTAGGGAACCTGTAATTTGTTATCCTGCCAATTCAATTTCCCACACATATGGTACAAATCACATACAAACATGATGAGCCATGTTATACGTAAATCAGATTTGGTTTAAATTAACTTCTGCAGACATCAGAAACTATGCTAAATTGTAAAGATTGAAGCAAATTTATAATAAAGAAAAATAGATTGATGCATTAATTAACCTTTCACTTGTCACTGAGTTCACCATTACAGCATTAAACATTTTAAAAAACTGAAAGGCTGAAAACTGGAAAAAAGCTTGTATTGGTGAAGTACTACAAACAGCAGGAAAGAGAAAACTAAAGGGTTTTCTTATGAATTATAACATAATCTTCAAATGAATGGGGCAATACTGTACCAACAAAAATTTAGTGCTTCAGATCATTTATTTGCATGACCACAGCTGTCCACCGGAAAGAGGAAGTGGGAAATAAAAATGTTATATAAAACTGAAAGATGATTAAGCACATAGCGTTTCATTTAAATCTTCCTGATTATGTAAATCAGCAGAGATAACGCCATCATTAATGTGGGAATGATGAAATCCTAATGGCTTCAGTGGGAGGGAACATGTGAGAGGAATTGGATCGCTTCTCAGCAGCGTCACCTTTTAAAAATAACCTGCAACAGTTCACGCAACGAAAAGGCAGAGGATTGTTTTTGCAATTACATGGGAAGGTGAGAGAATTCACAGCCCTATCACTTTAGAAAACAACCAAGTTCATCAGTCTTTCAGTATCGTTCTTCGATAGAAGATGAAACATTCATTTCACAGCTCATTTGTTACTGATCCATTTATGAAAGTTGGGCCCACATTTATTCCTTGATGTTTGTTGAATAATTACATTTATATTAATACAGATTGCTTTGGGCGAGGGATGTCAGCTATAATTATTGTATAGATCTTATCAGATCAAGATTGAATCTATCACAAATTCTTTCCAGGTCTAACATTCCTAAAATTCAGCTGTGCAGAAGAGATAACTTGTTAAAACAACAAAACTGCCTGAAATGAGTGGCCACTATTGACAATAGTCTTACATTCTGACCTTATTATGCTAAAGGTTAACCATTCGGTGATTAAACTGGAGGACTCAGACTTCAGCTTGTATCAATAGATGTATAAAGTCAAGGATGTCTGACACCCTGGCCATTTTTCTCTCTTCTACCTTCTAGGAGGAGATACAGGAGCTTAAAAGCCTGGATGACCAGTCTCAAGAACAGCTTCTTCCCCACTGCTGTCAGACTTCTGAAGCAATCACCTCTTTCACACACCCTTCCCAGTGGTGCTGCCATGTTCTCGAACACTTAGTTCTACCTCTTACATTACTGAAACTTCAGCATTTCTTTTTGCATTACTCAGACTGTATTACCATACTTTGCACTCATTGATGTATTTATTGTTGTATTTATTATTGCCATATATACTGTGAACTTCATGCGAGTAAGAATGGATTGTCCCAGCAAAATGTGTTTCCACATGCATATCCTCCCTCCTTCTCCAAGGAAATTCTGGTCTCTTGGAGCAAGAAGACTTTTGTTTACAAAAGTTGCCCTTCTAACTGTATTATATCCTTGCAAGAAAATAATTCGTGACAGTGCCTTAGTACCCCGTGCAGAGTACAATGATCTGGAACACAGCTCCATGCCTTTGGTAGTGAAACATGATTTTGCTTCAATAAAGACAAACTATTAGGATCTTACTCCACTTTTTTTTAAGGAATTCAAGAATTTCTCAGCAAGGAGCTCAAGAGTGCTGAAAACAGTTTTTCTATACATTTTCTAGCACAAGAACCATGACCAATGCAGTACAGTGAAGAAGGGAACAAGGAAGAGATAGAGTCAGGAAATAAAAGTAAAATAAATCAGGATCAGGCTGGATTGTCCTGGGCCTGGCCCATTGCACAAACTCACCTGCCACAGCCCCTGCCTTCCCAATTTACTTTCTCCAACTACAGAGGGTCGAATAGGCACCCAGGGAGGTGGAGCAGGCTCTGGTCAGCAAGTAGGCCCAGGCAATATAATCTGAGGCCCTGTCCCTGAGAATATCCTGACAACCACTGGTGGCTCATTGACTGTCAATGGCTATAATCTGCTATTTAACGGCTCTTAAGTATCCCCAAAAGTCAGACATTTAAGACAGATTTAAATAATTTTAAATCACAGGAACAATAACTTCATTTAAAAATTCATTGAAACACCAATGAATAATTAAAATCATCAAAATAAAGTAATTCTCGTACACACGTCCACAGGGTTGATAACCTCATTCAAGTGAATGGGGTGCCCACGTATTCAACAGTCCTCCCTGATATAACGATGAGGGCCAGATGCAAAGTGCATCCGGACTTTCTTTTCAGGAAGTCAATGATACACTGCTGGGTTCATTGGCGGAATGGACAATCAGACACACCGGTACCTGACCTTCAGCAAGTCATGGATTTCCATGTTTAGCTGTGCACATCAGGAGTCTGAGGCTTCCCAGGGTGTAAATGGTCATTGACGGTTCCTTTCAGAACAGTCAGTACATCTCAGCCCAATTGTTCACTGTCATATTCAGTCAATAAATGTTCAGATCATGCACTTAACACAAAACATCAATGCTGACCCTGAAAGGGCCAGGTTTTTCTGTTACAAGAAAAGACAACAGAATTAATCTAAGGGTAGTTAATATAGAAGGAAGTTTTAAATTCATTGCAAAGTAGTTGGTCCTTCAATATTTTCTTGGCTGCTCTTAAGTCTGGTGCACTAACATAGGCTGAGATTTAACACTTAGCAACAAAGTTATACAACGCATTTCTAATATCGAAGAAAGTTTGACACAACTGTCTCAGAGGCATGAACTTTCTCTTTTACAACAAGATCTCCAGCATCCAACATTTGTGATATTATCAAGCTGACTGGATATCCAATCACCTTCGAGAGTTCTCATAGATCTTGTATCAGGTAGGGACAAGTATAATGGTTAAATTACTAATTAATAATTAAACAGAGTTCCAGTTAAAGATTAGAATATACACATCTAATTATGGTAGAAGCTCATTTCAGTAGTATGATAAAAAATTTTCCCATAATCCTTTGGATCTTCTCACAGTCAATGTATTGAAGACTCAAAAATACAAGATAACAGGAGCAGGAGTAGGCCACCAGTCTCCCCAAACCTGCTCCATCATTCAATATGATCATGGCTGCTCTGCGCTGGCCTCAACTCCTCACCACCCGGGACAAGTACTGTTTATTTATTTTTGTAACTCAATCATTTTTATGTTATTATGTCTTGCACTGTACTGCTGCCACAAAACAACAAATTTCACGACATATGTCACTGATAATAAACCTGATTCTGATTCTTCTGTGTCAGTCCTTGTTTGTGAAAATATCTCAGCATCTACCCTGTCAAGCCCACTTAGGATCTTCTTGTTTGAATAAAGTCACCCCTCATTCTTCTAAGCTCCAAAGCATACAGACTCAAACTGTTAGCCTCTCTTGATAGGGCAACCATCTCATCCCAGGAATTAGCCTGGTGAATGTCCTTTGGATCCAGCTGTTGTGACTCCATTTAAAAGCTTAACTTTGAATGGCACTTTTCCTGGGAGGAAAGCCAAATGGAGCTGGAAGACCCAGGATATAGCACAGCAATCAGTTTGATGCCTACAATTTATAAATCTCAGCATTATTCCTGTTCAGTCAGACATAACAGTAGCTGGCACAAACAACAAATGTCAAATCACACATCCAAACCCACTGTGTCAATACAGAAGCACAGGTTCACACTACTGGACACTTCCTCCATTACTCTGTAACCCTCAAGCCTTGTTTCTCTCATCAAACAGAAAGGTTCATCAAACAGACAGCTTCTTCAAGAGACACTGTGAAAAAAAAATTTAAAAAAATTCACTGAACCAGGTTGAGCAAGATGACTGACTGCAGATTTGGCTAACAGTTCCCACCTCCAGAACAAAGGACAGTATCCTTCTAATTTGGCACCTACACACAAAATGGTGAAGAGTTCCTTTACCAATAAGTGTTTTTTTGTGGAAAAGCCCTCAATATACAATAGATCACTTGTGAAATCTTACAGCCATTTGTTTAACTGAAGAGAGAACCTTCCCAACATTTCCTTTGTCTCCACTGCAATACAGACATTATCAACAGAAGTAGCAGGCTACTATCTTATGGTTTAAAGAGAGATTTTAGTTATATAGCTAAATGTGCAGTGATAATGTGTGGGCTGCAGATGTGGTAGATGTGTATGTGTTAATGTTTGAAAAGGCTTTACAAAAGCTTTGCAAATACTCAAAGCTTAACATTTCCATTTTGATATACTGTGTCTGAAGCACTGAGTTCTTAACAAATATCATATAAGTATACAGGGAGGAACGTGAAGAAAGTTTTTTTTGAATACAGAGAGTGTTTATGACCTGGAACTCACCTGTTAGGATGGTGGAAACAGCATCACAAAGATCTTTTAAAAGGGAATTAGATAGGCCCTTGATGGAAAATAATTTAGAGTCATAGGGAAGTGCATGGGAATGGAACTAAATGGAATTACACGACAAAGAGCTGGCAAGGACTCAATGGGGTGAAAGGCCTTCTTGTGCTGTAGCAATTCTATGATTATAAATTCCAGCTAGATACTTCAATTCTAGTATAGACTGGCTGAGGGCAAAATACACATAACTAAAGAACCTTCTTCATAACATTTACCTAATTATTGGTGGTTCAACAGCAGAACGAAGAATTTAAACTGTTGCCTTCTCCACGTACCATGTGCTGGAAGTGTTCTTTCATTGGAAAAAGCAGCAGGAATGAGCAATCATGAGCTCCTCCTTGGAGTACATGTTGATGCCAAAATTAGTTTACAATAGCCGGTGTAAAGTGGACCTTGAATAAACTCCTTTCCAAGAAAAGCATTGTAACTGAGTTGTTGAACGAGAGTTTTTCTACTTTTCTCCCTGTGAGGCAAGAGCTTTTTTCCATCAAAGATTCTGAAGTTGACCTGTTGACCTCCAGCTGAAGAAAAGTGTTTCCCCAAATTAGAGGCAATGGTAGGATAGAGGAAAAATTGAAAATATTTGAGATTGTGCTCATCTTGTCTTAAGTGTACTTTGCTGACAGAGTACAGAGTTGGTTATTATTTATCAACCCTAATATTCTTGTTCAAAGGAACATAAAAGTTATGTTTATCAAAATGCACTAACAAGTAAGCAAGTGAGAAAAATGAACATGTCACATAGTTAGTGATTGTTTTTAGCATATCCATATAATCTGGTGGCATATTAGGGCACAAGGCATAAAGTAAAAGGATTCCTGCTGACCTCTGGCATAGTACTTTACTGTCCAAAGCCATTTCTTATCAGAGAACCACAAACAGAAATGGCAGAAATGAAGCTTGCAGAGAAGATTTGACACAAAATGCTCAGATACTCAGCAAGCTAAACAGAAATTTATTCAGGGTTTCCTCAAGCATAATGGCTACAATTTATCAATGCACTTAGCTCCAAAATTTGCTTCATTTAGTGGTCAACTTGGGGCTAACAATATCAGAAATACAAATTCCTTCAATGCAATAGTAAAGGTTGCTTTTTCAGAAACATTTCTATTCTGACCAAGTTAAATTAAGACCGTTCTGGTTCTCTCAAGGATTCGAGTGAAGGTTAGAAATTCTAAACACAACAAAGTCAATTTACTTGAGCCCTGACCAATATCTTTCCTGTAAATCATCAAAAATAAATTAAGAACGTAGAACATTACAGCACAGTACATGCCCTTCAGCCCACAATGTTGTGCTGATATTTTATCCTGCTCTAAGACCTAAGACCCTTCCCTCCCACATAGCCCCCCATTTCTCTATCATTCATGTGTCTATCTAAGAGTCTCTTAAATGTCCCTAATGTATCTGCCCCCACCACCTCTGCAGGCAGTGCGTTCCACGCACCCACCACTCTCTGTGTAAAAAACTTAATGGCCATTCACCTTCTTCCTTCTTGAGGAATATAAATTACTTTAACAGTTTCCAAACAATTAAGCTTTACAAATATTCATAGTACCTGAACCACAAAGTGGTGCTTCTGACACATGTTGCATTATTAAATACCATATAAACAAACTTATTATCACCCCTGCTTACAGATGTCGCCCATCATTGTACCCAATGCCAAAATGTTTTCATGCTCTCATTTTCCATTCATTTCTTCCCTTTGAATCCAAAAGTAACGTTGAAAAGCTATTTGCCGAGAAATTGCGTCACATAACACCACCCCTTTTGTACATCACATGATTCAATTTTAGTGAAAAATCAAATGTAAAGAAACTATCTGGGGCAGATATTTGAATTATATGAAGTGTGCAGCTTGCTTCTGGATCCTTCATGTGACACAACTGCATGGAGGAGCTCATGGGGAAAATAAAATCAGTTGGTCTCACTTATAGTTGTCAAGCTTTCCCCCTACATTTCTTGCAGTTGCTGCATGCAGGTGTTCCAGGGCAACTGATAAGATCAGTAAAACTCATCTAGTCGGTTCGGTGAAAATTAAACATTACAAGGCACCAGATCAGAATTCTGACTTGAAATCCAGTGATGGGCATGTACCTTCAGTGTCCAATAGGTGTGGGCCCGGGCTGTGGGGGCCTTCACTTTCTCTTACAGTCCTTCAGGAGAAGGCACTGCAAAAATTGAAAAAAAAGAACAACAAAGCAAAACTTACCCAAGCCACAGCAAGTTATAGATTCATAGAGTTATACAACATGAAACAGGCCCTTTGCCCCAACTCACCCATGCCAACCAAGATGCCTACCTATGCCAATGCCATTTGCCTGTATTGGGCTCATATCCCTCTAAACCTTTCTTATCTATATACCTGTTCAAGTGTTTTTTTTTTATGAACATCGCCATTGTACCTGCCTCCTACCACCTTCTCCAGCAGCTTGTTCCATTTAGCCACCACCCTCTGAATGGAAAACTTGCCCTTTAGATCCCCTTTAAATCTTTCCCCTCTCATTTTAAATCTATGACCTCCAGTTTCAGACTCCCTTATCTTGGGAGAAAGTCTGTGACTATCTATCCTATCTCTGTCCCTTATAATCCTTATAATTTTATAAACCTCAATAAGGTCATCCCTCAGCCTCTGAGGCTCCAGGGAAAACAGTCATACCCTATTCAATCTCTAATAATTCAAGCCCTCCAGTCCAGGCAACATTCCTTTGAATCTTTTTTGCAGCTTCTCCAGCTTAATCACATCCTTCTTCTGGTGTGACCAGGACTGCACACAATACTCCAAGTGCAGCCTAACCAATGATGTGGACAACTGTAACATGTCCCAACTCTTATAGTCAATGCTTCGGCTGATGAAGGCAAGCATACCATATGCCTTTTTCACCACTCTGTCTGCCTGTGTTGCCACTTTCAAGGAACTATGTACTTGCACCCCAAGATCTTGCTGTTCAATAACACTCCCTAGGTCCCTGCCATTCACTGTTTATGTCCTGGCCTGGTTTAACTTCCCAAAGTGCATCACATAGCACTTGTCCAAGTTAAATTCCATCAGCCATTCCCTGCCCACTTTCCCAGTTGACCAAGATTCTTCTGTAGCTTTAGACAACTATCCATCACACCACCAATTTTTGGCATCATCTGCAAACTTACTGATCATGCCACGTACATTCTCTTGCAAATCATTAATATACACAATGAACAATAAAGGACCCAATGTCATTGCCTGTGGTACACCACTGGTTATGGTTCTCCAATTTGACAAGTAAACCTCCACTACCACCCTCTGTCTCCTCCACCAAGCCAATCTTGTATCCAATTTGCTATCTCACCACAGATCCCACGTATTCGAACCTTCTGGACCAGCCTACCATGCAGACCTTGTCAAAGGCCTAGCTAAAGTCCATGTAGACAACCTCCACTGCCCTGGCCCCATCAATGCTCATGGTCACCTCCTCAAAAAAGCTCATATTTGGGAGACATGATCTCCCACAAATAAAGCCATGCTGACAACCCCTAATCAATCCTTGGCTTTCTAAATGAAAATAAATCCTGTCCCTCAGAATCCCTTCCAGTAACTTTCTCACCACTGATGTAAGGGTCACAGGCCTGTAGTTTCCTGGCTTGTCCTTGCTGATCTTCTTAAAGGCACAACATTAGCCATCCTCCTGTCTTCCAGCCCCTTGCCCGTGGATAACGAAGATACAAAATTTGCTGAAAAATTTAGAATCTGGCTGGAGCCAAATCCAGTGTAGGGTTTCAGTAAAGGAATTTCATTCCATTTTACTCTTAGCACAAGATCAAGTACTTAGAATGCATAGCATTACTGGAGGATGTTTATTTTGGACAGTTGATGCTTAAGCTGACCGATCGTTCTACAGTACCTCATGTCTGCCATTGTCTTGGTTCTTTCATTCCATTTACAAATGGTGATATTGAGCTAATGTTAGGAATAGGATTCACTTGCCCCAACCAATATGAGAATTTGTTTCAGGACTATCCCCTTTCTGTGCATTTAATGTCTAAAATTCATGCTGACAATTCACAAATGTGCATTGGAATCCTTTTTTTAATATCAAAGGAAGAATGATAAATATTAATTGAGAATGAGCAGTAAAAGGAGGAAACAAACTGACTTTATAAATAGGTTTTGTGGCGATTTTATCTGAGTTTGGCAATTGCTGATCTTTATCTTGTGATTACTGTTATCACTCAAGTCAAATTGTGGGATTGGACATCTATTATTCATTCAATTGACACAGAAAATTGGACTTATGCTGATTCCTTTCTTGTTTTAATGAGTAAGCTAAAACCTTGAACTTTTGAGACAAAATAGTCTCCTAAATGGCAAAGCATGTGATAGATTATTAAGCACCATCTCCTTGAAGCACACTTGAGGTAGCCTCAACCATCACAGTCTTGGGCCTACACTCACTTTATTGCTGGTGCAGGATAGGGTTGCCTGGGAACATCCAGGGAGAGAGCTGTATTCTGGCTGGGAGTAACAATGAAAGATGATAGTAATGCATCAGTGCATGGGCACAACAAGCTACAATAAAATAACATAATACCAGCATACCAGGTTTTGATGAATGAGATTCATGTGTAACTGAATCTGCCAATAATTTCTATACATTGCCCCAAGTCAGAAGTAATTGGAGGAATACACACAGAATTCCATCAGGATTCCTGTGCAAAGTGGGAACATGCCAAAGGCTAATTAGAACACTTCCAGATATGCTATGATGGGAAGGGATGCCTCTACTTGACCCAGCGCTTCCATTTACTAAAATTGGAGCTAATCATAAAGATGACTCCAGGTACAGCTCTGGAGCAACACATTGACATGCAGCTTCACACTAAAGCGGACTGGGAATGTAGGTGTGGTCCACCTTCATTCCAAAACTGCAACTACCCTACCCAAGGCTACTAGGATAAGCTAAATATCTGAAAATCAACATTATAAGAATCAACATCACAGCACAAGTTGGAGGAAGGGTAAACTTTATTTGAAACCACTGCAGAACATTTGGTGGGACTATTTTAGTTCATCATGAGATTACTTGACCATAAAACTAATCTAATAGAAATTGTGTTCCATATCAGTTCATTGTGCAGAGAAAGTACAATGCAGCCATGACTCACAATACACAGTACATCAACCTTCCTGATGGTTCATCTGGAGGAATTCAACACATGATAATCTACTTGGTTAAATAAACAAGGTCCATCTCAAATTCCCAACCTTGATCAATGCCCTATTTGCTGATCATGGTCCCATGTTTGTACTAAATGAGAAATCAGTTTATCCAATTACCATCTCTGATCTCTGCAGAAGGAATGCATCCTTGGATAAAGGGGATTCAACAATCTCTTCAGCTGGCCTGATATAGTCCAACACTGTTCTGAGTCACAATTGAGGAACAGTCCCTTCTAGATACTACCGGAATCAGTTGGTTGCTTCAGGACAGCTTATATATTAACATATACTGCAGGGTTCAATGGCCTTTCTCGGTCAATATATGGTTTCTGAGCAGGCTCAGAATGACTTTTGCGAAAATCATTTAATTTTTAATTGAAGTTTCGAGTGCTTTTAAATAAAGGTGCCTATGCAAATTCCTCAGAATTTATCCATGATAAATTGAGGGATTTTCACTGACAATTGTTGCCGCACAGTTTGATGGTGACAAGAATAGGAAATGTTTGTTAATGTTTGTTAATGTTACTGTTAATGTTTGTTAATGTTTGTTTGTTAATGTTTGTTAATGACCATGTTAGTCAGCAGATATGGACTGATGCAGCCTGAATTGATCATGTTGAGCATGTGACTTGTCCCAACACATTGAGTTCAGCATTAGTAGATCTATACTCTATTGTTATGCACAGCCACGACATAGCTGTACACTCAGTACCCATGGAGTTCTTTTAAATTGGCTGAGGAGTGCAGTATAAACCTATGCTCTGACTCCCTGAATTTATAATATTCTTTAACCTAGGCCAATTCTGAATATGGAGAACTGGAAATAAAGTGCCTCAGATGGCTGCCTAAAACAGATCTTAATCCTCCTGCACATACAAATGATGAGCTTGCTGCCCCTCCCCACACCCCACATTCCTGGTTTTACGCCCTCATGAGAGTGTCTTCGGAATGCAAGAAAGGCAGTGGGAATTATTAGCTACTGAAGGATGAGGACAGTGTTCCTTGCTTATTTCCACAAGTATTATTGAAGGTGAGGGTGGGATCTGGTTCATCCATGTCGAGTGAATATAAAGTGAGGCCACAGTGACTGACAACATCCACTCAAGATTTACCTCTATGATTTCAAATTGGGAATCAACAGAACAAAAAAAAAATCAAGAGAATTAGTTAGCTTTGCACTTGGCTTAAAAATTAAAATCAAAGATTATCAACATTTTTGTAATTCCACTCTGACCAGGAGTATCCTACAACACAGTACTGGTTCCAAGACATTACTTTGCTGGGTTTTCAATGAAGAACAGGAACAAAAGTCTTGAACAGACCCATTCATGGTTGTGGATGCTTCACTTAATAGCCGCCACAAAGACATTCAAAGAACAATTCTCTCAGCAATTCCAACAAGAAATTTCCAAGAACAACACTACTTAATTGTAGGCAATACTTCAAAGCTCAAGTGTGTACTCCGAGAAGAAAAAAATCCTTTAAATCTCTGGAAAGACAACATCCTGGCCACTTCACTGATGTACAAAAATTAATGGCCCAAATTGAATCTGTGTCAAAATAGCACCTAGTACAACCAACATTTTGCAGAATTAATACACATCTACATTAGCAACAAACTTAAGGTAATATTAAGCAACAAATTTTATATAGCAATAAATACATTACAACGTGTACATACCTAGATACAGTTAACAACAGTCTCAGGCAGGAGTGCTGAAAGGTCCTTAATTGCAGCATCGTGGAGTTGACATTTTTAAGTGGAGGGTGGGGAAATAGAGTAGTGGGAAATTTAGACGTTGGGGTGAAATGGTTAAGATAAAGTGTATGTTCTTTTTTTATTCAATGCTTACAATTAGAAAGGGTAAAAGAAGGGGGTGGAAGCAAAAAACAATCTTTCGAATTCAGGTGCAGAACTCCAGCACTTGTCGATAACTCCTGAAGTAGAGACCAGTGATCACTCAGTCAATCCCACATTTTGTGGGGCACCAACACATGTACAATCAGAATCATAGAATCACTGCAGAACCAAGAAAGGATATTTAGCCCATTGAGCCAGTGCCAGCTCCTTGGAACACAATGCAGTTGGTTCCATTCATCACCTTTGCCATTTCTTCTCCCTCAAATATCTATCCAATTCCTGTTGTTTTTTTGCCGGAGCTACACATTTGTTCTCTGTGTAGCTGGAGCACCCAAGGTAAAATTACAATTTACAATTAAACCATTTCCTGTAAAGTCCAAGCACATTATATTATAAACATAGTAACTACTCTGGAGGGCTATAGAATAAAATATTGAATCCTTGTCATTCATTAGATTCCATAGATTGTTGCTGTAGGTAAAAGCACACAGGCTTACTAATTACAGGTTGAAGGCAATGTGGAATTTGTGTCACCATTCCTGTGAGTGTCACTAATTGTGAAAATACAGGATCTGGACTGTTGCCTGTACCTTGTGATACTCAATAACCTTGTTGCACTTATCACCGACATCAATCAGTGAGTCCATTGCTTACTGACATTCATTTGCAGGTACTGGCAGATCAGTGAGTGTATGTATGGTGCCAACTCATTGTAACACAGATGGGTCATCTTCTGATAATAAAATTCTTTATTGAATGCAGACAGGTCATTTGGAGCAGAAATCATACAATGTTTTTCTTTAAAAAATCCACAGACAAGCAAGGTTATGACATTTTTGTTGAGATCAGGTAATTCTTCAGAAATGTACTGTATACCACAAACATTCAGGTGAGATATTCCAAGAGTATGCAACATAGGCAGAGCATGCTATAGATGTATAGCAAGTGGATCAACATTTGAAAGAAAGATAGGCTAGTGTTCTGAATGTGGCCCTTCATTAGTTCTTTGTGTTTTTATTTGTTCTTGGGCTGTCAGTGATATAGGTATGACTGTATTTATTGTCCTCACTGTTTGACCCACGATGATGGGGGAACCTATTTTAATACCTGAAATTCTGGAGCTGATGGTACTCACAATATTTTATTTAGTCAACTCAGTCATGAAAGAAAGGCAATAGATTTCCAACTTGATGTTGTGGTACTTTTCTGCTCTACTTTTGCACAGTTCAAGGACCAGCAGAGGTAACTGTGATAAGTTTTTGCCATGTACTTCACACAGTAGCAATGCAACATTAATGCTAGATATTAAGCCAATAGCAGCTCCAGTAGAGCTGCTACAACAACATACAGGCTGCTCATAGGGATACAAGAAATATGAAGATAAGCTATAAAAGAGGATACCAAAAGTTTTTTCATATATATGAAGAGTAAAAGAGAGGCAAGAGTGGACATCGGACAGCTGGAAAATGACGTTGGAGAAGTAGTAATGGGGAACAATGAAATGGTGGATGAACTGATTAAGTATTTTGCATCAGTCTCCACTGTGGAGGACACTAGCAACATGCCAGAAATTCGAGAGAATGTAGTCAGAAGGGAGTGTAGTCGCTATTACTAAGAAGAAGGTGCTTGGGAAGCTGAAAGGTCTGAAGGTAGATAAATCGCCTGGACCACATGGACTACACCCCAGGGCTTTGAAAGAATTAGCTGAAGAGATTATGAGGGATTATAGTGACCTTTTAAGAATCACTAGATTCAGGAATGTTTCTGGAGGACTGGAAAATCGCAAATGTCACTCCACTCTTTAAGAAGGGAGGGAGGCAAAAGATGAAGTTATAGGCCAGTTAGCCTGACTTCAGTGGTTGGTAGAATGTTAGAGCCCATTATTAAGGATGAGGTTTTGGGGTACTTGGAAGCACATGATAAAATAGGCCGAAGTCAGCATGGTTTCCTTAAGGGGAGATCTTGCCTGGCAGATCTGTTGGAATTCTTTGAGGAAGTAACAGGCAGGATAGACAAAGGAGAGTCAGTGGATGTTGTTTACTTAGATTTTCAGAAGGCCTTTAACAAGGTGCCACACATGAGGCTGCTAGACAAGATAGGTGCCCATGATATTATAGGAAAGATATAACATAGATAGAAGATTGACTGACTGGCAGAAGGCAAAGAGTGGGAATAAAAGAGGCATTTTCTTGTTGGCTGCTGGGGACTAGAGGTGTTCCACTGGGGTCGGTGTTGGGTCTGCTACTTTCATGTTCATAAATCAGAGGTGCCAAGGGACTTGGGAGTCCCAGTGCTGGATTCCCTAATGGTTAACTTGCAGGTTGAGTCGGTAGTAAGGAAGGCAAATGCAATGTTAGCATTCATTTTGGGAGGACTAGACTATCAAAGCAAGGATGTAATGCTGAGGCTTTATAAGAAATTAGTCAGACCACATTTGGAGCATTGTGAGCAGTTTTGGGCCTCATATCTAAGGATGTGCTGGAGTTGGAGACAGTCCAGAGGAGGTTTACAAGAATGATCCTGGGAATGAAAGGGATAATGCTTGAGAAGCATTTGATGGCTGTGAGCCTGTACTTGCTGGAGTTTAGAAGGATGAGGGGGATCACATTGAAACCTACCAAATATTGAAAGGCCTGGATCGAGTGGATATGGAGAGGATGCTTCCAGAAGTGGGAGAGGCTAGGACCAGAGGGCACAGCCTCAGAATAGAAGGACTTCCCTTTAGAACAGATATGAGGAGGAATTTCTTTAGCCAGAGAGTGATGAATCTGTGGAATTCATTGCCATAGATGGCCATGGAGGCCAAGTCATCGGGTATATTTAAAGCGGAGGTTGATAGGTTCTTGATTAGTAAGGGTGTCAAAGGTTACGGGGAGAAGGCAGGAGAATGGTGTTGAGAGGGAAAAATAGATCAGCCATGATCGAATGGTGGAGCAGACTTGATGGGCCGAATGGCTGAATTCTGCTCCTATGCTTATGGTCTTATGGTGTCAGTTGGATACAAGATTAGTTCAGAGGCAAAAAACAAAGGGGAATGGTTAATGGATGGTTTTGTGACTGGCAAGCCATTACTGAGCAGGTGCTACAGGGGTCAGTTCTTTGCAGATTGTGCAAAAAAAAATTGTGTGGCTGACAGTGAGGACGAAAGCTTTAGACTGCAGGAATGGTCCAGTCAGTTGGTCAGAAACATAGCAAATTCAATCCATAGAAGTGGGAGGTAATGCATTTGAGAGTGTGCATTATGATAAGGGAATAAACAGCAAATGAGAAGGTACTGAGGGGTGGGGAGGGGGGAGCAGAAAACCTTGGCATGTTTATCCACAGATCCTCAAGGACCAATAATATGGATAAAAGGGCATAGGAATGCTTTCCTTTGTTAGCTGAGGTATAGAATATAACAGTAGAGATGTTGTGTTGAAATACTCATGAGGTCACAGTTTGAATATCTCATACAGATCTGGTCATCACATTACAGAACAGTTATTCTGTCTCTTTTGTTTTGTGCTCATCACTGTATTTATTGTTGTATTTATTATTACCATGTATACCGTTTTTTACTCTGTGAGCTTCATGCAAGCAAAGAATTTCATTGCCCTTGGTGTATATGATAATAAACTAATTTGAATCTGAATAAACTAATCTGGATGTGATTGCACTAGAGAGGGAACAGAGGAGATTTGAAGCTACTGCCAGGATTGTAAATTTAGTCTATGAGGATAGATTGGATAAACTAGGATTGTTTTCTTTGGACAGAGGAGTCTAAAGAGACACTTAACTGAAGTGTATATAATTATGAAGGCCTTCGATACAGCAAATAGGACTAATTTCCCTTTTATAGAGGGGTCAATTATGAGGGGCATAGATTTAAAATAATTAATGTAAGGACCAGAGAGGAGATGGAGAACAATTGATCGATGAGCTATGCCATTGTTTGAACATTTCTTTATCTTTCAACCCACAATAAGGCATTTCAGTTCTAACAAGCTTCCTGCTCAAATGGAGCCAAACTACAGGATGAATTAGCAATTGTTCAACATATGTCACCACACTCCAGAATGAAGGTCACTTCAGCCTCAGTCATTAAGTTTCAGTACTCAGTCAATGCTGGCATATGTGGATATTTGAAGGCTGAACTCCAAGTTATTATTGACTTGTGCACTGAAGCAGACAAGACTATGAGCCTTACCCTAAACAACATCCATTAAACAAAGATCTCCTACCAACCTGTCCCCCACAGGCCCTAATAGTAATGGTCCACAATGAAATGGTGGAAAACATGGACCTCTTTAATACCTCAGGAATCATCTCTCAGCAATGGCAGACATTGATGATGAAATTCACCATCACATCCAGTACACTTTGAAGAAAAGATTGTGCAGAGATCCATATCTCAAAGCTGGCACTAAGCATTCCCACTGGTCGCACACTGGCTTCAGAGACATGGACTATCTACAACAGGCACCTCAAACACAGAGCGGTACTCCTCCGAGGTGCCTCAGCAAAATCCTCCAAATCCACTGGCAGAAAAAGCAAACCAATGTTATTGTCCTCTCCCAGCATCGAGGTCCTAATTACTATCAGCCTGGTCTGATGGGTGGGCTGCATCTTTAGTATGCCAGATTGCTGACCCACAAGACAGGTATTCTACTCAGAACTTCATCACAACAAGGGATTACCAAGAGGGAATGCTTCAAGGATGTCCTCAAAGCTTATCCACCAACTCCCGTTAAAATTTGAGTGGTCATGATCAAAACCATGATGGCACTGAGAACCTCAAGACCATTTGTCTGGAGCACAGCAGTCCAACATGAATGGCAGAAGGTGAGCAGCAGCTCCCAAACAACCCACTTCCCTGTCCCATCAGGCGCCTCCTGCCTCAACTGTGGATTCCACAATGGCCTCATCAACTACCTCAGAACCCACAGAAATGGAGTGGAAACAAGTCATCCTTGATTCTGAGGGTCCGTTTAAGAAGATAAAAAGTTTATCAAGAATTCTCCTTATAATCCTGACTTGGATCTTATAAGTGACACAGATATATGGAGAAGTAAATGATTACTCAATATGCAGATTCTGCCTTGCAGCTTAATTAGACCAGCTACATCAAGACCAGGTAATGTTTTTGGTTGGTACTAATTTTCAAAGCTTCTGGTCAGCACTAATTTTCAATATATTGATGGTGGTGCTACTGCCAGTGCAGATTTCATTAAAAATCAGAGGCTGATGGCTGGATTTTCCTTTGTCGATATAATTTTTACCCAGTGGTTAAACTTCACAAGTTTTAAAAATTCTGCTGTTGCCTGATGTTTAGCCTGATGAAAAATAAATGGAATGGAATTCTGTGGAATAATTAATAACTTTTTGATTTTGGAAGGAAATTGATTGCCACAAATGGTAGGTGCTGTTTGAAAGCAATATTGATGCCTCTTTCCATTATTTTATTGATTGAAAGAGACATAGATAAATAATTGACTTGGCGGTATCTGTCTTCTTTTGTACCCATTACAGACCTGTTGAACCTTCCATATTTTTGGAGAGGTTAGCATTTATCAAAAGACCAATAAGAAACAGAAAAATGCTTTTAATAAATGGGAGTTAATGTTATCCTACACTGATTAATTACAATTTATTTACAGCATTAAGGACATCATAATATATTAATTTTGTACGTTGTAAATTGCATTGGAACACTGTGAAATATATATATTGTCAAGAGCTTACTGCTGCATATCACATAGGACTAACTGCTGAAGGGACAGAGAGAGCTATTTCTATGTAACATCTGTAGTGGTGTACACAATCCAGGTTTTCAGTCAGTGTTCTCCACATGGTTTCCATTACTAGTCTGAAAGCAGTAGGTCAGCTGCTTCAGTTACTGTAATTACTATACCACAAATTAGATTACAGCAAGACAAGACAAAACTGTGCCTGAAGTAATTTTTGGAATGTGATGAAACTGAAAAATGCAAATATTGTACCCTGTAATTGCATGGGTCAGACATACATCATTTAAAAATACAGACAGTGACCTTTATTTCAAATTCACTCGATATGAAACTCAAGGGATTTGATGCACTGATAGATTTCTGATGCCACTTACTCAATGAAATTCTTCCCATTTGTAGGAAAGTATACTGGTCATTTTATAAATGACACAACCACATGCAATGAATTTTTATAAAAGTCGATATAATTGTCTCATTTATAAATGAAAAATTCCTGCTGCAACAGGAATATTGGCAATGCTGTTTTGATGGATGATTAGCAGATAAATAATAAAATAACATTATAAAATAATAAAGTTGCAAAATATGAATTAACCAGGAGAGAAAAATATTTGAATACACACGAAATGTCAATAGAGTATCTAAGCATGTCAGTCTAATTCAGTAAAGTGAAGCAACTGCGTTATTTTCTACGGATATGAAGGAATGATAACCTTTTGGAAATATTCTGGTGAGCTCCTACAAGAAGTCACTGGTAAAGCCAAATGAGTACAGAAGAAATCTGAAATCTGCTGAAGTCATCCCATAGCATTCCCAGCAGAGCCAGTGCTATGATAAGATGGACTCTTGACCTCACAGTCTACCTGATTATGGCCTTGCACCTTATTGCATGCCTGCACTGCACTTCCTCTGTAACTATAACACTTTATTCTGCATTCTGTTATTGTTGGGTTGCCTTGGGGATAGGTCGTACAGTTGATGGTTAATGAGCACAGTTAGGGAGAGAAAAGTGGGGCAAAGGTATGAGATGAGGGGAGCTGGAGAGTGAAAAGACAAAGGAACAGAGAAAAATGTGAAATGCAGGAATGCGGGACACAGGTCCAGCAGATCAGGCTGTTAGTGGAGAGAGGAAAACTGAGCTAATGTCACAGTTGGATGACTTAGAGCAGAAATGCCCAGTTCCAATACTGGTAGAGAAAATGGGCTACCCAAGGTAGTAGAATTTAACATCGAGTCCTCAAGGCAACAGACTAAAGATGGGGTGCCATTCCTCAAGTTTATGCTCTGCGTCATTATAACAGTGCAGGAGGGCACAGACAGATGGGTTAGAGTGGGATGGAGAATTAAAGTGGCAGGTAACAAGGAGCACTGAGTTACCCTTGTGGACTGAATGCAGGTGCTCTGCAAAATGATCACCTAGTCCATGTTTGTTTATTTCCATTGTAGGGGAGACCACACTGAACATTGAATGCAGTACATAAGTCAAGTGGGCTGTTTTTTTCTTATGGATGGTGATTAGCTTCTTGAGTGTTGTTGGTGCTGCAGTCATCCAGGCAAATGGAGAATATTCTAGCACATTGCTGATTGGTGCATCATTGATTGTGGAAAGTGAGTCACCCAATCCCTAATGTCAGCCTAATACAGTGCCCCTCTACCCCACCCCTCTAGTTGAGCTCTAGACCCCAACACCATGAGTCAACAATTCTCCCAGTGATCTGTCAGCTTGGGCCTTGGCCCCAAGAGGCACATTTCCAAATATGAGAACTACAAAGCCCATTCAGCAAGGGCCAAAGTGTAAGAGTTACTGAAACTTGCAGTGGGGGGAGAGTGAAATGTTCACTGGAGCCTCACTATGACACCCATCTAGTGCAGCCATTTGAGTCCCTAGAACTTTTAGGCCTCAGTTTTAAATCACGCCAATTTTGTGTAATCCACCTTGAAAACATCACTGACAAGTACGTTAGGGCACACAAGGTAAATACAATTCTTTCCCTAACCAAGATTTTGCTACTATTTTCTTAGGGTTATTTCTCGGGGTTATGTTCTCACACCTTTCTTTGAACTGCTTAATTGTCCTGAAGTATAACTGGGCAGTGGAGAGGAAGTTCGATTTATCAGCAGTTTCTGACTCAACTTTCAGTGTTCAGCAGTGAACACTTCTCAAAACACCTGCTCTTGGTTTAGACAACAAAATTTTACACTACCCTTCCGTCAGTGCTCCTGTACCATTCCACAGTGTGAACCAATTGGATTATGTACACTAATGGTAAAGTTGCAAACATTAAATCCTTAGGGTTCAAGCATCTAGAACCTGCAAATATAACCTTGCTCAATGCTTCTTCAAAAGCATCCCTGAAACAGCAGAAGGAGAGGCGAGTTGCTTCCTTAGTGCCAACTCTTTGAAATTACTCACCATTAGCTGTGCAAGACTTTCAAAGTAAGCTGCTCTCACCTTGGTTAATCTACCAGTACCAGTAACTGGTACTTTAGTCAGAGGAAATGAATCAGAAAGAGGAATTTATTTGCATATTTTTAATGTAGATGAGTCAGTCAGGTTGAGATGTGTTGCCACTGGCTATACTTCATCAGGATACATTATCATAAGACCACAGCAGGAGAAGCAAGGTACAGAGCTGGTTTCATTATTACTTCATCTAAATTGGAAAAGTCACTTTGCTCTGGCTAATAGGATTTTTCAGTCCTATCTGTGTTCCAAAGCTGTTCTGGACACAGTGGTCCTCTAATAATCAACTAAGCTTCAAAAATATCTCTTTGGTGTAAAGCAGTCTGCAATGTCCCAAGGGCATGAAAGACGTTATGTAAATGCAAGTCACTCATTTTCTTTTATGGATGTTGTCTAACTATTGAGCATTTCCAGAGTTTTCCTGTTAATTTCAGAAGGCCAGCATCAGCAACAATTTGCTTTTAATCTCAAATTTAAGCTAAGCCATGAGGGAGCAGTTTGTGCCCCTGTGTAATGTGTACATCACACTCACAATTGCAGAGCAGATTTCAAATTCCAGCTCCCACAACAAGCAGACTTTGCTGCTGGTGCTGAGCATTGTTCCAGTTAACAAACTAATTAATGATCAAGTCGCTGGATTGTTCAGTATAACGGAAGCAGATATAAATAGTACCCTTAAAATGCTAGCTCCTTCAGTATCTGTCTCTAAGAAATTGGAAGTGTTGTCAATAATTCAAGCTTAATGAAACAAAAGAAAAGCTTACTATCAGGACATTCTTACTGAGTCTTTCACAGAGGAAGACACCTTCTGAGAAAAGAATGTTGCAACACATGCAGTAGACACATGACATAATCTTTAAAGCAGTAGAATGCTAAAACAATTGCTACGTCATCCTGAACCTGTGTTTGATTTTATCATCACAGTCTGCCCCAACTGTCTATGTGAACAGCTAACCTAACTTGATTGTGGTTGAGCTACAAGTACTAAAAATTCTTGGCTTCAGCCACCGCAATTCTCACCCTCATGTAGCTGTGGAGTTCTTACTTGCATCTATTGAGAAGAACTTTAACTCTTTAAAATGAATGAATTTCAGGTGGGCAAGAAACAAATATTTGGAATATATAAAAAGAACCAAACCAGGCCTGAATACACACATCTCATTTTCACTGACACTGGACTGAGAACAACCAGCCTTCTCCCAGGAGGCAGGTGGCCTATTTAAATATTCTAATTTACAATATTTACATATTTACTGTTAAAAATTAACTCTGGTTGGCATTCTTTCCTGGCCCTTGAAAAACCCAGCAGCACGGTGGAAATCAGGACTGGTACATGGAGCAACTCCAGTTACAGTTACACAGCACAGAAGCATGCCCTATGACCAGACTCATCCATGCTGATCAAGATGTCAGTCTATGCTAATCCATTATCCTGCAATTAGCAGGATCTCCCATGCACGAAGCCATGCAGAGTCCCCCTGTTTAGTTCCTGCCTTTCCAAAGTGATCTTAAATCCTATCCCTTAGAAAGTTTCTCTTACGACTGATTTATACAACCTACCTATACCTCAACCTACCTACACCTCAGCTTTAGCCTCCACAACAATATTCCACACCTAACAGTGAGCCTCACTGGGAATCGGTTGAACTCCACCAATCTGACTCCCCAACTAAACTCAACGGCTCATATGGATCAAAATTTCCTTACTATTGACATAAGGCTCACTGGCCTGTAGTTTCCTGGCTTATCCCTACTGCCCTTCTTGAATATGGAAACACCACTAGCTACCCTCCAGTTTTCTGGTACCTTACCCATGGCTAAAGATGATGCAAAAATCTCTGTCAGAGCCCCAGTAATCCCCTCCCTGCACTGCTGAGAGGGCAAGTTATCAAGATCAGAAAATCAGTAGGGAGAGGTTATTTTCCCCTTTTGCCGTATTAACAAAATGTAACTCTTGGAAATGTGATGAATGAAAAAGAAACTTTTTTTAAAATGTGCACTGTCACTAGAAGAATCTTTTCTGGTTGAATCCCCAACAACAAATAAAAGAGCAGTGAGAGTTTACTTTTCACACACAGCACAAGGACATTGCAAATATTGGAACACTTTCTGTTCACCTTCAAGTTAGTGGTGTTTACTTACAGTATGCAAATTGAAGCATCCCACAATCCCCTCACATTTCCATTTAACTCTTAGTTCCAGTCAATGTTTTTGTGTTCTGATGTGTTCATTGAACTCAAAGTTTGCTATAACTCATTGAGGTGCAGGATGGAGTCAAGTATTTGGTTTGTTAAGTTGGAATGCTGATGTTAGAAATGGAATACACAGTTAATTAGAGATGGAAATCCCAATGAATCCCAGTAGGTTTTAAATACTGAAAGAGGAAAGTTGGCAAATCTGCATAACCTGCTTCTCACACAATACTTAGTGCAAAAATGGCATGAACTCCTTGTAGTCAGACCAAAACAAACTATTATATAAAGAAGTAGAATTTGATAACAATAAAACGTGGCTTTAAAGTGACATTGACCTGAAGATGCAGACAACACAGCTGTTTGACAAATCAAAAGAATCATGTTGTCTGAAATCAGTCGGCAGTGTCATAGACTGGAGGATTAGGGTCAAATTGTTAATTTCCTCATCAGCTCTCTGGTGATTAAGTTCCTATGCCACTGATTATCAATTTCCAGATGCTTATCTCCAGGCATATTTATAGCTTCAACTTCATCGCAAAACAATTACTGATTCAAACTAATAGAAAACCTACTTGTGGAAATTAAGAATTGGGACCATGATTGACTTTGTAGAGAAATAGTGAAATTGTCTTCTTGGGGAAAGGTTATATTACATTACTCTTACCCCAGTGTGGATCAAATTGAACTAAAAAGTGCTCAGGTCTTTGAATTACATGTTTACAAAGTGAGGGCTTTGAGATCTTGAAACTTTAACATTTGACAGGATTGGTCCGGGATATTTGAACTCACTTATATCATTACGCGAATGATGCTCCCAACTAGCACAACTCCTGCCAGAGAATGTAAACAGAAAAATGTACTGACAACTCTGCTGTGTTAACACAGCATATGGTTGTATTGATTAATCTCTGTTCTTAACTAAAAATCACTTTCACTCGAGTTAAGCAGTGCTTTCTCTCCATCGATCTTTCAGAATTACAGAGAATTGTGAAAGTAGTTTCATTGGTCCAGAACTATACACACAAAATGCTGGAGAAACTCAGCAGGTCAGGCAGCATCTATGGAGGGAAATAAACAGTTGACTCTTCGGGTCAAGATCCTTCATCAGGATCTAATGAAGAATCTTGGCACGAAGCGTCAACTGTTTATTTCCCTCCATGGATGCTGCCTGACCTGCTGAGTTCCTCCAGCACTTCCTATGTATTGCTCCAGATTCCAGCATCTGCAGAAACTCTTGTGTCTTTATTAGCCCAGGTTCTGTAAATTTCAATAATGGTGCTACTGTGAGGATTCCCAACTATTACACCCAGAAATTTAATCAGTGATTACCCACCTTCACCGGGGTGCGCTGTTTTGCACCCTTACCCAGTATAATTTTATAAATCAGTAGTCCTGGCACTGATGTTCTTGTCAAAATTTGGATCATAAAGTGCCAAACTATTTTATGTAATGTGATTCACTTCCCTTCTACATAAAACAATGGAAAATCAGAACATTGCAAACTGCACAACTTTTGATCTTTATGGATCCTCCACATCTGACATGTAGAGGAACCCAAATACTGTCTAATGCTGTCCAATGGATTTTCACTTACACATGCACATCCCCAGTTCCCCAGTCATACAGAAGCAGCCTTCACAACACCCAGGTGGTATGATTATTAAGTTTGCAAAGACAGGTTGTTTAAGGATACAGCAGGACACAGATCAGCTGGAAAGTTGGACATAGCGGTGGAAGACAAGTGTGAGCTAATGCATTTTGCGATAAATACTAACAGGACATATACAGTAAACAGCAGAGAGCTCAGGAGCGTTGACGTACAGAGAGACCTTGTGGTGCAAGTCCATAGCTCCCATAACAATAGAGGGCAGAAGAGGTTCACCAGGATGTTGCCTGGAATGGAGGGCTGTTGTTATAAGGAGAGGCTGGGGTTATTCACACTGGAGAGTAGGAGGGAGAGGGGTGACCTTATAGGAGGTTTATAAAATTATGAGTGTCATAGATAGAATCATTTTTTTATCAGGGCAGAGGAGGCTAGAAAAAGAGGGCACAGACTTAAGGTGAGAGGGGAGAAATTTAAAGCAGATCTGAGGGGTAAGTTTTTCCACATAGAGGGTGTTGAATATCTGGAACAAGAGGAGGTGATGGAGGCAGATACAATTTCAACATTTAAAAGGCATTTTGATCGGTACTTGGATAGGGAAGGCATAGAGGGATAAGCACCTAATGTGGGCAAATAGGCATAACAGATGGCAGGGATGAGGTGTGCTGTAAGGGCCTGGTTCCTGTACTGTATGTTTCTATGATTCAATAGCTTTCATGCCCTGGTTCAGCAGTACCTGAAGGCTCTGCCTGTGGAGTGCAGCGCTGAGAATCCAGCTCATAATGGTCCCCTTGAAGTAATGTACCTACCTGGCCTTCCATTGTCGTTCTCTCACAGCATTTCAAAATTCAATGGAACTTAAAGCAATTATTTTTATTTATAAAAGCTTGCAATATTTCAGCTAGTGTCACATTTCAGTATTTACAAGACTAGTAGTGGGAATGACTGGTCATCTTGAGGAAAGGATAGACTTGTATCTGCTGGAGTTAAGAAGATTGGGAGGGGACTTTATTGGAACATACAAGTTCCTAATGTTTCCTCTTGTGGGAGAATCTAGAATTAGGATCACTGTTTATAAACTAGGGGTCACCCATTTAGACAAAGATGAGATAAAAATCTTCTCTCTTTTGAATTCTCTTCCTCAAAGAAAGGTGGAGGCAAATTCTTTAAATATTTTTTAAAGGCAGAGGTAGACAGATTATTGATAAGAAAAGGAATGAAAGGTTACTGCAGGTAAACAGGAATGAGTAGTTGAGAGATTACGATCAAATCAGCATGATCTTATTAAATGGTGGAGCAGGTTCGAAGGGCCATGTGATCATCTTTTGTTCTTAATTGATGTAATTGTATATGCGTAATGCTGGGATATTGACCTGGGAGAGAATGCTTATATAGAGTTCCCTTCTGCCAGTGTAATTTGAAGGGTTTTGTAGAGCACATTTGTGGTACCTCTCCAATGTTTTCAGGTGCTAGCTGTAGGCAAGCCATGTCTCAGAAGCATATCGGAAGGCTGGGATGACTGCTGCCTGGTAGACCGTGAGCATTGTTCTGGGTCTTATAACTTGATCTTCAAACATTCTTTTTCTTATAGGGCCTAAAGCTATGCTGGTAAACTGAAATCAATGGTGAATTCAATTGCTAATGTCTGCCTTTGCTGAAGGGTGTCACCCAATATATCCTTTGTTCTGTTGATGTTACATGAATTTTCTCATGTACTTCATTGAAGGTTCAGCCTCAAAACATGTGCACACACAAGATTCATTTGGACACTGCAGCTCCACAGCTCTGAGATGGAATGACCTTGGTTCCATAATGGAGGAGACATCAGTTGAACAGTTTCCCATTTGTCATGTGGATTAGCTTCACTCCAACAGGAATTTTGGTGCAGAACTACATCAAGATATTGAAAAAAGTGTTGTGACAAGATTCAGCCTTACTTGACATCAGTCTGCACCGAGCTTAGCTGTGTTGTGGTTGAGGTCATGGTTTGCATGTCATTATGCAGCAGATTTCTAAGAGAAGGACACTCCACATTGCCAAATATCATGGTTAATGCAGCTCTCTGAAATGTAACACTTTGTTCCCTGTTTTATCTTGTTTTCTCTGTTCTCTTTGTTGTGTCTGCAGTTAGACAACCTTGCTCACTGTGCAACTGAAAATAGTCAACAGGATATCCCAAACAGAACAAACTGTCCTATAAAACTTCATGATAAGATGCATATACACATTGACATTTATTAGTACAATACAACATGTTGAACAGAAGTGTACAGTTCTTTACGACAAACACCCCATATCCAATCTACAGATATTTCAATCTGTTATGGGCCATACCACTGACAAAAAATGGAGTTTTAGTTTTAAGTGAGTTACTACGGTAGGGATGCCAGCCTCCAGATTTTTCTTGGAAACTATAAAATGGATAAAGAGAAGGGAATATTTGGCAGGAAGGTAAAAGCAGGTCATGTGATGGAACTTCCATGATTATGGCTGTGCAGGATTGGCAATTCGTAGGGAAGAAAATGTCTATCCATTGCAATTTTGTTGACTTATTCATGGGGTGTGGACACAATTGGAAATGCCAACATCACTAATTGACCCAGTACTGAGGAAGCAGAGAGTAAACCACATTGGTGGGTCTGTTGACACACCAAGGTCAGATTGGATAAGAATGGCAGACTTCCTTCCTTGTAGGATATCAGTGAATCAGGATCAACACAAAAAACACTGGAGGAACTCAGCAACTAAGGCAGCACCTAAGAAAGGAAATGGAGAGTCGACGTTACAGATTGAAACGTAACTGTCCATTTCCCTCCATAGAGTCTGCCTGACCTGCTGAGTTCCTCTAGTGTTTTGTGTGTGGCGGCAGATTCCAGCATCTGGCGTCTCTTGTGTCTCCATTGAATCAGGATGTTTTTGTTCGTGAGAGCCCGATAGTTTCATATAAATGATACCAAGTTAGGCAGACTATTGGTAGCAGAATCGCTAAATTGACATTTTTGCCAATGACACTTCATGTACTGAGCACTGTTTACAGTCAATGCAAACAGCTCTGGAGCAAATTGTGTTGAATCTCCAAGATCAGATCAAAAGGAATGAAGGGTGGAAGACTATATCTATAAATTAAAGCATTGCTTCAAAAAGTATGGGAAAAGAGATCTTAAATGATTGGAGACAGAAGAGACTCCAGATGCTGGAATCCAGAGCAATAAATAAATTGCAGGAGGAACTCAACAGGTCGAGCAGCATCCAAATCCTGATGCACGGTCTCAGCCTGAAACGTTGACCATCCCTCTGTCTCCACAAATGCTGCCTGACCTGTTGAGTTCCTCCAGCTGAAAATGATTGGAAAGATTTGTTAAGATCTTTCCTCCAACATAAACTTTTGGTGCAGACAACAAAAATTCACCCTGGAGTCATATGATTCATATTTGTACATCTGATACCTGTCTTCTTCTGGCAGTCACTATCAAACACATTTTTATCTGTTTGCATGTGTCTGCATGCAATAAAGAAAGTCCATGTGGGATTCAAAGCCACAAACTCTGCCACACTGGCTCACTGCCTGCTCTATTGCATTCAAAAGGTTTGGGGCTTTCAGAAATGTAAATACCACACAGTAGTAACCAGAACATACCTATAGAATCACTCCTGATGTCGGCACCTAAAACTGTGTTTGCACCTTTTTAATTTGTAAGGAAGTTTTCTATGGCTTGAATAATTACATTATCAAGAAAAAGGCCAAAAAAACTTTGGGATATACAAAATATAACAAAATATCACAACAGAGTATACAAAAAATTCCCGACTTTTATTTTGAGCCTTTGGTCTATCAGTTTGAAGAAAAACCATTATTTCACCTCCCTGGTATTTTTGGCAGATTGTCACAGTTGTTAAGGACAGTTACAGTGTTAGAACAAACAAGATTACGAAGTCTGGTACCAGCATCTACTTTCTAACAAATAATTAATATTTTTGTAAGTTTGCATGACCCATTGATCAAGATTTTTAGTTTTGATCCTTGCTGCAAGTTCCTGGAAATGCTCCCCTCGAGCAGGGTCCTCACTCAGAGAAGGCTCTCGTCTGCTCTGCTGCTGAACAGTACCCTGTACTGATAAGAGGGCAGAGCAAGTCCCATGTGATAGGACTGGTCCCAACTTTAGTTCTCTTGTAGCCTCAGGTAATGAAGGTGAGAAAACAGATCAGACTTTGTAGGTAAAGGTACATTCTTTAAAAGCAGCATCATTCTTGAGATTTATCAAGAGATTTTAGAAGGATAAGAATAGGTGGAGGTGGAAATTTTAAAATAGTCTTCTTCCTATTGGGCAGTGCCTTGGGATTGAGGATTATTTCTCCCACTCCGGTTCTATCGGTTCTGAGGAGGCTGATGAAGCCAATGTGGAAACCATCGATTCTGCCCCAGGTTGAGCAGGTGGGGAGGGGGGTAGTTTGTGAGGTGGTGCATTCTTTCTGCTGTCTGGGCTTGTGTGTGCTGTGGATGAATGGACTCAAGGTTTTCAATGAAATCCCGGATTCTCCTCCTACAGAGTGGTTGTGGTCCAGTGATTCCTCCAGGTTGGTAGGGGATGTTACCATTTTTTCCAAGAAGGCTTTGAGAACATCCTTGAATCATCTCTTCTGTCCATCTAATAATTTTTCACTGTGACTGAAGTTCGAATAGAGTACCTGTTTCAGGAGATAAATGCCGGCCATTGGAGCAAATTGAGTGTAATTAGGGGCTTCAATACTGGGGATGTTGGCCTGGGACAGCATACTGATTGCAGGACAGAAGTGGATTCATTTATCCTGCTAATGGATTTGGAGGACTGTCCAGAGACAGTGTTGGTGGTATCTCTCCAATTCTTTGATGTGCTTAATGCATGTCTCAAAGATTTGCAGGGGGATAGGGAACCAGGAGCTCTATGCTGGGTCTGAGGATCTTCAAATTCTCACTTCCTCAGATAGCCAATGGCTGTGCTGGTGCACTAGAGTCAATGATGGACTTCTTCATTAATGTCTGCCTTAGTTGAAAAGAGTTGATATGGGAATTGGTGCATATTTTTCTGGACCCTGTCATGGAGGAAAGGTTCGTGCAGTATGGCAGGTTCGTTGAAGATCTTCGTTTTTTGGATCTTGGGGCCCATCCTCTCACTGAATAAGTCAATGATATATTGAAGCTTGGGTCTGAACATACTTTTTATACAATATTACCCATTTTCTGTAGTAGAGGCAGTGTAAGTTTAATAATTTCCCCATTTGCTTTGTAAATTAGCTCCAATCCAGCAGGAAGCATGCTATAAATGAGATACAGTACTGTGAAGAGAAAGATTGAGAAAAGATCAATTGAAAAGAAAAGATTCGGTCCATTGCAGACCTGTTGGTTTACATCACTGCTTGCTTGCATTTGTAGCACTTGTAAGATGGAGATAAAGTTTTGCAGGCATCTAGATTTCAGAAGGATTCTCCACAGACCATCTCAGTTGATCAAGTGAAAGACTATTGTAAGATTAAAAAGGACCATGTATAATAGTTACTGATGCACCGTGCATAGCTGATGCATGATGATGTGTGGTTGGACTCCACATTGTGATTTGGGGAGCAGGTTTAGAGCCACTGGGAAGAGACAGTTGAGTAAGACTCCAGTGATGGCAAAAAGCAGGGAAACACCTTGTAGTTGCCACAATTGGATTTTACTTCCTTTTTGCAGATCGTCAAAATTTAGGTTTCTCGGAGATTCCCTGGCATGTTCTCCACTTCCCAAATGCGGGAGCTGCAGTTCTGAAGTTGTGTCCAAAATTCCTTTCTGCCAAATTTTAGTGTTTCATTAGGGATATAGCCTGATCCTAGGTCTTGTTGATTTTCTGTTGACATGTACCCTTTTCAACCTCTTGCTGGTCAGAGGTAGTGGTCGGGCTGGACCAGCTGGTTTGCACTGAAATGGAGGAGTGAAAGGCAGAGACAAGGTTGAGTTCTTCTTCCAAATGTTCCATCCAGTGGGTGCTGACTGCCCATCTGCCTTTCGTTCTTGGCTATGAAGAGGAATGGGCCTTTGGGTCTTGTCATCTACACATGATAGTTATCAGTGACTTGCTTGGCCTCCTATACTTTCCACTCACCATCTTTCTTTAGCTCACAAATTTTCTATTGAATCTTGACCTTCAGGTACCTTATAGAACTGTTGCTTTTCCTCTGCAGTGGGTTTTCCAATCCCAGAAAGCCTTGTGTTTGCAGTTCATTAACACCTAGATAGCCTGGCCATTATTATCAAACCAGCTCTGATTTCTGGTAGGGAAGCCAAGAGTCTCTTCACAGATACTAATGATGGTGGACGGCAGGGCAATTGAGACACCATGGATTCTCTGTGATTCCTGTCAGGTCGCAGTCATCAGGTTGTCTGTGAGACGTTGCCAACTAGAGCTATCTTTGTGAGGTCCTTGAGTCAGTCAGGATTGATTTTCTTCCAGCAGTGTTCTGTTGCTGTTGTTGATTTGGGGCGAGGTTGATGGCAGTAACAGAGGAAATTACACAGTCATCAGTCCAACAGTCTGTGGTACCTGTACTGGTGCAAGTGATGCAGCTTCCTTGCAGTCCCTCACTCAGGCAATGACATCAGTTAAGAGGTGCCAGCATTTAGATTGGATGTACTCGGTGGGTCAGGCAGTATCTGTGGAGGGAAATGGATAGTCAATGTTTTGGGTTGAGACCATCCATCTGGACTGGATTTGCTGAGTTTCTCCAGTAGTTTGTCCTTTGATCCAGAGTCCAGCATCTGCTGCCTCGTGTGTCTAGATCGGATGTGTTGCCATGAGGTTTGGTGCTCGTCTCTGATAATAATAGGACGTTAATTATGATAAGACTACTTTGACAGGAGGTGGTGTCTGATGGAACATGGTTCTACTACTCCCTGCTTGCTGGAGGATTGCATTCTTTCTGACACTGGCATTAACATTGCCCAGGAGAATCAGTGCATTGATTGTGGGCCAAGGTTTTTCCAAGGTCCCAGCAGAAGTTCTCCCTGGGTGCCCCAGTGGCCTCCAGGGTTTGGTTTATGTGCTGATGATCACAGCATGTGCTAAAATGCCAGACCTGCCCATTCTTGAAGGTATAGCTCACCCACAAGGGCGTTGTTCCTCTTCTGGTTTGCTGGCCACCGTCCTTGTTTGTTGACCAGGACACCTGCTTCCTATTGCTTCTTACTCAGATCAGCAATGTCAATGTCATTCAAGAGGCTTTATAAGGACTGATATATGTCGGGAAGGAAATGATAAAACAGTTATAGAACATTATGGTTCAGTGTGATCTATGAACCTTAAGTTTCATCTTAAGAATGTAGAAATATCAGGATGTTGTTAGGGTTTCAGGAATATGGAATTATGTGAATATAGCAGGAATTAATTCAAACAAGAACCAATCTTCAGTTCTTAATTTAAATTGCAAACAGTAATCAGTTTGAAGTTAAAAGGATGGCTTTGTAAACAAATATTACTGTCTAGAGAGTTTAGGGTACTGGCCCACAGCAGGAGGCTGGCTGCTCAAGAGACATGGTTTTTCAGAGTGATGTGACCATGAGACAATCTCGTATACGTCAGCCAAAAGTAAGACAATGGGGTTTTGTTAATTGGCCTTCGTCATTATTTTGCATCATTGTGACGGAGTTTAAGGAATCTTGCAGACCAGACTGCTATTGTCACTTCGCACATCAAACACGGTCACAGGGACATTTGCTCTATCAATAGTTGGGATATTTGAGTCTACCACACAACATTAGTTTGGGGTGTCTGGGGTCTCTGCCCTCAGAGGCTTTTAGACCATCCATATGAATTACTTTGTCCCAGCAAAAGTGTTTGAACTTTCAGAGGTGTCTCCCATTGTAGATTTGTAGCTCAATGGAAGCATTGTTAGACCCAAGATATTGAAGTAAATGATGTCATTTTAGCTCTTGAAATTGTAGTAATCGGCTGCTGTTACCTTTGTCCTTAAGAGTATAAAAATGATGTACTTTGAGTTTGGAGGCTCTAGTGAGAGGGTCTCCAGGAGAATGCCTGTGTGTCGTGATGAATTAAGACCATTTATATTAGCTGGCTTCAGTGTCTCTCCAGTGACTCAATTCACAGTCACAACAATGTCTTCTCTGTAAAAAGCACTTGATACCCATGTTGCCTTTTAAGTGCGAGCAAAACGTTTCACAGAACTTTCCCCTCTTATTCACCTTTGGCAAATCAGGGAAATAAAGTAAACTACAATTCCAAAATACTGTAAATAGTACTTAGCCTAGTGCAGCAAGTTTGATGGATTAATGCTATTTACAAATTCTAAATTCTAGGGTTCTATATACTAATGTACAATATAATTCTTTTACGGGTTAAATGTAGAGTATGAACTGCTACTTCAAAAGTTTTTGATTACATAATATAACTTTACTTGCAAAAGATTATTTGTGGCAGTTTTACATAAGCAATTACATTTTACTATCCTTGTATTGAAACCCATTGATGGCATCTTACTTTGAGATCTTTCAGCCCAATATCCCTCCAGAACTCTTAATTCCCTCAATCCTGACCTTTGAATACTCTCCCCACCCTGCTCCCACAGGTGGATATGCCTTCACTTCTTCATGGATTGGAATTCCTCTGCTCACCTCTTTGCCTCTCTACCTCTCTTCTTCCTTTGACTCTCCCTGAAACCTTTAACCCAATTTCTGGTCACTCTCTGCTTATATCTTTCTGTGGTTCAAAAGGCATTATGTTTGATTATATTACTGAAGCACAAAGGAGCTTGCTTCCCTATTTTAAGAACACAACATTTTTCTAAACTGCTTTTGCTGTACATGTGTTCTAAAAGTTTTGAGGGTATTTGCTGAGAGAATGTTTATCCTTGTGGGGGTCCTGAAACTTGGTGCAGAGTTTCAGAATAAGGGGTCACCAAATTTAAAAACAGAGGTAAGGAGGAACTTCTTCTCACAGAAGATCATGAATTTTTTTTGGAGTTCTCTCAGTTACAGTAGATAGATTTTTGAACTTTAGGGGAGTCTAGCCTTATGGGAATCTGGCAAGAAAATGGAATTGAGTTCAAGGTCAGATTAGCTTATTCATTCCATTTCTTATGATCTTATCCTACACTCTTAAAAATCTCCCTCTTGGTTACACAAGATCTTGAAATATGTTGGGATATGAAAGTGGAAGAGCAAAAAAAAACTCTCCCCAAGGCATGAATAACTTGTTCTTAATATGCATTCTTTTTCAATCTTCAGCTGAGATCAGGCTGATTTTAAAGTTTCAAAGCAAGGGAAGAGAAGCCAGGGATTAAATTTTACATGAAAACCATTGATCTGAATGCTGTCTCCTACCTACTATTTAAATTGCACCTTAGCTAGAATCCAGAATATCAAATGGCATCTTAACACATGTGCTGACAAGTACTGGGAGGCAGGAGCCAAGTGGGGATTTGAATCAGACAGTTTACACCAGAATCATACACTCTTAAAATCTAGCTGCAGACATAGGAGATTTTAATTCTGTAAAGATGAAGTAAACACATGTCTCAGGTGTGTTTTGTCTAAGTGAAGAATGCCAGTAACTAAATGGGCTTGAATAAAGTATAAAAATGGGACAAAATGAAAAAGAAACTGAACGGAGAATTATATTGGAAAATAGTTACTGCACCTTCATGCAAATGATTGACAAACAAAATAATTCTGAAACATAATTGTTCATGGAAACTAAACTTTCAAAAAGCTGCAAAGTCTGTAATAACTGTAGTCTAAGATATCTTTATTAGTCACATGTACGTCGAAACACACAGTGAAATACATCTTTTTGCATAGAGTGTTCTGGGGGCAGCCCACAAGTGTCGCCATGTTTCCGGCACCAGCATAGCATGCCCACAACTTCCTAACCCGTACGTCTTTGGAACATGGGAGGAAACCGGAGCACCCAGAGGAAACCCACACAGACACAGGAAGAACATACAAACTCCTTACAGACAGCGCCGGGAATTGAACCCAAGTCGCTGGTGCTGTAATAGCATTATGCTAACCGCTACACTACCATGTGTGTTGCTCTAGATTCCAGCATCTGCAGTATCTTGTGTCTCCAACCTTTGAAAGTTCCTGTGTACTGTCTTCGAAATTTGCCTCGGCCCTATTTAGCAGTCCGACCTTTTTCTAGAAGTATTTTGAAACTAATAGAATTATTGTCGCTGGTTCTAAAGTGCCTCCCCACTGACACTTCAGTCACTTGCCCTGCCTCACTTCCCATTAGGTCAAATGTTGTCCATTCTCTGGTAGGCCATCTACATACTGAGAAAACTTACCTGGACACATCTAGCAAATTCCACCCCATCCAAGCCTTTTGCACTATAGCGGTCCCAATCAATGAGGGAAGTTGAAATTACCCACTATTACAGCCCTATTATTCTTACAGCTATCTCCCCGCACATTTGATCCTTTAATTCCTGTGGACTATTTGGGGGGGATGGGGGTTTAACGAACAAACCTATACAGTAGTACAATCCCATCAAAGTGATCATCTTCTTATTTCCAAGTTCCACTAATAGAGCCTCACTGGACAATCCTTTAGGAATATCCCAAATACTTCAGTGATGTTCTCCCAAATCAAAAGCACAACTTCCCCCTTCTTTCTTCTCTCCACCTCTATCAGAATCAGGTTATCACTGAGTTGTCATGAAATTTATTGTTTTGCAGCAGCAGTACAGTGCAAAGAAAATTACAAAATAGGGCCAAAGGGAATTATGGGGTAGTGTTCATGGACCATTCGGAAATCTAAAGGTAGAGGGGAAGGAGCTGTCCCTGAATCACTGAGTGTGGGTCTTCAGGCTCCTGTACCTCCTCCCCGATGGTAGTAGTAAGAACGCATGTCCAAGACAGTGAAGGTCCTTAGTGATGCATGCTACCTTTTGGTACCGCAGGACATTGAGCTGCCCTCCCTCAACCAGGTTTCTGTTATGGCTATAATATCCCAGCCCCATCAGGCTTCTTGCATTAAAATAAATGCAGTTTAGTCTACATCACTTGAAAAAAATTAACAGGTTCTGATAATAAAATACAAACACATGATTTACGGTTTCATCAAAAACTGAAGATACATATTGGAACACAGCTGTTACTCTGCTGGTTTATAGCTGTGATTGCAATACAAACAACATATAAAGAGCTCCTTCACAGAAATTATTTCAGCCCCTTTAGAGAGGTGCATCATTTTGTTTTTATGGCCTTGAATTTATCGTCTCCTTGTTGAAATAGTAAACTTTTAATGCAACCCAAGCTCAGCAATTGAAACAATCAAAAGTCAAAAGCAAAGCATGCATTTAAGTAACACCTTTTCATCCTTTCAGAATGATGTAAAGTCCTGAACAGCCAAAAATTTTGAAATGCAGTTCCTGTTGTAATGCAATGGGAATAATATGGTTATTTTCAACAGAACCTTAGATTTGCTGCTCAGACTAAGCCTCCATCAGACTAAATATTCATCTATGTGATGAAAATTATGTTCCATCTCATTCTTTTTACTGTTTCTCCTTTTAAATACTGCTCCTTTGCTTACCATGGAAACAACTTAATGCCACAATAAATATATTGCGATGTCACCAGGCACAAGATGATATCATTATATACCTGAATGTACACCATGAACAGCTGGTCCCAGCCAAGAGACCCTAAAACAAACCTTTGCCAAACCTTTCTCTGTTTGTTTTAAATATACAATGCAATTACACGGGAAAAATATCAGCACAACATTCAACAATCGGATTGTAATGTAAATTTCCTGTAGCTCTTTAGTTCATCAGGATCCTTGAAATGTGTATCTATATTAAGGCATTATTTTAGGGGAGGATATGAGAGCTTTACTTTGTTTCTTTTAACACGTGGTCCCTGACTCATAGGTACCCGATTTCAAAATTGTTGCAAGTTTTATTTTCCTTCCAATTGTCTCCCTTTTCCCCCGCGTGCAGCTCTTGTGGTTCTGCCACATACCAGAGGTGACCATTCTTCGTGGATGGAGTTCAGTGAGTGATAGTCTTCATGGCAAGAACAACACTGGATTTTGCATGCACATCTGGAGCCCTGTTACCAGGACTGGGAACCTTAGACTTGTTTTCACCTTCCACATATAGGGGAGATGAATAGAGTGTTGAGACTGCCACCACTCTGTTGTTAGAAATTAACCAATTCAGCATAAACAAGACCTACAACCTGATTGAAATGAATTGAACGAACTCCTTTAATATTCCAATTATTATCCTCAAGATGCCTTGCTGACCAGATGAGATCAAGCACAAGTGACCCAGGTTGAATCCTGACCTCTGGTGCTATCTGTGTGGAATTTGCACGTTCGGGATGTGACCACATGGGTTTCCTCCGATGTTTTGGTTTCCTCCCACATCCCAAAGATGTTGGTAGGTTAATCAGCCACTGTAAATTTCCCCTAGTGTTGGTGCATGGTTGAGTTGATGGGGAAGTGGGGATAATAGGTTACAGGGGAGATTAATGGGGGAAAACGGGATTTTGTTGTGAGTCAGCATTGACTCGACTGACTGAAGAACCTCCTTCTATAATCGAAGAGTCAGAGAGTTATACTGCATGGACACAGGCCTTCTTCCAGCCTATATAGTCACAGGGAGAATGTGCAAACACCACACAGTCAGTACCTGAGATCAGGGTAAAGCCCGGGCCATGGGAGCTGTGAGGCAGCTGTTCTAACAGCTGCACTACTGTGCTGCCCCTGCACCACTCCTAATGGAAATACGGAAAATAGCTAATAGAGTGGACCAAATGGTTGATCAAAAACTTATCATTCAATACTCCTCAACTCAATCGTCATCTCAGCCTTAAGATGAATTTATTGAAATTTGAACCCAATGGATTTGCTTGCATATAGAGCTAGAAACAACAATTCCCCTTAGTCTTGGAAAGTTGCTTGAAAATGCTTTGCAGAGTTGATGTGTACTTGTTGTGTTCGCCTACTGACTAGACAGTCAGGCATGAGGATTATCAATGCTGTGTGATGAACTTGCAAACATAACTATAACTGCCTAAAAACTGGTTTGCACTTATTTTTTCCGTGCTAAAACTTAGCTGCAGCTGGCACTAATGCTTATGTGGGGTTCCCCATGAAGAAATCACAAAGTTGGTCAAAATCTAGCTTGTAACAGCATTAAGATGGTTTAAACCTGAAACAAGAGCTAAAATGGGACCGGTACAAATCTTGATGAGACCCTACTTAATTCCACCCATCTCCAACATGTTGTTGTACTCAGAGAGGGGAATCAGCCCTTAAACACGCACTCCTTATGATAGTCACACAGCAGCAATACACACTTGCAGACACAAGAGGCTGCAGATGCTGGAATCTGGAGCAACTAACAATCGGCTGGAGGATCTCAGAGGGTCGAGCAGCATCTATTGGAGGGAAGGATTGTCAATGTTTTGGGTCGAAACCCTGCATCAGGATACTGTCCTCCAGTAGATTGTTTGTAGCAATACAAACTTTACTGCTATGAAGGAGGAAGAGAGTGTAGCGGAGAGAGAGGCAGTTCCAACATTCAATCAATGAGACAGACAAACCCTGGTTAATGAAATATATGTCAAGCGTAAGGACCTGTGTGCCTGTGAGACCTGGAAATCTGCCATGAGAAGAGCCTGGCAGGAAGTGTGTGATAGTCTTCTCCAGGAGTGAGAATTTCAACCTCTCACAAGATTGGTCAAGGTGGCCTTCACACCACTGCTTACACTTGCAGAGTGGAGTTCAACTCAGAAGATATATTTTAGGCAGAGGCAAGGTGCCACTCTTCAGGAAATACTGATGCATTATCTGGACCTCCAAGTTGATTATTGATATTCTATGTTGGTGCTACATTACTTGAGTTTGAAGTTATGTTGTCAATAAACTTGCATACAAAACATGGCTTGAAGTAGCCACCAGACAACATGTCTGTGAGGAATACAGTGATGGTTATGGTTATCTGTCCTCAACCAGAAAAGATGCGTACTGTAGGTTTAGATAATGAGTATCAATGAATCCCATTGTACACAAACCACTTGTCCCCCCCAACCCAACCCAGAATCTGCAAATGATGAACGTGCATCTCTGGACAGAAGTGTTGACATTTCAGAACAAGTAATTCTTCTCTAAAGATCCATCCCTCCAGGCAGTGCCAACTACCCCAGGATGGAAGAGTCTTGGGTGCTTCCTGGAAACATGGCATTCACTGGGAGCATGACTAAAGGTCTTCCAGTAGAATGACATGCATCTCACTGATGACAATCTTGGAAAACCCCAGCCTGAGAGTACATTGTTCATTGGAGAGCTCTATGGAGGATGTGATATCCCTAAAGACAACCCCAAAAAAGGGAACAGGGTACTTGTGATAAGGACTGTTCCACAAGGATTGATGGTGGGACCCTTGCCGTTTATAATATATGTGAATCATTTGAATGTGGATGCAGATTGCATGATCAGTAAGTTTGCAGATGGCATGAAGATTGGTAAGAGCTCTTGATAGTGTGGAGGGTACTCTTAGGCTACAGGGTGATATCAATGTGTTGGTGAAATGGGCTGAAAAAATGGCAGATGAAGTTTAATCCTGATAAATATGAGATGATGCATTTTGGGATTACTAACAAAGCTGGTATATACACCATGAATGGTAGGGTCTTAGGGAGTACTGAGGACCATCACAACCTTGGTGTACAAGTTCAAAGATCCTTAAAGATGACAGCACGAGTAGATAACAAGGCAAGTGGGCGTTATTCAGTCAGGACATTAATACAAGAGTAGGGAGGTTATACCCCAACTTTATAAAACAATGGTCAGACCTCAGCTGGAACACTGCGTGCAGTTCTGGTCACCACACTAGAGTAAAGATGTGATATCACTGGAGAGGATGCAGAGGAAACTCACCAGGATGTTGCCTGGGATGGAACATTTCAGTTATGAGGAGAAACTGGGGAGGCTGGGTTGATTGTCCCTGGATCAGAGGAGGTTAGAGGAGACAAAATTGAGGTGAATAAAATTATGAGGGGTGTAGATAGGGTAGATTGCAGGAACCTTTTCCCCAGAGAGGCAGATAAAATGAGAGGACATAGATTTAGGGTAAGGAGTAAGAGATTTAGAGCGGATCCGAGGGGAACCTTTTACACCCAAAGAGCGAAGAGTAGCTGGAATATACTGGCTGAGGGAGTGGTGGAAGCAGTATTTAAGGTCCAGATAAGCACTTGAATCACCTGGGCACAGAAGACTATGGACCAAGTGCTGGAAGATAGGATGAACACAGTTGGGTGCCCACTGGTCAGTATGAGTCTGGTGGGCTGAATGGCCTGTTTCCATGCAGTATGGCTGTGTACAAAAGAAAAAAGGAAGGTAAAAGGCAGACAGATGAGAGGCAAAGTGGAATAATGTGTTTCAATGTAAACCTTCTGTCCTCAGTCAAAAACGTCTCCAAGTATTTTTACATCTACATCAACAGTGCTGAGGTCAAGAGGGTTGAGAGCTTCAAGTTCCTTGGAGTGAACGTAACCAATATCTTGTCCTGGTCCAACCATGTAGATGCCACAGCCAAGGAAGCGCACCAGCATTTATACTTCCTCGGGAAGATAAAGAAATTTGGCATGCGCCCTTTGACCCTCATCAATTTTTCTTGATGCACCATATAAAGTATCCTATCCGGATGTATCATGGCTTGGTACGGCAACTGCCCTGCCCGTAACTGCAAGAAATTGCAGAGAGTTGTGGACACAGCTCAGCATATCACGGAAACCAGCATCCCCTCCATGGACTCTTATCTACACTTCTCGCTGCCTCAGTAAAGCAGCCAGCATAATCAAAGACCCCACCCACCCTGGACATTCTCTCTTCTCCCCCCTCGCATCGGGCAGAAGATTTAAAAGCCTGAAGGCACGTACCACCAGGCTCAAGAACAGCTTCTATCCTGCTGTTAGAAGATGATTGAACGGTTCTCTAGTACAATAAGATGGACTCTTGACCTCACAACCTACCTCATTATGACCTTGCACCTTACTGTCTACCTGCACTGCACTTTCTCCGTAGCTGTTACACTTTATTCTGCATTCGGTTATTGTTTTACCTTGTACTACCTCGATGCACTGTGTAATGAATTGATCTGTACTAACGGTACGCAAAACAAGTTTTTCACTGTACCTTGGTACATGTGACAATAATAAACCAATTCCAATTCAAATTTTCCAGTTTAAGAATTCCATCAGATGCAATCCTTTTGCCTTACATTAAAATGTGCAGCCCAGAAAGTCCACTTAGCTCAACCTCCTGCCACCCCAGTTCATTTAATCCATCAACATATCCATTTGATCAGTTCTCCCTTGTATTTATTTAGTTTTGCAAAAAATGTATCAATGGTATTTGCCTCAAATATGGTAGCAAGCAATACATTCTCACTTCTGGTTAAAGAAGTTCCTCTTGAATTCATTCTGTTTCCACTTGCCTTTGCTACCTTTAAGAGGTTGCAAAGTTGCTGAATAGACATCAGTTAATTAGATCTGATCAACTGTTGTGGGTTACCATCCATGTAAAGAAGGAGTAGGCATGAATCATGACAGCAAAATCTTTTCTGACCTATTTGTGAATTGTTGATGTTAATGGATTCTAAGAATAATTTGACAAAGAACAACTATAATTATCAAGTCATTCTGGAACTTACCATTATAAAATTGGTTGTGTGTATGCATCGTCAGCCATCTCAGCTATATTATGGGAGGGGTTGCATTTAACTAGGAACTGTCCCAAGGGCAGAAATACCTTAAATAGTTTCATGACAAAAGATACTTACGTCTGAAGTAGAATAGTAATACCATCATATGCATGCTGCTGGAAATATTATTTACATTGTAATATGCAATTAGTTTAATGTTGAAGTTATATATTGTGTTGATGAAAAGGCACAAGCTATTTTGACATCACAATATGGTAGAACGCAAGAGCTTACTGCAAGTTTTGGTTGTATTGTCCTGGACTTCGTGGTGGCAATGATGGAGATACCATTGGTATTCACCTACTTGACCCATGGACCTGAGAGCACCTTTGGGATTTTGCATGTGCATCATTTATTGCAGAAATCCTTCAGATGCCATTGATAATTCAGTGCCGGTGGTGTTTGAAGTGTTCTCCACTGCAATCAAAGTCACTGAACAGGATGTTTATTTATAGTGTATAAACTGCACCTCAGTGAATTACCATAGAGAGATACAGCATGGAAACAGACTCTTTGGCTACCGAGTCTGTGCCAAACGTCACCCATTTACACTAATCTTACATTAATCCCACATCTTTTTCTCTTCTTCCCACATTCCCATTAACTCCCCCCAGATTCTACCACTCACCTATATACAAGGGGCAATTTATGGAGTCCAAATAACCTTCCAACCAGCACATTTCTTAGGATGTGGGAGGAAACCAGAGCACCCAAAAGAAACCCATGTGATCACAAGGAGAAGGTGCAAACTTGACACAGACTCCACCCAGGGACAGGATTGAGAAAGGGTTTCTGTCACTGCAAAGGCAGTGGCTCTACTAACTGTGCCATTGTGCCATCCCACTCACCTGAAGTTCTCACATGAGGTCCAAGATAGCTTTGAGTAATGCATAAAACAATAGATACCATTTAGCAAACTATCTGACCCTAAAATGATGAGTACATCATAGTATCCTCATATCGAAGTTACAAAATAAGGAGCTATACAATAAAATTCTGAAATTTATGATATCTTACTATCAATTTTTGTTAAGAACTCAACATAAAAGTTAATTAAAAATTGGTTTGTAGCATACTGTCACTGAGAATGCTTTGATATGGTTGATAGTATCACACCAGAAATACCTGCAACTTATGCCTCACACAACAGGAAAGGGGAAGTTCTCCCCACAAAGATCTCGAGATATTTGTGGGAAGCTGACCCCTCCCCCAGTTTAATGGTGAGCAGCATTGCTTCACCACTGAAAACACATCCAGGGCCATTGTTTCTCAGTTGTGTTTCAAAAATATGACTTCGAAAGTTATCTCATACCTATTTTGAAGCCTTCATTTCATGCATTCTCATCACCTGTCATTTTAATATAAGCTAATATTTTAAAGATGGCAAACCTTCTATAAGATTAGCATCACTTAACATCTTGAATTTGTATTTCAATTCCAATGCCACAGATGTTAATTTATAAAGATAGAGCAAATTACAAAATACAGTTCAGAAAAATTTGCAAAACACCGATAAATCAATGTGGACATTTATAAATGGTTGGAATTGTAAGATGCAAGTTCAAAATTATAACACTAATGGAGGAATTTCATGCTTTCAATAGGATTTGACATTGTGTTGCAAATCACTACATTGCAATCTCCTTAATGAATAAATTAATATTGTTTTACATTACATGAATTGTTCATTTGCCTAGGTGTTTGGAGAATTTATGTTGCTGAAACTACCACAGAATTCACAATTGCTTCCAATAAAAGAAAATTTTGCATTTATATAGCACTTTCCACGACCTTGGGCAACCCCAAAGTGATCTTTACAGCCAATGGAAGAAACATCTACATCTACATATTGGCCTAATGCAGTTTCCATTCTTTGCAATCCTACACTGTTCAGCTTTCAGTGACCATGAAGGCAGCTTCCACACTTCCTTCAAGTTAATTTCTTTCTTTAACAATTGTTCAAGATTTTTCAAGCAGTCATTTTCGACAGTACAAAAAAGCGGCCCATTTAGCTTTTCAATTATTAGACATCACTAGATTCAGTCCAACACAGGTTGACTAGAAGTAAACATGACTGTCTCTCCCCACTTTCAGGTTCATAAAGAACTCTGTCTCAAGTTAGTTAGTTCACCAGAGGGTGTTCACTGACCTGTCTGACCCTGCTGAAAACTGAAGGATTATGGATCAGCTTGTATGGTGACTGGTTCAGAATCGTCAGCTTCAAATCCCAATGAAAGAAAAATGCAGCTTTTAATAATTTACCAGCAGCTGGGATTATGCTCCAAACTGCTATGCAATGTGAATTAGTGTTCGAACAAGTATTTATTTCACTTTTCTTTGTCAGCAACTTTAATGCAGTAAAACCTTGCAACCTGCATTCTGCAATTTACTCATTTTTATAAATGAATGTTTGTGACATTGGAAATGAAATACAAATTTAAGATGTTAAGTGATGTTAACCTTATGGAAGGATGTCACCTTTAATAGATTAGCTTATATCAAAATGGCAGGTGAAAGGAATACATATCATATTGCCAGACAAAATGTAACACCAAGCTGCATAAAAATGTATTCAGATTGATTAAAGAAATAGGCTATAATGTGGAGTTTGTGGGAAGAAAAAGAGAGGGGCGAAGATGTCAAGGGAGGAATCCCAAAGGCGTGGTGGAGGGAGAAACCATTACTTTTATAATGTACTTGGATGTGTTCTTGATAAACTGCAAACTCAAAGCCTATGGATCACACGCTGGTAAGTAGATAAGGATGGTCAGCACTTCCTCAGCCAGTATAGTCAAGATCAGTGAAGGACAGATCCAGGAGGATGTCGGGGTAAGGATGAGGCAATGGAAGGATTTGCAAATAAAGGGGAGAGCATTAAAGCTGAGGCATTGTTAAACTGAGAGTCAACAGAGACCAACATACATAGAAATGATGGTAAAATAGCACGTGGTACCAACTAGGATGGGACAGTTGAGGGTACAAAGAAGGAGGGCTAGGCAGGAAGTCAGTGGTCAAGTCTAAAGGCAACAGAAGTATGGATGAACGTTTCAGCAATAGCTCAGCTGAGACAGTGGTGGCGACGGACAGCTTTGAGAAAGAGCAAGAGGCAGAAAACATTGGTAGGTATTATTTATTGGCCATCAAATAGTAGTTTATAGGACTGGGTAAAGCATAAATCAGTAAATTAGGGATGCATGTAACAGGAGTAGTAATCACGAATGACTTTAATGTGGACAAGTCAAATGAGCACTAAAAAGGTGGCTGAATCATAGAAGGTGAACCATCATGAGTTGGTTTTCTAGATCAGTGTGTTGAGGAACCAACTAGAGTGAAGACTATTTTGGACCTCGTATTGTGCAATGAGAGGGAGAGGGGATAATGACCATCATGGGATAGAATCTTACACTCAGATTGAAACTGATGCAGTTCAATATGAATCTAGGATCTTAACTGTTAACAAAAAGAAACAATGAAGATATGAGGGAAATGTTGATTGCAAAACTACATTGAAAGGTTTAACCACGAGCAGGCAATAACTAGCATTTTAAAAAATGCATACATTTCTCTAAGACAAAAAAAAATAAAGAGGAAAAGTGATTCATCTGTGGCTGACAAGAAAAATTAAAGATGGCAATAAATCAAAGGAAGCGGCCTATAAGATTGCCAAAAGTTACAGAAGGCGTGAGGTTGGGAGCATTTTAGAACTCAGTTAAGAGGGACCAGGAAATTCATTAAAAGAAAGAGGCAAGATAGAAAATAACAGTGGACTGGACAGAAACATAAAGATGGACCATAAAAGCTTCCCACATATCCAAGAAGAAAGAGAGTAGTAAGTCATTTACAAGAGTAAGTCATTTATAATAAGCAAATGGTGGATGAATTTAATGACTATTTTGTGTCCGTCTTCATGGAATACACAAGAAGCACACCAGAAATAGAGAACTATGGGCCTATCAAGGAAGAGGATCTGAAGGAAATAAGTATTCGTCAAAAAAATACCTTGGTGAGCTTGAAAGATGATAAATCCCAAAGACCTGATGTTCTACATCCCAACATTCTGAAAAAGGTGGTCATGAAATGAACGTTTTGGTTATTATCTTCCAAAATTCTATAGATTGGAGGACAACAAATATGACCACACTACCTGAGGGAGAGAGAGAGGAGACGGGCACTATTGACTTGTTAACCTAATATCAGGGTAAATATTGGAATCCAAAATGAAGGATGTAATAACAGAAAAGCTGGAAAAGAATAATAGGAGTAGTAGAATCAGCATGCATTTGTGAAAGAAAAATCATGTTTGACTAAACTTCTGAAGTTTTTTTAGGATGTGGCTAGTAAAATGGATAAGGGGAAACAGTGGATGTGGTGTATTTAGACTTGTAGAAGACCTTTGATAAGGTGCCACAAAAGAAGGTTGGTCAATGAGTTTCGCACACACAGAATTGGGAGGCAAAAATACTAACATGGATTATTGGACAGAAAGCAAAGAATGGGAATTAATGGGTCTTCGGGTTGGCAATTTGTGACTGATGGGACACCACAGGGTCAGTGCTTGGGCTTCAGCTATTAGAAATCTTTGCATAAAAGTCCACACGTATCTCCTAAGAGCTTAAATACAAATTACACTGCAATGGCTGGAAGATATTTAAATCACTATTCAGATCATATTATTGTTAAGAATGCATATAAATATATCAGATCATGATGCCTTCTGAAACCAAATGATTTGCTGCTACTCCATTTCTCAATTCACACAGGAAGAATGGTCAGTTCCATGAATTGGCAGGTTGCCAGCAATGAATAATGAATCAGATCCAATCATGAATCACTACCTGCAGCAGAGAAGTAAAGATGGGTTGGGCATTACTTTCATATAAACGCATAATATTTCCCCACCACTCGTATATAGGTGATGGATACATAACTAAGTAGCTTAGGTAACACAGGTAGTTGAGGCAGAACTAATCCAGAAAAATAGTGAAATTATAATAGTGTGAAATCACAACAGTAACTAAATCATTTTGTACAGTACATTCTCACTTTGTATGCAGTGGAGCTTTCAAAACTAAAATAAATATATTTTGGCTTTCTTTTTTTGCTCAGTAAGATCTTATCTGATCCAGGCGGGCAGGATCAGGGATGAATTTCTGGTGTGCAATGGGTAATTCAGAGAGGTGGGGAAGGGGCAGAAACATGGTTGTGTGGACACTTTCCATCAAAGCCTTAAGCACTGGGGCATGCACGTGGGTTACAGTTGGACTGCTTTTGGAGGAATGCACAAACTGGTCCGAAATATAATGGAGGAAATGTGTGTAAACCACATACACACTCTGATTTCTCCCCCCACCCCCCTTCCCCCCCCCCCCAGAGGTGTTCACATCCCTGAGGGCCCCTCACCTCTTATGCACAGCCGTGCCTTTGTGAATATTGGGTGAGAGGTGGATCAGAATTGCTTTGATGACGACATGGTCGAATATCCCACTGAACAGATGTTCCCTGATAAGAGTGCCATTCTCACGTTCAAATAGCCTGCCACCCCCTGTTGCCTAAATTCAATAATCCACTCTAAAGTGGAGCTACTAGTTTCTCTCTGTCATCAGCAGTCCAGCAATCTACTCTTCATGAAAGAAAGGAGGTGCGTTTCCAACAAAGGATGTCACCTTTCTAACCCTAACACTGTGGAGCATCTTAGGATGCTTTTCTTACATTGGCGGCACTATAAGAATGCAATTTGTTGTAATAAATCTCATTCCTGGCAAGATTTGAGTGAATGGTTCACGGAGTAAATTAGATCGAATATTTCTTCAGATCTTCAAGCTGATGCCAGGAACAGGAGGATGGGGTAATGTTCTGATGCACCATTTGCCCTCCAGATTATATGAACAAATCGTATGTTTCAAAGCTAATCGCACCTAAAAATAATGGCAACTACCCCTCCAAGTCTCCCCATCTGGGCACCAGGTCGCTCCGCGTAACTGGAGTTAGGCAGGGCCTGTGCAAAGTAGAGTCTGCAAAGACAAATATGCAACACCACCCATCCCCCACCACAAAAAAAATCTGCAGAGGAATTCTTTGATGATAAGGTCTTTATCCTATTATAGCAGAACACAGCTTAAGCAAAATGGAGCTGTTGGCGAAGTTCAGTCACAATGGGCTCGGCGCTCGAGTCCGCAGAGCCGACCTTGGGTTACAGGTGTCCAATGCATCTCCGAGACCAGCGCTCACCTGCAACCCCCCGATTACAGCGGGCAAATGTTATACGGAGCTCTGGCAGGGCGAAGGGGGCCGAAGGGTGGGGGGAACGACAAAATTCCTCCCACTTTCTCTGAGAGTTGGCGCTGTCTCGTTAACCATTTCGCGGCCGCGCCAGCATACAACACATTTCATTCTCTTCTGCAAAAGAAACTGGCGTCAGCCGCAGAGTGGCTGTGGGCGCATCAGAAGCTGCGGTAAAGTGGTGTGCAGTATTCGGAAACCCCACGGTACCAATGAATGGAAGGGAACCGACACCGCACTTCTCCAATTTCTGTCTGGGAAACCGCATGTCTTAAACGCTCCCTCGCTCTATTACCTCTCTCTAAACTGCCGTGCAAGTGAAAGCAAAACACACAAGATGTGTTTTCCCACGAAACGACCGCCCCGAAACGCTTCAGCGTGATCCGGGACGTCCTGAGAGGACTCCGTACAAGGTGCGACAATTGAAAGGAACTCCAATAGGGGGGAAAAAAAGTTTTGCAAAGAACAGACGCTGTATAATCCAAGTCTGACCATTCTGTCAAACAAAAACTAAAGACGGCGGCGCCTGTGTGGGGCTGGAGGGTTTTGTTTTAAACATAAAGAAACAAAACTTGAAGGAATTTACAACAGACCCACCACCGACTGCTCCCACCCGCTGAAATCGTTTACGTTTCGAGCTCCAAACAGCAGCAACAAATGGTTTACTAGAGTAAAACAAGGCATGCACATTACATTGTATAAAACTGACACCCCCACCCCCCACTCTAATCGCTACAGCGAGCCGGGACTGTGCTCCGCTCCAGCGGCTTTGGACATGTAATACGCCTTTATGTTATAATGAAAGTTAAAACAAGCCGAGGTGATTCAGCCCACAGGCAATAAAATTCTTCCTTTAAATCTCAACGACCAGCTCACTAGTTCCGCCGGTCGTTCCTACTTTCACATTTCACCTGTTGTATACAAGAACTATCCCGTCCCGTAAAAGACAGGCAAACCTTATCTCCGCTCTCGCTTGCGATCTCCACAATGCACTTACAGGTAGCGATCCTGGTTTTTCAGCTGTCGATGCAAAGCCACCGAATATCCGAAGTAGCTGCCGGCTGGACCCTTCTTAATAATGGGGTTCGTCACATCGATGTTAAAAGCAGAAGAGATCGCCACGGCGGCTGACAGGACAAAGTAAAGCCCAGACTGAAACTGACGGGCTGCACAAGGCGCCATGTCTATCTCAAAGGCAGTGTTAGTTACAGTTGCTCGGTGATCCTGTGAGTTCCCCGTCTCTCCCTCCAGCTCCTCCACACCCTGTACACGCCTGTCCTTCAAAACCTGCGCACGGAGCAGACTGCTCTTCCGGACACAGTTACATACCCTCTGCACTTCGCGGGTCTTAAACCGCCCCGAGCGAGCATCGCTCACGTTTGACTCATTTCCTCACGAACTCAAGAAGACGGTCAAAGATCGCTCCGGCTGTCAGGTTGCTCGGGAAGCCATGATTTTAATTTCTCCTTGTTCAGCCCATTGGATCGTGGACTGGGCGACAATTCGATGCAATTGTTGGAAGGTCCTCAGCTAGAAATTGGGCTTCTACACAAATGATTGAAATAACCTGATTATGGATCCACTGACTGGAACTACAGAAACTGACGGAGATGGTTCATTTTAGGAGTGAGCATAAATCTACGACATCAAAGATTAAAATAAACTTTTCCTTTTTTGGCTTTTTAATGCACTGTTTCATTGATGCATCACAGGGAATGAGCAAACAATATTTGCCTCTGAGCTACCTGGAGGTATTAGTACAGATGATAGCTCAGCAAGACAAAAATTGAGTGGGGTGGGGGTAGGGTGGTGTGTGGTGGTGATGAAGAGGATCTGGTTCTCCCCACCTCCCCGTAAACTCAGAGTCATATACAACATGGAAGCAGGCCCTTCGGCCCAACCAATCTATGCCGACCAAGATGCCCATCTCATCAAGTCCCGTTTGGCCCATATCCCTTTAACCCTTTCTTATCCATGTACTTGCCCATGTGTCTTTTAAATGTTGTTAATGTACCTGCCTCAACCACTTCCTCTGGCAGTTCGTTCCATATTCGGACCACAGCTGCAGAAAAATGGTTGCATCTCAAATTCCTATTAAACCTTTCCCTTCTCATCCTAAGCCTATGCCCTCTAGTTCTTGATTCCCCATCCTTGGGAAACAGACTGTGTGCATTCACCCTATCTATGCCTCTCATGATTTTATACACCTCTATAAGATCACCCCTCATTTTCCTTTGCTACAGTGAATGAAGTCCCAGCCTTCTCAACCCCTCTCTGTAACTCAGTCCCTTAAGTCCTGGCAACATCCTCGTATGTTTTATCTGCACTCTTTCCAGCTTAACGGCATCTTTCCTATAGCAGGGTGACCAAAACTGAACACAGCAATCCAATTATGGCCTCACCAATGTCGTGTACAACTGCAACCTAACATCCCAACTTCTGTACTCAATGCCCAGACTGATGAAGGCCAGCTCATATTTTAAGCATGCAATTTAGAGATGCTGTTAATTAAAATCACTGATGACAGCCTACATGAATGTGACAAAGATGACTTATTCCTCCTCTTGTTTCTGGACTGTCTGTATCTTTCACTCATTTACTATGCCATCCTCTCCTCCACCTCTCCACCTTCACTCAAATTGCTGGAGCTTCACTCATCCATCCAGCCTTGGTCAGAGACTCACCAACAATGGCTTGTCTTCCCACATCCCAGCGACCCAGGCACAAACCTGACCTCTGGTGCTGTCTGTGTGGCATTCGCATGCACTCCCCCAGGTGCTCTGTATTCCTCCTACATCTCAAAGACCTGTGGGTTGGTGGGTGAATTGATCACTGTAAATTGCCCCTAGCATGCAGGCAAGTGGTAAAATATTGAGGGAATTGAGAGTATTGTGAGGAGAATAAGATGAAATTAATGTACAATTAGTGTAAGTGGGTGCTTGATGGTCAACACTCACTCTGTCAGCTGAAGGGCCTGTTTCAATTAAGTTAGATATAATCACCATACCCTCATTGTCACTGGGTTTTCCTGCCCAATAACTAGGGTGACCATTTTTCTTCATATGGGACACCTGTTTTCAAAGATTGGGAAGATGCACTTCAACTGAACTCCCACCTCCAATCAATCTCCATGTCCGCATTAAGTGAAATTGTTGAAAAAAAACACAGAAACGAAGGTTAAACATTCCAGGTGTCTTCAAAGTGTTAAAAAAAAACTAATCGTTGTGATATATTATTAAGTACTTATTATTAAGTAAAATAAAACATGGAAATACTTCCAATGAAGCAGCAATTGCACTTTCGAATGGCCTGCCCTCCCGCTGTTGTGCTTTCTGCAGTGCGATGCCTCCAGTGGATTGCATTTTCTTCAGAAACAAACTTTATAAGGCTCATTTGTCTTTCAACAGTTTATCATGGAAGGTTGCACAGTCAAGGTCAAAATTTACCTGTGCAAACAAAATAGCCTTCAATGTCAAAACACAGAGTTGTGTATTTAAAGACTTGTTCAACAGGGACTGAGCTGCCAGGTGGATACAATATGAACTCAATTACTCTTGCCAGATCTGAGTATTCCATTGCACTTTTCTCCATCTCTGCAAACAATGTGCCACCCAATCAGACATAAGTCATTGGTCTTCCATTTTTCCATTCATCAAAAAAATGTTTATCCTTCATCCTTTAATTTTCATTTTTTGTTGGCAAGTGGTAAGGCTACTTCATACATATGTCTTTCCACCCTAGTGTGTTCCATCCTTGAGGTTCAGTCAAGCTGTTCTGTACACAAAGGCTATTTTTAACTATCCAGGTAACTCAATGCTGTTGAGAAAACAATCTAAACCTGATTATACAATTCCCTTTCACTAATTTCTCCATTCTCAACCCATCACTGCAAGACTACCTTTATGTCTGATGTGATAAGCCTTTCTCAAAATGTCTCTGCTGAGTTTTCTTGATCCCAGCTCGCATCCACATTCAGTCTGCAGATTTGGCCCCATTCTGGGCATTGTTCTGTCTGCACACCTGATTTTATTTTATCTAGCATTGCAACTCCTATTTACTGATGTACAGCATAACTTTTTTTGTAGGAACATTGTCATTTGGGAAAATCAAGTAATGCTTTATTGTGAATAGCAGCAGGCATTAGGAGTGTCAATACAGATTTTTCCAATTCTTAAAATGTCAGGATGCCCACATTATGACTTAAATACAATCCTGTTCCCCTACCAATGACTCTCAACTGCACTTGCTCCGATAATTCAAGATTGCTCACGATTACTTTCTTAACGGCAATTAGTGATGGAAAATAAATGCTTGTCTAATCAATGGCAATCACATAACTGAATTTAAAAAACTTCAACGTTCTTTGTTGGCTTCTTTGTGAACTCCCATCATGAAAAATGTTATCAATGTACATGTCTTGTACATGTACAAGCTAATGTCCAAATGCTGTTGTGTTCCAATGGCACCTTCTTCCTATGATTCAGACCAGAAAAGTTGCGTTCACTTTTGCAGTCCAAACATCTATCTGTAACTGCTGCCATTGCAGCTCTGTCATGCCGTGAAGCAATCAGAAAGGCAATTTTTTGACATTTCTCTTATTGTGCACTGCTCCCAGAACGTGAGATTATTGGAAATGACACCAGTTTGAAGGGCCACAGCAATATAAACACCATGAAGAAATAAATGTCATTTTCTCGTAAGCAGGTTTTATAAATCACCAGATGAAAATAATTTGGCAAAGATGATGAGGAATGTTACGGGCCAGATTGACAATTAAATACATGCTAACACCCCCACCCCCCCATTACATTGGTTATCCTGCTAAATTTTCCCTGCCATATAGATTGCTAATAGAAAACTCTTCGGATGTTGCTGGTTTATGATTTAGAAGCCCACTATTCTATTCTCTCCACTATGTGTGAATATTGCTTTAAACACAAGCATAGTGGTGAGTGAAATTCATTGACTTGGTTCATGAAGCATGTACATTCTTACATTTTCTCTTCTACTATTGTACATAAAAGGTAACTTGTATTGAAACATCTAATGCATTGTTTATGACTTGTTTCTGTCAGTATAATAATCCTGTGTAATATCTTTACCGACAACATGCGAAAACTTTCCCACATTAAGGTACAATTGAATTCAAGTTTAATCCTTATGTTTTACACTAATATTCATGATTTACATTGCAATATTTCCTTATGACATAGAAAAAAACTGTTTGGCCTATCATCTATGCCAGCTCACAGAGCAATCCCATTCCACCACTAATTTTTCTTGTAAGCTAGTCTCCTTTATTTCCCATCAACTCTCCCAAGATTCTACCACCTACCCATACACCAGGGGCAATTTAGAGTGGTCAGTCTTTGGGATAAGAGGGAAAACCAGAAGACCCAAAGGGAACCCACATGGCCACAGGAAGAATGCACAAGCTGCACACAGACAGCACTGGAGGTCAGGATTGAACCCGGATCACCGGCATTGTGAGGCTCTACTAGCTGCACCCTGTACCATCCACTCTGCCCAATCAAAAGTCTTTCTTTGACCTTACAAAAAGATGAGTGGCATGGGTGTTGAAGAATGTGATTTTCATTGATTCTTTGAGCCTTTGTTATATTATTCAGTAAATAAAGTTAAAATCTTATCATTGGAGATTTTTGATTATTATTTATTTTAGACACAAGATGGACGGTTTCCAATATGCTGAAGCCCCCAGTGTGAGTGGTGTTATTAGCTCTTACAAAAGCAATATGTTCACTTTGGCTAGAATATCAATTGCCCAAAGGATCACAGTTATACCATGGGTAGATTTTAGCCTCCTAATTAACATATTCATATCAAATTCATGTGATTACTCCTGGATTATTATTGTATTAATACAAAGTTAAAATAATATGTTGCACTACAATCCAGTTTCCACCTCACATGCTTCAGAATGATGGAAAAGGGAATGCCAATGGATCAAAAATTACTGTTGCTTTGACACAATAACTGTTTATCTCCTTGAATAAATGTTCTGACAATAGTTTTAAAACACAGAAGGGCTCATACTGAAATCAGAGTCGGTTTTATGGTAGATTAACTGTCAAGACAATATTGATTCCAAAAATGATTTAGGCAACCAATGTCTCTTTTTTTCCAAAGCATCAGTACAATTCAGTATGTGATATAATTCAGTCCAACCAATCTCGAGGCTGAGAGGTGACCTGATAGAAATGTATAAAGTTATGAGAGGCATAGATAGGATAGATAGTCAGAGTGGCAATGTCAAATACCAGAGGGCAGAGCTTTAAGGTGAGAGGGGGAAAGTTTAAAGGAGATTTACAAGGAAAGTTTATTTTTACACAGAGAGTGGTAGGTGCCTGGACTGGAGAGGTGGTAGAAGCAGATATGATGGCAATGTGTAAGAGGCATTTAGACAGGCACATGAATAGGCAGGGAGTGGAGGGACATGGACCGCGTGCAGGCAGATGAACAGTTTAAATTATCATAGTCATCACAGACATTATGTGATGAAGGGCCTGTCCTTGCACTCTATATTCTATGTTCTATTTCATTGATGGCATGCACGGTTATAGCAACACCCATCCAATAAGGTTAATTTAAAATAATTAAGTTCATTTCAAACAGTATCTTCACGTACAGAAATTTGACTGTAAATACTAATCAGGCTGCTCAAAGTGTTTTAGAGGAAGTGGTATTACGTTGTACAGATATCTGCCTAAATAAAAAGTGGAACATGTACACAAAATTGCTTTGTTGCTGCCATTTTGTCAAGTCCTAGTTACATATCCTAATGGTTTAACCACATGACTGCATTCAGTCTCCAACAGGACCACATTGTAAATGCTACATCAATCACTTCACAGACTATGCTTCATTGTGAATTTGAATAGTAAAGTTAATTTTTTGTTTAGTGCTACTGATTATTACCATTCTTAACTGAGTTCAATTTTACATTATGTCTATCTAAATTATAATTAGCTTATTAACCAATGACATAAATGAATGAAAAATATATATTGTTATGATTGGATAGAAGACTTGGCTTGTATCTTGTATGATGAATATATAATTGTGTGCTATAAGTGTTTCAGATGGTAATTAATAACTTTATAACATCAGTTAAGATTTCACCAAGTTAAGTCATCATAGTAGACTATTAGTTTGGAAGAAAAACAACAAACAATGCTATTTTAAAGCAAGAACTTCTTAGCACTGAATGAATAAATGCCATTAAATTTATGTGATTCGAATTCAAATACTAGTTCAGATCTGAGCTGGCTATTATTTCCCTAATGGCTAAGACTAAATAAATAATTGATACATCTGCAACCATTAATCCTTCAGTCTGGTTATCTTTATAACCTATTTGACTCTGTGCTTTACATTTTGAGGTCCCCGTGCTGACAAAAAATTGAAATTTTCCTCATAAACCCAAGTCCAGTCAGATCATAGATTTTTCCACTGGGGACTAGAATTAACGGCAGAGCCCAGTTTGGTTACAACAGTCTTTCTTTTGTTAACTGCAGCCATTTTCCATTGGAAGGGCTGTAGGCAGATCTACTTGTCCTTCCAGCAATGGCAAGGATGCATATTAAGAAGGTTCCTGCTCTCCCCAGAAATTTTACCATTAATGCATTCAGCAGTTTTCAGCAGAACTGATTCCATCTGAAAACTGGGATGAGCATGTGTGAGGCCTTTTGAAATGTTTATAACCTAACCTGGGCTGAAGCATTTCATTACACAGATAAAATCAATTGTATAATGTCTTCAGGTAAAATGGCTCCTTTTAGTCAAAAGTTTATTTGTGCCTTTATCCTAGATGTGCCCGGAAGCACCTCAGGCTAATTGGCTGTGGGACTTTTGCCTTACAAGGTGGGATTATCAGAGAGTTATAGATGTATATGGTGCAGAAGCCCTTCAGCCTGTGGAACCCATGCCAGCTGTTAAGCACCTGTTTATACCTGTTATCCCATTTTATTCTCCCCATTTCCATCAACTCCCTCCAGATTCTACCACTCACTGCCCTGATGCACTAAGGGCAAATTGCAGAGGCCATTTAACTGACTAATGTATACATCTTTGGGATTTTTGAGAAAACAGGTGTAGCCAGAGGAAACCCATGTGTTTATTTGGGAGAACATGCAAACTCCACACAGACGGTACTGGAGGTTAGAGTAGGTGTTCTTGCATTTCAAGCAGTACAGGGTGCATTTTGAGTCCACATGCAAGAGCAGTGGAAAGAAGGGTGGGTGGAATTGCTTATCTGACAGCTGTGTAGTTTTCAGTCTGGAGAAGTATTGATTTCAACACAGTGGTACATGTGTGGCTGTGATTTCAGGGCATCGTATCTCAAGGTTAAAATGACAATGATGTTCCAGTATCATAATTGAGGACATTGTCTGAATCTTTTAATGTGGTTACTGGGTTTTTTTTGTCGCTTAAAGCATTCATTTTTTCTGTCAGAAATCACAGTAAAATTTTAATGGCTTCTGCCGTTAATAACCAACTGTTACGTCCATGATCAGACTCCAAGTTCACATCTTAACACAATCCTTAAAAGTGAAACTGCACAAAACATCTTGTTTCCAAAATAAGGGAATTAAGGAACAAATGGATGGTGAATGTGGATTCCAAGGGAAAAACTTGGTTCAAATTGAGTGAAGGAGATGACAGACCATGGGGAAAATTGTGCCTTTGGTTGCTAATGTTGAACACGTCAGAGAACTGGCCACAGATTGCACAATGTTTAACTTTATTTCTGCATGGCCCGCAGAATTCATGCAGTCTGCAACGAAACATGCAATTCAAAGTTCTATTATGTTTTATGAGCAATAAGAAGTGACGGTCATATTCAATAACTTTAAATCTGTCAAATAATACTTCTGTTATGTGATTAAACTTCTGAATGAGGGAGTGGAGAGTTAGCAGAGCACTGGCTGAAAATGATCCAATTCTGTTTGCCTCAGGAATGCGCTCCTTCTGTGTGAAGTAGAGCATTTAACTCTTTATATGTTGCAGCAAATATATGCTGAAGAAATAAGTGCTGAATGCTGACAGGGAATAAGATTAGCATGTTGCTAACATGACGGTAGAACTTACATTTATCAGCATTCAAACTATCAGCACTTCATCATGCACTCTTCAGTACTTGAGTTCAAATTGTGCAATTGAAATGAATCATCAATGATCACAGATTGTGATACTTTCAAATTATTTCCTCAAACTAGCTTCAAAAGTCAATTTATACTATTGTAAGTTCCAAATATTTGAAGGCTTTCTCACCTTTTTCATTACTTACAGTATGCTTTTATTTCTATGTCAACATTCTCATTTTTGTCAATTAACCAGATTTCATGATTTGGGTGTGAATAGCTGATTATTTTGTTGCAAGCGGAATAAATAGAAGCGTATGATAATTCTCAGTCTTCTGTCAGTCTGGCTATTTCCCATGTGTATCTCTGTCTTCATGTTCAGGAGACACTCCACTGAGTTGGAAGGCCTACATGTAGTGTAGAATAATCATTTCAGAAATATTAAATGTAACCAATGATGTAAGACAAATACTACTTGATCACTGAGATCTATAAATAATGTTATAAGATTTCATACTGTACAGCTCTCATCAAGTCATTTTATAAGCAAAATAGTTTCTCATGGATCATTGAGATTTTCTTGCAACTGATATTGCTTGGGCAAGAGTAGAATGCAGCCAGGCAGATTCTTTTATCTACTCGTTGGAGGAGAGTGGCTGGAGGAGGATGATATGGTTAATTCCACCAAAGAATCCAAAGAGGCTGGGAAGGATGAGAAAGGATTGTGGACCGTGGTTGCATCCACAAAGAATGACAATTTATGACATTGATTAGAAAGAGAAAATATTGTAAACACTTAGCAGGTCAGTCAGCATCTGTGGAAAGAGAAATGGTTAACATTTCAGGTCCAATACAATATGTCGACTCTGATGAAAGGTCTCGGATCTGAAACATTAGCTATTTTCATTTTACAGATGCTTCCTGATCTGTTCAATGTTTTTATTTCAGATTTCCAGCACCTGCAAATTTTTGTTTGATTTTCATGACTTTACTTGACTGATTATGCCTATTTCTGCACTCAGAAAGAAATATGTTCAGACCAGTTCAAATAGAGATTAGCAAAAAAACAGGGCATGCACTTGAGAGACAACTACATGCGCATGAATTTTGGAAAGAAAGTTTGGAGATGTGATAACTCCTTCCAAGGATGGAACAACAAGGGTTATTTTTTGAAGAGTCTTGACAGTTGGTTTGAAAAACTGTAAGATGGAAATGTTGGCAATATCAGCATCTGTGGGAGCACTGAATCAAAATTGGGAGGTCGGATGATTATGTGGAATATGGTTGAGAAAGCAGGATGTGGGTCTCATGGGCAAGACTGAGCTCAGAGGCAGGATGAGGACACATAGGAGAGAAACTTGAAAAACTTCCCAAAAATAGAAGCAGAGATTTATGGCACAGAGAAGATTCATTTGACCTATTGTAACCATGCTGGCTTGAGTGGCAAGAACAATATTGGGAGAGAGTTATACAGATGTTTGCAGACTAGGAGATAAAGGCAACCATGAGCTTCTTGCATTTGCTTTTGGTCATGGCAGGACAATAAGATTTAAGCAGATGGTTGGTTGTAATAAAAAAAAGTATCCTTGCATCCACCACAATCCCAGGGATTATAACCTAATAGTGTTTGATGTAGTTGAGTCAAATTTGTTAAAAAATAGCTAAACCACCAGGCTCAAGGACAGCTTCTATCTCACTGTTATAAGGTTCTTGAGAGGACCTTTTGTATGATAATGATGAACACTTGATCTCTCAGTTTATCTCGTCATGGCCCTTGCACTTTACTTTTCGACCAGCACTGCACTTTCTCTGTAACTGTAACACTATATTCTGCACTCTGTTGTTGCTTTTCCCTTCGTACTACCTTGATGTACTTACATTTGGAATGATCTGCCTGGGTGGTACCCAAAGCTTTTCACTGTATCTCGGTATGTGACAATAATAAACAAATTACTAATTAAGCCAGCTGTGTAACATTTATTTTCAATTCTCCTCCCTTTTGAACTTAAGTAAATGAAGAATGGAGCCACGCCAGGGCAAACATTTGGGATGACAGACCACAATAACTTTACTGTGTTCTTCTGTTTTACTCAATCATCAATATTGAAGAAAATAGAAAGAGCATATTCCAAAAGGTGGGGAAATATCCTGCCAGTAAGTGAGTGCTAAGAGCTAACCCAGGCCTTGGAGTTTCAATGGCTCCATCAGCCACTTTGACATTGGTCTCCAATCTCATTCTGTTCCCAACCACCACACAGCCTTGCTAACCGCTAATAAATTCACAAACATTTTTTTTTGAATAACCTTTCTTCATATAGTCTTAAAATATTGTACAAATAAGCCTCACAGTTTTTCTTTGGAGGTGTGTCTGTAAATCATATTGAAAATATCAACTATTGTGCTCTGTAAACTCCCAAGACCATAATCAAATAACAGCTTTAAATGTATTCAGTATATTCTCAGCAGTGATGGCAGACTGGGAGCAACTAATAAACAATGAGGAGTTTTGCTTCTTTACAGTACTCCTGCCAGCACATTGAGGAGTGTCATCCAAATTAACTTCCTGGAACAGACTGTTCTTACAACCCCTGCCATGTTTAACAATATAGGGGGCTCCTTCTGGAACAACCATAATTTTTGCATTCAATCAGAAATGTTACAATGAATTTTCATTTGTTTAGAAGTACACATGATTTTTGAAACAATACCCCATCATAAGGTCAGAAATCATTAGTCACTGACTTGTTAATGAAAACCGTAGAGAATATAAACCACTCAAGCAATTACTTTATTCATGGCATTATTTTCTTTTCGCATGGTTGAATGATGAATTTTATTCCAGAAATTTCAGATCTACTGTACCTTACTGTAACATAAATAAGCATAAATTTGAGTATAAGTATAACCGAAGATGCAGAAAGGATTCACAAAGATGTTGCCGGGAATGGAGGGCTTGAGTTATAAAGAGAGACTGGATTGGCTGGGACTGTTTTCCCTGGAGTGAAAGAGGCTGAGGGGTGACCCTATAGAGGTTTATACAATCATGAGGGAGGTCGATAAGGTGGATGGTCACTGTCTTTTTCCCAGGGTAGGAGAATCTAAAACTAGATGTTCTAGGTTTAAGGTGAGAGGGGAAAGATTTAAAACGGACCTTAGCAGCAAGTTTTTCACACAGATGAAGTGGTCGAGGTGGGTACAATTATTATGTTTAAAAGACATTCAGACAGGCACATATATAGGAAAGGTTTAGAGGTATATGGGCCAAATGCAGGCAAGTGAAACTAGCTCAGGAGGACACCGTGGTCGGCATGGGCGAGTTGGTCTGAAGGACCTGTTTCCTTGCTGTATGACTATAAATCTATGACTCTATTTGACATCTATCTGTGTTGATGCAGGCCTGGAAGACTCACAAGTACTTGAGGTGGAATGTTTGTCAAAATTCAAGGAATAGTTTGCCATGCCAATAGCAAGTGATTGGTTCAAATTGGCGTGCAGCTTCACTGCCTTCTTTTGTTTATGTTCAATCAACTTTGACGCCAAATGTGTCAGAATTCGACGTTCCTCTTTGAGATAATCAAATGCCTTTTGCAAGATCAAATCCACTCATTCTCCATAACAATTTTGCTCAAAATAACAAGTACAAATATGGAATGTGTTGTTGAGTATTATATGTTGAGGTTACTAAGCACACATGCTCAACCTATCACTATGGAGTAGACATGTGACATAGCACAAAATCTTCCATATGAGTTGCTCTTAGGTATAAGCCCCAACCTTTCTGCCACATGTTTTTCCCCTTTCCCACCTCCTGTCCTGAAGGCAGAGATTCATTTTGCAGGTTACGTCCACATGATGTGTCTCTTCTAAATCTGTGAGTCTTACTTAATCCTGACAACAGCAGGGTTGATTGCAGTATCCTTCTTGGCTGAAAAACAAATGTGATTGCAAAATGATCACCAACAAGAATTTTGATTTATCCTTTTTTCTCCCAGAGGTAGTAAGGCTGCTTGTCATTCCTACTTTATCCTGACTGTGACTGATGAACTCAATACAGGCTGTTGATTGAAGCTGGACTTCTCTCTCGTATTTTTATATCTCCCTTTTTCTTGTGACATGGGAGGAGGCCATTGATAAAATTGGTAATTTGGTTTATTATTGTCATGTGTACAGTGAAAAGCTTTGTTTTGTAATGCCATCCACACAGATCATTTCATTACATCAGTGGATTGAGGTAGTACAAGGGAAAGCAATAACGGAATGCAGAATAAAGTGTTACAGTTACAGTGAAGTGCAGGTAGACAATAAGGTGCAATACCATAACGAGGTAGATTGTGAGGTCAAGAGTCCATTTTATAGAACTAGGGTACTGTTCAATAGTCTTATAGCAGTGGGATAGAAGCTGTCCTCGAGCCTGGTGGTACGTGCTTTCAGGCTTTTGTACCTTCTGCCCGATTGGAACGAGAAGAAGAGAGAATGTCCGGGGTGGGTGGGGTCTTCGATTATGCGGGGTCTTTACTGAGACAGCGGGAAGAGTAGACAGAGTCCGTGGAAGGGAGGCTGTTTTCTGTGAAGTGCTGAGCTGTATCCATAACTCTCTCCAGTTTCTTGCGGCCTCGGGCAGAGCAGTTGCCATACCAAGCCATGGTGCATCTGAATAGGATGCTTCCTATGGTTCATCTATAAAAATTGGTGTGGGTCAAAGGGGACATGCCAAATTACTTTAGCCTCCTGGATCTGAGCCCATTGGATCTCAGAACAATCCGTCAATCCTATGTCCCCATCCATTTCCCTGTAACATTTTCTCTCTCACCTTGATTTTCTTATCACCCATCCACATGAATAACCATTTAACTTACCAATCAGCATGACTTTTGTGGTATAGGAGGAAATCAAAACACCTGGGGGAAGCCCACACAGTCATAGGGAAAATGTGCAAACTCCTCACTGGAGGTCAGTATTGAACTCAGGTTGCTGGAGCCATGAGGAAGTAGTATGTAATACGGGTAAGTGGGATTAGTATAAGTAGGCACAATGGACAGTATGGAGGTAATGGGCCGAAGGGCCTATTTCTGTGCTATGCATCTCTGTGACTCTACCTGCTGCACCATTGTGATATCCACTTGTTGGTACTGTTCAGTATTACAATGCATTTACCCACTGAATTGCTGGAGAGCTCTCAGATCTCAACCTTGTTGGCTTGCATTGAATTAAAATACTTTTGCAATTGTCTGTAAATTCCTAATCACAAAGTATGAACTATCTTAAAACATATATTTTGAACAGTATTTTAATGGAACTAATATTTGAGGTCAGATATGATGGTTGAACCAAGGATATTATTCTCATGCACATCTCTCAAATAAGATATGGGTGTAAATCTATTCAGTAAAGTAGGACGGGTAATATTTTTACATAATTAGGACTATGAATAATGAATAATAAATGGAAATTTGGCTGCAATATCCTTTTGCTAACAATCAGGACAAGTTTGGCACTGTTAATATGAATGAAGTGATTAATCAGCAAATAATCATTTCTTCCCAGCAAGAGTCAACAGGTCAAAATATAGTAAAGTATCACTTCAATTTCCTGTGATCACGTTTGACAACATGGAAATTGAACTAGTGGGAATGTAATCATGTTATACCTTCAAACTCACAGGGAGTAATGAAAAGCAGAGAATGTAATAGGAATGTTTAAAGATATTTACCAGATATTTAAAAATATTGTCACTAGTCATCATGCTCTTTGATTGGATCAATTAAATCTCTGTTCAATTCATCCAAACACCTTAGTAATGTGTGCACTACTAAAAATATGAAGAACTTTGGGCACATGACATCTGCCAAGAGCTGCAGACACTGTAAAGGACCTACTTAAGGAATCATAGAATTATTGTGCCATAGGAGGTGCCCAGCTGGCCCATCAAGTGTACACTGGCTCCTAATTCAATGATCTCATCAGCTCCATTTCCCCATAGTCTGTAAACTATTCCATCTCAAGCCCCTTTCAAATTCTCTTATAAAGATTGATTGATTTTGTTTCTGCCATCTTTACAAGCAATGAGTTGCAGATCACAATGACTCTTAGCTCTGTCACTTATCCTTTGCCTAAAATGTTACATCTGTGATCCCTGGTCTTTGGATTCTCCACTAATGGGAACAGCTTACTTCTATCCCTCTAAATGTTATGATCTTGTACACTTCCTTGAAATATCTCCACTTTGTTCCAAGGATTATGATATGTAAAATCATTTGTTTGGCTTGCTGCTTTTGCCAGGGACCTAATGTATTCAGTTACAAAACACCAAAGAGATTAGTTCATGATGGGGCTAACAAACTGCTAATATACCTGGGCAGGGAAAGGATAACAAATCAGCCAGAGATCTTGCTCTTAATTCCTTTCTCATGACTTGCTGAGAGTACAGACATAAATCATACACCAACTTGGTTGGAAAACTCCCATGATTGAACAGCATACCAAAATTCACTGTCAAGAGTTACACATTAAAAATTACATTAGAAAGTAGCTGGTGAAGAGGCAGAGGCAAGAAAAATCAGTTTTCAAAGGAGTGTATGGGTTTTCTTCTGAATGTTCAGTGTAAATATAACATGAGGTAAAATTTGTTGGACATACTTCTTCCTGAAGCAAGATAAAAGGTATGTCTTTATTCATTAATGCATGGCAGCAAATGCCAGCAGCAATGTGAACCTTTTCTCCATTATTGATTAGATTTCTTATAACCCTGTCAAACTGAAAGCCCAATTATTCGTCTTCAGGTTGTGCATTTCAGATGATGTCGTTTAAGAATATTCTGAAATACATGTATTCTGAGACAAAAACAATTTGTATTTCTACCTCCTTTACCTAGTAATATTTCTCAAAGGGTTGTGGATACACTCACTACATCACAGAAACCAGCCTCCCGTCCATGGACTCTCTCTCTGCTTCTTGGTGGCTCAGTAAAGCAGCCAGCATAATCAAAGACCACAACCACACGCACACCCACACCCACACCAGACATTCTCTCTTCTCCCCTCTCCCATTGGACAGAAGATACAAAAGTCTGAAAGCTCATACCACTAGGCTCAAGGACAGCTTCTGTCCCACTGCTATAAGACTATTGAAAGGTTCCCTGGTATGATAAGATGGACTCATGACCTCATAATCTACCTCGTAATGACCTTGCACTTTATTGTCTACCTGCACTGCACTTTCTCTGTAGCTGTGACACTTTATTCTGCATTCTGTATTGTTTTACCTTGTACTACCTCAATGAATGGTATTCAAGATAAGTTTTTCACTCTACCTCGGTACAAGTGACAATAATAAACCAATTCCAGTGTTCTTTGTGGCATGATATGAAACTAAAACAACTGTTGCTTTTGAAAATCATTCTCTATTTCTTTTTTTGCCTCAGAAAGATACAATTTGACAACTGCCAAAACATTTCTGCACCAAATTTTAAAGTACTATCTCAATACTTTATAATGCTTAGACAAAGCTAACAATTTTGGTTGATAGATATTGTCGATAATCGGAGCCCTACTGCTTAAGTAGTTAATTAGTGATGTGGACTGCAAGATATTAGACCTCAACAGCATTTGTCACATCATTCCACCTGCTCCTGCTCCCAGGTCTCTCTCAGTCGCTGTTGGAATCTCTGACCTCCATCTCAGCCACTTCCAGGGACTGCCACCTATCCCCCATTTCCATATCCCCAGGAAAGCAAACTCTGCAAATCAAACCAATCATGTCCTTTGATTGAATCAATGGACTGCAGTGCAAAAGGGATGTTCATTAAATAATGCCTGTAGTTACAAAGGCAAAACACTCGATAGTAATGATTTAAAGACATGTTTTATATGGTTTTAATAAAGTACTGGAAATAGTTATATACTTTAAGCTGTTTCCCTTCCACTTACTGAAATAAATATGCCTACTGACTGTTGCAAATTACCATAATTATTAAAAGTTAATGTCACTTTTGTGCAATTTTGTCCATCATATCCTTATTTAGCAGCAATTATTTGAAGTTCATTTTGCAATTTAGGTAGCGTCTTATTGAAAATTGGCATCTGTGCATTTCCTGTGCCCTTAGCTTGGATCTGACTTCTCCCATTTTCACAGCGTGCATTGACAAGGGGGATCAAATTGAGGAAATTACTCAGCCTAGAGTCAAAGGAAGTGAAAGCAACTCAGCTAGATGTTCAGGAAATGTTTGTTAAATAAGAACAGAGTTGAAGAAAGTTAAGGTCCACAGATTTGAAGGTGGGATAGTAATCAGAGCACAAGAATAAATCAGTGTGTTGGCTGATAACATCGCAATGAATCATTATAAAAGACTCCCAAAGATGTATAGGTTGGTAGGTTAATTGACTACTGTAAATTACCCCTACAGTGTTGGTGCATTTTAAAATCTGGAGGGAGTTGATGGGAATGTGGGGAAAATAAAAGGAGTCCAGATGAAGGGTCTTGACCCAAAACATTGTGTGTTCATTTCCCTCCACAGATGCTGCTCGACCTGCTGACTTCCTCCAGGAGATTTTTTTTTGCTCCAGATTCCAGCATCTGCAGTCTCTTTCGTCTCCAAAATAAAATGGGATTTGAGAATGATTAGTATAAATGGGAGCTCGATCGTCAGTGTGGGCGAGGTGGGCTGAAGAACCTGTTTCTGTGTTACATGACTCTGTGACTAAACTCTATAACTCTATAAACAAATAGTTTTGAGATGGATGTAATAAATATCTTAGTGAAGCAGTGTTTTCTCTAATAACTTTCACTTTAAATTGGGAATAACAAAAGGATTTCTATGCTTCATGGCCTATATAACTAAACAGGTTCAGAACTCTCTTTGTTGTTTTCCAGGTATCAGGTCCAAGAGGGAGACAATCAAACAACATCAGATGTCCATATATTTTATAACTGTTTCATGTAGGAATGTGACATAAGAACACAAGAAAATAGGAGCAGGAATGGGTTACTTGGTATCTCAATCCTTCCCCACCATTCAATATCACAGCTGATCTGCCCCAGGCCTCAATTCCTCACCTGTGTCCATTCCACGTGGACCTCAATTCCTTGATCTTTCAAAAATGTGTCAATTTCCTCTTGAACTGCTTCTGGTGATAATTTCACAACCCTCTGGGGCAGAGAATTCCAGAGATTCACCACCCACTGCAAGAACAAATTCCTATGCACCTCAGTTTTAAGTGAATTTATCTTCTAAATATGTGCCTTCATTCGAACTTCTTCCATGAGTGCAAACATCTTGACATCTACTCCTTAGGATCTTATATGTTTCAATAAAATCACCTCTCATTCTTCTAAACTCCAAGAAATACAGATCTAATTTTTTTGTAGCTGTTCATGATAGGGTGACCCTCTCATCCCACGAATTAGCCTTGTGAATCTCTTTTGGACTGCATCCAATGGCAGTATATCCTTTCAGGTTGACATTGCAAGAAGGCAACAGCTATGGAGATTTAATGAAGAGTAGAGAAGGAACAAATTGAGATTTTCCCTTAGCTTGTAATGAATAAGAGTGATTGGAACCTTCACAGAAAGCAAGAGTGAGGCTCCACAGCTCATAAACAAGTCAAACTCTCATTACTTCTAGACAAATTGCATTTAGGTTTATTTTCATTCTTAGCATGTCTAACAAAGACTATTTCAAAAGTATAGAGAGCTCAGGGTCTGGGTAAGTAAAGGCCATGATCTGGCAGCCAAAAAAATCAAGAGTAAGGATGAGTATTAAAGGGATGAAAATCTGACTGTGGTCAGAGAGGGAATAATATCAAAACACATTGACAGATCTAAGTTAGAAAGCAACACAAACTGGGGAGGAATGACAAGGATCACAGAAGCACATGAACACACAGGGGGAGTCAGTAAAAATGGCAAATACAATTCATTCTGGAGAAAGGCAAAATAGTGTTACCTAGAAAGTGAATTATATAGTGCCATATATTTGCATGTTATATGATCCAATTTCAAATAAAAATCCTTTTTTTTGCAAGGGAAAGTTGCTGATTTACTGCTAGTTCTGGGAGAAGTTGCATGGCATCTTTTCAGGCATTTTAATAGGGTAATACATTATGGGTTAATGCATTACCCTATTGCCAGCTCCATCACGGGCACCACCCTCCCCACCATCGAGGACATCTTCAAGAGGCGGTGCCTCAAAAAGGTGGCATCCATCATTAAGGACCCTCACCACCCGGGACATGCCCTCTTCTCATTACTACCATTGGGGTGAAGGTATAGGAGCCTGAAGACTCACACTCAACATTTCAGGAACAGCTTTCTCCCTTCCACCATCAGGTTTCTGAATGGTCCATGAACCCACGAACAGTACCTCATTATTCCTCTTTTACATGATTTATTTATTTTTGTAACTTAAAGTAATTTTTATGTCTTCATGCCTTGCACTGTACTGCTGCCGCAGAACAACAACTTTCATGATATATGTCAGTGATAATAAACCTGATTCTGATCCTGACCTATGTAAATCTGCTCTGTGATCAATCTAACCCGTCCCTCCTACACAGCCCATTACCTTCCATTTTTCTTACATCAACGTGCCTATCTAAAAGTCTTTTAAATGCCCCTATTGTATCAGCCTCTACCACCACCCCTGGCAGTGTATTCCAGGCACCCACCACTCTCTGTGTAAAAAACTTCCCTCTGACGTCTCCCCTAAATTTTCCTCCTCTGACCATAAACTGATGTCCTCTGATATTGGCCATTACCACCCTGGGGAAAAGGTGCTGGTTGTCCACACTATCTATGCCCCTCATAATCTTATACACCTCTATCAAATCGCCTCTCACTCTGCGTCATTCCAAAGAGAAAAGCCCTGGCTTGGTCAACCTTTCCTCATAAGATATGTTCTCTAATCCAGGCAGCATCCTGGTAAATCTGCTCTGCACCTTCTCTAAAGCTTCCACATCCTTCCTATAATGAGGTGACCAGAACTGAACACAAGACTCTAGGTGTGGTCTAACTAGAGTTTTATAGGGCTGCAACTTTACCTCACGGCTCTTGAACTCAATCCTCTGACTAATGAAGGCTAGCACACCATATGCCTTCTTTCCAAATTAATCTTCACCTCATCCCTCTACTGATCCTTGGCAGCCAACTGCAACCATCCACTTGACCTTCCAGGTCCTGACCACCCATAACTGACACTCCAACCCATGCACCTTACCTCTAGACTTCTTTCCACCACAGCTGCTTGCTGTTCCCTTCCCCATCACCCTTGCCTCACCCTGGAACCATACCGACCTGATTTCCTTTGCTGTACAGTGAAATTTGCGGGAATAGCTCCTGCAAAAACATTTGTTGGCCAGCTGCGCATCGCTCCAGTTAACAATCCCCTCCACTCACCAAAGCAACCCCCCACCCCCGATCTGGTGTCAACACTAGAGAATCTGATGAAGGGTCTTCAACCTGAAACATTAACTGATTCTCATTCCACAGTTGCTGCCTGACTTGCTGAATTTTTCCAGCATTTTCGGTTGTTATTTCAAAGGATAGACTATATGCGATGAGTGTTTGATATATCCGTGCTGGCAATACTAATAAGTATTGTATCCATGGTGTGTAATTTTCAATGATAATGATCAGCATTAAGATTGTGCTTTTAATGTAGCACACACCAATTTGATGCATCAAGTTATATTAAGATCAGAGACCAAAACCTATCCATCAATGATTGGACGATGACAAATATAGCACGTTCAAGTGGTCAGAAATGAAATATCCCAGAGAGCTTGGCAGAGCTGAAGCCTGGAGAAGGTTAAAGAGGTGGTTGTGTGGAGGCACACACATGAAAAGCTGAAGGAACTCAGCGGGTCAGGCAGCATCTATGGAGGGAAATGGACAGTCAGTGTTTCAGGTTGAGACCTTTCACCTGGACTCAGCCCTAAATGTTGACTGTCCACTTTCCTCCACAGATGCTACTTGACCTGCTGAGTTCCTCCAGCTTTTTGTGTGTTCCTCCAGATTCCAACATTTGCAGTCACTCGTGTCTCCAGTTGTGTGGAGGCAATGAGGAGCAGAGTGTAAAGAGATCATGGCTGTTCCAGTGGCTATAGTGTGGAAACTGGAGATATTATGAAACTGGCATCTGAAAATAGGATAATGAGGCTGCATTTATGCAGTTAGTCCTTAAAATGGACATTGCATGATGACGTATTTTTGAATATTTTACGTGGTCTTGTACATATTGAATTGACAGTGAATGAGTGAGTGAGAGATAATTAACATGTTACAGTTCAAGACACAAGCTGGACAAACGCTACTGACTTGCTCTTCCTGACTTCCTCAAAGCTCTTCAGAATTTGTATTTCTATAAAAGTCAGTGGTTGATTACTTAATGGGCAACCTCAGAAAGACTTGCAGATGCTGCACGAAGCTGAGAGTAAACCTTTCCCACAGACAGATTTTAAAGTTAGGCAAATTGTGCATACGTTCACTTTAGATATTATCCTGGAACGTTTCTTATGCATTTACTCCTACTACTTATGCATGTGAGCAAAAATGTCTACCCTTTGCAAGACATTGCCTGAGTTGACCCAGTCCTTCTAAAAGTGCTGAAAGGTTGTTGTCCTCCATGGTTGTACAGAATGAACTGGAGATCAAACATTGGCACATCTGATCTCTTGCAATACTGATGGATTAATTAACGAGTCCAGCTGGGCTCTGGAACATACCTGGCTGAGGGCCCAGTTGCAACTTGCAACTAACTCCTCTGTTTTACACAAGCCATATGTAACAAGTGCAACCCCATTCATTGGAATAGTGTTGTTGACCTTCATTAAGTACATTAGTTTTGCTAAATTATTTCTTTCATTATTGCACTGTATATTTATATTTTCAATATTTTCATCAATATTGCATAAATAAAATTATTTTATATTTATTACTTTTAATTTTTTTCATTATTTCAATCCATTTCTGCTGTTTTTAAATGTCTCTGTTCACCTCTGAGGGCTGGTCACCACTTGTGACCCACTTTGCTTTGTGCAAGAGCCATGGAGTGGAGCCCACACTAATCCCACAGCCATGCTTACCTGCTCCAGCGCAGCCTATTCCACAGGTGCTGCAACTGTTAAGCATGGCCATGGGATTAGTATGGGGCTGAAATCTGCCAGCAGGTCAGATCGATTACAAAGCCCCTCCCCCTCTCCAATGAAAACAAATTTCACAATGTGCACATGACATATGTGGATACACTTATAGCCTGAATTATCTGACACATATCATGGCTGATGTGCCTATGTCAGTCCCTACGTTGCAGAATTGCGAGAGATGTGATTCTGGGTAATACGTTTAAAATGGCTGGTGAATATTATCCAGTCCAAATGAAGGGTCTTGACCCAAAATGTCGGGCAGGAGGTACAGAAGCCTGAGGTCCCACACCACCAGGTTCAAGAACAGTTACTCCCCTTCCACTATCTGGTTGTTGAACTGACAAAACACTAATCACTGCAGAAACAAAAGACTGCAGATGCTGGAATCTAGATGAAAAACATGATGATGTTGGAGGAACTCAGCAGGCCAGGCAGCATCCGTGGAGAAAAGCAAGCGGTCAATGTTTCAGATCAGGACTCTGACCGGAAACATTGATCGCCTGCTTTTCTCCACAGGTACTGCCTGGCCTGCTGAGTTCCTCCAGCATCATCATGTTTTTCAACTAATCACTGCAGTTTAGCTTAGCAACACTATGACCACTTTGCACCAAAATGAACATTAATTTTTTTTGTTCTAATTGTGTTCTTTCTTGTAAGATTTGTGTATAATTTATATTTAATACATGTTTATCTTGCGAATGCTGCGTATATGATGCCATGTGCCTGTGATGCCGCTGTAAGTTTTTCATTGCACCTGTGCATATATGTATTTGTTCATATGATAATAAACTTAGCTTTGACTTTGACTGCCCATTTCCCTCCACAGATGCTGCCTGACCCACTGAGTTCCTCCAGCAGTATGTTTTTTGCTCCAGATTCCAGTATCTGCAGACTCTTGCGTCTCCCGGTGAATATTTCCTGCATCATTTTGTAAGATAAGCCAGATGATTTGCCATTTTATAAGAAGAACATGGTATGACTCCACAGGTCAAATTATGCCAAAGTCCTGCTATTAATAACAGGATAGAAAGTTCGGATTGAAAGGAATTTCCAAGACTTTATTCCTTGAATTGGTGTTGGGTTTTGTTTTTATTGCCGATGATGATGGTGTGAAGTTCAGTTGGTTGTGTTGCTAACTGGTTCAATTGGACAAACCTGTACATCTTTTTTTGGTGGAATTTTGGGTTTTAACCCTGTTGTGAAATGACAGTGACCTACCTTAGTGTTCTGTGATCCTTTGGAGCAGAGAAACGATGTTCCGCTAGAATTGAAAGCCTACTGTGTCCCCACTGAATATAACAGAGAAAAACTAGTTCTGTCAGTCAGTAACAAGAGGCCATGAATGCAAGGACTTAAACATTAAAAGGGTTCTAGATCATGGAATTGCTGATCAGAATAAGTGCTGGAAACAGAATCCTTAAAAGATTTTAAAGGAAAGTGGCTAAATATTAGAAAAAGAAATAAAAAGTATGGGGAAAGAGCAGAAATAAGAGGATAGTACTTCCAGAGGGTCAGTACAGATGTGATGGACTAAATGACTGAGTCTGTGCTGTGAAATTCAATAATATTGAGAGTTTTATCTGATTCATTTCCTGGCAGTAGATCATTGATTTCTGCCCTAAGGTTTTTTGAAACAATTTGAAAGAAAGGGAGTTGCTCTTTAGGCCTTTAAATATAGGGTGTGGGCTGATTTCTACCTGCAGAATCTTGGTGGAACATTCTAATGTTGAGACACTACAGCTACAGAAATTGATTTGCCATGAAGCATATAGTATTTCTGAGTATTGACATTTATGGACAAAAAGAAAAACATGCATTTATGTGGTGCCTTTCACAATATCACAGAATGGCTAAGTATGGGAAAAGGCCATTCAGTTCATCAAAACTGCTTCAGTTCTCTACAAGAGAAATCCATCAGGTTCCACACCTCTATCTTTTTCCCATTGCCATCAGATTTCTGAACAATCCATGATCCCATGAACACTAGCTTGTTATTCCTTTTTTCCACATTATTTATAAATATTACTATAAATTACAAAAATGAATGTCTTTGCACTGTATTGCTGCTGCAAAGAAACAAATTTCACGACATATAAGTCAGTGATAATCTGATTCTGACAACTTATCAAATGTTGCAATTGAATCTGCCTCCACTACTACCCCTGGAGGTGCATTCTTGACCTGTGTAAAATGTTTCCTCATATCACCTGTGGCTCTTTTGCAAACCACCTTTTCTCTCTGTCTCCTGTTTCTTGACTGCTCTGCCAATGGGAATGTACTTCCAGGATGGTCCAAAGTGCGTCTGAGCCAATAAAATAATTTTTTTCCCAAATGTGGCTATTGCAGCAATAAAAGAGAGCTCTGGACTTCATAGTCAGACCTTAAAAGTTTAAAATTAAGACTTTTATAGTAACAACAAGAATTCTTGAAAAAAAGATAAGCACGATTGTAGAATTCAAGAACAATTTAGTCAAGAATGATGGGTTTTCACAATCAGGTAGTCTGTTCAGTTGGTTTGAAGGTGTATAATATAAGTAATCCTCCCTATAACACCCTTGCTAGCATTATCACAGTTATCATAGTGGTAAATTGCATTGGAATATGCAATCGGAGCTGGAAAGACATTCCTCAGCCTGTCTCCCAGACTAAGTGCAAAGAAAATGCTGATACTTATTTATTTTGTACAACTTGACATAGAGTTTTGATGTTCAGAAGATTAAATATTTCAAAATGAAATCAGTACTTTTAATGGTATCACATAGATAAAGATTTTAGGTGAAATTACTCAAGGCCAAAAGGAATAAGACTTCTACAGAAACATAATGTGAAGAAAATAGCATTATTTATTCTGGTAGCAAAAGAAAATGAATGAAATGTCTTGTCAACATAAGTGCTGTCTTGCTATGCATATGGTCTTTTCACATTGTTCTTCAGTATGTTTCATAAGTAATATTTAAACTTTCTCAAACTCAGCAATAACCCCACCATCACCTGTGGTAGTCCTGAAATCCCACCCATTTCATCTAATTATTATACAGCTCAAATGAGAAATAAGGTTGTCATATCTCTGATAAAAGTTATTTTGACTTTACTTGAAGTAATTTGAAACCCTTAGTTCATTTCTCTTAGTTCTATTTCATGACTTCCTTTATTCTTTCTCAGAATCAATTCTATACTTAGGAACATATGAAATGCTACTTCCGAGTGATACTGGCTTCAGTATTTCGCCACTGGTTATTTTTGCTGGTCTTGGATATTTTCAGATTGAATAGATAAATAAACAACAGAAACCAAAATAAAGATGAGAAGACAAAAAGAACAAATAGACATCAATTAAGAGATTTTACTGCAGGATTCTTCTCACTAAGAAAATGTTAAAATGGTTACTGGTAGCAATGAAAACAACCGATCCTCACATTCTGTATGTAGAGCCTGTATAAAATATAAAGAGGCAAGGCATGCTCTGGTGGTGGCAGGAATGGTCTTTATATATTAGCTTATGTTATTCTGGCATTGCAGAGAAAAGAAGAATAAGTTCATTTTCCTACATTGCTGATTTTTTGAGGCATATTGCAGGTTCATAGAATGGTTATAGCAGAGGAGGCCATTCAGCCCATCATGTCCCCACAGCTCTCTACCAAAGTCACTATTTCCAACTGCGAGCCCTCTCTCTGTACCCTTACAAATTTTTCTTCACTAGTTATTTATCTAGTTCCCTCTCGAGGATCATAGTGGAATCTGTCTCCACTGCATATACAAGCAGATCATTCCAGCCACACACTGCATTGAAGAATATTATTCATGTTACTCTTAGTTCTCTTCCCCTTTATTTTATACTAGTCACATTTAGTTCTCCACCCTCCCATCAAATCAAATAGACTTTGTCTAGACTTTGCCTAGACTCCTCAGCATTTAATATGTTATGAACTCACCCTTCAGCCTCCTCTTCTCTAAAGAAAACAGTTACAGCCTCTCTAATCCATCCTTGTAACTACAGTCATAGATTCATACAGGACAGGAATAGGCCCTTTGGCCTACCATGTCCAGGATGACTATTTTGTCCATCTACTCTAATCCCACAATCCTACACTAAACTGTTGTTTCTTATTCCAGAAACATCCTTCCAATAATGTGGTGAATTAAGTTGAACACAACATTCCTGTTGAGGCTGGACCAGTTTTTTTTTAAAGTTTCAGCATGACTTCCCTACTTTTATACTCTACACTTTTGTTAAAATTGTGTCTATTAACCACTTTCCCAATCCACCCTGCCATTTTCAATGATCTGTGAATTTATACCCCAAGTCCTTCTGCTCCTGCACCCTTTTTGTAGCAGTATCCTTTATATCATCTCTCCTCATTTACCCTACCGAAGTGCATCACCTCACAATTCTCCCCATTGAACTTCATCTGCAAATATGCCAGCCTATTCTACCAACCTGCCTATATCCTGCTGCAATCTATCACTTGCATTCATACATTCACAATATGGCCAAGGTTTGTATCATCAGCAAATTTAGAAGTTGTGCCTTGATGTTCTCATTAGCAGTACCAGAAGCCATTATGAATTAAAAGAAACATACAGTAATTTGTGAAAAAAATGAAACCTCTTCTTAAATTACAATCATGAGCCTGCTCTGCTCACGCCAAGTAGTCTGCCATGTTTTAAGATTTGTCTGGTAGTCTGCTTTTGTTAATTCATAATCCAAATGTGTGCAGAATTCTACACAGCTTTATGAGTTACCATCCCCACTCCCCCAGCTATATTACTCAAGGTAGTGTTCCTTTGTCTTATCTTCTTGAAATTTATCAGACCTTGAGATTTAGGATCTATATCTATGTGGTATGAACTAGTATCTGATTTCATGGAATAATTAACTGATGGTCTCTTCAGGTGTCACTGGGCAGCCTAGAGTGAGAACCTGTTGGAATAATCACACTGACACACTAGACTTCTCATATTATTGGTGAAGTCTTGAAGGTGCAGGCTTAGACTAGAGTGGAGAGAGAATATTTACAACATTTTCTCTCTGACAGTTTTTCACTGGAAGAATAAGGCTTATGTATTATCAAAAATAAAATTCTGCAGGTATTGGAAACCTTAAAACCAAACAGAAAATACTCAGTTAACATTTTAGGTCAATGGCCTCACAGTTGTGATGATTGCCCATTGACCTGAGATGTTAACTGTCTTTTTCTCTCCATGCATTCTATCGATCCTGCCAAGTACTTACAGCATTTTACTGTTTTTATATATTATTCATTTTGCTTTTCTCTTCACTCACGTTACAAGTATTCAAAAATCATCTAGGGGAGATAATCACGAGGAACCTGAATCTTGATGGTCGCTTCTGGAAGTGAACAAGTTACTGTAGTTCCTTGCAAGCGCTGGTATTCAAAATCAAAAAAAAAACTGCAAATGCTGGAAATCTAAATCAGAAAATGCTAGCGGGTCGGACTGCATCTACGAGAAGAGAAACAGAGTCACCGTTTCAGGTCAGATACCTTTTGTTAGAACTGTTGGATCCGGTTATTTTCAAACCCGCAGGTTCTTTCAGGAGTCCAAGAATGAGTTGAAAACAACTTGGTGCTTCACAAAGTTTTATTGGAAAACTTTAAAACAAAGAAACAGTCACAGAGCACATGGCACTAGCTTTACCACTGGGAGATGAGCCGAGACAAAAGGAACTAAAAATAAGCTAGGGCCGGGGGAAGAGAGAGAGCAAGATAAGCAAGAGAGAAAAAGGCAAGAGAAAGATAAAGGCAATAGAGTGATTAACAAAAAACGACACTTTTTATACCTGAGATAAGAGGTACTCCTTAGCTAACAATGGTCCAATCAGAAAACCTATTAGATACCTGTGGCAAAAGCAACCAATGAGAAAACACGTATTCACTTGTTGGACAAACCAATAAGCTAAAAAGCAGTTATACCTTGTACAACCACTTGAGGTGTATTAAACACCATACATGTTAAAAAAAAACTACTTAAAACAGTCAAATCCAACAGAACTGAAAAGGAGACAAAAGAAGCTGCAGGGATGGTGGGGGAGGGGGATGCCTCTAATAGGGTAAAACCAGGGTGACCATGGCAATAAACTGTAAACCAGGTTATCTGGTCAATGAGTGAATGGGAGCAGTTAGTGGGTGAGAATATAAACAAAACAACCTGGACAAAAGGATGCAAGAGATGTGAAATTCTGAGCAGGAGGACATGCCCAGCAGGTCAGGCTGCATATATCGCCCATTCCCAGATAGAAATAAAAAACAAGCTGAGCTAATATCACAGATGAATGACTGATACAGACAAATGAAACAAGCTACCTGAAGTTGTAAAATTCAGTATCGAATCCAGAAGGTTGCAAATGCCCAGATGGAAAATGAGGTGCTGTTCCTCAAGCCTGAGTTGGGCCTCACTGTGACAGTACAGGAGATCAAAGATCAATAGGTCAGAGTGGGAGTAGGATGGGAAATTAAAGTGGCAGGCAATGGGAAGCTTAGAATTGCCCATGGACTGAACGCAGATGCTCCACAAAGTGATCACTCGATCTGCATTTTGTTTCTCCATTGTAGATTTTCCAATGATACACAGGAGGAGGACATTTAGTATGAACTAGCATCAAGATCAGCACAACATAGTGGGCCGAATGGCCTGTCCAGTGCTGTACTGTTCCATGTTCTATGAAGAGGAGACCACACTGTAGTTCCACTGATTTGTCAGTGGATGGGGAAGGAAATGAGCTGTTGTTCAAGGAGGAAAGTTAGAGCTGGATATAAGGGATGTTAAAATGGTTACTTTCTCAAATCACTTTTGGGCATTGGGAGCATCTTTAAAGATCAGCAAAGAAAGTGAATGCAATACAAAAGAAAGTGGAAGGAACTGGCTGTGAACGTTATTTTTTAAACATACATTTTCCCTTTTTCAGAAAAGGCAAACGGACAACAACTCTCTGGAAGAAATCTGATATAATATCATTCACTGGTTCCAATAGGTTAAATAGAGGGGAACCTATTCGGTAGCAGATTTAAGAATTAGAGAAGAGATATTTAAAATCTTGGGCAAGAGATACAAAGGGGGGTTGTAATGGAAATCCTTTTTTCTCAGAGTGGTTATGATCTGGAACTCCCTGCCTGTGCGAATGGTGGAAACAGACAATATGTGCTTTTAGAAGGGAACTGAACATGCAAATATGAGGGAATATTTTTCAGGGCTATGGCGAAAATGGAGAAATGGGATTGGTGGGATTCTCTACTTGGAGCTGGCATAAACCTGCTGGGCTGTATAGCATCCTTCTAAGGGATGACAATTCTATGACTTGATACCTTGTGGAAAAATTAATGTACCAGGACCCAAGCTGAATGATATTTGGTGATTTTGCAGAGGTGAGTCAGCAGATCCAGCTCACTGAGATCCTATTGTCGCAGCTAACTCCTTATCTGTTCACGTCATCCAGGTAGACAAGAACTTTTTGTTCAAGGAGGATGAGTCTCCCACATATATGTGGTCAGCACCTGATATGGAAATTATCATGGAATGAAGAAATTCTGACATCTAAATATTGCTTCTGATGTGGCAATCTTTGTTTAATTGGCTAAAAGGACAAAATGACATGAATTTGATTTCTGAAATAAGAACTGAAAGTGCTATAAAAATGCACAGTGTTCCAATGACTCTGGAGGAGAAATAAAATTAATGTTTCTGAAAAGGTTCAAACATCGTCTGAACCATTAACAACATTTAAACTGTTTCTGTAAAGTAATTCATACAAGATTGTTGGGTACCTCAGAACTTAACAATACTAAATTGTATTAGAACTGCACTATTTTAAGTCAGGGAACAATGAGGTATTGTCAGAATTACAAAGAGTGAAATAATGTATCAAATCTTGAATTTTCATAGTTATTACTGTTGTATAGAGTATAGATTATACTGTTGAAGATTCATTTGATATAAAAGTCTTGGATTGAGTTTTTAATCTTTTCTCATGTATAATATATACAAGACTGGGTATTCTTTCGTGTAGTAAAATTTGTTGGCTTCTAAGTTCATCTAATCACTAACAAATCATTTGTGTGCACAGATCTGACTTCCTAGTTTGAAAAGGTTGTCATACGAGGAAAGATTAAGTACGTTGGGTCCATCTTCCTTGGAGTTTAGAAGAATGAGTGGTGACCTCATTGAAACATATAACATTCTGAGGAGGCTTCAGATGGTAGATGTGAGGATATTTCCCCCAGAGGGAAAATCTAGAAGTTATGGCTATTGTCTCAGGACATAGGTTTGACCACTTGAGAAGGAGATGAGGAGGAAATTCTTCTCCCAGGAAGTCGTAAGTCTTTGAAATTGTCTGCTCTGGAGAGTTGCTGAGAATCTCATTGAGCATACTCTAAATTGAGGTAGATTATTGAGCTATAGGGGAATTAATGGTTCTGGGGATCAGGGACAAAAGTGAAGCCAATGATCAGATCAGCTATGATCTGCCTAAATGATGGAGCAAGCATGAAGGTATGCATGGGACACTTCTGCTTTCTCTAATATTCTTACGCAAATTTAATCCGGTGCATATTGTCCATGGTCACACAGAGGCTGTTGTGTGTGCAGAATAAGATAATATGCACAGAATTCACTTCCACATTGGAAGCCTACAAATGGAATAGGCTTCTCACAGTAAAACAGGATTAGTATAGATGGGTACTTGATAGTTGCCAGGGACATGATGGACTGAAGGGCCTTCTGTGTTTATGGCTCTAGAACAGGCCTCAGCCAGAGATTTGAAAAGTCATTCAGCATTAGTTGAGGGGTATGGTAGCTTAGTGGTTAAGACACTGGGCTAATAGCTGCAGTTCCAGACTACTGAGCTGGAAATATTTTCAAATCCTACCATGGAAGATGGGGAATTTGAATTCAAGTGATGAAAAAAACCTGGAATTTTCACAAATGGATTACTGTGTATAATTTTGGTCCCTTTGGCTAAAATAAGAGATAAACTTGTTTTAAAGAATCCCAGCAAAGATTCATCAGACTGGTTCTTGGGCTGGCAAGTCTATTCCTTAGAGATTAGAGGAATAAGAGACCTCATTAAAACTAAGAGTTCTTAGAGGGCTTGACAGGGCAGATGTAAGAAGAACGTTTCACCTGATTAAGGAACCTTGAACTATAAGTCACAGTTTCAGAATTAGGGACAGGCTATTTATGATTGAAATAAGAAGAAATATCTGCACTCAGAAGGTAGTGAAACTTTGGAACCCACCACCCCCGTGAAGTATGGAGTCTCAGCTACTGTTTTCATTCAGACGAGAGATTGATAGGTTCCTGAGTATTAAAAGAATCAAAGGTAATGGGGATAGAGCAAGAAAATGTTCTTCTGCCTCTATTTGAGGTGGAAGATCATCCGTGAACCCGTTGAATGTGAGGCAGGCCTGCGGGGCCAACTGGCCCAGCCGTGCTTCTATTTCATTAATAAAGGGGGAGTGGGGAGGGGATGTGAGGGTTGAACTTACCTGGGCCCCCATCATAGAATCTGAGATGCCTGTCATCACGCAGATGGATCATCTTTTAAGTACCTTATTTTGCTGTTTGTTCTCAACCTTCCCCCTCATTCCTGCTACCTTCCTTGCTTGCTGCTAATGTCTATAGGGTCTTTCACTTGCTTGTCTGCCTACCTTACTCTTTTCACCTGCTTATACACTGGCCTGATTATGTGTTTGAATTCCTGGCCCCCTCACCAAAATATGCAATCACCTAACTGAACACCACCTCCTTCACCTCCATCCTGCACCCTCCACCCACACACACAATTCATTTAAGTCCCTAAAACGGCAGCACTAGCAAAGATTAGGCATTTATTCACATGAAGAATATAAAACCTGCTCTGTAGCACATGACTTCTTGGGTCTCTTGCATGGTAGAATTTTACTGTCAGGAGCTTTGAACAAAATAATTGGCTATTTTCCCTAGTGTTGAAGAATTTTTGCACTGATATCTGTGTAAATTTTGCAGGGATCAAAGTTTAACAAACACAGTAAATTCTCACCTAAATCAATGTTTTCTGATGCACAACACAGATAATCTCGTTTCCAGGAGCTGTCTGTTCATTTCCTTGTAAATTACGCCAAAGCAATACAGCAAAGAGAATACCCAGAGGCGGAGTTAAACACTGTAACCTTATATCCTGGTTCAGATGACACTGATAGAATACCTGAGGGATAGAAGTTCCTTTAGCAATGACAGGTATTAATATGTTAAAAACAGATAAAACTATTTGAATTGTGGGGAGTGTAGTAGAGTATTTTGGGATTCCATTTAGGGAACCCTGGTGCTTATGTTACCAAGGTACATGGACAGTGACCAGAATAAGGAAGAACTTAAAGTGATTAAAGGGATGAATTTTAACATGGACAATAACATACCCCATAATAAAAACATGAAACCTATAAAATTAATTTAGTCATTCTCAAATATTGAGAGCTGAGAGAAAATGGATGTGACCAGTCCACAATTATTGTGAAGTCAAAGAAGCAATAAGTCACATTAAGGAGTAAGATGGATCCCAAGGTTCACAAAGCTCCAAAATAAAATAAATTATTTAAACTGTCTACCTCAATGGTAAACTCCTCTTTGAATATGGTTTTGCTTTAACGCAGGCTGTCTTCTAATGACCCAGACAATGGCTGAATAACCAGGTTAGTCTAAGTATTTCAGAGTATTAGTTAAGAAGGGAGAGACAGAAAATTGAACTTGATTCTATTAGAGAAGGAAAATATTTTAGCAGAGACATGATACCAATTATTGCATTGCTGAAGAGAATTTTTAGAAATAACTATGAAATTAAATAATTAAACAGAACCAGGGAATATGATCACAAAATTAGCCAAGTTCAAGCAAGAGGAAACATTTTTGCACAGTAAGTAGATGGAATGGACAATCACTGGAAGTATTTAAAAGAATATTGATTAGCTCCTTTAAAAACGGAATAAATCCATGATTAAGAATTGAATTGAAGATTACAACCAAGCCTAACAGCAGATAATGAAATATTGTTAGCAACACAATGTTATGGAGACTAGAGAGATAGCATCAGGAAAATGTACTTGTACAGAATTGAGTAATGTACATTGCTGTACTTGGTTCATCTGCTGAATCACTGTACAAGTGTAAGAAATTCATATTCTGTGATTTCCTCTATTCCCTCAGCTCTGGGACAATTTAAAACCTTTAATCAATGTTTTGATCTGTATGAGTTACAGTCTCTGCTATCATTTTCTGTAATATAAACACTAGTGTGTTCAGTTGCCCTGTTTTCCCCACCAGTACTGGAGTATGATTCCTTTTGCTTCATTGCAATTTTGCATTCAAACTAATAAATGATCCCTCTGAAGCACATGACTTTATTCCAAGTTCCATCATTCATTCAGTAATTACATTTCTTAGCAATCTGTTTTTATTCAGATCACAATAGAATATCAACAAGCTCTGATATTCCCCTGTAACACTCAGCAATCTAATTTCTGAAGTAGATTCAATGGCAATTTCCAAAAGAGAATTGGATGATTACTGTTAAAGGACAGATTTGCAGGTTTGTGGAAGGTAAGCAGAAAAGTGGGACTAATTGGATACATCTTTCAAAGAAATAGCATGTATCCTACTGTGCAATATCATTGGGGATGGGGGAGGGAATTGGCAGTGAGGGCTAGGTTTGGGGGTCAGTGAGCAAGTGGAGAGTCAGTAGGTTAGATCAGTACATTGGGGTTTGTATCATGGAGTGCTGTCAGAAGCAAGGTGGTGAGAAAGGGAACCTACTTGAGTATCTACAAAGATGACATGGGACCTGCTGAGGGAACAGAATCACTGAAGCACAGCTGTTCCAAGAGATTCATCAGAAAACCTGGGCTAATTTCCTGGGCTATAAAGTTTAAGAGAACATTGTATGGGAAATGATGTTATTCCATGAACTTCTGGAGCACCCATTTCGTCATTTAACATAACCACAAGTGATTGAAGTTTATCAGAACTTCCCATTCATGAAATAACCTATCTTCATATAAATAATGCTGAGAAAAATACTGATATAAATATAAATTTTTCGGCACAGGTTAGCTACATAAGAGAAAATTGTGCCTTGATTGTACAGATTAAATGTATATAGCAATGGAAATACCAAGTCAATAAACAATGATGAATACAAAAATGTGCTAATAGATATTGGAAATCAGATGACCTTGTAGACACCTTGGGATCACTTCAAACATCTATAGAATCTCCCTTTGAAAGATTGTGGTTATAAATGAGCTCAGGGTCTCATTAATCTTCACCCAATCACTCTCACTACCTCTAGTACCACTTAACTAGATTGTTATTAGCATCTAGTGTGCAATATTCTAATATCTTATATTCAATAACTAACCCAAGTCAATGGAAATGATCTTAAAAATGGGAAGTAACCTTGCAATTCATAATTGCAACAGGACTAAATGAGTTGTCAGGGTTGTGCTCATGATTATGATAAATTGTGCATTCTGCTACTTCACATATAATATTCTGTATAGTTTGTAAATGTGGAATAAAATGCTATTTTTATGTAGAAAACCTACTGTGACTCTTGGAAATGTTGCAGGATGGAGAATGTGAGGTGAGGAGAAATAGTCCAGGCCATGCTGAACTTGGGTGAGCAAATATAAGCCAAGGTGTGTAAAACACTATTGTTCCACAACAAAGTGTAAAGGTTCTGCGTGTACTTTCCACAGAGCACAAGGGATTCTTCACCAGAGTTACAACAGAGACAGAGTGGTCTCTGCTGTAGCTGGCTGTGATTATTCTGATCTGGGACCATGTAATGTGGGTAGGTACACTTTATGTATTGCAGCAAGTGAGTTAAATGCTCTGGGTCAGTTATTGCAAATATTTCAGTGTTGGAACTTCCAGACCCTGTCCTGCCCTGCATTGAAAAAAAAACACTGGAGGAAATGCGGTCTAGCAAAATGTACATTCTTTTGTAAAAGTACTTCTGTTTGTTAACTTACATTGCTAGTTATCCGACAAATCATAGAAAGAGAATGAGTGAAGATACTGAGAGAGAAGACAGGATAAAAATGTACTATAATAGCTGTGTGAGGCAGGTCTTGATGTTGTGTAATGGTGGGAAATAGTGAATCAAAAGTCAGTTGAAATAATAATCGGGGAGAGATTGAATGGAAGCCGCTGAGTAACTGTGGCTCATTTTAGACTGTGGCAAAAAGCCAAGATCTATCCCAATTAGTTGGAAAGTTCGAACTCAATCTTTGGCCTCTGCTGGCTTTTATAAATAGTTTAAATTCTTTTCAGGCTCTTCTCTGTAGACTTTAGGAGTTAAGCTCAAATCCTAGCATTCTATATCAAACAATAAAATGTATGCCTACTTCTAGTCTTTAAAATTAGCATTGATAAGTGAGATGAAATTAAAATCTAGGGAAAAGGAACTTTTAATGAGCTATGATTAAATGTATGAATCACAGAACATAGAGCAGTACAGCACAGGAACAGCCCTTCAGCCCACGATGTCTATACTGACCGTGATGCCAAATTAAACTAAATCCATCTGCCTGCACATGATCCATATCCCTCCATTGCCCATGTGTTCATGTGCCTGTCTTAAATGCCGCTTGAACACCACTTTTGTGTCTGCTTACACAAGCACACCGGCAGCCCATTCCAGGTACCTACCACTCTCTGTGTAAAACACTCTCCCTGCATATCTCCTTTCCCGCTCTCACTATAAAGCTATGTCCTCCAGTATTTGAAATTTCTACCCTGGGAAAAAGACTCTGATTATCAACCTCTCATTATTTTCTAAACTTACATCAGGTCTCCCCTCAATCTCCAGCACTCCAGAGAAAACATCCAAGTTTGTCCAACCACTGCTTATAGCTAATACTCTCTAATCCAGGAAGCATCCTGGTGAACCACTTCTGCACCCTCTCCAAAGCCTGCACATTCTTCCTGTAATGGGGAGATCAGAAATGCACACAATACTCCATATGTGGCCTAACCAAAGTTTTATAAAGTTGCACATGATTTCCTGACTCTTATATTCAGTGCCCCAACCGATGAGGTCAAGCACGTCATATGCCTTCTTTATCACCCTATCTTCTTGTGTTACCACTTTCAGGGAGCTATGAACATGGACTCCAAGATCCCTTTGTACATCAGTGCACTGAAGGATCCTGCCATTTATTGTCTACTTTCCACATACATTTGACCTTGCAAAGTGCAATACCTCTCACTTGCCCAGATTAAACTTCATCTGCCATTTCTCCACCCATATCTGCAACTGATCTATATCCTGCTGTGTCCTTTAACAACCTTCTTCACTATGCACAACTCCAATTTTTGTGTTGTCTGCAAACTTACTAATCAGCCCATCTACAGCTTCATCCAAGTCATTTATATTCATCATAAACAACAGAGGTCCTAGCGCCGATCCCTGTGGAACTCCACTGGTCACAGATCACCAGTCAGAATAACACCCCTACACCACTACCTTCTGTTTTCTATGGCGAAGTCAATTTTGAATCCAATCCACCAAGTCATCATGCGATCCCATCCATCTTAATCTTCTCGATCAGCCTATGAGGGACCTTGTCAAATGGCTTACTAAAGTTCATGTTGACAACATCTACACCCCCACCCTAATCAATTATCTTCTTCATCACTAGTTAATTTCTGACAGTCTCACACCATCACGAAACAATTCCAAAATGACCACGTGTTTGCTGCGTAACAACGGTTTGGTATGCTTCTACAGGTTGAGAGGAAATTCTAAGCACATGTCTGTGAACTACCTTTGAATCCTTTTTAATGGAATAGATTTTAAATCTCTGTTAAAGATGAAAAATTATTAGCCTTTCCAGATTTCCATCATTCTGCTTACCCAGTGGTAAGAAACACTTCCGAGCTGAGTAAAAGAAGCTTTTTTTAAAAAATCATTCTCAGGACCTGGGTCTTGCCTGCAAGGCCAGCATTTATTGTCCATCCCTAAATTGCTCTTGAGAAGATAGTGAGGAGCAATGTAAAACCATCACAACCCTTCTGGTGAAGATACTCTGATGGTGCTATTAGGCAGGGAGTTCCAGGATTTAGACCAATGACGATGAAGGACTGGCAGTATATTTGTAAGTCACAATGGTATGTAATTTAGAGGGGAAACTGCAAATGGTGGTGTTCCCTTAATCCTTACTGCCCTTAACCTTTTTTGGCAGTAGAGGTGGCAGCTTGGGAAACATTGTATAAAGCTGGGTGAGCAACTGCAGTACATTATATAGATGGTATTTACACTGTGCACCAGAAATGATGGAAGGAACAAGTGGTGGATGGGGTATATCAAATAAGCTGCTTTGTCCTGGAGGGTGACACCTTCTTGAGGGTTGTTGGACGTGCACTCATTCAGGCAACTGGAGACTATTTCATCCACAGTCCTTATCGACAGCTGAAAAGCTTTGGGCTGTCAAGACACGAGTCAACTGTCACAGGATACCCAGTCTGTAACTTGCTCTTATAGCCATGGTATCTATATGGCTGGTCCAGATAAGTTTCTGGGGTATATAGTTAGATTCTCTCTTGTTGGAGATGGTCATTGCATGGTACTTGTAGGGCATGAATGTTACCAACCACGGTTCAATCCATACCTGAATGTTGTTTTAGGCAAGTTTTACCTTATGTGGGCATAATTGGTTTCTGCCAGTGGAGAAACAGATTGGTTTTGTATAGAACAGGATGCATTACTGAATTCACATCTCATTTTCAAGTCAATATTGGTCAGGGAGTAAACCATCATTATACTTAATCCCAATGGTTGCTGAGGATTTGAGAATGGAATCACATGTTGTGCTATCGTCAATAAACTATCCCTACTTCTGACCTTGATGGAAAGGCCATTGATGAAGCAATTAAAACTGGTCGGGCATAGGACATTGTCTAATCATCTTGCAGTGACGACTTGAGGCTGACCACAAATATCTTACTTTACGTGAGGTACATCTCCAGCTGCTCACTAATTCAAGGATTAATTATACCGCTACAATGTCATCTCTGATGACATCAGATATTTCACCACAGCTGGGAACTTTCTTTCTTAGCTGTTCATTAGATAAACTATCAAGGAAAAGAATTTGCAACCTGTAGAAAAGAACAAATCCCTTGTTTCCTTGAAACAAGGATAGAGCTGGTGACAAAGGATAGAGCTGGGGAGAGATTTTAGCTTTTCTTGCCAATGGAGAAACAAATTGGTTTTGTATAGAATAGGACGCATTACTGAATTCATAAAATATCTTTATTAGTCGCATGTACATTGAAACACACAGTGAAATACATCTTTTTGCGTAGTGTTCTGGGGGCAGCCCACAAGTGTCGCCACACTTCTGGCGCCAACATAGCATGCCCACAACTTCCTAACCTGTACATCTTTGGAATTTGGGAGGAAACCCGAACACCCAGAGGAAACCCACACAGACATGGGAAGAATGTACAAACTCCTTACAGACAGTGGCCGGAATTGAAGCCAGGTCGCTGGCGCTGTAAAGTGTTATGCTAACCGCTACACTACTGTCTCATTTGGAAGTCAATATTGGTCAGGGAGTAGACCATCATTATACTTAATCCCAATGGTTACCTGTCAAGTACCTATAGAATCAGTAGAAATATTTTTGACTCTGAAAATATTAGTGACAAAGAACATATCACAGCAAAGAAACAGACCCTTTAGCTTCCATACTCCACTGCTAAATTATTCCAGCTTTCCTTACCATATCCCATTGGATCTGCGGTTACAGAACACAAACACGTCAGAAGAACAGACTCAGATAAAGAAGGGAGGCATATTTCAGAGCCAGGCTGTTCAGCTTACATCCTGTCTCTGTGATAAACATAATGTAAAAAGAATTCCATAAATAATTGCACCACAAGCTGGAAGACAAAAATGAATCCACTGATTAAAATTGTAAATTGTCACTCAAAACCACATAACATGTTAACCAAGGGGACATGGACTCTCTGCTTCTTTAAAAGTTATAGTTGTTGATAAAATTAGGTTTTGCAAACCATTTCAATTGACCCTCAGGCATCAAATGATTTTTCATTGCAAACCTGTCAAAGTGTGATCTTAAGCTGTCCAAGAGAATCAATAAGTAATGATTAACCATTGCTTTGAAACTACACATCAAGTGAATTTCTTAATGCTGGGGCAAATTTAGCCCTACCTGTGTGGCAGAGAACTGGTTTGGAAGGGCAGCTTATTTAGTGCTGAGAATAGTTGGAAACTAATTGCAGTTTGAATCTGGTTTCCCAAGCAGGTGGAAAGGAAACTCAATAACCTGAGCTGGTAGTGGATATCAGTGCTTTCATTTGATCTCATAGAATGCCATTAAACCATTTCCATCTCGTGACAATATTCAGTTTGGTAATGAAATAGATTTAGAAGCTACAACTGGTTTCTACTCTTAATTATCTCTGGTTACACAGGTCTTCCTTTTGGCAAAACTTAAGAGAGACAAAATAATTGATCAATAGTCAGCACAATTATTTTCCATGTAGAGCTAGATTAAAAAGTTCTGCCAACATTTTGGCTCTGTTTATGCAGGGGTAATGACAACACTTGTAATTACCATTGTGTTCGCCATCTTTGATTTCTCCCGGGAGATGAGTTACTGTGTTAAATATCCTTCATAAAGCATGATGAAGGAACAAGTTCATAATTCGTGTTTTTTTATATATAGTTATCAGCACAGAGCCAAAATAAACATTGTAACTAGAGAGGATATTTCCCTGAGAAATTGTTATCCATTAGTTAGAACAGAAAGATTATGAAAAGTTGAGCTCAAAACAATGAGAGTGGTGGCATTTTGAGGGAATTTGGAGTCTGGCTCAAAAATGGAAGAAAATAAATGGGAGAAATGTGGAATTCAAATAGATTTGTCAATGATCAGCGATGTGGTTGGAGAGAAGGTTTTGAGACTGTTACTAATTAATGGCATGGATAAACACAAGATAGCTGTATCACTGGATGCAAAAGGACCTTGTATTTATCAAGGACTCTGAATTGAATCTATAAGGTTGATAAAGATCAATGGTTGTCTGTTAAGTAATGTTAGCAGTTGTTTGTTTGTAAATAATATTACAATCCGTGTCCTATAATCAAAGTGTTAATCTGGCAGCAGAGATCGTAAAAATGACAATGTTATCAGATCCTTAAGGAAAGAGTGTCATTATCAAGATGCCAAAGAGATCTTAGTGAGTAGTTTCATTATTAGGAGCACAAACATGTTGACTTATCTATTTGCAAATATCCTAATTCTTATCTTAGTTAATTCTAATGGCATGACCTGTTTTAACTGCAATTAAAGATGTGGAAAAACTTCGCACTCAATTGAATATGGTGCAGTTCACCAAAGACAATCCTAGTGGCCGCCACCTTCAGATTCTACCATATTAGCAGTATATATTTTCCGGTGTGCTTTGACTTTCTTTGTACTTGAGAACAAATCTGAGCCAGAAGAAGTGGTTTTGGCTGGTCATTAATGCTGGATTATTTTGATACTCAACATGAATTTGAATATTTAACTAAACCGTCTGAAGGTAAACTCATTAATACATTCAGCTATGCCATTAATTATCAATGTAGCAAGTATACCCCAGCAGCCCCACTATACTTTAGAAGCCAGTCCAGCCCTCTTTTCTGTTACCAAGTACAGCCTGGCAGCTTTTCCATAGCACACATTCTGGCACTACTTAAAGGACCATTCATTTCTAAGTTTTCCTAAAATAACGAGTGTACTTTGTTATCTTTGAGCAACATTGTTGATTAAATAGCTTTTAAAATTTACTGATAAAACTTCCTATGTCTGAGTTAAATTGCTGACAGAGAAAAGTTAAAGGACCTCCCAGTTGTTGTGACTGAATTCCTTACAAATAGTCCATCTTACCCTCTCCCTGAGACTCCCAGAGTTACGGGTGCCATTGTTTAGTCAGTTCCATTTGTCATGTTATCAAGAAATGGCTGAATGATCTGGATACATGTAAAAACTTGTAGCTACAAATACCTGACAATAGTGCTAGAAGATTGTGGGCTACAGGCAGTTGAGTCTCCAACCAAGATTATATCAGTGCAGGTATGTGGGCCGAATCACGCTTCTCAGCTTTTTGGCTAGGATCAACTGCAGCACTCGTTCTTGTGAAATGTTTTTTTTAAGTATGTAGGCTAAGGCTAATTGCTTTCTCTTATTACCTCAGGCTATGGATTGGGTTTATTCATTGGCAAAGAGCCATAGCATCATAGAGTCACGCAGCAAGAAGGCAAGCCATCCCGTGCTACTGATCAAGTACCTATCTGTACTAATCCCATTTCCCAGTACTCAACTTTATGGCCTCCCAAGCCATGGAGATGCATTTCCATACTGAATGTAAACTAGTCCAGTTCCCTTTTCCAGCAACAGTAGCTTGCATTTTGGCAGCAGCCATAGCTGCAAATTGAGTAGGTGGCCAATGTATTAATAACACTGTCAGGATGACAGTGAGTAACATGGAGGAAAGCCACCCTTTTGACCATGTGTTTCTTTTCAGAAAATTGCTCTTTGACTGTTGTGGTTTTGAAGCCATGGATATGTTCTGTCTGCAGAACTTGCCGGGTAATAAGTATTTCGATATTACCTTTGGAAATATTGAGAGATGTTTGAAGCTGCTGCACTTTCATGGTTCAGACAGGCTGTACTGTGAGAATGCCCACATCCAACCCCTGGCTGTGGATGTGCTGATCTTCCTTCCCAGGAACTATGAGAGAGCAGAAAACCAACCATGTCTTCAGGTTCTAGACAAACAAACATCAGGTCAAGGATACACCTAAAGCAAAAGTCATCATCCACATGCCCTCCTGCTTCACAGTGTGAGTAAGTCATGATCCTATTATCTGTACAGCACGATACACTCCATGTAAGGCGGAAGGTGCTGCAACCAGTGTGGGGTGGCAGACAACCTCGAAAGGATGGCCCCAGACCTTCCTTTGGTTATGCACAGGCAACAAGGTAGAAAACTGATGACAGATCTTCCAGGGAGGAAAGCATCTCTCTCCTCTTGTCAAGACTCCAGCTGAGAACATGTCTGGTGAAAGGAAAGAAAGCCCAGCAACTGCAAGCTGCCAAGCCCAGCTTCTACTGCAGGTGGATGAGTCCATGGAAGAGGAGGCAGATGGTGAAAGGAAACAAAAAACCACAAAGGTCCATTAAAAAAACAAAATGACTTCCAACAACTCCAAAATAAGTGGAAAAGAAGGGCAAATGTTGTAGCTACTCCTACAGGAATCCACGAGGAAAGCAGTGTCTGATGTATCCCAGCTCTGGGAGTCCAGAACTGACATTCCCATTTCTGGGAGAGCGGGAGCAATGCACCCCACCTCCAGGAATCTGGGAGAAATATAGCATTGAATGCACCACAGCTTCAGGAGTCTGGGAGTGATGAATGCCAGCTCTGTAAAACCTGGAGCAAAGCAGTGTCTGGAGCACTTCAGGGTCTGCAACTCTGGGGGTGATGTATCCCAGCTCCGGGAGTCCAGAAGTAATGGAGCCTTTGATGCACCTCAACTCTAACTGCAGAAAACATCAAGGAACTTAAAAGGTTGGAGAAGGGTAAAACCCCTCTTTGATTCTCTGATGGGAAGCGATCGTAGTATCAAGGTGAAAATCAAGAAGCTCTTCATTATTAGAGGTGTTCATAAATCAAGAAGGGTTCAGAGGAAATTGCATCAACTCTAAAAAAGCATGCAGATATGTTGCTTCTGTGGCGGATGGAGGTGGATAAGGAGAAGGAACTCCAAGAGGTAAAGAGCCTGCAAGCCTCGCTCTTTGCCTCGGAGTCCTCCAAAATCAATTTCTGATCCAGAGTCCGCACCATGGAGGAGGGTGAGACACACTCGTGCTTCTTTTTTCAAATGGAAGAGGTCAGCTTAGTAACATCCCCACAGCTGGAAATATTGAGGATCTGCAAATCCTTCTTTGCCAGCCTGCACAACTGGAAAGGTGCAGCCTGCACAGCCTTCCTGTCTTCTTATCTCAGAGGATTTAGATGGCAGCAAGTGGGAGATTCTGGACCAGCCATTCATCCTGGAATTCTGACAAGCTCTATCCTTTTCTTTGAGATGAATAAACCCAAATAAAACTCACAGAAGTGATGACTTATCAGCTGAGTTGTATTTGACTGTGTGGGACTGGATGGGCCCAGACCTGTGGGATTGTACAGTGTTATGCTTCTAGCTGGCAGCACCATCTATAATGTAGGTGAGTAATACAGAGTTGGCAGTTGTAAACTCCCTCCTGTACTTTGTCCATTGCAGTAATCCCTCAGCGCTGCACTTTAAAGCCAATGCAGGTTACAAACACAGGGGTCCTGAACAAGGACAGAACCCATAACCTCAGATGGTGCGGTGCTATCTATTGCTTCTCTATGTTGTGTCAAATGGACATAGTGCTCAGTTGCAGTTTGATGTGATCACAGATAAGGGGTTCTTAACATTTAAATTTAATATTCTAAGACACCTGTTGTATTCATTTTTAGGTGAATATCTACATACTCTGGAAAAGATCTAAATATTGCCATGAAACTAATAAATGTTGGAAATTCTCAGCAGATCAAGCAGCATCTGGGAAAGAAAAACAGATTTTCTGACATAGGGTCTTTGACGTGAAACATCAACACTTTTTCTTTCCATAAATGCTGCCTGGCCTGCTGTGTGCTTCCAGCATTTTCTGTATTTATTTCAGATTTTCAGCATCTGCAGTTTAATTGATTTTTATTTACATGTAAATTTTGCCGTTCATTCAATCAAACTGAAGACATGGGAACAAAAGACCATCGTTAATGCATATAGCTGTGCAAATCCAGGCAAGTATGTTTAGTGAATCATCAGACTGAGATATTAAAGTACTGCTGGGATGAATGAATTATTGAATTAAGTCAGTCAGCTAGCTTCTGGTGATGGTGGAGATTGTGTTGTACAAAAGATTAGAGACATTGGTAACCTTAATTATGGTTTCTTAAACTAGTTTTTAATCTCCTAAACAACTGGAGGTGTATTTTCCATTTATCCCCAATACATATTATTTAAATAAAGTTCTCTTTTTCTCATAGAAAATTACATAGATTCTATATGAATGGCTTGAGGGGTATGTGGCCTGTGGTATGCAATATTTCACAACCATATTGGACAGACAGCTTTGTTCATTCAAATCCATTTCATTCAGATATATATATTATGTGTACCCTTAATGTGAGGTGATAATATACAGTATGTGCATAAAAATTGGATTGCACCCATTTTAGGCGCACTAATTAATGGTTATTTATTACTAATGTCCAATTGGGTCTCTGTAAAAATATCACAATCATGTAAGTGGTTGTATTTCTGTAACATCTAACATCATTCTCTGCAGTTTCTGCCATCTCCAATGAGATCCCACCACCAAGCGCATCTTCCCCTCCTCCTCCTCCACTTTCCACAGCGCTTGCTCCCTCTGTGACTCCCTTGTCTGTTTGTCCCTCCTCATCAGTCCCCCTCCAGGCACTTATCCCTGCTACGTGTTACACCTGCCCCACACCTCCTCCCTCACCACCATTCAGGGCCCCAAACAGTCCTTCCAGGTGAGGCATTCCTTCACACGTGAATACATCAGTGTTATTTATTGCATCCAGTGCTGCCAATGCAGCCTCCTTTACATTGGTGAGACCCGACTCGGGCTGGGGAAAAATCACTTCATCCAGCACCTTCGCTCCATCTGCCATACCAGCCAGGATCTCCCAGTGGCCAGCAATTTTAATTCTTCTTCCCATTCCCACACCGACATGTCTGTGCACAGCTTCTGCTACTGCCAAGTTCAGGCTAGATGCAGATTAGAGGAACAGCATCTCATATTCTGTCTTGGGAGTCTCCAACCTGACGGTATGAACATCTGATAACCACTCCTCTCTGTCCCTTTTTTATCCCCTTATCCCACTGGCTCCAATCACCCCATCTCTTTTCCCTCCCCCACCCAATCTGCCCATCACCCACAAATCCCTCCCACCAGTTCCCCATCTCACCTCCTTCCCTTTATTTCATGGTCCACTGTCCTTTCCTATCAGATTCCATCTTCTTCAGCCCTATCACCTCCAGCTTCTTGCATCATTCCCACTCTCCCCTTCCCTCACCTGCCTGTCAACCCCCCCCCCCCCCACTTCACCTGGATCCACCTATCACTCGCCAGCTCTTGCTCTACCCCTTCTCCCCACCTTTTTATACTGGCTATCTCCCCTCTTTCTTTCCAGTCCTGTTGAAGGGCCTCAGTCCAAAAAATCAACTGTTCATTTCCCTCCATAGATGCTGCCTGACCTGCTGAGTTCCTCCTGCTCCTTTACATGTTCCAGATTTCCAGCATCTGCAGTCTCTTGTGACTCGTATTTCTGTAGGCTGCCTTCTTGAATAAATTTCCTGTAATTTTTTTTATAATGTACATATGTAACAGCATAAATTTTGATTCCTCAAATGGATGTTCTTGATGCAAAGTATTTTAAAAAACAGCAGCTCAGATGATAACCCTCAAGCTCTGCTTATCATCAGATATCTCATCCATGGAGTTGCTTTGGATTGGGTTAGTACCAATCACAGCCCAAATATTTTTTTTAATTCAGTTTTTCTAGCAAGTGTAATCTATTATGATAGTTACTGTCAAATCATATTCATAAAAATACTTGATTTGTGAAGTCGTTGGATCAAAGTCCTGCATTTGATGTTTATTTTATAAAAAAGTAATAGATTGCAAGGAAAGATTACATGTCAGTAGTTGAATGTGGTTAGCCCTGTTTTACTTGACAATGTGGATCCAATGTTAGTGCCTTAGATTAGTGGAATGCTTGTTTAGTTTGATCTTTTTAGATTCAGTTTGGTGTGCCAACAGCGGTTGTCAGCAAGGATTGCTGACATCGTCAGCTTTTATAGTGAGCCTGGACTCTGAAAACAGGACATCTTATTCTCAGTGACTATATAATTCTTTTTGGAAAAGTTTGTTGATGTAGATTATATATAGAACCATTGTGGAAGAAAATAGTTTTTTTTGAAAACACTGTATATAAACTAATTTTGCATAGTTAAATTCCAAGCCAACAAGGGCTTTGTATGTACTTGTTTCCAGTTGTTCAACATCATGGCCTAGAAATTCTTTGGCTCCTGGAATGGCACATCAAACTGGCAGTGTACTTTCCTGCAGACTTAGCACTGCAAAACAATATTGCTCATAAAGCCTAAAGCCTTACATGTTATAGAATCAGCTTTAAGTAATGAAGTGGCCCAAAGGTCTTTCTTCTTCTCTCCGCTAACTGTGCAAAGCATGGAGGAAGACAAGTTTGAGCCCTGGTTTCAGGGTGATGGAGGGTGTACTACCTCTCCAAAGTGGGTTTCATGCCTGAATCCCAGGCTGAAAAATCCTCGGGCAGCTCCATTTTAAGGCATGATGCAGCTGGCCTCAAATATGTTGCAAATGCTGCACCCTGCCTTTGTGGCTGTGCTGTGCATAGGTATGAATGCATAAAAATCACAGAAGTAATGTCAAGGTATTTGTTGCATGTGATTGGACATAGTTGTGCATACCTGAACACCTGTGTGTCAGACACACTGAAACCCCAGAGGAATACTGTGGAGTAGGCTCTTGTCTGGATCAAGCTTCCTATGCAATTTCCTGATTAACTGTTATCTTGTAGTGCACAAACTTGAACTGCATGATGGAACTTCTCCGCTCCAACGTTCTACAGAATAGGCAGATATCAAGGGTCCTGACATACAGTATGACAAATCCTAATAGTCTTAAGCCAGTATATTGACCAGTTTTCCATTAAGAAGTATTTGATCCTATTGAAAGCAACAATTCCTCATATCAATCCTGCTGAGATTGCTGTGTCTGGGCACAGCCTGTGGATGGGTTTCCATCAGTGCCCGCATACCGTTCAACCATACCCACAATGAAAAGTCAGCCAATAGCATGTAACCTGCTCAACCTTAAGCTTCCAGCCCTGTCTTGTGCAGCTGAATTCTGTCAGATTGACTGTTCATTTCTCTGAAGCATGACCATCACTTGAATGGCATAGAAGTATTGCTTAAGTTGGAAGCTTTCAGTTTATTACATGCATTTTACTATATGATGAGAGCACAGTGTTCAGTTTCATTTCCAACTTTTTAAATAATGCTATATGCAGCAAGTACCAGACAACATTTAGCCACAGCTGAAAAGTAACAGGTGGCATTCACACCCACACAAGTCCCAACCAGTTCTTCTTAAAATACAATGGTATACCCATTACCAAATTTCACCATTATCAATATCACCAATGAATAGAGATTTAGTTGAACCAATTATGAAAGTACTTGATTTTAATACTAGCTCAGAGACTGGTACTCTGCTGCACGTACCTTACCTTTGGCTTACCACAAAGTCTTTCCACAAAGTGTCGATCCAACAGCACCAAGAAATTTGATATCATTCAGGATAAAGCAAACATTTGGATGGCTTTCAATTCACTATTTTAAATGTTCATAGCTTCCACTAATATATATATATATATATATATATATAGGTGCATTGTGTTCCGTCTACAATATATATCGAAGCAAACCATCACAGATTACTTACAACTCCTCCTGATCTTTGCCACCTAGGACACTGAGAACATGGGAACACCACCACCTCAAATTTACTCCCACTCACGTGTCATCCTGCCTCAGAAGTATATTGCTGTGTTTTCATTGTTGCTAATTCAAAACCCTGGAATCACTTCCTTACTGTAATCTGGGTGTACAAGAACTATGGTGGTTTACGAAGACAGCCAACTATCACCTTCAAGGACAGTAAGGGATGGGCACTTAATGTTGTCCTTGCCATTGAAACCCTATCCCATCAAAGAATAATTTAAATAACATATGCCTTCTAGAGATTCCAGATTTCCCCAAAAGCTTGTCTAAAGTTTTAATAGTTTCGCTGGAATTCATTTGCATCAATGCAACAAAGCAATTTTGATACTAAATTTTGTGTCAATTTTCCCCAAGGAAGTAACTTCTTAAAATAGAATTGGTAAAGTTACTGTCAGGTAAAGGTTGACTGATTTCACCCAAGAGTACTTTCACAAACCAGAGCTACACGATCCTAAGACATTTAAAACTCTTGTGAATGGGGCACATGCTCAGTATATACTTGGGCAATTATCCCATCTATAACACAATCCATTGAAACAAGTCAAAACTGGCCATTTACCAGAGAAATGCATTAGAGAAGGCACCAAACACCACACCCCAATCAACACCACTGCCCCCACACCCCCTACTCACCTTTCCCCCCACCCCACACACACAACAGCTGTGCCATTCTTAAAAATACACTACAAGGTATAATCCCGTGCCCAATGTTTATCATGCCATCCCAGGGTCCGAGTCAAGTCTGCAGGATGTAAGCAGTCAAAAGTGCTTCCTGTAGTTAATGATTTATACATTTTATGGCTGGAATGACTATTACAAGTGGATATCTCTTCAGTAAGTACACTGTTTCATGGAATGTGTTTAATTAGCTTCATTCCTGCTGGAAAAATAACAATGAAAATAGAAAATGCAGGAAAGATTCAGCCAGTCAGACAGCATCTTTAGAGGGAGAAAAATTTCAAACTGACGGCTTTTCATTGAACTAACATCACATCAACATTCTTGCATGGTAAACTGGAGACTATACTTCAATGGACTGGACAATTGGACCTTTATTATTGTAGTTCTATCATTGTCATTTTCAGTCCCAACGCGAGTTTAGGAGCCCTGAATTTACCCCAACAGTTTCTCTTTCTTCTGTAGTCTCTTCTAAAACAGGCAATTCATACTGGGACAGGATTCAAAAAGCCTAGTACACAAGGCTGAACAGTGAATGCTGACAGACTGTTGAGTGCTAGGGTCACCACAGCTGATCCCGAATCACCTTTCCCAACAACCTCATGACCCTGAATCCAGAATTTCATTAGACAATGGTCAGAAATGTGAGCACTAGGCTGTAAGTGCTGTACACCCAGCAGAGTGCTTAAGTACATTGCTACCACAAAACTATATAGGCCAGGAGTCAATGGACATAGGTGACTTCAAGGAAAACCAAACTGCTCTACAGATCAAGCTAAATTTAAAGTGCTATCATAAAAAACTCCAATTCTGCACATCAACCTCTCCTCACACAGAGCAAGTTCTGCTCAGAAACCATGACATACTATATGCTACTTTACTTGTTGCTTAAAGACATTGAAGTTCCCTTTCCTGTTATTGCTGTAAAACACCGAAACCAAAAGGGATTTTAACCCCATCTGCTTGATGTGACCTCACTGCTGAATTATTGCCAATGATGATGGTTCCTTCTTTAAATAAACAGAAGAATGTTTAATGATGTCATTGGTCCCCTCTGGAACAACTGGGGAAACAATTGTTACTCTCCCTGGACACTAGCTGATAAGAGAATTGGAAGTAAGTGAAACCATTTAAGGATGTCTAGAACTGCCTTGTGCTTGAGAAGAAAACCCCCACCCCTGCTTCCTTCTTCCCTGCTGAACTCGCACTTAACTGAATACCAGCAGGGATTCAAGAGCTGCACGATTTTCTGTACATCAGCAGCTGCTTTCTGTAATTTAAATAACATATGCCTTTTAGAGATTCCTGATTTCCCCAAAAACTTGTCTAAATTTTTGACATTTTTGCTGGAATTCTGTCTTGATTGACTTTGTCAGGTTGGAACAGGTGGGAAGTCTACCAGCACCAGGTTAATGGGGTCAGGCAATTACTATTTGCCATGGCCCCATTTTGCTATAAGCAGGCAGGAAATTAACTTGCTCCAGTGGTTACCGACTGGAAGTTCAAACTGACCCTTACAATTGTGAATTTTGTGGTTAGGAACCTTAATATGTGCTCCCACTGCCATGTACTGTGCTGCAGCTGCTCTGAGAGACATTATCTGAGTTCCCTGAAAGTAGGGACTAGCACAGAAAAGGTAAAGGTAGAACATGACTTCAGTGTAAAGCACAGCAGTATCAAAACAGGGGCACCATCTTAAAGTAACAATTTCTTTGTCAAGACATTTTTACATGTTCAAAATGTACTTGGGATGGAATTCAGGACAGGATACTGAAATTAAAAATCCAGGAATAATTTTAAAAGATGATCATGTGTGAGGAAGAGGTTATAGTTTTCCTGGATGCATGAGGCAAGATGGATCTATGACAGTGGTTACAAATATTGTGATATGGGCACATGCTACAAGAGGAAAACTACTGATGTGTCATTGTCAAGAAAATTACATTTTTGTCCTTGTAATTTCTAGGTTATTTATTTAGTATTTGAACAGGGTTTGTGTTTCAAATGGAAACATCTTGTCCAGAAAGAGGAAATAACAAGCTACTTGTGATAACTGACAAATAACTCTTAGATACCTATTTTGCCATCGGGGCAATTCATGGTTCTGCATGTTAAAAGCAACTATCACTAACATTGCTTTAAAAGTTCATCGTTCCCCTAAATATACTGAAATATTGTTTACAAGTTTACAACTGATTACCTTACAGATTCTAGTCTGTTTTGAACATATGGTTTGTCAAAGGAATGTACACATTTCTACTTCTGATTACTGAGAGGAAATTGTGGTAATAAAAACAGACTGGTTGGTTCAGAATGTCTGGTGAGTGCACTTCACCACATATTCATTTACTGGTTTCAATGAAGCCTGAAAGGATTCACTATTCAATGGCAGTTGAGACTAATACAGACATAATTAGATCATACAGTGTCACAATTTCCTTTCAGCTAATAAGTTGCAATTTTAACAATACACCTTTAACAGAAAGGTGTGAGGCTACTACCATGAAAAACCAAATCTAAACTTACACCAATTTATCTGCAGTTATTCAGACATTTTGCAGGAGGGGGAAACGTTATGCCAAGCACCCAATTTAATCGATTTTTAAAAAATGCAAAGCTTGTTTGGTTGTTCCCAACATTTTCTTAAACAAAATAAGAAAACAAATTTTACTTGTGGCCATTTGTCAATAGCTTCACAACCAAAATTACAGAACGATCTTTGTTGCTCAACTCAGAATACTTAATAAAAAAAATTGCAGATAGCTTATGTAAGAGGAAAAGTCTTGTGTTTCCATGTCATTCAGAGGGTTTTGCAGACTGCACATTAGGATGGGAATGGGAGGTTCTGGAGCTGGGAGGAGCTTGTTGGTAAATAAGGAGGGTTGCTGTGTTCCAACTTCTTTATTTGACACCTGGTCTGTGGAACCGAATCCTGGGAAATACCAACCATAATATTCACATTGGAATATCATGTTGTCACCATGATGCTAAGCAAACATTAATGAGTACTTACAATTACTTGAAGAAAGAACTTAGATGTATTATGCAGCATTATCATAATCTTGAGATGCCTTAAAGTGTTTTGCAGCCGATGTGTTGCTTTTGAATATTGGAGGGAGCGCAGAGAGTGACAGGGTGATGCTGAGCACATTAAAGAAGTTGAGGTGTAGGTATAAGTCTGGACATTAGGGAGAATTTCTCTACTCCTTGAATTATTGCCAAATGCCATGATGATTTTAAGTCCTGGAAAGGCAGATTGAGCTTCAGCTTTATGTTTAATTAACACTTTTAACAGGGCAGTGCTCCCTCAGTACTACATTGAAGCATTGGTCATGGCTCGGAATTAATTATAGGTCTAAATAATCCTTCCTCTTGCAATTGCTCCCATTGTAATAAGATTTTCATATTTGTTAGTTAATGATACAATCTTTTCTTTATAATCAGAATTGACAAGTTAAATACAAATATATTTATTCTGACAGGTTGCTCAGTTTTAAATATGATTTGGGATACTTTTTCTGTGGATTGACAGTTTCAAAATAGAGAACTATTGTACTTCATCTATCTACAGAATCCTCAGCATCTGTCAAAGGAGGAAGAGGCTTGTATGCTGGGAAGTGATGGAGCAGATGCTGAATAAGCTGCTGGTGAGGAAATAGGATAAGGCCTTTAATGAGATGATTGATGACATTTCATCTTTCCAAAGGTTTTCCAGGAAGGGGAAGGTAGCCAGTCAACTAACTAGGAGAAAATGACTTCCTCCAGGAAACTAATAGTATCTGGAAAATTAGGGACACCTCAGTCTCAGTAGGAAAATGGTTGTGGTTCTTGCTGTAGTCACCTCCCCCAAAATGCTGAAATTGCCACAGCTGGAAGTCAATCCTCTTAAGTACAGTAGGAGTTTAAAGACTTAGTGTGGGTAATATGAGCCCAAATGCCAGGTAAAAATATTGAAGACGACGACGACAGAGGGAAATGTGGATCTGGCTACTTACTGTTGTTTTCACACTAAATGTAGCAAGGATTTAACAACCATGGTTAGGGAATACTGGCACAGTGAGGGCAGTTTCTGACTGAAGTGTAACCGTACTGACTTAATGCAGCATGTATTTATGATGCCTTTGAGTGCAAGTGTGGCTCTGCACTCTATATGATGAAAAATTAATTATTTGCAAATAGATTGTATGATTTTGTAGCTGCAACTTTGAATATGCAATTAGAAAACCATTTCCAGCTGCTACCATTTTTCAGTTGGCACACTGGATATACAAATAATCCTGCTGAATGAGATTGCTCACTTTGTATAATATGTTCCAAAATGGATAATTTTATCCCAAGACTTTATGTCCACTGGGGACTGGGTTGAAGCATGCAGGCCACTCAAGCAGCTTTTGCTTATTTTGAGATCCTGACACCAGTGGGCTGGCTGTCTAAGTTTACTTAATTAAGTCCAACAATTGTTTTGTGCCATTGAACTAGGGACCCAATTTTCACAAGTCTGGAGGCATATTTATGTTGAAGGCAGGATTGTGAGGGAGTTGTTATGCTCCTCTATGGATGTACCTCTTCGCATTTGACACACAGCCTTCTGGAATTTATACTGGGGCTTCAGGGATTTTGGAATGTGTTCCAGGTCACTGGAGGCAGAATGACCCCTTCCCCTTCATAGAACTATCATACATACATACATACCTGGTCTGGGGTCTGCACATACACAAGCTGAGAGGCTGAGAATGTATATCCAGCATTGGACCTTTCAGGTCCCAGGCTCTAAAATCATGGCTACATTTGATGTTGGAGAGTTGTGCACGCTTGCCCAAAATCTTCAGACTGGCTGTACATGTGCTTATTGGAGACTGTCACTTGACAGGGCTTGGGGTCAGCTGATATGAAGTGCTCCTGGATGGTGCAGCTGCTGCCAGCACTTCACGCATATGCTCTTGCCAACCTTAAATGTCCAATGGACCAGCAGCATGTCTGCATACCTTCTTTCTTGAGATTTGGTGTAAACAGGGCCAAGTCACTCTTCCAGCCTTCCAAGATAAGAGAAGGAATAACAACACCCTGACACTGACCCAAATCATTAAAATCTTACATGGGGTAGTGAGGCAGAGAGTAGCATATGGTGATATCAGTGCCTGCATTCACATACGCAACATTGTAATGTTGCAAATGAAACTTACACTGCCATTAAAACCATCTGCTGAAGCCAAGTAGACTAAGAGCAGAAAGGATCCAACAAGTGAAAATCTTGTGGCTGATGGGGTAATTAACAGGGGAAAAAAAAGTCCGTTAAATTTTCCTGCTATATGCATGACAACACAAAAGCAGTTTATATTTTATTTCTGGACTAAGTAGTAAGTTTAGGTGTAAGTAAATTCAAGGGAGCTGCCTTGCAAATGCTAATCTTTTAAAATTAGTGCATAAACGTTAATGGAGAAATCAATGCTGTACCCAACAATGAGGCTTTCAAACCATTAGTGTGTGTTAGAGTAAACTCGGCTTCCAGAGGTAAACTTACCCACTGCCAAACTCAGTCTTCAACAATCTGCTAATTCTAATCATGCACATGATTTTTCAAGGGTGTCACATACCATTTTGTTTTCTGCAGGTAGAGACCAAGAAATGACATGGATGCCTTTCCATCCTATAGTTGGTTCCCAAGATCTGAGAAGAATAAGTTGCATTTTTAGGGTCAAAGATCCCAACTAGAAGTGCTTTCAGTAAGCTTACATGCATCTATATTATGTAGAATTGAAGCATAGTTTTTATTTCCTAACATTCCCGGCATAATCAAGGAACCCACCCATAACATTCTGTCTTCTATCATGTAGAAGATACAGGAGCCTGAGGGCATGTACCACCAGACTTAAGGACAGCTTCTACCCCACTGTGATAAGACTATTGAATGGTTCCCTTATACAATAAGATGGACTATGACCTCACGATCTACCTTGTTGTGACCTTGCACCTTATTGCACTGCACTCTCTCTGTAGTTGTGGCACTTTACTCTGTGCTGTTATTGTTTTTGCCTGTACTACATCAATGCACTCTGTACTAACTCAATGTAACTGCACTGTGTAATGAATTGACCTGTACGATCGGTATGCAAGACATGGTTTTCACTGTACCTCGGTACACGTTACAATAATAAACCAATACCTCTATGATATAGTCACAGTATTCTAAATGTTAACTTCCTTCAGGGTGCTTTAGATAAATGAAAACAGACAAGTGAACAAAAAAATAGAAGATGCCACATATTATGGTTACAGAATGGTAAGGTTATAAAAATTCCACACCATGTTTTATGATATATACCTAGGCACTAACTGCATTAAATGTCACCTTCTCCCCGAACCACCTTATTTACTGCCAAAATATACTTAAGCTTTCAAAGGCAGATATTTTGCGGACCAGAATCCAACCCAGTTTGTCTCAGAAAATAAAACAAATAATTGAATAAAACTTTTGTCAGAGGAATACTCCAGGATAATAAAAATAGTAAGGATAAATTAATCCTCTGCCAGTAACTCCCATAACATGATAACTAAATTTTAAAGGACTATCATTAATTATTACTACCCAGGTTGCAGACATCTAATGAGACTCCTAAATTCTTTGTTTCAAATTCAGTTATGCTGTGGTCATAGGTCCAGGTTAGAGTTTCCATGATTTTGTTATTTTCTGCCTTGTACCATTATCTTTTGCTTAACTGCTGGCACACTGCCAAGTGGTTGCAGTACAAATTACTGGACTGCATTGCAGTAGGCTTGTCCCCTCCTTGATTTTACAGAAACACACATGCCCTGTCAGACATTTCCTCAGTCAATATTTCTTGTCACTTTAAGAAGTCTGCAGGCAATTTCATTTCGGTGACTATGGATCAGGGATGGGAACCAAAATGTCATCTGAAGCAAGCTAAAAAAAACACCAGATTTTTTAAAAATAGCATAAGTTTCTAGGATCTTGAGCAGAGGTCAATGGGGTAATCAGAGCGTCTCCAACTTTAGCTTTAACTCTGTCTTAAAGTTTACAGTGGAGTCAAGAAGGAATGTCTTATCCCAGTCAAGAAAGAATGAAGAAAACGGATGAAAAGAACTCTGTGCTATTGCAGCCAAACACCGTATCCTCTGGCATTTGCCCTTCATTCACCAGACTGTGATTCGCTTCAAATAGGGAATACTGGATGAAAAAAAGTGACAGTGCAATTCCACTAACCTTAAGTGGACCTTGATGTTATATGAGAGAATATGTTGAGCTGGCCCATTGCCTTGTCTGGCCAAGAATAGCAGCTGTAAAAGTTCCATTGCAAGTCAGTTTTGTTTGCCAGCAGTGAAGTTTGTCCAGCACAGAAGTTTAAGAGTCTTTGTTTCATTAGCTTTCCATTCTAGTTTACACACCATTCAGGATGTGACTCTGCATTACTGCAGCACTGACCATGCAGCACACACCTCTCCATTCCTGCACAGGTCCAGTGAAGGGATTCCTCTTACTATGTTTTCTCCTCAGCTTTGTCTGAGTATTTTCCAAAATTGAGAACAAATGACTTGCATTCAGATAGCACTTATCACCACTTAAATACCTCCTAATGCATTTTACAGCCATTTCTGAGGTGTATTCACTGCAGTAGCCAATCTGCACAAAGTAAGTCCCCTTACAACTGATAATGGTTTCAGTGATGCTAGTCGAAGGTGTTTGGGAACTTTAAATTGATTTTAACAAATAACATGCAGCTGCAAGTAAACAGCTGATTGCAGTAAAGTGGCAATAAAGCTACTGGTTCACTAGTGTCACTTTAAGAAGGAAATCTGTCTTCCTTGTTCAGTCTGGTGTATGTGCTCCTTCAGTCCTACCTCAACATGGGAGACTCTAATTGTCTTCTGAAGTGGTCAGGCTGGTCTCAGAGTTGCATCAGATTGCTGAGGCTGGCCAATAAAGTCTGTCGCGCCTCCAATGTCCACATCCCAGGAAGATCTCAGCTTTCTTAATATTGTCAGCCAATAAGCTTAAATGTAGCCGCTGGCAATTTAGAGGGAAATTCAAGGTTAAAATGTCAGGCTTCATTGAGAACAATTCCAGCCTATCAAATCTCTCCTTGTAACTAAAGCCCTCCATTCCAGGCAACATCCTGGTGAATGCCTTCTGCACCCTTTCTCATGCCAGCCCATCCTTTCTATAGTGTGGTGATCAGAACTGCACATAATATTCCTAGTGTGGCCTAACATACAGCTGTAACATGATGTCCCAACTCTTATACTCAATACTTCTGCCAATGAAGGCAAGCAAGCTAAGCATGTTCTTCGCCACCATATACACCTGTGTTGCCATTTTCAGGGAGCTATGAACTTGAAACCCAAGGTTCCTCTGTACATCAATGCTTCTAAGGCCCCTGATATTTATTGTGTATGTTCTGTCAGTATTAGATGACCCAACATGCATTACCTCACGCTGGTCTGGATTAAATTCCATCTGCCACTGTTCTGCCCAACTTTCCAGCTGATCTTTGTCCCTCTGTATCCTTAGGCAACAATCCTTGCTACCTACAACTCCACCAATCTTCGTGTAATCAGCAAACTTGCTTCTCAGACTATAGGCATTCACATCCAATTCATTTAGATATATATGGCAAACAACAAAGGTCTCAGCACTGATCCCTGCGGTACACCACTCATTACAGAAATCCAATCAGAGAAACAATTCTCTACCACTACCCTCTTCCTCCTATATTTTTGATCTAGTTTGCAAAAGCACCTTGGATCCCATGTGCCCTAACTTTCTGGCTCAGCCTACCATGTGGGACCTTGTCAAAAGCTTTGCTAAAGTCCGTGTACTGCTTTGCCTTCATTAATCTTCTTAGTAACCTCCTCAAAAAACTCAGTCAATTTTGTGATCAGATCACGCCAAATCAGATCATGTGCTGTAGCATTTCTATACAAGAGGCAAAAAAATTTCTATGGAAAAAAATCTATTTAAGAAAATAGGTGGGATCTGCATATAGTTTTCCTTCCAACTGATGTAACACCAACATATGGAGGCAGATAGAAGTGTGAAGTCCAATGGAATGCTACTTCTGTGACTTTTCAGCCAAACTTACATGGCCCTTGGATAGTTCAGGACATACAGAAGCAGGACTTCAAGCACCCCTCATGGTCACTCTCCCTTAGACCACCCAACAGCCTCCCACCCTGACTTTAACCAATTCCTGACCTGTTCCCAACCCCCGAATCCAGGACCCACCCAGGGCTAGTCCATTGAGCCCATCTAATGCCATGCTAAGCCAAGGGGCCATGGACCAGGGACTTGAGACCTGGCAACCATCTGGGTCTGGGACCAAGGATGTGATACCCGGGACCAGAAAGGACCAGGTTATGCGCAGCCCAGTCTTCAGGGTTTGAATAAAATCCTTATACTGCTCTTATCAAAGTGTGCTCTACTGGAGGGAATGAATCCATCAAATAGGTACAGTATGAGTGGGCACTGTTCTGGGAAGGGGGAGAGGTGAAAGAAAGATGTGGTGTGTAGAGCAGCAAGGGGGTGGCGTTGAGTAGAGCAGTGAGGGTGCATCAGTGGAGTAGTGAGGTGGAGGTGAGTGGTGCAGCAATGGAGCTATCAGTGGTGCTATGAGAAGGTGATGAGTGAATAGAGCAACATGGGGGTGATGAACTGAGCAGTGAAGGTGTTACTGAGTGATGCAGTGAGGGGGCAATGAGTGACTGGTGTAGTGAGGGGACGATGAGTGGACAAATGAGAGATCAATGGATTAACAGTGAGTGTGTAATAGGGAGAGCAGTGAGGGGGCAGTGATGGAACACAGAGAGCTATTGGATTCACAAGAGACTGCAGATGCAGGAATAATCCTCTCGATACTGGCTATCTTCCTTCTCCACACTCAGTCCTGATGTAGGGTTTTGACCCCAAACATCAACAATTCCTTTCTCCACACAGATGCTGCTCGACCCACTGATTTCATCCAGCAGATTGTTGCTCGAGTTATTGAAATGATGTCTTCAAACATTGCTAAAAACATCAGTATCTGATCTTGTGCCTTCAGATCCACTGTTGTCAAATTATGAGTATACACTGGACTGACCCTTAATGGCAGAGATCTGCATGGTGGTGTGTCCTGTCCAAGAAATTCCTAACAAATTCCTGATCTTTTCTAATGAACCCATGTGCTTATTTACTGTTCCGGACAGTAGTTGAAATCTGATGAAATAACTGTTGACATTGCTTCTTTGGAGATTTTGTTAAGGTGATTGTGTACAACCTCAGATAAATTTAGTGCCAATACCTCTCCAAAGTGTTATTTTCTGTTTATTGTACACTTTACTATGATATAAATGAGGAAAACTGATGTTTCTCAAACTGTATATTTTACTTAAGAGTATACTTAACATCTCTTGGTCTTGATCTTCCATTGACCAAGAAGACACCTAAGAGGCCCTTGGAACGTATTGTTACTTCCAGCGCAGGCATCCTCTGAAATCAGGTGGCCAAATACACTCACAGAAAGGCCTTGATAGCAGTCGAGGCCAGACTCCCAGGCTCGACAGAGATTTAAAAACAGCCAGGTAATAGTAAAAATACTAAATGAAAAGGATAAAAATATTAACTAAAATAATAAAAAAAATAAATATATTTAAACTTACTGAATTAAATCAAACAAAAGGTTTCTTTTTTGTTCTCCTGAATCAGAATCAGAATTATTATCACTGACTTAGATGATGTGAATTTTATTGTTTTGTGGCAGCAGTACATTGCAGACGTAAATTACAAAACAAAATAGAGCAAAAAAATATTTCTTCCTATTCATATCAGTGAGCCTGTTGTAATCTTACCAGGTCTAAACTGGGAGACTTAACAAAGTGCAGGGGTCCTGGTGCTGCCAATTAAGTGAAGCAAGAAGCTACACTTCTGCCTGTGCCTGAGTGAAGTTGCCAGTTCCAAAGTGGAATATCTGCCCCATTATAGTTGCAACTATAAAGAACTACTACAAAATGTTCATTTATAAGGGAAGTCATATCTTCATCTATCATAAAACATGCTGCATGCTTGTCAGCTTTGCATGGTCTGGAAATTTAAAATATGCATCAATTGTTGTCATGCAGTCTGCTGTGAAGGTGTACCACACACATCCATATGGTTTTGTTCTAAAATGAATCAAATGCTGACACACGTTCATTCCTTTCCTGCTTTTATTTATCCACAGCCAATTCCTCTTGGTGCCTGGCTTCTTGTGTTGCCTGGTACTGGAAGATCCAGCTGTGTAATCCAGTGTCAGATCTTCCAAAGTCTTGAAATGCCTGCTGATATTTCCAAAGCTTCCGGACATAATTTTCTTTTAAATTACTGCTTAATTGTTACTGAGAAAAAAATCTTAATATTGTAATGTTTTTAAACTATGATTTTTCAATGGGAACTGTGTGTGATTTAGCACTGGTATCATCAATTTTCTGTATTTTTAAGCCCTTTTATTTTATCTTTACGGCATTGGCTATCACTATCACTGAAAAGTGCTGAGAATGTTCTGAGAAGCACCAGGTGCAATATTTTTGTGCAAACTACATGAATACCTGATCCTATCAATTACCTTGACAACATGAATCAATAAAATGATGAATCCACAACAAAGAAAACAGCCATAATATCAAGTCACCATAGACCAAGCCTCTTTCCTCCTGGACTAATTCTGGTCTGTGCCTGTCAGATACTATGCTGATCTTATCTCCCCCAGTCTCCTGCTCCTCCCTGCTCACTCTAAATACCTCCATGTTCTCTCAGCTTGGGGTTTCCTCCTGTCCCAAACTCCACATCTCTGCACCACTCATTCAATCCTCACCAATTAAACTAGATTAAATTTAAATGATATGAAAATCTTCTATTTCTGTGGATGGTGATGGCTGTGTTAAACTAACTCAGGAGAAATTTGATGCAAATCCTTTAACGAAGACTCCAAAGCTCACTTGCCAAATACAGGATAACCGCTGGTGTTGATGACATCACAGATGTATTTTAACTATTGTACACCAAATGCATTTCATGCAATGGTGGAAACAAACAATCATAGACATCAACAATTCCTTTCCCCCCAAGATACTGTTTGACTTGCTGAGTTCCTCCAGCAGATTGTTGCTTCAGATTCCAGAATTTGCAGTGTCTTGTGTCTCCGTACAAATGATGGCAGTTTTCTCTTTAGATTACTCTTGCATTTTCTGAATGGTAAGTGATTGCAAAGTCATTCCTTGCTAATATTATACACCTCTCAATGGTGATGACACTTGATGCTCAGGCTCTGATCCACCCACATCCCAATCCCCTGTTCCCACTCCCACACCCTTAACTCTTTGATCTGCCTGAAATCCTTCTCTGGACCCAATTTGCACCCAACTTGTCCTTCCCCCCCAACCACTCTCTACCATAGCACCAGTTCTGATTGTCCTTTCCTCAAATCCGTCCCAGAACACAGGCCCTAATCAGGCTTCCAACCTCCAGTATCCCTCCCCTAACATCCCCTTTCCTTCGGCGCCCCCCGACCCAGCCTTTGTCTGGACTCCTGGACAGAACAATTTTAAGAAAATATGCAGCACCGTGAGCTGCCCTCATGACCTTGGGCCTCAGGCACAACTGAATGTTGTGCTTGAGGCCCAAGGTTGTGGATGGCCCTCTTAACTGCCCACCTTGTCCATCCATTTGGGCTCACTAATGTCAATGGGCCTGAGTTTTTTATTTACCACAAAAAAAATATGTGAAGTGTGAACTAAGGCCTCATCTAACCCAGGGATGGACTGCCTTGAGCATGTTGGTGCTTCCCTTGTATTGCTGCACAAAGTCTTCAGGCTTGTGTAAGTTGTCAGAGTTACTTTCGTATATTGACTAAAATGCGACAGAACTACCAAGGGACATGGATAACAAAAAGGAGTCTTTAGTTAAAGGACGCTCAATAAGTCCCTTTGATCTTGTTTCAGGTTCAGACATAACATCCAAATATAGTTTAAAACCAGTATCCCCATGACCCTTGGTCCCAATATTTCTCAGTGGAAAGGCTGAGGTTGCAAGTAGTCAAAGGTCTAGATTCCAACTTAAGCACCTGATATGATTTAAAGTCTGTATCCACTGCTGTCATTGGCCTTCAATAATGGACACAGGCAAGTAGAACATAGAACAGTACAGCACAGAACAGGCCCTTCGGCCCGCAATGTTGTGCCGACATAGCTAATCCCTTCTACCTACAGAATGCCCATATCCCTCCATTTTCCTCTCATTCATGTGCCCATTCAAGCCCCTCTTAAAAGCCCCCAATGATTTTGCCTCCACCACCCTATCGGGCAATGCATTCTAGGCATCGACCACTCTCTGAGTAAAAAACGTATTCCTGACATCTGTTCTGAACCTACCCCTTTCATCTTAAGTGTATGCCCTCTGGAATTGGATCATTCAATAATTGGAAAAAGATCTTGCTTGTCCAACCTATCTATGCCCATCAAATAGTTGAAGAATCTGGCATGCCAGGGAGGCTGAGGTCCCTGTTGACTTAATGACCATTATAATAGAGGTCTTAAGCTGACACTAAAATGCTTATGTACATATGCATTAGATGTGATGCCACCTACAAGAACAGATAAGAGTTATCTCGTTCATCCTCATCCAGTATGGCAGGTAGCACTCTTCTAATCAGAGGTCTGTACGTGCATCCTGCATTCCATCTTGGGGCCTCATTCCCCTGAGAAAGTTTGTGCCACATACCCCAATTCCCAGACTTGGACTTACAAAATGTCCATTGGTGTGAGGTACTGGAAGACTGCTACTGCTCTAGAGTTGTGTCAAGCAAAGGTCTGGGCACTTGAGAGAGGGTGGGGAAAATAAGGGTACGATAAAATCAAAGTATCTAAAAAAATAGAAAAATCTAATTGGTAAATTGGTATATTGGTTTATTATTGTCACATGTACTGAGCTACAGTGAAAATCTTTGTTTTGCATGCCATCCAGACAGATCATTTCATCACATCAGTATATTGAGAAAGTGCAAGGAAAATCAATAACAGAATGCAGCATTAAGTGTTACACTTACAGAGTAAGTGCAGTGCAGGCAGACAATAAGGTGCAAAGCCACGATGAAGTAGATTGTGAGGCCAAGAGTCTGTCTAATCGTACTAGAGGACCACTCAATAGTCTTACAGCAGCAGGATAGAAGCTATCCTTGAGCATGGTGGTATGCTTTCAGGCTTTTGTATCTTCCACCTGATGGGATGGGGGAGGAGAGAGAATTTTTGGGGTTTGTGGGGTCTTTGATTATGTTGGTTGCTTTACTGAGGCAGTAAGAGTCCATGGAGGGAGGCTGTTTTCTGTGATGTACTGAGCTGTGTCCACAATTCTCTGCAGTTTCTTGTGGTCTCGGGTAGAGTAGTTGCCACACCAAGCCATGATGTATCTGGATAGGATGCTTTCTATGGTGCATCAATAAAAATTGGTGAGGGTCAAAGGGGACATGCCAAATTTCTTTAGCTTCCTGAGGAAGTAGAGGCACTAGTGCACTTTCTTGGCCGTGGCATCTACGTGGTTGGACCAGGACAGGCTATAACAGGTGATGTTCTCTTATCCCGTTAGTTCAATTGAATTAAATATTTAATTTCCATTCAGTTCCTAGCTTCAAACTAAATGTCATGGCAATTTTGAATTAAACAGACGAGACTTACAACACAGAAAGAAGCCCTCTGCATCCTGTTTTCCAGCCTGCACATTTCAACCCCCAGTGTTTAGTTCTGAAGTGTCTATTCAGGATCTCTGTCTGCACTTGCCTGTCACATTTAATTTAATTCAACATTCAGCACTGTTGAGACCAACAATGCTGACAGCTGGTGAATGTTACAAGATGGACAAAAGGATGTATTAGTCACTTGCAGCAATTTTTTCCAATGAACTCCTAGAATTTTCTTAACACCTGAAAGGGCAAGTTAAAACATCAGAGCACAGTGGACCAACAAAGAACTCATCTGCTCATGGGCAGGGTTTCCACAAGGTAAGGGTTCATGTCAGAATGGAGTGGGTAAAGGAAATCAAACAAGTCTGCATCTGCGTCTGAATCAGGGTTGAGGATGGGAGGTTCCAAGTGAGACTGGCTCAGAGCTGATTCATTAGTAGATTGGACAGAATAGAGGGATTAGGATGAACATCAACTGCAGGAAATCCATGTGGGAATGTGCTGCGATCATTGGTCAGTGATGGGGATCAGCAAGTGAGGGAATTAGGTTGTTAGTCGGGGTGGGTGTCGGGTTTTGTTTGGAGGGGACGGGTAACCTGTCAGATCATGTTGGGTTAGACCCTGTTTGGGAGATCAGTGGGCGGGGGAGATGTTGGGTGAGGATCCTATGCTCGAAAGGCAGGAGGGTCGCCAACATGGCAGGCAGGAAGGGAGTTTGGGTCCCAAAATAAAGTCAGGTAATGAATAATTTACAGGGGATGTGATTGTGTTGGATTCCCTGTGGCAAGGCATTTGTTCAGGAAGATCTGTTCTGTCATGCAGCATCAGACTTCAGAGGCACACTGGAAGCATGCCTCAACATGGTTGGCCTGCTGGAGAAGGTCAATCAAACACTGAAAATCCTGTCTATGTGTGCATTGTATTTGGTCTTTGTGAGTTATGCATTGGATGGACAAAAATGGGGAAACTTGCATAACACCCATTAAATTCTTGATCTTCATAGGTCATGCAGCACACCAAAGAGTGATATGATCTAGTCTGCAATCTCAAAATAAATTTCATTTTCTGTTCATTTCAAACTCTGTTAAAAACTGTTTTTGTTGCTTTTAAGATGCAGATTTGTAGGTGTCTGCTGGCTGAGGAGGGAGTGCTGCTCACAGTCAAACAGTTTGCTGCCACTAACTATTCAGGCTCCCCCTGTAAATAACAACCACATGAACCAGCTGGAAATTGCCGCTGGCACTCAGGAAATTGAAGTTAAGTGTTGATCAACATATTCAACAGAAGAAAACAAAGCAAAAAAAAGGTAAAATTAGAGAAAAAGTTTTTTTTTAATATCACCCAAAGCACCCCAAAAATTATGACAACTTACCAAAGCTGATAAGATCTTTCAGACAATTATGGTAGTGAAAGTATCATTGCTTTATTGCAAGATCAAACAGTGCCTAATGCAGTGAATGATCTCAGCTTTGAACTGCCTGTTACACTGATGATGACAATAATTCAAACCAAAAGAAAGCCTGGAAATAAATTGATAGTTTATTGAGTAAGTTATAACTTCATGTTCCATGAACACAAACACATAGATAAATGGCATTTAACCAAAGTACAGAAGCAAAATACTGCAGATGCTGTAAATCTGAAATGCAAACAGAAAATGCTGGAAGTACAGTGGAGAGAGAAACTAAATTAACATTTTGAAGTGGTGACCTTTCATTAGAATTCCAACCTAAAATGATTTTCAAGTTGATGACAACTTTGTGCTCATAAACTTATATATGATCCAAAGAGGAATATAGCAGTACTCAACTAAAATCTAATTAAGCCAATTCTGACTCATATGGCCTTCCCCTTACTGCATGTGCATTGCTCTGGGGAAAGAACAGCATGATAGTGCAAGACATGGCAGCATGAACAAAATCTGCATGGGGACGGGTTATGCTGTAAAAATTGTGTTATTTATGCATAAGTGAAACCACTTCTGGCGAGGGAGACATGGCAGCATGAACAAAATCTGCAAGGGGACAGATTATGCTGTAAAAATTATGTTATTTATGCATAAGTGAAACCACTTCTGGCAAGTGCACATGTGTCATTCAATGCAACATTCTGGAAGCTGTCATCTCAGATGTATTATTCCTTTTAAGTTGTGCAATATATCACTGTCCAGCTTTCCATTCAAATGTATTCATTGGTTGGAAGCTCCTGTACTGTTGCTATGGATAGTGGTTGAATATGCCAACCCCTATTTATGATTTTTTGAATCATTCCAGTCTAAGTAACCATTTAAAGTTACATCCTCTCCTGTACTGTAAATTGCTTTTAACAAGGGTGGGGTCTCATTCCCTCAAATTTTAACAATTCTTTGAGATCTTAAAAATATTAAATACTTCTTTATACTTTCTTTGTCTCTTGTCCCCCTCAGTTAAATCTTCCTTTTCTTGTCTTTATTTCACATTTTGAACCTGGTTTGACATTGATTTCACTGTTTAATTTAAATCTATTCAGTCAGCAGTCTTGGATGCTGTCTAATGATTTTTAATCTGTTCAGGCAAGGTAATAAACCATTGTTTGTTATGTTCACTGGAGGTCCAGATGGCCTAAATAGCATGCTGTGCTCTTTGGATATCTCTTTGACAGCTACTTGGCCAGCAAACTCCAAGGGAAAGTCTATAGACAAATGCTAGTTTGAAGAACAGCTGGTGTCATTAGCTCATCAATCACAGCAGAATTTGGTATGTTTTATATAACCCTACTTGGTCAGGCCAATCTAGTACTACAATTAAAACAGTGTAGGTCAGTTAGCTGCGATGAGAAGTGTTGCCTATAGTTGGTGGGTTCTGCATTACTTGGTTACATCGTGTTAAGTTGTTTGTAGTATCATTGATCTTTGATTGAAGTCCAACTGCCACAAATATTGGCTCTGTTAACTTAATGCTCAGTTATCGTGAGTTCATGTAAACTCATACAAGAAGATACAAGAAGAATCCACAATGCACTACAATGCTAATCATTTCATTTCCTATCTGGCAAATGCAGACAAGAAGAGACATAACGAAGTGCAATAAATTGGGTAGCTAGAAAATTAGAGTTTAATGCATTCACAAGATTCCTTTTAAAAGCTCACAGTTCAGATTATTTTTTCAAATACTCCAATTTGCCAATCCCGGTTATCTCATCCAGGAACCCAGTCAAAGTAATAATATCAATATCTTCAGGTTTATCTTCCAATGTTTGAATATGTATAAAATTATATATCTTAGTCAGTGGCAAGGTCGTTGGCTCTCTTTAAAGAGGGCACTGGAAAGATGTCACCAAAACTGTCTCTGCAGAATTCTCCAAATTCATTGGAAGGATAATTCAACCAATGTCAGTGACCTCTTCCTGTCCAACATCCCAGCTATGATGCCCAAGTTGCACTCAGTCCTCTCCATTGGGCAGGCTACATCACTCGCATGCTTGGCACAAGACTCCCAAATAGACGGTGTATTCCAAGATCCATCCAGGTGGAGAGGGGAAAAGATTCAAAGATGTGCTCAAAGTCTTGTTGAAAAAATACAACAATGCCACTGACTTCTGGGAATTTCAGGCCCAAGACCACTCAAAGTAGACAAAGAGTACTCAGGATGGTATTGCAAACCTTATGTCCATGCACTGGGAGCACACAGCAGCTCTGCTTCAGCTGCAGAAACAGCACACATCACAAACACCCACCCACCCGCAATTCCTGTCCAATCTGTGGCAGAGTCTCATCAGCTACCTTGGAACCCATAAAATTGGAGTGGGAAAAAGTCATCCTTGATCCCAAAGGATTGCCTAAGAAGAAGAAAAGGAGGTGAGTTCTCTGACACGAGATGTTTACATAATCTGGCATATACCAGGTCCAGGAACTTTCATCTCTTTGCCTGATAATGCAAAATCATTTGTCTCTCTTATGAATAAACCTAATTACAGTAATTGGGTTTGATTTTCAAAGCCACAGATAATTTATGTACTTAATTTATACTGTATAATTAAACACAATACTGTTTGTTTTGCCCTTAACTTTGGTTTAGCATACTTGCGAATTTACTTTCTGTCACCATTTGTATTTGTTGTCAACATTAACCACATCCCCTCTTCAGCAAAGAATGCTCAAAGACTAGGGGCACATGTTCCTTCATGAATCCACTGACTACAGGTTTCTGATGATCTGGAAGTTGTGGCAGTGAATCAGCTGAATGAGTCAGGCAGTATTCATGATAATTCCCAACACTGACACACCTACTACAAAACTGGAGATCACAATTTGTAATAATTTGAATAAAATATTAATTCATAGCATATTAATAGATAACTAAATTGCTTTCTCTAGTTTATGCATCTGGGGACTATGTAGTGCAGCTTTAAACATATGGTTGTCCTACCAAGAGAGGCGAGACTGTCATTGAGTTGCACAGCAGAGAAATGGTCCCATTGGCCCTCAACATCCATGTTGACCTTTCTGCCCATCAACACCAACCCCACTTGCCCTCATTAGGACTGTATCCCTCTACAGCTTGCCTGTATAATTTGGATCTGTATTCCTTGGAGTTGAGAAGAATGAGGGGTGACCTTATTCAGATGTATAAGATCCTCAGGGGGCTTGACAAGGGAAATGTTGAGATGTTCTCACTGAAGGGAGAGTCACAAACAAGGGGTCATAGCTCCAAAATAAGGGGCCAGCCATTTAAAACTAGTGTGCATAAAAATTTCTTCTCTCAGAGGGTAGTGAATCTCTGGAATTTTCTGCCCCACAGCGTGGTGGAGGCCAGATCATTAGATATATTTAACAGGTAGATAAATATTTATCTACCTGTTAAATATTTAGGTAGATAAATATTTGAAAGATTGAGGAATTGAGGGTTATGGGGAACTGGCACAGGAGAGTAGAGGACAGCATAGATCAACAATGATAGCATTGAATGGTGGGGCAGGCTGGGGAGGCCTAGTGACCTATTCCTGCTCCTATTTTCTCATGTTTTTATGCAACTACTTCATTTTAATGCAATTCTTTTCAAATAATCTTACTTTATTTACATTGCATTTGTTTTTGTTCTTGTACACAAGCCCTGGAGACACTGGCAATAGCTTATACTAGCTGCCTGTAATGTAATGAAGCATTCCAAAATGCTTTATTAACAAATTTCAGAATAAGTGACCAAAGCCTCATCCGACCAATAGGTTTTAAGGAACTTGGAGCATTTCAGGGACAGAATTTCAGGGCTTAATGTTTAGATGATGAAAATGCAGCCACCAGCTATCTGTTAAACAATGTTGTTATAGGCCTTCAACCCAAAGCACTATCCCTATGTCTCTGTCTCCAGATACTGCTTCCTTGCTGAATTTTCTTTTGCATTTTTTTGCTTTTATTTTGGCATCTGCAGATTCTTTGACTTTCACTTACAGTTAAAGATAAATAGTTCAGTTAACCTAATTTGTGCCTCCATTTGGATTCCAGCAAGCTGTAAAGTTCTAATTAAACCTATTTCCTAAACTTAATCCGTAACATGATAGATAACCACACTTCTTGTATTAGTTTATGCATTTTGGAGACTACTTGTGGTGCAGCCATAACAATGACAAATAATACTTTTCTCTATATTTTATTCCATTTTGGCCCTGTTTACTTTATAGTCACAGTCCACATATTTTATCAAGACACTTGCGTCGCATTGAGACGGGTAATGCCCGAAACATCTGCACTTCGTTCCTTCTGTTTTATATGTCATTGTTTAGTTCATTAGGCCTTGGTTCAAGAAGCAAAGAATCCCATTAATTAAAACTAAAATCAAAATATGACCCTTTTTTCCAGTAAACCATTTTTTGCGAAGATCTCTTGCCTGAAAATGTTCCAGAACCGTCAAACGATTGAGTCAGGCTCACTTTGTTCATTTTATTCTCTGCTTCTCAGAACTCACCCTTGAGAAAATAGAGGAATGGCTGACTGTCAATTATTGATAGTGCTTTCATGAAGCATTTCAGTCTGTAGCTACACAATTACCTGAAAAAACCATTGGCATCAGCATCCATTAGAAGAAAACGAAAAGCCTTAATGATACTAAGAAAAATGGTATTTCCTATAATTCTGGTTGGATGAGGAGCCAAAATAAAGCTTTCTTATTCCAAAGTTCAATGACCTAAATCTAATATCATCTGTCTCTGCCTTCTCTGTATTTATTCCCTACCCACCCCCCCCCAACCCCCCCACCCCCCACCCCCAGCTCCCCACCTCTCCATGTATTTTAACAAGTGGGAAGAGAGTAAGTGAATATTAATTTACCACTGATGAAAAAAGAAAATGATGAAAACACTCAGCAAGTCAGGTAGCATTTGTAGACGGTGAGGCAAGGCTAATGTTTCAGCTCAATGACATCTCATGAGGACTGGGAAAAATTACAAACAATGTGTCAATCAGAAGATGAGGTGCTGTTCCTTGTGTTTATGTTGAGATTTGTTGGGACAGTGAGGGAAGCAAAGGACAGAGAAATCAGAGTAGGAGTGAGAAAGAGGAATTAAAGTGATGGCTGACTAGAAGTCTGGGGATTTTGCTTGTAGAATGAGTAGAGGTCAAAAATCTGCATACTGTGTGCCCAATGAAGAGGACACTGTCTTGCAAGCAGCAATTGTGATGTACTAAACTGGACCAAGAATAAGCACAGAGAAATGGCAAGGTGACTAAGTTGGGGTATGTGGAAAATGAAGGAGGTTACTGAGGCCAAAATAAAATAATCATCATTTCTAGCATGAATTAAAATAAATGCGAAGGTTAATAGGAGAGAACAGACACAATGAGCTGAGCAGATAGCTAACAGTCATTAACATAATGTGGCAAAGAATTTTCAAGTGTGTGGCAATTTCTATAAGTTTTAAATTCTGTAGAATTTTTGTTGATGACCCGTCTTAAACTAACTTCAGGTAAAATGGATAATGAGAAGACAGCAATTTTACAATTCAAAAACAGAAAAGGTAGAATTTTCCACATAAATAAGTTTGGGGTTTGCCACATAAATTACCAATCTTACTATGTTTTTTATGGGACCATTAGGTCCCTGACCTTTTCAGAGCAAAGATCCAAATATGAGGCAGAGAGCTGAATTCAAGAGGTGAGGTGAAATTGACATCAATGCAGCACTTACTGAATGCAACATACAGGATTTCTGGTAAAAGTGAAGTCAAACTAGGTATTGGTAAGCAAGTTACTGGTAAATGTCAGTTGATAGCATTGACAGATACCTTTCATCACTTTGTAGACTAATTGGGTTCTAATAGGCTGAACCAGATTTATCCTGACTTTTGTGAACAGGACGTGCCTAGACAATTTTACACATTTCCATGTAGATGCCAGTATTGTTAAATTACTGGAACAGTTTGGCTAGAGGTGTAGATAATCCTGAAGCTCGGGTATTTAATTTTACTTGGACGTATGCCACTGGTTGGAGACTTAACTTATACAAAGGAAGGTGGTTGCGATTGTTGGCGGCTAATCATCTCAGCCCCAGAACATGCTGCAAATGTTCTTCAGGGTCGTCCCTTATGCCCAACCGTCTTCAGTAGCTTCATCAATGACCTTCCTTCTGTCAGAAATTGGGATGTTCACTATGATTGCCTACTCTTGAAAATTGAACAACATTACCCTCGCTGATTGCCCTGGCATCAACATTCTGGGGATCACTATTGACCAGAAGCTTAATTGTGGTAATGAACAGCTCAAAGGATGGATAGCATAAAACAAACTACTGGAGGAAATCAGCGGGTCAAGCAGTATCTGTGGAGGCAAATGGATAAGCATCGTTTCAAGTCAAAACCCTGCATTGGGACTGAGAGCATAGAGGGGAGAGAACCAGTATAAGGGGTTGAGAAGGAGGGGAGAGGCAGATGCAGAGGCAAGCACATGACAGGTGGAACTGAGTGAGGAGGGGGGATGATGGGCTAAAACTGGAAAAAAGACCTGCTCTCCCTCTCATTTCTCTCCACCTGATCCACCCAGGTCTCCGCTCCCCCACCTGGGTTCCATCTGCCTATCACCCACATATTATATCTACTGGGTCTCCCATTCCCTCCTCCTACTGCTTCCACCTGCCTATCATCCCTTCCTTATCTGGTTCCATTTATCACCTTCCTTACCTATCAGATTCCAGCATCTGCAGCCTCTTGTGCCTCCACTTATCACCTTCTAGCCTCTGTCTCTGCCTCTACTCTCCCCTCCACTTCCTGGATCCATCTGTCCATCATCCTCTTCCCCACCTTGTTCTGCCTATCACCTTCCAGTCCTTGCCCTCTCTCTCACCTCTTTATACTGGCTACCTCCCTTCTGTATTCTCAGTCCTGATGTAGGGCCTCGACACAAAGTGATAACTTTCCCTTTGCCTCCACAGATGCCGCTCGACCTGCTAAGTTCCTCCAACAGTTTGTGTTTTGCTTCAGATTACAACATTTGCAACCTCTCCTGTTTGAAAAGATGGATATATTGTGATGAGTAATGCACCTCCTCACTCCTCAAAGTCTTTCTACCATCTACTGATCATGGAACCAGACAAAATCCTGAAGTAAAACTAAAGACCTGAGCTCCAGAATTATCTGTGCTTCTAGCCAAACTGCTCCAGTCTTTTAACAGCACAGGCATCCACATGAAAATGTGCAAAATTTTCCAGGCATGACCTGTTCACAAAAATCGGGACAATTGGTTTAAAGGTTGGCACAACATGGTGGGTCGAATGGCCGGTATTGTGCTGTATTGTTCTATGGTTCTATGGTTCTAAATCTAATTCAACTAATTGCAGCCCAATTAGTCTACAAAGTGATGGAAGGTGTCACTGACAGAGCTTTCAACTGACACTTACTCACCTGTAACTTGCTTACCAATGTCTAGTTTGGGTTATGCCAGGACCATTCAGCTCCAGATCTCATTACAGCCTTGGTCCAAATATCACCAAAGAGTTCAATTCTAGAAATGAGGTGAACTGATTGCCTTTATCCTTGGGGCATCCCGATGAGTGTGGCATCATGGAACCGTGGTAAAACTGGTCAAAAGACATCAATCGACATTCCAATGGCTGGAGTCATACCCTACACATTGGGAGGACAGTATTATTGTTGAAGGTCAATCATCTCATGCACAGGATGTTGTTGCAGAAGTTCCTCAGGGCAATGTTCCAGAGCCAACCATCTTCAAGCTGTTTCATCAATGACTGCCCTTCCATCATAAGATCAACAGTGAAATGTTCACTGATGTTTGCAGAATGTTCATTTTCATTTGCACCACCTCAGGTCATGAAGCAGCTCAAGTCCAAGCAGTGAAATCTAGACCACACTCAGGCTGATAAATAGCAGGTAATATTTATGTACAAAAGTGCCACCAAAAAACAGCTGCAACAAGAAAGAGTCTAACCACCTAACCTTGACAGTCAATGACTTTACCGTCACTAACTCCCCCATCATCTTGAAGGCTACTGGTCACCAGAACCCAACTGGAATAGTTAAATAAATACCATGGCTGCAAGAGCAGATCAGAGACTGAATATGCTGTGGTGAGACAGCCAGCTCCTTACAGCCCAAAACCTTTTCATCAATTACAAGGCAGAAGCCAGGAATGTAATGGAATATTCTCCACTTGCTTGGAGGAGTGCAGCTTCAACAACACTCAAGAATCATTACAAGCAGCCTACTTGATTGGTACTGCTTCCATAACACTAAGCATTCATTCGCTTCACCACCAGTGCACCATGGAAACACTATTAATGAAGAGAACCAAAGAACAGTTAGGATCAAAAAAATATAGTCATGAATAGTCAGCATGGATTTCAAAAGGGAAAGTCTTGCTTGATCAGCCTCATTGAACTTTTTGAAGATGTGCCAGAGTAGACAAGGATAATGCAGTCAAATGAGTCAAATGTAATTCATGTGGATTTTCAAGAGGCTGATAAGGTACCTCATAATAGACTGATGAATAAGGTCAGAGAATCTAAAATGAGAAGACAAGTAGCAGAATTAATTACTAGCTGGTTTGAAGGCAAAAAGGAGAGAATGTGAGTAAAGTGAAGTTGTTCACAATGGAATAAGATGGGTAATGGTGTTCAACAAGGATCATTGCTGGAACCTCTTCTGTCCACAATTTACCTTCGTGCTTTAGACTTTGAAATCAAAAGTACAATTTCTAAAGCAAAGAAAAACAAACTGTTGGAGGAACTCAGTGGGTCGAGCAGCATCTGTGGGGGAGAAAGGAATTGTTGATGTTTCAGGTCGAGACTCTGCAATTTCTAAATTTGTGGATGACTCCAGACTAGGGAAATACTAAGGAGAAATGAATTACAAAAGGGTATTAATAAACTTGAAGTATGGGTAAGTAATTGGGAGAGATACAGGTAAGTACAAGGTAATAAATTTTGATAGGAAGAATAAGGATGTCGTGTGGTACTTAGAAGGTGGGAGCCAAAATAGGGTAGGGATCTCTGAGCAGAAAGACATCAATTATTAAAAGTTGCACCACAGGTTAATCAAACCATAAAGAGAATGATCGAAACACAGGGGATTATTTCTCAAGGGACGGAACTGAAATCTGGTGAGGTTATGCTAAACTTATATCAACCCTTAGTGAGATCACACTGCTACAGTTGTAGTACTGCTACAGTTCTGGTCATCATGTTGTAAAAAGAATACAGAGAAAGGGAAAGGCTGCAGAAAGGTTTACGAGGATATGCCAGGGTATTACATTAGAAGAAGATGAACAAACTAGTTCTCTCTGAATTTGAGAAAAGAAGTGACTTACTAAAGGTCTCTAAAATAATAAAATATTTTGATAGAATGGACGCAGAGAGAATGTTTCCATTTTTGCAGAGCAGTATAACTGGAGGCCATTGATATAAGATAGCCACCAAGAAATCCAATAAGAAATTCACAAGAAACTTGCTAACCAAAGAGTGGTGAGCATGTTTAACTAACTACCGCAGTTGAAGTGAATAGTCTGGATGTATTTCAAAGGAGGCTGGACATGCACGTGGGAATGAAAGGATCAGGGACTCACACTGACCAGTTTAGATGAGGAAAGGTGAGATGCAGCTTGTTAAGAACCTAAACATCTACGTGCCCTGGTTGGGCCAACTGGCCTATTTCTTTGTTGTATATCCTGCGTAATCCTATGTACTGGATGGTGAATATAATGATATTCAATAGGTATAAGGGTTAGTATGTTCCATTCATAAACTGATGAAGACAACATCAAAATCTGAAGTTAAAACAGAGTACTGGAATCACTCAACATTGTAGGGAGCATCTGTGGAGACAGAAACAGAAGTAATGTTTCAGGTTAATCATTTTCATTAAGATAAAATTATATTAGTAAATATATAAACATATAAATATATAAACACGTGCAAGAAACTAATAAACCTGCCATGATTTGAACATACGAAATGGTCATGTAAGAAAGTTCTTTCAACATAACAAATGACACATTTCCTCTCAAGGGCTGTGATTTCTTCATCCGAGATTATTGTCGCCTGTCTACACATGCTGCTGAGTAACTCGTATATTCTTCAGCGATAGCACTTGAATTATCAGCTTGTCAGCTTCTACTAAGGAAGGTGCAGCTCCTGAACTTGGTGTGAGCTAGTCTCAGCATTAACAACATCGGTCCTATTCCCTCCTCCCCCCTCCCCCCCCATTATGGAATTGTAGGAATGTTTGAGGGATGATACAGTAATCTGAATTTGATGAACAAAATGGAAGGGCTAATTAACTCGGGATATGTTTGTTCTGAGGGGTCTGAGTTAACAACTGACTGTGAAATCTTATTATTCTGTTCTGTGCAGCTTCCATTGCACAATAACATTTAATTCACTGCTTACAATAACAAAGAAATTGCACATTTGAATAACAGAATTTAACTGTGCACTGCATACATTTAACCAAATGATTTGAAAGCTGAAAAAAATTAGGTTATTGCCTAATTCTAGCAAAATTCCAGTTTTTTTAACATTCCATTTGCCAGTCAAATTGGCTGCCATAAACTTACGGTAATATAAGATAAAGGGATCTGGGACAGAAAGATTGGGTAGTGCATAGCACATACTACTTTTCAAGATATGACAATTAACTCATTTGGGAACCAGAATAAAATATTTCAGGACTGCAGTATCACTTTTCAATATGTCTGCCATGGAAGTCATTTCAATACAATATATCATGTTTTGAATGTCATTGTACTAGGGTATTGTATATATTTGAATCTGTTACCTGGAGTGGGATGGCCAAAAGGTACATTGTTATATGAACATGTAAACCTAATTCTTTAAATTTATCTCTTCCTGTTTCTTGTTTTTCCAATGCATTTTGGAGAGCAGGGCAGAATTTGCTATTGGTGTATACTTCTGCAAATCACAATCAGTGCTTCTGCAAGTTGTTCTTTCGAGCAAGTACAACGTGGGAAATGCTTCTAGTGTTGGCACCCCAACCTTAATTCATGTAAAAATAACCAGAGGATTATATGTCTAAAAAGAATGTATAGCCACTGGTGTAATGCAGAAAATCTGGCAGCCATGTTGCGCACAGCTAGATCTCACATATGAAAATGACCAGATAATCTGTTCTGGTGACATTGGTAGAGGGATAAATATCTGCCAGGAAGCAAGAGAGAGTTTGACTGCTCTTCTTCAAATAGTGCTAAAGATTCGTCTGTATCCATCTGAGAAGGCAGGCAGAACAATGGTTTAATGTCCCATCCAAAAGATAAGATATCTTTATTAGTCACATGTACATCGAAGCACACAGTGAAATGCATCTTTTGCGTAGAGTATTCTGGGGCAGCCCGCAAGTGTCGCCACGCTTCTGGCACCAACATAGCATGCCTACAACTTCCTAACCTGTACGTCTTTGGAATGTAGGAGGAAACCAGAGCACCCGGAGGAAACCCACGCAGACACGGGGAGAAAGTACAAACTCCTTACAGACAGCAGCCGGAATTGAACCTGGATCGCTGGCGCTGTAATAGCGTTACGCTAACCGCTACACTACCGTGCCTACCAGATATATCAGTATAGAACTTGCTTTACTGCATTTTATTGAGATTAAAACAGCATTAAACATCATCCAAATGCTGTTTAAGAAGGCCCCATAAACATCATAATCTTCAATTACAAAGGTCCTAGAACAGCATTGTCAAATTTCACTGTACTGGCATGAGGTGTCAATTTTAGCACATGCAGCGCTATTGATCTCTCAGTGCCAGCAATTAGCCTAATAGCTGTGACTTCAGAAACCTGCCATGGACAAAGTTTCTGCTTAAAGAATGTTTACTGTTATGATGGGAGTTGGGTAGGAGAGTGATCCCAAGGGACCTGGATAGGATACTGAAGAATACTGCAGGGGTCATGTAATTCATGCATAAGTGACTCAGGCAGATGTTCCCGGCAGGGGTTGCACAGGAAGCCCTCTGTAATGAATGCCTGCATTTTGGGGAAGCCTGAAACTTTAGCAAATCACTGTACTCACTCTGCCTGCTCCTGTGGATTGTAGGAAAAGTAGATGAAGCTTTCTTTCCTTGGACATGGAACTCAGGTGACCTCCCTAGTCAAGCAATGAGCAACAAACTGTGAGATCTATAGCAGATCAGTGGCAGCAGCCAGAAATTATCTTGAGGCTGAGAATCTGAGAGTAACCATGACCTTGATTTCCAAAGGCAAAGTAGTTTAGGCACTTGAATGAACTTATATTTGAGGTAGCAAGAGGTTGTAGATCCCAGTGAATACAAACAATGCTGTTTGAATATTGACCCTTTGAATAAGAGGGAGCTGTTGTTTTACTGATCAATGTGGTTGAAATCACACTGGATAAAAGTGTTATGTGTTGTGTTATTGTTGACGTCATTTGGGGGAGTTTTTGTGAGAAAAACACTTTTCGAGTATGCTGGCAAAAGTCCTATCTAAAGCAAGGGTCAAATTTCAAACTGAATGTTGAAAGGACAGAAATGTTTGCTATATTTCCCTATTCGAGATAAATCCTATTTGCAACTGCACAGCGCCTTTTTTCTTATCAGAGCTTTGTTAAGGAATTTCTTGGCCATCACCCCAAAATGTGCACTTTCTCAATGGGTTGTGTCAACTGGGGTGACCAAGGGGTGAGAGAGTGACCAGTGGTCATGAATATTGAGGGGGGGGTGGTTTCTGGAGGCCAGGAAGGGGTGAATAAAGTGACCAGAGGAGAGCTGAAAAAGAACTTGAAGAGAATGTTTCTAATTTGGGTTTTCAATGTCTGCCTGGGAGCTTTGCAGGCAGATCTCCTTTAAGTGAAGCTGAAACAGGGTTGATAAGTGCAATGCACTCAGGCACCAATTAAAATTCCAGGACTGGCCTCCTGGCATGTTGCTGGACACCACTGTGTATATCAGGAATCCACTCTACCTCAGATCTATGGTGAGACCAGAATAAAATTCCCAGACTTCATGCATGTCACGTGCAGCCCTGATTTTCTTTTGTGTGTTTTTAATCATTGAAATTGGAGTGTCTATCACTAAAAAAAACTGATGCTATCTGATCCAATTATATAAATATAATTCCAGTTGCAATGTTACCCAACTATGTTCGTCAGATTGCTAAAAGATAAGGCAGAGAAGAATTTTAGTTTCAAAGATATGCCATTTTGCCTTCTCTGTTATCAAATTATATTCATGTTGTTAAAAAGGAGCTGTAGTGAAATTCACAGGCAGTGTCACAAGCTAGTTTGGGCATGAAATCCTGCACATACTTGTATCCCTCCTTCTTTGAAGTAAAAAGCCTGCAGCCACCTTAGAACTACCCCATTCAAGGTTTGCACTCCTTTGGCATTTGAGGTTAACCAGAAAATGTTTGCACTATTAACTTGAAAATTACTCAGATGATCGATTTATTGAAGAGGAAATAAATACCTGCCAGCTTACTCTGAAGACTGTACAGGCCCCAACCAAGCTCACATTCCTTACAGAGTTCATTCATGTTCTGGCACATTCCTCAACGGCAACAGTGTGTGGTGTAGAAATCCTCTCCCCGAGGCTGCAGGTGTGGAGAATAGACCGGTCGACAGCAGGTCAACAGAAATCACTAACCCGAGGGGCCTGTTTCTCAAGCGATGAAAATTATCTGCTGCAGCAGTACTGCAGTTTAAAAAGAAATGGGGGTCAAGAATTCATCCTCAGTCACAGGAGCTAGAAATGTGATATAGCAAAGAAGGCCACATTGTACTCTAAACAGGAACCAACTTACAGAAACAGAGTACAACAAGCAAGGTGTATTCTGCATTTAACATATGCAATTGAAATCAAATTTCTACCAGCCCTTGGCTGCTTAGCATTAAAACAAGGAGGGAATTTACTGTTTCTGTGAATGGTCACAAATAATAATAAAAGGCCTCTCAATGCATCTTGCATACCTTCATGAAAACAGCTTCCTTCATGGCCCAGATGTGAGTGAGTCACTGAGTCACCCTGATTGGGAAGGCAAAAGAAGCAATCCCTGGGCTCAGTCTCTGAGTTAGCTGACAGCTAGAGAAGGAGGAGAACCATTCCATTTGTCCACTGTCCTCGAGCATTCCCGCAGGAAAACCTTTACCAACCAAAAATTCTTGCTATTGTTTACTTGTTTGTGCTGTGGTCAGACATCGGTCAGTATGTGTTAAAGAGAATAGTGGTTAAGTAGACGAGATACTGGAGGAAGACTCACCAAGTTGTCTAAGATTACAACAGGATCTAGATCAACTGGGAAAGTAGGCCAGGGAATGGCAGATAGAATTTAACTTGGAGAAGTGTGAACTGTTGCATTTTGGTAAGTTAAACCATGGCAGGACATATACAGTGAGTGGAAGGGCCTTGGAGATGTTGTAGAACAGAGAGTTGGGATGTCATGTTACAGTCGTACAGGATGTTAGTGAGATCACCCTTGGACCACTATGTGCAGCTCTGGTTACCTGGCTATAGGAATTATGTCATTAAACTGCAAAGGGTGCAGAAAATATTCACAAGGATATTATTAGGACTGGAGGGCTTGAGTTATAAGGAGAGACTGGATAGGCTGGGGCTTTTTTTCCTTGGAGCATAGGAGGTTGAGGGGTGACCTTACAGAGGCTTATAAAATCATGAGGGGCATAGATAAGGTGAATGGTCACGGTTTTTTTTCCCAGCGTAGGGGAGTCTAAAACTAGAGGTCATAGATTTAAGGTGAAAGGGGAAAGATTTAAAGGGACCTGAGAGGAACTTTTTGTCACACAGAGGGTAGTGGTTATGCAGAATGAGCTGTCAGAGGAAGTGGTAGATGTGGGTAAATTTACAACGTTTAAAAGACATTTGGACAGGTACATGGATAGGAAAGGTTTAGAGGCATATGTGCCAAACTCAGGCAAATGGGACTAGCTTAGGCAGGCAACTTGCTCAGCATAGATGAGTTGAGCTGAAGGGTCTGTTTCCCTGCTGTATAACTCTATGACCCTATGACCACTACTTGTTTAATCTGAAAAGAGGGCTACAGGAGAAGAGGTGGAGAAAACCATCTTTAAAATGTAGTTTTATAATGAATTCAATTTGCATTACTTTTTTTCAATAATTGTGTCCAACTTTTTTTTTGAATTTTTGAACAATTTTTATTGGATGGTGACCTGGGTACCAGTATCTTACTCAATTGACCAGTATCCACACTAAACATAATACTGTAGGCATCTTCATTTGATCCATCTTTCCAATGCCAGCTCTCTAATTAATCCTGTCCTGAGCTTTTTCCCTCTGAAACATCCTCCCCTTTAAGCATTAATCCACTTTTCCATTAAGACTTAATATTGAACATTCATCCATTTTAGGAATTTTGGCTTGCAACAATCCATAGGAGCAAGAATTCTGGTCAGTCTTTCTACTGGAGCAATCAGCCTGGTAGCTATGACTTTGGCAGCCTGCCAGGGACAATGTTACAGCTTAAAGAATGGTTACTGCTATAGTGGGAGGTGGGTGGAGAGAGATCCCAAGGACGGGTTGGTGAAGAATTGTACCTGCAGGAGTCATGGAATTTGTGCACAGGTGCCCTCGTGACAAAACAGAGATTGAAGAGGTTGAGACCAGGGATTGATTCAAATACATTCCTGATCTGTAGTGTGTTACTGCCACGCAACAAAAACCAGCTAACTCAGCATTTCCATCCCAACACTCCTCTGCCTGTGCAGTCCATTCACTGAATCATTGTTTTGCTCACTACTTTCACTTTTCATTTAACCGCAGAGAAATTCCACATTAAAAAAAGAATTAACCACTGGGATTGTAATGGAAGTATAACATTTCCACCTCAAAAATGACACCAATCTCAAGTATGCTGAGAAAATGTCGTCATCTTCTTAACTTGTCAGTACATTTGAACCCTTCCAAATTATCACAAAAAATCTAAAAGTGAATTCACCTTCTGCACAATGCTATAACTGGCATCAGTACTGCCAGTACATAGTCTTTGATTTGAATTGTATAGCCTGCTCAAGAAAGGATTGTTGTTTTTGTTCTTTTATATTCAATAGGTATTGAAATGACTCATAACTAACATAGTAAGATAATTTAAAATATTTTATTCCAATCAGATTGCTTGGACTGCATACACAGCCCCATCTACATGGAAGGAATAAAATATCTCTCAATTGTGACACAGAATGAAACTTCTTCGCCCAGGCACAGTAGTGTAGAGGTTAGAGGTTGGTGTAATGCTTTATAGTGCCAATGACCTGGGTTCAATTCCAGCCGCTATCTGTAAGGAATTTGTATGTTTTCCCCTTGTCTGCATGGGTTTCCTCCAGGTGCTCTGGTTTCCTCCCACATTCCAAAAGACATGCAGGTTAGGAAGTTGTGGGCATGCTATGTTGGCGCTAGAAGCGTGGCGACACTTGTGGGCTGCCCCCAGAACACTCTACGCAGCAGATGCATTTCACTGTGTGTTTTGATGTATATGTGATTAATAAAGATAACTTATCTTATCTTATATTTTCTAGTCCATACTGGCTCCCAGCAGATCAATCTCATCTGTTCCATTCCCCCCTTCCTTACTTCCCTATACCTCTGTACATTATTCTATCATGTGGCCATCCAGTTCCTTCTGATTCTTTTGCCACTTTCTTCCATTAAGGGGTAATTAATGGTAACCAAGAAACCTACCAGCATGTCTTTAGGATGTAGGACAAAACTGGAGCATCTGGCAGCAGCAGGAAGGCTGTTCAAGTTCCACATAGACAAGCCCAGAGGTCATTTTTAAAACCAAATCTCTGGAACTATGCGGCAACAGCACCAACTACTGTCTCACGTTGCCAGCCATTGTTGACAACCATTAGATATTACGATTTCATGTCACTTACTCTCCATCAGTAGGAATAATTATGATGACTAGGCCAACAATAGAAAATTTTTTTTAATAGCTTAATCATTTTCTTTATTTATGGAATATTCAGATTTGCACAGAGATAGGGCAGTATAGTGGTGTAACTAGCTGAGCCGATGCCTCACAGCTCCAGCAGCCCTGGTTCGATCCTAACCTTGGATGTGATCCAATATCACTTGAATGCTTATCTCTCAAATGTACACTTTCCCTTCTACTATCCTAACCAGTGGATAGTAGAATCTCAGGGGACTTGACGTCAATGTGAGAAGAATAGGTTACAGTGAAAGTTGGTGGGGGAATGGGATTGTTCAGTGAATCAGCATAGACTTGATGAGCTGAATGACCTCCTTCTATGTTATAAGGAAGTATGGAAATTACTATTCGGATAAGGAAGTGGCAACACGGCAATCACAGGGATGGATTGACAGAAGGATTTGCTAATGAGTCAACACAATTTTCATATATCCAATATCACTTGAATGCTTATCTCTCAAACGTACATTTTCCCTTCCCTTAATTCCAGGCCATAGGTTTAAAAATACAGTTGCTAATGATGGAGTCATTAAAACTTGAGATGCTCTAGAAGCAACAATTCAAGGACCAGAAGTATCTTGGGTTTGTGGAACGAGAGGAAATTCTAGAGATAAGGAGTAGCAAGGCCATGAATGGATTAGAATGAAACATTGAGGTGTTATGTGTTTGGATGTCAGTGAAGGTGAGTGAGCACATGACAGGTGTGGGACATGGGGTATGAGTTCCAAGGTATTGGATGACTTTAAGTCTTTGGAGAGTAGAAGAAGAAAGGGCAGAAGTTCAGTGGAATATTCATGTCTAGAGATAATGAAGGCAGGGACAAGGTTTCAATAGACAACAAACAGAAGCAAGGGCAGAATCAGGCAATGTCATGGATTTGAATTGTTATCTGCTTAGTGAGTACATCCTCTAGTCAGCAATGATCTTCACCTTAAGTTATGTGGGATGGGGAAAACTACATGGAGAATTCCTGACTTTAGTTTTACAAAGGGCAGAATGAGACTAGCATGTGCAAACTCAGAGAGTCCTGGAATGTGGAGGCCCTGCTTATTTCAATGACCAGGTCTTCTTAGATTGCCTCATCCAAATCATTGATATAGGTGATGTATAGCTGGAGCCCAACATTAACCCCTATAGTATCTCACTATTCATAGCCTCCCACTCTGAAAATTATTCAGTCCAATAATCAATCCTCAATCCACATCAGTATATTACCCATACTATGTGCTCTAATTTTGTTCAATAATGTCTATTGACACGCCTTATCAAAGGTCCTCTGGAAGTTCTAATATACCATACCAAATGGTTTGCTCTCATCTATTCTACTAGTTTCAAATTCTGAAACAAGTTTGTCAAACCTGATTTCCCTTCCAAAAATTTTTATTCTATTATTGGGTGGCACAGAGGTGCAGCAGTTAGAGCTACTGCCTCATGGCTTCTGTGACCCAGGTTCAATCCTGACCTCTGGGGCTGTCTGTGTGGAAGTTCCATGTTCTCCCTGTGACTGTGTGTTTTTCCTCCCGGTGCTCCAGTTTCCTCCCACATCCCAAAGACATGTTGGAAGGTCAATTGGCTACTGAAAATTGTCCTTAGTGTAGATGGGTGGTAGGAGGACTGAGGGGAAATGATGAGCGTGTGAGAGAGAAAAGACCGAAGGGAAATAAGCAGGGGAACAGGACTAATGGGAATGCTCTGAGATCCAGTATAGACTAGATGAGCTGAATGGCCTCCTTCTATGTTGTAAGAAAATATGACAATAAATGAAAAAATGCCCTGTTAACACTTTCTTAATAATAGAGTCCAGCACTTTTCCTACTATGGGTATTAGACTAACTGGCCTATAGTTCCCTGCTTTCTCTCGCCATCATTTTAAATAGTGGTGTTGGATTTACTACCTTTCAGTGGGTGGGAACCAATTGAAAATCTATGGAATTTTGGAAGATGAAAATAAATACATTTATTATCTCAACAGGCACCTCTTTCAAAACATGAGAATGCAGATCATCAACTCCTGGAAATATATTACTTTTCAGTTCCATTAATTTCTTCAATGTTATTTTTATAAACATTGTGCTTATCATACCATTAAAGGTAAGGATTCTGTTAAACACAGTGTTGGTAGTGTGGTGTATGTCCACCAGCTGCACCATTTATACCACTATTATTCTAAGGAATTGCCTGTTGCCCATGAAACACTTTGTGTTTATGGAACTCGTGAGTAGAGGGAACCCAAATGTAGCTAGATTTGGGTAAGTTGCAGGAAGACTGTATTGTGTCATGAAAACAACTTCAGAGTCTTTGATGATGTAAAAATGTGCATTATCTTAATGGCATCTCCTCATTTATTGTGGCTTGAGCAATACAGGACAGGTGATGGAGTATCCTAACTAAAGTGAAGGCCACAGCAACAATTCAAAAAGAGAAAGCAGAAGAGGAAACAAACAAGTGCACAGCAGGAGTCCAATTAGTTTAGTAAGGCATTTAATTAATTCGGTGCCAAATTAATTAAATGCCTTACTAAACTAATCCCTTCTGCCTACACAATATCCATATCCCTCCATTTTCTGCACATTCATGTGCCTATCTAAGAGCCTCTTAAATGCTTCTATTGCACTTGCTTCCACTATACCTCTGGCAGTGCATTCCAGCACACACCACCCTCTAAGTAAAAAACTTGCTCCACGCATCTCCTGTGAACTTACCCCTTCTCACCTTAAATGCATGCTCTTTAGTGTTAGACATTTCAACCCTGGGAAAAAGATACTGGCTGTCTACTCTGTCTCCCCTCAGCCTCCACCATTCCAGAGAAAACAACCCAAGTTTGTCTAACTTCTCCTTACATCACATGCCCTCTAATCCAGGCACCATCCTGAGAAACCTCTTTTGCAGCCTCTCCAAAGCCTCGACATCCTTCCTATAATGGGGTGACCAGAACTGAATGCAATAAGACTGGAGCATAAGGCCATACAGAGACCGACCGATGCAGAAATTCTGCAATGTCAAGCGAGCAAAGAGCGAAGATTTGACTGTAGAGGATTATCCCATAGGTTAAGGAAATACTGACATGTTTTAGGTGATCTATTTGGACTCATGGATTTGAGCCAATTGGTTCACTTGCATGCTCAAGTTTTGAATATTAAGTTTTTTAAGTTCATGTTTCTAATTATGTTCAATGCAGTATATACAAATGAATAGACTTTGTTTCAAGTCTCAAGTTCTGTGCCATGTCACCATGCATTGTAAGTTCATAAATGTAAATATGTTACCTGTGCAGGGTGTTTAAGTGATAGTGTGTACATAATGTCTACATAAAACGCATTCACAGGTTGATATTTTAAGACCAGCAACTTGACAATCAATATGTGCTGACTTATCAGTGTATACAAACATTTATATGTTTGTATAACATGGTTCACTTTTTGTTGGTAAAGGGGAGAGGTGGTTTATGTCTGTTGGCTGCTTAGGGAAATACTACCTTAAGGCTAGGTTATTACTAGCTTAAAAGCCTGACCCATGTTTATATCATCTTGTTTTGTTTATTCTATCGCTTGCTTTTCATTTGAAGATCATTCTCAGTCACAATGAACTGAAGTAAATCTTAACTATAGGATTCAAGAAAAACCCACAATATACTACGTGGCAAATGCCTTCAGGCCACCTGTAATAAAGGCAGCATGGGCCACAGGAGCTATGAGGCAGTAGAAAGTGTAATATATGCCAATTTACTGGTGATACAAAGCTAGGCAGCTGACTATGCAGGTTGTGAGGAGGATACAGAAGGCTTCAGAGGGATATGGACAGGTGAAGTGAATGAGTAAACATGTAGCATATAGAACGTACTGTGATAAATGTGATACCATCCACTTTATTAGAAGAAAATAGAAAGAGAGTATTTTAAATGGTGAAAAATTGGAAGGTGTTGGTGTTGAAGAGGACCAGGGTACTCTTGTACATGAATCACTGAATTTAATCATAATGGAACATTCTCCACTTGCCTGGTCGAGAAAGAATTCTTAATAACCTTGACATCATCCAGGATGAAGCAGCCACCCTCAATATTCATTCATTCGACCATCAGTGCACAGAGGCAGCAGTGTATACCATCTACCAAGCTACAAAGACAGCACTTCCCAAATCTGCAGCCTCTGCCATCAAGATGAACAAGGGTAGTAGGTACACCACCAACTGTAGGTTTCCCCTCTGAGTTGTGCAGCATCCTGAGTTGTTCATCATAGAAGTACTTTCACAAGAAGCTTACAGCACTTCAAGAAGGCAGCTCAACATCACCTTCCAAGGGTTGTTAGATCTGGGTAATAAATGTTGATCTTGCCAGTGATGTCCAGATTCTAAAACTGAATTTTGAAAAAAGTCATGCAGGTAGTGTAAGCAATTAGGAAGACAAACGGTATGTTGCCCTTTATTGCAAAAGGATTTAAATACAATTTTCTCCAACTATATCAGGTTTTCTGGAATATTATGTACAGGTTGGGTATACTTATGGCTGAGGGACTGCAGTGATGGTTCACCAGATTGATTCCTGGGGTAGTGAGTGAGGAGAGAATACAGTATGTAGACTGGTCTGTACTCTCTCAAACTTAGAAGAATGAGAAGTGGCCTCACTGAAATTAAAAAGATTCTTATCAGACTTGAGTGTAGGGCTGATGCTTTCCCAGCTGAAGTGTACATAAGTATCAAAATCATTTAGTACAGAGAGAAGAATTTCCTTCATTCTGAGAGTAATGGGTCTTTGAAATTCTCAACCAGGGTGATGAAGGAAGATCAATTGTTGAGTATGTTCAATATAGAGATGGGCAGATGTTTATATATTTGGGAAATCGGGAGATATGAGTTTACTACGGGGAAATGTGCTGAGATAAAAGGTCTAATATGATTGTATTGAATGGTATGGCAGGTACGAGGGGCCAAATGGCCCAATTCTAATTCTATTTTTCACATTCTTATATAAGTTCATATAAAATGAAGAGAGGCAGTCTATTTCAGCAGGAGATCTTTAACTGTTATAAAGTGACCATGAAATATTAATGTACCATTGTTTTAGTTACAATATAACCCTGGACTTTCATGCCAAGCTGACCCCATAGGGGTGTGGTGTGAGATTTCCTGGGTTAGGTTTGATATCGCATTAGGAAAAACTCCAACATACAGTCAAACTGGGATTAAAAAAGCACTTAGAGAATCAGATTTACTTTTCAGCCTGAGTTTAATGGTTGTTCTCTCATTTCTGGATGAAAATGTGAGGGTGCGAGTCCAAGAATAACTTCAGATATTATGTACCTAATTTAGCGATATTTAAAAGTAAATTCACATTACATTTCTGGAGTTTGCTTTTCTGACTGGTGGTAAACCATGGCTCCACCTACTCAAGTGTATGTAAAGGAGTGTGTGAAGTTATCCTGTAGCAAAACCAATTTGACCTTTAACCAATGTCAATTAAGAAACCTGGCACATTTCTCTCATTTGTATTTCTGAGTGGTTGCAGCATGGTAAGCAATTTCTTTTTATTTCAACAAACTTTTGTAGCTGGAATCTAAATTATAAAATACACGTCTCCTAGCATCTCTCCTGGATGAGACTATCCAATTGTAACTAGGTAGTATAAATGCATGATTACCAACTGTGAATGACATTAAATGCCACTGTGACTCAGTAGTTAAAGTATGGTCACTTTATTTATTTATTTTCCAGGATCAGGGTGTCATCCACAGATTTTTGATGATGTTTAGGTCAAGGGGCTGTGAAGGCCATGGCAAAACCTTCAGCTTGTGCCTCTTGAGGTAGTCCATTGTAGATTTTGAAGTGTGTTTAGGATCGTTATCCCGTCGTAGAAGCCATCCTCTTTTCATCTTCAGCTTTTTTTTTTACAGACGGTGTGATGTTTGCTTCCAGAATTTTCTGGTATTTAATTGAATTCATTCTTCCCTCTACCAGTGAAATGTTCCCCGTGCCACTGGCTGCAACACAAGCCAAAGCATGATCGATCCAACCCCGTGCATAACAGTTGGAGAGGTGTTCTTTTCATGAAATTCTGCACCCTTTTTTCTCCAAACTTTCCTGCATCCTCACCACAAAATTCAGCATCAGAGGTTTGCAAAGGAACATCTAAACAAGCCTGATGCATTTTGGAAACAGGTTCTGTGGACTGATGAAGTTAAAATAGAACTTTTTGGCTGCAATGAGCAAAGGTATGTTTGGATACCTTCTAAACATATCCACTGTCATATCAAATACTATCCACTGGTATCAGTGCATGCAAGATGGCCCAAGAATCTCACAGAACTAGAAACCTTTTGCAAGGAAGGATGGGCAAAAATCCCCCAGACAAGAATTGAAAGACTCTTAGCTGGCTACAGAAAGCATTTACAAGCTGTGATACTTGCCAAAGGGGGTGTTACTAAGTACTGACCATGTAGGGTGCCCAAACTTTTGCATCAGGCCCTTTTCCTTTTTTGTTATTTTGAAACTGTAAAAGATGGAAATAAAAAAGTAATCTTGCTTAAAATATTAAAGATATGTGTCATCTTTAACTTTACGCCATTTGGAAATCAGGTCATCTTTTACTCGCTTAGCTATTCACAGTAACAGAAATTTTGACCAGGGGTGCCCAGACTTTTGCATGCCACTGGAACTTGCACAAGGAAACTTTCCTGAACAGACTTAACAAATTCCACCCCATTTGAACCCTTAACAGTATGACAATATTAGGAAAGTCAAAATCTCCTACTATGACAACCCTATTATTCTTACAACTCTCTACAATCTCCCTGTATATTTGTTCTTCCAACTCCAGTTGACTATTTGGTATACATTACATACTAGAATACTGGGAAAACTACTACTTGGTTAACCATAAGCTTCATGCTGGGTCTGAGGTCTTGGTTTCTGAACACTCTTGTGCTGACTCACTGGGGCAGTGCTGAATATCATCATTGATATCTGCCTTTGCTGAGGGGTGGCTCATGATATAATGCATCCTGTGTAGGGTGGTGTCTTTGCACAATTCTGAAATCTAACCTTTGCTGAACAAGAGCCTGGAGAAGCAGGTATCAAAGAGCATGTGCAGGAAGGCATGCCAAGGCCTGAAGTTATCTCTGGTAACATTAAGGTGCTGATCTCATTGGCTGGCTTCCTTTCATCTGCAATCAAGAAGAAATCTATTGGGAGTGAATTCAAATCAACTGCCAACTTCAGTATTTTCAGTTGCAGAAGTCCTGCAGTTTATACTTGGACATTATATAACTGTCTGAGTTCCTATAAAAGTTGACTTCAGAAAATCTGTGTTTGTTTTCTTGTTTCTCTTCTGCCCCTATTCTGCCAAGGTCCAACAAGTAGTTCATGTTATCTGTCTTGCTCCTAAAATCTTTGCTTACTCTCACTCTGTTGCGTACTTTTAACATTCAGATGAAGAACATGTTCAGACATTGGTCTGTGATCTGTGAGTCACGAAGTTTCCCGTTGGCAGCTCCATTTCATTTCACTAAGGGATCACTAGACTCTTGCTCTATTCATGCTCCAACATTAGTTTGTAGCACAATGCAAGCAAACATTTGCTTTAGCTTGGTGCTTGCATCTTTATCTCTGAAGGTTATAGATTCCAGCCCCTCTCTGATACTAGATCAAGGCCAGCACTTTAGTGCTGTTCTGGGGTAGTTGATCAAGATGCTGCCTTTCAAATAAAACATTAAGACAAGCCTCTTCTTGCCTGTTCAGCTGGTTGCAGAAAATATCAGGCAGGTGTTGAAACTTGAAGGAATTCTGATATTGTTGCTACCACTCATCCCTAACACAGCAGCAAAACAGATGACTGTGTTGTATATCTTATTTGCTGGTTGTGCAGCCCATGTACAAATGGGCTGCCAATCTTCCTGCATAATGATGGTGACTACATGATAAATGAGGGGCAACTTTTTCACACAAAGTGTGGTACATATAAGGAATGAGCTGCCAGAGGAGGTGGTTGAGGCAGGTACAATCATAATGAAAAACACAACGATGCTGGAGGAACTCAGCAGGCCAGGCAGCATCTGTGGAGAAAAGCAGGCAGTCAATGTTTCGGGTCAGGACCCTTCTTCAGGACTGAAGATAGGGAAAGGGGAAGCCCAATATATTGGAGGGAAAAGCAGAGCAGTGATAGGTGGACAGAAGAGGGGAGGCGGGGTGGGCACAAGTTGGTGATAGGTAGATGCAGGTAAGAGATAGTGATAGGCAGGTATGGGGGAGGAGGGGAGGAGGGGAGAGCGGATCAGCTGGGGGATGGGTCAAAGGTAAAGAGAGAGGAAAAATGGTAGGAAAAAAAGAGGCTAGGAAAGGGAAGAAGAGAAGAAGCATGGTGGAGGGGGATGGGTGGTGGTTGTGGGGTGGGGGGGTGGGATTACCCAAAGTGGGAGAATTCTGAAAGTGACCAGAGAAATTCTTCATCCATAATGTCCGTACATCTTGGACAAGCTTTCCACTCTGGAACCATTATGCATGAAAGTCATTTTGCTGTGGATATCTTATGATATCCTCTCCATTTCAATGCAAATTCTTGATTACAGCTTGAAGGCAAAATAACACGAATTGGCTTGTATCCTTTCAGAAGTAATGTTTCTCTTTAGTGTTCATTATTTTAATATTATTCTTCTGCTTTGATTTCTTTGATGCTTTGATTTGTTAACTGAAGATGCTCACTTCATTATTTCAGAAAATGTCTTACTTACCAGTATCCATACTTGCAGTAGAGGGAATGCAACAAAGTATCACCAGACTGATCCTTATGATGGCTTTTTGTCCCAAAGGGAAAGTTAAGCAGGCTTGAGATCAGAAGATTGAAAGGTGACCACATTGAAATGTACAAAGTTTTTACAGGGCTTGACAGGGTAGGTGTGGAAACAACATTTCCCCTGGCTAGACTACTTAGAATCAGAGTTCACTGTCTCAAAATAAGGGCTCAGCCATTCAGGACTGAGATACGAGGAGATTTTTTCACTGAGAGTGTAGTGAATCTTTGAACCTCTCTGTCCAAGAGGGCTGTTGCTCAGTAGCAGAATACATTCAAGATGGAAATTGATATATTTTTGGATATTAAGGGAATCAAGGTTTACTGTAGGAATGTGGCATTGATCTGCCAATGGTTGCATTGTTTGGCAAAGTAACATGAGAGGCTAAATTGCCTCCCCCTGCTTCTGTTTCTTATATTCTTATGTCCATCCAACTTGTGCACAGTTGTGATGCATTTGCTTGACGAAGTAACGTGAAGACCATTGTAAAGCATTACAGAAATAATGGGAGCAATACTCATGATAATTAGATTGTTGAAAATTGTATTAATCCATATGAGTTGCCTGCCTGATGCTAAGGTTATGAATATCTCTTCTGGGCTGGAGAAGAACTTGAAGTGGGAGGGCGAGGATCCACTTGTCAAGGTCCACATAGGCATTAATATCATAGGTTCTGCTGAGGGATTATGAGGATCTTGGGGCAAAATTGATAAGCAGAACCACAAAGGTGATAATCTCCCTATTATTACCTGAAACACATGCAAATTGGCAAAGGGTAAACAAGCTTAGAGAGGTAAATGCATGGCTCAAGGTGTGGTGTGGTAGAAGTGGGTTCCAAATCGTCAGACACTGGCACCAGTATCAGGGAAGCAGAACGGTGTTCCAGTATGGGCTTCTCCTGGATTATGCTGGGATTTATATCCTAGTCAATTCCATAAACAGGATTGTAGACAGGTCTTTAAACTAAATAGAAAAGGGGAGGGGTCCAAGAAAGGGATGCTTAATAAATCAAGAAGAAATGAGAAAACAGTGGCATGGGATAGTGAGGAGACAATTGACAAGCAAAGTGTGATGGCCTAGGCAGAAAATGTTAACAAATGTATGCACACAAGGGTTATAAAGGAAGTGGCTTGCAGAGATAGTTTTCTCTTCAAGGGCACCAGAAGATTGGAAAATAGGCAATGTGACTCCCTTGTTCAAGAAGAAAAGAAGAACAGAAGGTGGGGAACTAAAGGCCAGTTAATGAATAAACATCTAGTGTTGGCAAGATGCTGGAGTCAATAATCAAAGTGGAAACAACTAATCATTTAGGAAAGCTGAATATATTCAAACTTAGTCAACATGGTTTTATGAAAGGTAAAGTAAGTTTGACAAATTTCCTCAAATTCCTTGAGGATGTGACAAGGACAGTTGATAGAGGGGAATCTGTAGATGTAGTGTAATTAGATTTTCAAAAGGCATTTGACAAGGTACCACATAAGTGGCTTGTGCAAAAATTCAAAGTCCAAGGCATTAGAGGAAGTGTGCTAGCATGGATTGAAAATTGACAGTAACATGGAAAACAGTGAGTTGGAATAAATGGGTCTTTTTTAGGTTGGAGGGATGTAACGAGTGGAGTACCTCAGGGATTGGTTCTTGGCTCTCTATTGCTTACTATTTACCTGGAAGAGGGAATGAGATGTAAGGTTCCAAGTTTGCCAATGATATGAAAATCAGTGGAAGGGCGTATTGTGATGAAGACATTGTGATTCTGCACCAGGATATAGATAGGTTGAGTGATTGGGTTAAAACATGGCAAATGGAGTTTAATGTGGGGAAGTGTGAGGTCATGAATTTCTGGGAATCAATTGGTGAATTATTATCTAAATGGCAAAATGTTCTAGTACATGAATCAAAAGAAGTTAACAGGCAGGTCCAACAAGTAGTTAGGAAGGCAATCAGCATGTTGGGCTTTATTATGAAGGGGTTATAGAATAGGGAGGTCTTGTTACAGTTGTATCGAGTGTTGGTGAGGCCACACCTTGAATATTGTGCACAGTTTTGGTTTCATTACCTAAAAAAAGGATACAGTAGCATAGGAGGCAAAACATTCATCAGCATAATTTCTGGGATGACAGGGTTGTTCGATCAAAAGAGGCTGGACAGTTTGAGTCTGTATTCCTTGGAGTTTAGAAGAATGAGGGGTGACCTTATTCAAACATATAAGATTTGAAGGGGGCTTGACAGGGGAAATGTTGAGATCTTTTCGTTAATGGGAGAGTCACGAACAAGGGGACATAGTTATAAAATAAGAGCTGGTCATTTAAAATTGAGCTGTGTAGAAAGTTCTTCTCCCAGATGGTAAGTATTTCTGGAATTCTCTGCCCCTGATGGTGGTGGAGGCCAGATTGTTAGATATATTTAAGGTGGAGATAGATAAATATTTGAGAGATTGAGGAATGGAAGGTTATGGGGAACTGGCATAGAAGAGGCTAGCATAGATCAACCCATATTGAATGGTGGGGTAGGCTTGAGAGACCTGGTGGCCAACCCCTGCTCCTATTTTCCTGTGTTCTTGTGTCCTTGTCTATGAAGAAATCTTTGCTTTGTATTGGGAAAGTTGTTCAAACTTCAAAGAAGATGTGTCAATAAATGGCGGTTTTTGCATTTTCCTAAGCTATTGTGTCTGATTAACATAATGTGTTGAGACAAGCAATAGACTGATTCTTAAATTAGGGGTAGCACGGTAGCGTAGCGGTTAGAGCGATGTTATTACAGTGCCAGTGATCGGGGTTCGATTCCCGTCGCTGACTGTAAGGAGTTTGTTCGTTCTCCCGGTCTGCGTGGGTTTCCTCTGGGTGCTCCGGTTTCCTCCCACATTCCAAAGACGTACGGGGAGGTTAATATGGGTTTAAAATGGGCGGCGCGGACTCGTTGGGCCGGAAAAGCCTGTTACCACGCTGTAAATAAAATTTTTTAAAAAATTTAAATGACTTATGAACAACACACAGATGGGAAAAGATTCTAGCTTGTCCCATGTGATTATGATACTTTATGTGGATTGTCCACCCCATCCAAAAACATATAATCTTTGGGATTCATGTCTTCAACACTGTGGAGAACTCATTAACAAGAACAATTCCTACTGTTACACAAATCAGTGACTGATTTTCAATGTCAGGCTTTGGGTGTGTTTCACACTGTGTTTGCTTAGCACAGTGTACCCTGGAGAGTAGAACTGATTCATGTTGACAAGTCATTTCTGTAACTGCCTGCACGTTTTCCAAACTGATCAGTATTCATACTCCAAATTGAATGTGTATTTAACAAAACATACACTTATTTCTGTTTATCTTGATTAAAATTTATTCCTTGAATAGTGTGACACAAGCTCAACAACTGATGTGCTATTTAATAAACTAGGAGGAGCCAGTTGGTTAGCTTGTAGAATTAATTAGCTTGTAGATTTTCTTTTGCTATAAAGTGAGTTGGTGCAATTTGACTTTGATATTATTTAGAGTTACTAAGTGTTCTTGGCTTATATAGTAATTTTCACCTCTGAATACATTAATGAATCTGGTACAAAACGTGCTCCAGGAATTACATAGACCCCACCACTGGAAATGGAGTTACTAATATCACAGATATTAACAATATAATAGGGTGCGTGTTACCTTAACAGCACGGTCCAAATGCAAACCGGATACCTGTTGATCCCAGTTTAAGATAGACGGTACAACAAAAATTTGCAGAAGCAGTGAGGAAGAGAAGACATGCTGTTCATGCCTTAGCACATCTTGCATTTGTGCTGACCCATTTGATTTTGAGCTCAGCAGCAGACCAGTGACTCACTGAAAAAAAGATCCAGTCACTTAGAGTCAAAGAGTTGTACAACACAGAATTTGGCCCTTTGGCCTATCACATCCATGCCAACCTTTTTGCCCTTCTACACTAATCCCAGTTACCTACACTAGGTCCGTATCTTTCTATACCTTCCCCATTTAAGTGTCTGCCCAAATACCTCTTAAGTGTAAGTAACTGTGTCTGATTCCACTACTTCTTCTGGGAGCACATTCAAGATTTCATCCACTCTCTGTGTAAAAGTCTTAACCCTCAGATCCCCTTTAAAATTGCTTCCTTTCACCTTCACCTTCTTCTTCATCTCCCACTACCGCAACTACTTCTACTTAGCACTTCCCATACAGCCTCCGGCTTTACACCGTGGAGGACCGAGGCATAAATGGAAGCCCCATTCACTTGCAAAGCGCTACTGGGCATGTGGGAAATCATAAGTGCCTACAGTGCCTGACTTATTTTAGTTAATTTTAATCCTTTGAATTATATGTTGGCATTTTATTGCATTGTAAATGTATATATTTCTTTTAATTATAAAAAACATTGACAGTATTTTTTAATTATTTAAATTTTGAATAGTTTTTAAGTATCTCTGGATATCAGAGTAAGTTAAGAATAAAGACTGCTTGATTGCTTGATAGCTGGGGCATGTGTTATATAAGATTGTTAACTGTACTTGGTTTATACTATAATTTTCACTTCTGAATACATTAATGATATGATATAATATCTGCTCCAGGAGTTACATATTCCTCACTGCTGGAAATAGAGTTACTAATGCTTGAGATGTGCACCCACTGGAACAGGATGACTAATGATGTTAGGAGCAATAAAAATGAAAAATAATTCTATTTTGCTGTTAGGCTGTTTCGAATCAGCCTTACCACCAGATTTTTAATACTTTTGAAACTTTGCCAAGCAAGAGGCAGCAAGTGGACCTGATAATTTCTAATCAATTACTCATGCATGGCTCAATTCACTGAGCTTTTATATTACTAAGGACTAGAGGAAATGCACAGCATCTGTCAAAAAGAACTGTAATTGTGGGTTCTGAATGTTCACCATTTAAAGATAAGGGCTATGATAAAATCATTTGATAGCTAGGTCGACAGCCAACTCGAGAACGCCAGACTGGACAGTTTCTCTATGTCTGACAAAAATGCAAACAAGATGACAATAATTGCAGCAGAGATAGGTTATTAAACAGGTGGAATATTTTTCTGTGACCTTTATGGGCTTGCATTGAAATTTATCACCTGCTAAACTGCGCCATACAGTCTTTGAGCTTGTAATAATTTTCTCCCTATCAATTTTAATTTTAGAAAATCAGCAACACATATTTGTTGCACAGTCTAGATCCATTCTGCACTGATGTGAACTGTTTCCTCTCTCAGAACTTCAAGCTGTTGTAGATATAATGTCAAGCAACATCTATTGTTGTACATAAACTGAAAAGTACTGTAATTCCATTCCCCAACCAGACAGAATGCATTTAATTCTAAAAACAGAAGAGAAAAATATCCTCTACTACATTTACAGGTGTTTCTTGTCTGTAGAATTTCACCATTACATCTTTGTCACACTTTTTTTGTTAAATTAACTTCAGAAATGTTTGCATTCTCACAGGAAACCGCCTACGTAAACATGTCAAAATATAATTACAACTTACTCACTGCTCCTGAGCATGCAGTGCAGAGAAACTCTGATGGAAGAAAGTTTTATATCTATAAAGTGACTTTCATATGCTTTTCAGGATGTTCTAAGCACTTTATAGCCAAAAAAAAGTTCCTTTTAAGTGTAATCATCACTGTATTGTGGAACATATGGCAGCCAATTTGCACACAACAAGCTCTCATAAACAGCAAAATAATAATGACTAAAAAACGTACTTTATTTAGTGATGCAGGGTGAGCAATAAACATAGGTCAGTCTGGAGGTAGCTCTGATGTTCTTTGAAATGCAATGGGATCTTTTACATCCAGCTGGGATTGTAGACAGTTCTCAATCTAACATCTGTTCTGAAAGATGGCACTATTTCTAGCTCTCTCAAAATGTTGCAAGTTTTACATAACTAGTAATAATATGTAATAAGATCATGTCATAAAGATAAGCTCAAAGACTTGACAAATATAGAAAAAACTGACTTACATCCCTGATCTATTTACATGCTAGGCCACAAACCATGCACCATCTAAATATTACATTTGTTCCAGAAATCAGTATGCAAAGTTATATTAAAAATTAGTGTTTGTGTGGATCTCCTGTTATTGCACACACTTCCTCTGTCATGATGTTATCTTGTCATACCTTGATTACATTTTGTCAAATCTGAATAAGTCATTTCTATATTGTACCAGGCTAAACGACAAGTCAGAATCATACAGATGGTAACAGGCCCTTTGATCCACCGAGTCCATTCCTACCATGAAGAGGTCCAGGAAACACAGCCAGAAGCCCTACTGAAGCAGAAGGACAATGAGGACCTTGATAGTTCCAGAGGGAGTTCCTACACAATACCACCAGCTGGATCCTGACACTAAAGCTGAGAGACAGGGATCATGTGGCAATTCAGTAAGGAATTCCCTTCCCAAGCGATGATTCTCATGAACACCATCCATATTCATTGTTTCCCTACAGAGGAGGAGACCCTCTCCACACTCCATTCAGGACCACAGACTACATCAAAAAACTGCCAAGAGAACACAGATGAGGCATCAGTTTCCCTCACACGTGACTTTGCAGGTCTACCTGCACTTCTTATAGAACTTCAAAGAATTATTCCCTGTTCAAATGATTTAAATGTCTTGTCACAATATCCCTGTATTTCCTCATGTGTGTCACCTCACTTAAAACATGTGACCTCAAAACAAAATCCTCTCTGCCACCGTTAACAATGGCCAAAAGCTTCCACACTTTTCCTTCTGATCAACATTGCTTGTAGATATTCTCCATGTCACCAGTGCAGCAGGGATAAAGGCCATCTCAGTATATATTAAACAGATTGGCATGGAAGAGTTAAGGAGATGCATCGAAGGGCTAATATTTCAATCAAATGAAGTCCAAACTTACTTAGTGTTGAGAAATCCCTCATGGAACTTAGTTGGAGTCATGAAGTTCAGTTTAAGCCATTGATGCAGTTGACTAGTGTAAGAAATACAATGGGAATTACTGATGAAGTCACAACTGAAGAAGGACCACAATTCATTCTCTTCATACTAGCCAGATATGTTCACTATATGGCCACAGTATCCTTTTCTAATGCCATTTCACCCAAGCACGTGCCTTTTCCCCAGGTATAAATAAATGCTCTTAGAGAGAAAGAAGCATTGAGTGGATATTTCACTTTGCCATGTAACCTTGTTCATATCCTCCATGTTCTCATTGGAACCTCTCCTTGAGAGCCTGCCATAAAAAGTCTTGAAGATCACACTGAACAGGGTAGAATTCCGACATAGGGATTGCTTTTACATCCGAGGTCATACTCACGTCACCTGAATTACGTGGTACCTGTGGCGTCAGTCGTACTCACTTCAGTCAGATCTTGTGGGTTTGACAGCTATAATCTACCATTGGTGGCACTTCCCTCTTCCTGTGTGGCAGAGATCAGACCACTTCCTGGATCAGTGTGAGACTCGACTGGAAAAGAAAAAATGTCAGATGATTTTGGTCTATGCTCCACATTAGCACTCTTTCTTTGTGGTGCTGGTCTTTGAAGTGGAGTTGTGGGGCTGTAAGTGCAATGGCGAACTAAGCTCCCCATTATCACCATAACCACAATCATCACCATTGTCATCACCAACAGAAGCAGCAGCAGAAGCATTATCCTTTGCTTCCTCTGCCCCATCCTTCTCCTCAAGGGACGGCAATCTGAAACCAACCCATCAGTCTGATAGTTTTCCCAGAGGTCAAGGAGGACTTCAATATGGATTCAAGAGGAAAGTGAATAGGAATCCAACAGCTATAATATAGCTACACAAAGCTCACTAAACTGTAGTACTAAATAGTCAAATCCCACCCACAAAGCATGAGTGAAATAATTATGACTGAAGCCATGGGTGCCACATAATTCAGGTGATTAATGAGCATGACCTCGGATATACAAGCAATCCCCATCCAGGAATTCTTCAACCCTGTTCAGTGTCCCCTTCAAGAGTTCTTATGGGTCATCACAGCTTCTTTTCCAAGCATGCAGGAGTCCTGTCATAGACTGTTCAGCGCAGCTGTTGTTGCTGGTAAAAAAAATTACATATAGTTGGCAATTAGTAATTGGTTTATTATTGTCACATGTACCGAGATACAGTGAAAAGCCTCAGACTGCACTTTTACCATGGAGTTCCTCTCAAGGCAATGATATTAAGCTATTCCATGGGTTAATTATATAATATGGGAGTGTTGTGGCAAATTTACATCTGTTAGATAATTTAAAAGATTGGTATTTCTTCTTTTGGTTGTTGTTGATTTAATTACAGGACTAACTGAAGAGTATTTACTGAGTTAAGGTATGAATACGTAACTGAAAGTTTTGCCATTGCCTACTTTTTATTGTTGGAATGAGAGTAACATTCCGAACCCAGTCTTGGTCTGTAATCATTTCTTGCAGTTATACAATTACTCAGATTGGGTTGAGTTTTCCTAATGTAAACAAAATCAATAGTGTATTTTTCAACAACAAAAGCTTGATTCATGGATCTGCTTTCTCTTTAGTCTCTAGAGATGCAAACTTGGATATCTTTGGCTGACAATACGTTTAACTATTTATTGCCTTTGGCGGACCACATAAAGTACTATTGGATCATTTACTCTATCAAATCTGCTCACTGTTGCAGTATCACATGGAAATGCAAATGTAACTCCCAGTTTTCCCTTTACGACAAGTAGTCATGATAAACCTCTCATCCCAGTTTCCTCCACCAAGGAGTACAGAGATTATGGCTGTCTGGGACTACTGTTTCCTTTCTTTGTTTTAGCTCACAAGGACAAACTTCGCAAGGTTTCCTCCTCCTCTAGTCCAGAATTCCTATCTTTCTCCAGTTTCTCTCTTGTCCCCCCTCACAGGCTGACTGATCTGCTCTTGTCCTTGAGATCCACTTACTCCCTTGACCAATTTCTACCCAAATTTCTGATCTTCTGAGCTCCCACAAGAGCAGAACACTCTCTACCACTCCTTCAAGTATGTCCTTAGAATTCCTCTTTTAACCCTTTATCCATTTCTCCTTGTAAAACAGAATTACATCTCCATCCTTTCCTTTTCCAATGTTCCTGATCATGTTGCCACCTCCCAAACCCATCTCTTCTGGAGCTCCACATCTGAACTCAATTAGGTTCCATTCCTGCTGCAGGATTAAAATCAGCTCATCAATGTCACTCACTGCATTGTAAGTAACTGTCACCTGGTACACTATCCTTCCAAATCCTCTCGATATATCTGGAACCTCTGACATGATTGAATGCACAAGTGCAACCCCTTCCCTCTGTCAACCAGTTGGGTAGACCTGCCCGCAACTACCTGTCTTTAGAGTCAAAGCCAGCAAATCAGAGACAATGACTTTTCAAAGCATGTCTGATTTCACCCAGAGATGTATCCTTGGCTGCTTCCTACTTCTCAGATGCTTGTCACCCCACATGGTGACATCATCCGAAACCACAGCACATTCCATTAGTAAACGGACACTATTTCTCCAGCACTTCTCTCGACCCCTTCACTGCCACTGATTTGTCACAATGCTCACCCAATATCCAAAGCTGTGTAAGCAGAAAGTTCCTCAAGACTGGATAATGGAAAAGCTAAAGCCATTGTCTTAGATTACTCTACAAACTCCATAGCCAGGCTATTGACTCCAACCTTCCTCTAGGAAGCATATGATACTGAACAAGAACTTATGCATTTTTTGTGTTATATTAATGATAAAAAGACTTCAGCCATAAACCTAGTAGATCACAAGTAAAGTTTCCATTCACTGGTGTAACATCATCTTATTCAATCCCAACCTTGGCTGCCGAAACGCTCACCCATGTCTGTTTAGCCTGAGTCTTTAACCACTTCAATGCTCCCACAGGCTGGCCTTTCATTTCTCACTCTAGAAAATATTGGGCTTATTCAAAACCTTTCTGCCTATATCCAATTCAAAACAAGTCCCATTCACTTATTACTTCTGTGCCATTGACCTGCAATGGTGTCTGATCTGGCAACAGCACGCTTTTAAAACTCTCTTCCTTATTTCCAACGCTCCCCTTGGTCATAAATGGAAAGGTACATTCGGCAGGTGCGGCACAATGGATCGATGTATGGTTTTTGAAGGCCAGCCTAGATACGATTCTCTTGTGCATGAGGACCAAGACATTATGCACAACACACAAGCCTTGCAGAGTTACCAAACACAAAACCCTTTGTTCTACTCACTCCACCACTATAAAGCAAGCAAAGAGAAGCAGATAGATTGTGGGGTCCAGATTTTGGACGGAAAAGAGAATTCCCTAACCTGGTGGGTGGGGGAGATAAGCTTGAGATGTTGGGGCAGGCAGCTGGTGGAGTGGATAGAACAAAGGCTTTTGAGTGTATTAACCATGTGAGGCGTGTGTACTGCACACAATGCCTGGGGCTCGTACACAGGAGAATCCTGCAGTGGCAACATTTCTGGTGACTCAAATCAAAATATGCCCCACCATTGCAGAACTTCGAAGAATGAAGTCAATTGATATGGAAACGTAGAGCATAAAATAAGTCTTTGGAAGTTAAGATCATTTTTAATGGTGCTCTGATCAAACAGCATTTTGAATACTGTGTCCAATCTTGTCGCCAACAAATAGAAGAAATGTAGCAATGATCCACAAGGCCTTACATGGTGTGAAGGTTCCAACTTGTGAAGAAAGACTGGAGGAAGTTTGCCTGAGACACACATGACCATTAGAGAATGGTTGGAATGAAATTAGAGCAATGCAGCAATTAGGTGGTGTGGATATATGTAGAAAATTAAAAGTAATTTTAAGATTAATATCAGGAAGGTGTACAACATGTGGAATAGACTTCCAGATGGACTAATGAAGCAAAATTCACAGTAATCATTTAATAATTAATAGAAATTCATCCGGGGCTGAAACATGTGCCAGAATAGAGGTCAGAGGTCATCCAAAAACTGGGGCACACTTACCTCTATGGAGCAAGCTGTCAGTGACTATCACATCACCAGTGAAGGTAGTCCCATAAGTAGAAATTGATTTCAGCCCACAGTCCTTCAGAATACTCTGAGGCAGAGTTGGATCTGGTAATGGATCCACTCCTTTGCCACAGAACTGCAATTAAAACAATCATTTTTAAAATAAAAAAACTTTCCTTATGTTGGAGTTGTTGAAGAATACTGAGTGAAGCAGAGCTGATGCCTAACCCATTTGGTAGAAAAAATATTTTCTTATGGCATAAAAGGAGGCCATTTTAATTCAGGGTCCTTCAACAGTATTCAAACTTCATAGTTATGTAAGCAATATTGAAAAAGGGTCTAACATCTGTTTTAGTTGGACTGCTGCCATTCGCAAAATATGGTCCCATAAATGTACTGCTGGCACCAGCACAGTTTAAGAATAACTTGCCTCAGTGCTATACTGGTGAGTAAGCTGCCTCAGTGCTATTCTGTGATTAAGTTGCCTCAGTGCTATACTCCATTTTACTTCCTAAAATTGGGTATTAAATTAGAAAAATTGTTATCTCTCATGTCCTGCATGGTCAACTGCAAAATTGCCACTTACAGTGTAGTGATCATGTTGGTATTTTCTGGGCACAAAACAGATGTGTCTCACAGTAGTTTGCAGCTCATTGGGTTGCAATTACTCAGCACTAACTACAATAACAAAAGTAAATAGCACCTCCCTAAGGTCCAAAGTGCAGAGAAGCAGGCAAATAAGCTTTCATTACTGCTGTAGTTCAATGTGTTCTTATAATTATACTTCATGTCTGATTTTACTTCAGATTTCTGACTATGCCTAGTAATTAAATAAACCTATTGAATTGATATAGCAGTTTTTTTGTTCAGCAGTATGGTTTAAATGACTTGCTTAATCTCCAATATGTCACACCCATTACAAGTCAGTTGTGCACCACACTTGTGATGTCAAACTAATCACCGTGCCTGACCTTCTTCACAGATAACCCATCAATGCAATAGCAGGAAAGCCTTACAAACCATAGTAGTGTGGACTGTGCATATTAAACTCAAGTGTTTTCAGGATTGCAAATGGCATTGCAGATAGCTCTACCAATCTTCCATTACATTATTCTTTCTTGCTCAACATAGAAATTAAAATGTTTTTCACTTCGGAAGAAAAAATTGTGGACCCAGGCACCAAGATTCACACGAGTGAGTAAATCAATGTTTTAAGAATATCAAAGCAATGACAAAGCTTCCAAATTTGTTTTTTGCTGAAACTTAATCAGTGAAGCTATTAATAGCACTCAACTGAAAGAAAGATATTGAACCTTTCACAAACTCAGGTTGTTCAAAGTCCTTTTACACAGAATATAGAAACATAGAACAAAGAGCAGTACAGCACAGGAACAGAGCCTTTGGCCCATGATGTTTGTGCTGATCACAATGCCGATTTAAACTAACCCCATCAGCCTGTGCATGGTCTATATCCCTCTGTCCTGTCCCTGACTGTTTATGTGCCTGTCTAAATGCTTCCTGAATGTTGCTATCATATCTGCTTCCACCACCCCTCCTAGCAGAGTGACCCAGGCACCTATCACTCTCTGTGTAAAAAAATCATGCCTCACAAATCTCCTTTAAACTTTCCACCTCTTATCTCAAATCAATGCCCTCTAGTATTTGACATTTCCACCCTGGGATAAAGACTCTGTCTATCCTTTCCCTGCCCCTCATAATTTTAGATACTTCTATCAGGTCACCCCTCAGCCTCCGATGACCAGTTTGTCCAACCTCTCCTTATAGCTAATACTCTCCAGTGAACATCTTTTGCATCCTCTCCAAAGCCTCCACCTCCACCTCCTTCCTGTAATGCAACAACCAGAACTGCACACAATACTCCAGATGTGGCCTAACCAAAGTTTTATACAGCTGCATTATGACTTCCTGACTTTTATATTCAACACCCCGACTGATGAAGGCAAGCATGCCATACGCCTTCTTTACCACTCTATCTACTTGTGTTACTGCTTTCAGGGAGCTATGGACTTGCACTCCAAAATCCCTCTGTACATCAATGCTCCTAAACGTCCTGCCATTTACTGTCTACTTTCTTCTTACATTTGACCTCCCAAATTGCAACACCTCATAGTCAGAAATCTGAATGTAAAACAGGCAGGCACGGTAGTGTAGCAGTTAGTGTAACGCTATTACAGCGCCAGCAACCCAGATTCAATTCTGGCTGCTGTCTGTAAGGAGTTTGTATGTTCTCCCTGTGACTGTGTGGTTTTCCTCCCACATTTCAAAGGCGTACGGGTTAGGAAGTTGTGGGCATGCTATGTTGGCGCAGGAGTGTGGCGACACTTGTGGGCTGCCCCCGAGAACATTCTACGCAAAGATGCATTTCACTGTGTGTTTCAATGTACATGTGACTAATAAAGAAATCTCATCTTATAATAAACTCCATCTGTCATTTCCAGCTGATCTACATCCTGTTGTATCCTTTGACAACTTTTCTATTCACAACTCCGCCATTTTTTGTGTTGTTTGCAAACTTTCTAATCAGCCCACCTACATTTTTATCCAAATCACTTATAGATATAGCACAGACAACAGAGGCACCAGCACTGATCCCAGCAGAACACCACTGGTCACAGACCTCCAGTCAGAATAACATCCCTCCGCCACTACCCCCTGTCTTTTATTGCCAAGCCAATTTTCAATGCTGTATTGTAAGAAACCCTCAGGCACAGCAAACATTGTCTGCATAGCAAGCTCCCAGAACATGAAATTTACTGATAACTGAATTGTTTTTGATCAAGGGATAAATACTAGCAGAACATAATGGCAATTCACCAACTGTTCCTCATGACTGTGCAAAAAGATAGTTTACTTGCACCTTGGGGAGCAGGCCAAGCCTTAGTTTAACATTTCATCAGAAAGACTCCCTAATCAGACAGGCAGCTCCTCCTCACTGCTGCACAAAAATGTTTTTTTCACTCAAGTCTCCAGAGTAGGACTTGAATCTACAACTGCTAACTCAGACTATCAAAAGCTGAACCAGAACTGATACCTGCTTTGTAAAGTGGAAGTGAACTGGTGTCTAGCAAAAGAGTAACATGAATGAATGGAAGCATGAAAGAGTGGAATAAACACCATGCTTAAGTTAAATGGAGGAATCATTGTGGAACTAAATAAGTAAAGAAATGATAAAGGAAACAGAGAGCCAAAGAAGTAAATAAGGCGTTACCACTATTCCCATTTAGTAAGGAGCAAGTAGGGCAATCATCCATTCTCTGGAATTGGAGATCTCAAAGGCAAACAAAGCAGTAAACTAGACCAAACTATGTTAACTCCACTCCCTCAAATGGTGATCCTGCACCCTGTGTTTCTAGGAATCACCCTGTGAGCAGTAATATCCTCCTACCAAAGGGATAGAAGTCATAGTCAATCCAACCTCTTTCCACAAAACAAATATAAGCCAAGGTTTCAGTATTCACTGATAAGCCCCCAAAAGCCCAGTATGAAAAGTGTGATAATCAAGTGCCTAAAGATGCATGAAGAGTTTAAGAGAGAATTAGACGGGTTGAGAAACCAAAATTAGTTAAAATGAACGTGAACAAGTATGTACCTCAACCCAAGACATCATGGCCTTCCTCTTTGACCTCACTGAGGAGGAATATAATCTTACGCAATATTGAATTAAAAATTTTGTTTTCCTTCCACCACCCCCACTGAGCATTTGTCCTCACCCATTGAGCTTCCATCCAACCTGCCCTCATAATTCCATAGTTCACTTTGCTTAAATTCAAAATGCTTGTTTCAGATTGAACTACATCACTTTTGAACTTAATGTAAAATTCCATTATGAATTTTTCACATTTTATGAAAAAGTTCACTCTTTCCTGGGGCCCCTATACAACAAGATTACTAATTAGCCCTTTCTTGTTGCACAGCACTAGACCTGCTCCCTCATCGGTTCCTCTGGAAATCCATCACGTATACCATCTAGAGATTCATCTGCTACATTAGTACTGATTGATTTGCTTGGTCTATATGTAGATTAAATTCACCATGATTACTGCATTACACTTGGCCATAGCATCCCCTTTGCAACACCCTGGGATAATGACTAAATTTAAAAAATCTCTGATAAGTTATGGATAACTTATGATATCAGTAATTATGTACTGGGATAATTTTGAATACAGTACTTACAAGGGATGCCCAAGCACATTGCCCCATGTTCACCAAGAAACATATATATACAGGCCATCAGAAATGAGCTAAGGATAGTACCTAGGGAATCTCGATGCCCCGGTTTCGTTAATGAATCTTGCAGACATCACCACTGACTGTCAGTTGATCAGATATATAGTCCATCAGGGAGTTAAATGGAGATCATCAGGAAGTGTGAAACATCCCATCATTGAACAGCATGGAATGAGAGACAGATGGAAAGCAAATGCCACTACCAAGGAAAATGTTTTAATTGAAGGATTTTTTTTGAAAACCAAAGTTTTTTTTATTGTAAAGGAAAACACAATAACACACACCTTCAGGAGATTTCAAAATAGAGCTTTTTCAAAGGACAGCTAACCATAATTTCAAAAGTTGTCTGTCTTAATGCTCACTGTTGTTAACATCCGCAAAGCATAAAGGCAAATCCACCATGCCTTACAACAGAGTGAAACACAAATGAATTAATTCTTTTTTACTACAGAATTCCATTTTTTTTTGTTCCTTCAGTCAATGGTAAAGTTTGTTTTTGAAAAATGTCTCCAATTCTAAACATTTAAAATAAATAAAAGGAACAACGTGCCCAGGAAGGGAACAACGTTTTTGGCTATTTTACACATTACCCTACATTCCCACCCTGTGCACAAAGTCCTATTATCCACCTTTTCTTCAGCTAGATATGAATATAATAGCTTACATATTAAAGGCAGGAGTTGATCACTTGGCCCCTCAAGCCTTCTCTGCCATGCCATAAGATTATGGCTGATCTGATCGGAATTTCATCTCTGCATTCCTCTCGACCTGCAGGAACCTTTCACCTACTTTCTCAACAGGTATCTAAGAAATTTGCTTTAAAGATATTCAAAGAGTTGGCTTCCACCACGATTTGAGGCAGTGTTCCCTAGAACATCTATCCTGTTCTTAAAAGATGGCAGTGTCTCGGCTTCAATCACTCACACTCCTCATACTCCTCACAGAGTCACAACTCTTCATAAAAATAGAAGCAAAAACCTGCAGATGCTAGAAATCTGAAACAAATGCAGTAAGCACTTAGCAGGTCAGGGGGTATCTGTGGAGAGAGAAAGTGAGACAACATTTCAGGTTGATGGCCAATCATCAGAACAGGAATAGACAGAAAACAAGCGCATGTTTAATTTGCAGAGAGGGGGAAAGGTGGAAATAGAAGGTATATAATGGGTAGAGGAGAAGGTTTTCCAGGTGATGTAATTCCTTTTGGTGCCAGCATTAATAAAGTCGACTGCAAAGTAAATAGTTCCATGCCCTAGTTACCACATTTTTCTTGCAGCGATTACATATAACCTCAATGTGTAATTGATTACTTCTTGTGATCTTATTTCCTGCTTGTTATAATGTATATCATAGCTTCCTGTGAAGGAGAAACACCTATGAGAGGCAGAGAAATACAAGTAGTATCGCATGGTGAGATGACTCATTTGCTCTACATTGCCTCATCTCTTTTATGTGGAAGTTTAAAAAGAATTAGATTGAGTGACAGAACATTAACGAAAAGCCTCTTCTGCTCGTTTGGGAGATGAGGCTGTGGATGCTGAGCAGTAACATCTTTCTTCACCCTTCTGCTCTACTTGTTCCTGCTGTACTTCATGCTCTGACTTATAATCCTCCAGCTTTGGGTCTCCATGCTTCAATTCCTCAAGTACCAGTTAGTATCTTTAATAAATATTTATGAAACAGGGGCAAGAGTAAGCTATCTGGCCTTCAAGTATGCTCCACCGTTTATTAAACACATAGCTGATTTTCTACCTCAGCCCCACATTCCAGCAGTATATTTATATTCCTTGATTCCTTCAATGCCCAGAAATCTATTGATCTCAGTGTTGAATGAACAACTAAACCTCCATGGTCCTCCAGGGTGGAGAATTCCAAAGGTTCACCGCCCTCTAAGTGAAGAAGTCTCTCCTCAGTTCAGTCCTAACCAGCCTGTGTTTCCCAAGTCCTCAGTCAGGGGAAACATCCTCCATTTATTCAGCTTTCAAGACCATTAAGGATTTTGTACATTTCAATGAGATCTCCTCTCATTCTTCTAACTTCTAGAGAAGGCAGCCCCAGTCTATCTAATCTTTCCTCATCCGGCAAACCGGCCATACCTGGAGCTAGTCGTGAATCTTCACTGCACTCTTCTTATTCACAAGTACAGCCATTCTCAGGTTAGGAGACCCAAACTGTACATAATACTTCAGGTGCAGTCTTACCAAGGCCGTATACAATTGCAAAAAGACTTCCTTATTCCAATAATCAAACCCTCGCATAATAAAGATTGACATATTATTTGCCCTCCTAATTGCTTGCTGTACCTGCGTGTTGGCCTTCAGTGACATGTACAAGTGCACGTAGGTCCCTTTGAATATTTGTACTGATCATTCTCTCATCATTTAGTAATTACATTGCTTTTATGTTCTGAACATCGATGTCAATATACTTACAATTTTTCCACATTATGTTTCATTTCCCAAATTTTTGATCACTCAATTAGCTTGTCCATGTCCCCTTGAAGCCTTTTTACATTATCCTTTGTATCTGCAATCCACCTAGCTTTGGTAAGGTTGTACAGCATGCAGCAAATGATGAGAAACTCTCCACATCTGCTTGACGTGTACTGCAAGCTGTCCCTGGAATGGTGTGCCAAACAAAATCTCAACTTCAAGAGATCCATAGCATTTTCCACTAAATATAATGTTTGCACAACTCTCATTGTACCTGCCATCAACAGGTGTGATTAAACAGTGAATTGGTGTGAGGAGCCAAGGAAGCAGATAATAGTTCTTGTCTGCAAGAATCTAACCCTTTGAGCGGAGTGAGGAATTAATTTCTTCACAAATACAGTGCCTGGGTAACCACTTCCATGCTGCAGTGAGCAACAGATGGGAAATATGATGGAGACCTGCCAAGGGTGCTTGGAATGATCACCTAGCCAAGACATTCAAAATCAAGGTGATCTTGACCTCAAAGGAAAACTCAGTACATCCTAGAGATCTTGATCAAAGGTTTTCCTACAGAGTGCCATATTTCTTAGCAAGGACAACTTTGGAAATCCTGAACCCATTATTCATGGTTAATCAGAATTCTAGATGGTTTGTCGTTCCTCTGAAAACTGTCTCCGACTAGACTTTTCTGAATGGCCAGCCATGATCATAACAAAGTCTACAGCAATGAAGTGCTGCCAGCAGTATCACTACTGAAGCATCATCAAATGTGTACCCCAAAAGCTAAAGACTGAAGAACATACTTCATATTAATTTAAGCACAATCTGTGGATATTAAAAGGCTTCCAAGCAGCCTGTAGTCAGTTCTGAATCTTCCCAAATTCCCTGGTGTTGGCAGGGTGCTTCTTTAAAATACAAATAAAAGAAACAAATTGGCACAATGTGCTCCCAGTTCCACTAGGACTGCCCCAAGTGGTTGTAGGGAGGAGCCTTGAGCTTTAATTGCTGTTGGAAATGAGCACAAATGGGAGACGCACAAATACTGACATCATTAGATGCATGCCTTTGACCAGAGAACTTTGACTATGGAAACGGCGACCAGAAATGCCCAGGACTTCATGATTGGAATAACTTCATTCACAAATAATCAACAATGTGACTTATTCTGGGTAAAATTGATTGAGCATAACATAGCACTCTGTGATTCAATTTCTACATTGACATCCATCTCACACACTCAGGCAAGTAAAAAGGGCTTTGAGCTCAAGTTGCTTATCCTCTGTCATTGAAGATTTGATTGCCTTAGTATGAGTACTGGCATATCTCTGCATAATTGAAAACGAATTTTTGTCATTTATGAAACTAATATTTCAGATAAAGTTATGACTTTGAAAAATTAGCAAAACCTGTTGGTTAAATCATTGGAAAAATTAAAAGTGAGAATGTTTCAATGCAGAAATATAATCTCTTCTTGTTGATCCCTTATAACTAATAAGTGTTATCAGACATGTAGGAGTATTGTTTGGAAAGGGAGGTAGGTAAATGATCTCTTCAATGGGATTTTTTTGCTCACCCTGAAAGAGCAAAGATGACCTCAGTGTATGTAGACCATCTAAAGGACAGCAGCTCTGAAAGAACAGCACACCCTGGAACATCAGCCTGGAATTTTCTGCCCAAATCTTTGGAAAGTGACTTGCTGCCAAAGCTGAAAGGCATGCATTCTCCCCAGTGAGCTGTGACTCACACTAGCTGTATTGTTTGGCTATAAACCTCTGAATCTTACTGTTTCCCCAGAGATCCCTCAAACACTTAAAACTAACCTCAGGGCCTATGAAAATCAATTCAAAATAAACTAAGGATGCTGGAAATCTGAAACAAAAACAGAAAATGCTGAAAACATTGTGCAGGTCAGGCAGCATCCGTGGGAAAACAAATCGAGTTACCACTTCAGGTCAAAGACCTTTTGTCAAGGTTTACGATTTAATTCCCTTCAGCCCTTTTCTCTTCGACCCCAGAGGTGTTTGTTATTGGACTATTGAACCTTCCTCGATAAGGAAAAGGATTGGCAATACATCTTGAGAGATATTTCATCAGATGGCAATATTCCTTTAATAAGTCTAATATCTGTGATGGATTTTGTTCATCGTTACATGTTTAGAACATAGAACATTACAGCACAGTACAGGCTCTTTGGCCTACGATGTTGTGCCAGCATTTTATCCTATTCTAAGATCTATCTAACCCTTCCCTCCCATATTGCCCTCCATTTTTCTATCATTCATGTGGCTATTTAAGAGTCTCTTAAACGTCCCTAATGTATCTGCCCCCACAACCTCTGCCAACAGTGCGTTCCACGCACCCGCCACTCGCTGTGTAAAAAAAAACTTACCTCTGACATCCCCTCATGTGAGTCATTTTCACCATAGGGAAAAAGTCTCTGACTGTCCACTGGATCTATGCCTCTTATCATTTTGTACACCTCTATTAAGTCACCTCTCATCTGCCTTCACTCCAAAGAGAAAAGCCCTAGCTGGCTCAACCTATCCTCATAAGACATGCCCTCCAATCCAGACAGCATCTTATGAGGTTTTATGAGAAATAAATACAACAGAGAAAACTATTTTATTTGGGAAAAGGAAAGCAACCAAATCTCCTCTCAGCAGAATTTGCATCTAAACTCTGTGCAAGTGCTGGTATTCACAATTTGTCCATAATCTGTATTCACATAGGAAGGTGCTTCAATGTTTCAGGGTTAGGATTCACTTGGAAGTATCAGAGGATATATATTTTGCTGCTTTATGCAAAGATTATGATTCCTAACAGGAATACAGTCAACTGACCAGAAGGATGATCATGTAACAGTATTTTAGTTTCAGTGCTATATGAATGATAATTGATATTTTTGCAAGTTGATCATGATTATTAGGGTCATGGAGTCAAATTACATCACTCTGGAAATTCAGCCAGGAACTTCTGATGATGGATTATGAGCTGATAACATGTTTTCCACTGTGGAATTGCATATAATTATATAATTCCCCACAGTCTGTGTGGTCCTGAAGTGCAGCTGTATCAGCCAATCTCAGCCCAACTAGGCTTTTATCTTGCTGCTTTGTTAGCAACAGTGCATTCTAAAGTGGGCTTCCCCGAGTAGCTCCCAGCTAGTCCTGGGAACCTAACTTAGACAGATTCCTTTTAGTTTATGTACTTGCTTTCTGTCCTTCGAGCTCTGCATCTATAATGCCTGTCCCATCTTTCCCAAACTCAACCCTCAGCTGAAGCCCCTCCCTCCCCACCATAAGCACCCACCAACTTCATAACTCACCAGGCCCCATATCATGTTCTGACCCCTGACAAAAGATACAGGTCTCTGATATCCATCCCCTCTCATCCAAAGGAGTGACAACACCCCTCCCCAGTTCAGTAATCCCTGATCCCTTCCAATCCCCCTGACTTCCATCCTCCTTGACTCACCAATTAACTCTGGCAACAATTTACCAACAATCACATAACGGGGAATTTTAAACCAAAGTACATGGGGAGTTAAGTGCATTTCCCAACACGGAGTTGCAAATTGAGGGATGGCTTAAAAGGCAAATATGCTACTGTGATGGAAAGCAGGTTGCAACCTCCTAACTTCTGGTTTTAACAGCAGTGTCTTTGATTATACTGTTTCACTGCAAACCCCTGGGGAGTGGTTCATTGTCTACTAACATTTGGTAATCATTCAATTCGACTTTCTAACCGTGGTTTGTTTTTACGATGGGGAAAAATATCATCCAACATTTTCCAATGGTGAAAATGAACCTTAAACAGGTTTCCAAGTAGCTATTGAAAAATTTATTTCATCGTCAATCTTGGTAGCACAGCATTCTAAAAATATGCATCCTTTACTGTGAACTGGCCAATGAATAGGCAAGTGTGATCTACCAATCAGGAGGCTTTATTGTCTTTATTTTGCAACAATGTAAATATTTTACTGGATCAGATGTTGAGACAATGGCTAAAATTTTAACTTAACCCAAGTGTCCAAAGTGCAGATCAAGGTAAAATGCCAGTTTTGCATGCCAATGAACTTCACTTTTTGTTAGGTTCTGGATATGAATCAGACAACCAAGCTAAAGCCAGCTGATAAATCAGTGAATTCAAAATGCCCCATTTCCTTCTTTTCGTGTGCACACTCCTGAATGCCATTTTTTGAATATAATTCTCTGGAGTATCATGTTCTTTTGTGTATGTAGTGAGGTTTGAGGAAAACAGAGAAAAGGACAAGTTTCTCAGCCCTGAGGTATAAATGCTGAGAATTTGGATTGGATACATTTAGATACTCTAAAATGTCACAATTTGCAAGAAGTAGGTGAAAGGCCCTTTGAAAGTACACAATTGTATTTCCCACTTGAAAGAAGTGGTAAAATTTGGGCTGCATGTTTCCCAATAGGGACTTAGTGAAAAGTTTTCAGTTGCTGCATAGTTGCAGTGCTGATGACTGGGAAAGCTTTCAGACAGTAACTGACCTCTCCCCATGGCAGCAAGAAATCAGCTGCTTAAAAGACTGCCAAGGAGCTGAGGGAAAACACAGGGAAGGGGTTCATGGCAAGCTTCAGGGTGTCTGTCTGGTGCATAAAATAAAAACAAACAATGAATGTGCAAACAAGAATGAATCTGCCTATACCTTGTGCATTGTAAAATGAGGCTCTGTGAAAAGCCTTAATTCAGAATGGAGACTTTTTAACCAAGCACATTTCTCTTTTTCATTGTGACTGGGGAGTTATAATTTTGGTTGGTTGAGGCTTAAAGGTGCAGTGATGAACTTGATGAAAGTTACATGCATGTCTGTAGCTAGTTGTTCTAGATATGGATCACGTTCAGAATATTCCAGCTGAATTTTGCAAAAATTACAATTTCATCCTGGAGATTGCTAACAGAGGCTCACTCCAGATAAAATCTTTGTTTTACGTTGCACAACACAAAAAAATATGCTCTGTGTGATCTAGTTTAAATCTGAAAGAATTTGCAAACAACTGTGAATGAAAAAGACTCTGAAATTATGTACAAGTTTCTTGGTTACCAAGGTTGGAACAAAACTCTGCAGACATATTGCAAATGCTGTCACTGGGAGTCTCCCAGTATAGAAATTCAAATATGGTGGCAAAAGTTCCAAGCAGGTTTTCCACTACAAGACCTGAATACTCTATAGGATTTCATTTGTAAAATTAGTGCCTTTTTATTCACTAAAATACAAAGCATTCTCTTGTACCCTCAATTTCCAAAGGAATCTCGGATTATCCACCTTGGTTAACCATACTCCCAAATGGAGGAACCCCTGAAAGCATAAACTGAGCTGGAACTCAGACAGTACCACAATAACCTGGGAGGTCTCAATTAGCGCATGTGCTTCACCAGCATCCCATATGCAGTGATCAGTTATGGATGGACAGTCATGCTTTAACTGATTGTTTCTCTGCATTATGTTTCTATTATTTAGATTTTTTCTTAGAATTGAGAATATTGTTCAAAAATTTTGTCTGATAGTATTTAAAGGAATATAATGGAATATGGAAACTAAGAATGATAAGGCAGCTGCTTATGATCAAGATAGAGAAAGATCACCCCAAAAGAATTTGAAGCAGTTTTCCATTTCTGTTTGTTATAATTTTGGCAAATCTTGTTGGAAGGATTTGTAGAGGGGAAAGTGAAATATAGGCACTATTTTTTGAAGAGGGAAGCAAGTGGATGAGGAAGTGTCTTCCAATAGCCAGGTCAAAATTCTTTTCCCTCATCCAATTCCTGCAGCACCTAGTCCTACCTAACCTGAGACTGTTCAAATGCAAAGGATGCTGCACAATGTCCGACATGATACACTCTCTATTGTAAAGTAAATCAGGAGCAGAACCTAATTTTATCCTTCTCAATCCACAGGGATAAGCTAGCACAACAAGAACAGGATACAAACCAGCACTATGTATCTTTATGACATTCTACTTTCCATTAAGGCATTGAGACAAGTGTTAACTGATGATTTTATCCCCCAGTTAGTTATAAACCCACATTACAAGAACATTAATCATATAATTATTAACATTGCAAAGAAAATGCTGCTTGACTGTTTCATCTTCCACTATGGGAAAAATCACACAATTATTTAAACATTTATATTCATCTGGCCATTTGGTTAGAGCAGAGAAGATTGGGGTGATAAATTAGTGTCTAATGCAGTCACATATCATCACATGTTATTACTTCATGTGAGAAGTGATTGTGTCTGTTACTAATTCATTTGGATTGTTTGCTCTCTAAAGCTACCAATTTGGAACAAAGGTGAAATCTCCATTAATCAGGCTAACAGTAAGCCTTGGATCAGTTATAGCATTTTCACTTCGAATTAGAAGGTTGCAGCTTTGAGTTCTATTCCAGAAATTTCAGCAGGAAATTTAGGCCGACTCTCCTGTATAGTACTGAAGATGTACGAGACTGTCAGAGGTGACATCTTTTTGAATGCAGCACCCTGCTCTGACTGAACTCAGTGATATAAATGATTTCATGCCACTATTTTGAAGTAAAATGATCATGTTACAGCTGAATTTTCTAGGCCATAAAATAGAGGATGGAAGTTTCACAAAGGGACAATATGTTCTTCCCTTTGTCTTGGTTTGATATGTCAGTGTTCATAACACTGCGAGTTAACATTAGAAAAACAGGTTAAATTCCCACTTAGCCCATCCAATCCATTTATATGGATAAAACACATTTAAAGCTCCCTGACCCCTGCTCTCTGCAAAATTCCTTTTCAACGTGTTGGAGGAAGGTAAGGAAACTCACCTGTCATATATTGTTTTCTTTACTGTTGCAGCAGTGCGCTTCTCCCCAGGCTGCTGTTGTGTGATTGACAGGAGTAGGGGTGAAAGGCAAAGGTCAGTTGTGTGAGGGCACTTGTCATACCCCTACCACAAACCTTCTAAGTGGTCGGTATCAGAAGGGGTGTTTTGAATAGTTTAGTTTGCCCACTTCTCATCGACATGACAAAAATGGTTACTGCCAAGAAATGATATGCATTAAGGATCTAAGTTCTGTGAAAAATAAAACCAGGGACTTGCAGTGAGATTCATAAAGTTCTCGGATTTTTTAGGGGTTCTTTTTCACACCAAACATTTGGATGCTACTTTCAGGATTTTTATTCATCACATTGGAGGTGGCTGTGCTGTTTTAAGGTCCTTCTTGCAGAAGCAGATTCCAGCGTACCTGTGAAGTGAGCTTCTGCATGATTTAAAGGGGTCCTCCTTCAGCAGGTTACAGCTCAACACCATGAGCCTGATTCAAGTGAATGCCCCTGTAAGTTTCCTTCAGATCCTCAGTCATCCCCCATCAGTACTGATGTCTACAGCCCTTCCAGATAATGACTCGATTCTTCCCGCTCATCAATTACATGGACCTTTCACCTCTGATCACCTTCCCATGGTTTCAACCATCCCCATTCACTGATCATCTGATTTTACCATCTTCTCCCATTCAGCAATTTCCCTACCCAACTCCCTACCTAAACCTGCACCCCTCCCAAACCCCAAACAGCCTACCATTGGCTTTTCCTCCAATTAGTGGCTTTAGCTTACAATTTTCAGTCCAAATTCAGGGAGAGACTTGCCAGCCTGAATTTTTCATCTCACTCCTATAGTTGAGTCTGTGAGAGTGTTTATTTTAAATGTTCTTTTAGGCAGAATAAACCTATTATTCTCTAGGTTTCAAACTTTGGTTTGTAAGTTTCTTGGTTCAAGTACTAAGTCAGCTGTAATAGAAAACCATGTTGACATTTGTCCTGGCACAAAGTGGATGATAATGTATTAACTCCTGATATATCCCCCAGTCACTGTAACATCAGTGGATCTGGTAAAGGCATTCTAATTGGTAGCTTGATTTATCGGAGCAGCTGAGTTTCAGCCAGGCTCCCTTTTACAATCTATTACTCTCCTCCCCATTCCTCATCACTTTACCCTGTCACTTCCCTGACCCAACCTCAGGCAAAGGATTACGTGATTTATTTTGCATGCTGTGCTGCATAGGCCAATTCAGCAATATGTGAACTTGGCCAGTTCCTATTAACCCTGTCTAGGGTTCTCATAATTTTGTATACTACAATTCAAACTCCTCTGTCTCCTTTGTTCCAAATGAAACCACCCCAGCCAAACTGTCTCTCCTCAAAATTATAATTCCACAACCCTGTCAACATCCTCTTAAGTTTTCTCTGCTCCCTAATACTTTCACATCTTTTCTTTAGAGTGGTAACCAGAACTGTACACAGTAATCTAGTTGTGTCCTAATGAGGGTTTCAGTCCAGATGAAGGGTCTCAACTGGAAACATTTCTAAATAGCAGGGCCATGATCAAAACTGTCAATAAATGTACAGCACTTCTTTGCAGGCCCTGAGAAAATTCCAAGCCAGTTTATTTTATGACTACTTATCCTTCAGGGCATTGGGAAAGGAAAACATGGTTTAGTTGTCTTCTTTACTAAATGAGTTAGGAAACAGAGGAAAACTCTGGTAAATCAAGCCACAAGTTACAAGCCTAGATCTAGTTGCTTCAACTATCTGTCATATTGCCTGCCCGCTTCTCCATTCCTGATGTATCAGGAGTTGATGCAAGTTGTGCTGACATAAATGTCAACCACTTTTTTGTTGTACTGCATTAATATTTTACTGTTCAATATTTTTATTTGTGAATAGCACCTTGTGAATTGAAATAACTTGTAGAAAAAATGAATGACTTTCATGGTTATTTAATCTCAAGACTTCAAATGAAACTAAAGGATTTAAGCTTTAATCAAATCTTGACTCATTCATGTTCTTAAGTTGATAGTACATGTGCATGTGTGCTTCTGGTGTGTACGTGTCTGTGGAAAAACTCATCTCTCTCAAGAAATGTTTCAAAAGCAAATTGTTGTAGGTGAAGCACCACTTTAAATGCAGTGAGTATTGTTTATTTTCATATTGACAAATGCAGTGGAGACATTTTGCACATTGTATACTCCCACAAAAGCAAAATGATTGTCAATTAACATGAGGTGTCATCAAAGGAGGAATGTTTCCCAGGATAACAAAACAACAGGATGTGTACACAGCTGGGAAGGTTGTCTTTTATGCACCCACACGCCTAGTTTCCCTTAAAATGATAGTGGAGGACCTTCTTGAATTGCTGAATATCAGTAAGTTGATACAACTGAGTATCAACTAAACTCACTTCAGACTGGTGTGAAGCTTCAACCATGTTGATGCAATACAGGAGTTCATATAGGCTAGACAATCCTTTTTAAGGCTCAAGTCCAAAAAGTTGATCACAAATGTGTTTAGTAATACTTCAGAACTGTACTGCAGAGTGTTACTCTGAGGTCCTACCTTTTAGATGAGATGTTAAATAAATGTTTGCTCTTACAGATGAATGTGAAAGGTGGTACTCCTCAATATCCTGCCCAATATACATCCTGCAAGGAAAATCTCAACAACAGGATGGGTAGGAAGCATAAAGGATACTTGACTTTGTCGGCTGAGGCCTAGAATCAAGAACAGAGAGGTCATGCTACAATAATATAAAATCCTGGAGTCACAGAAGACTGCAGATGCTGGTATCTGGAGCAAAAAAAATCAAACTGCTGCAGGAAGTCAGCAGTTCCTGTAGCATCTGTAGAGGAAAATGGACAGTTAATGTTTCTGGTTGAGACCCTTCATCTTGACTGAGACCCTCATTAGGATACAGCTGGATTACTGTGTACAGTTCTGGTTACTACTCTAGAGGAAAGATGTGAAAGTATTAGAGAGGGAGCAGAGGAAATTTAAAAGGATGTTGACAGGGTTGCAGAATTATAATTATGAGGAGAGACAGTTTGGCTGAGGTGGTTTCATTTGGAACAAAGGAGACAGAGAAGTTTGAATTGTAGTATACAAAATTATGAGAACCCTAGACAGGGTTATCAGGAAGAACCCATTTCCCTTAATAGGGAGGACAATAACAGGACATCCAACCAGTAGCAGGGATCTAGAGGTTACTGAAAGGGTGATGGAGGCAAAATCCTCACCACATCTAAATAGTCAATGGAAGTTAACAGATATTTCAGAAAGAGCAAAGGAAATAAATGAATTATATAATAGCTTGTGTGGATTCACTGCAAGCTGTACATTATAAAGGAAGTTTTAAATAAATAGTCTGTGGTTATGGAGATGAAACCAATGGCTTTTTAATAGTTGGATACAGGCACCGTAGAAAATAAAAAAACAAGGCTTGAGTGGTGAACACAATGAAACTGCCCACTATTCATTGAATACATAACTGTAAACAATGATTAGTCACACATCTAATGATAAATATTTTTAAAGCAGAGGAAATCACTTGCTATTTGCATCTAAACAAATCCTGGAAACATCTGCACTTACAAAGTAACAAAATTTATATTCCTTATAGGGTCAATGTAACGATAGTAAAAGATTTGGTCCCTGTAGGGAAATTGATGAATAAAGAAAAATTCTGTGACTCAAAGCTATTAACTCTGAAGTCTACATGTGGAAACTTCTTCAGGATGATTGCCATCTTTACTCGCCAGATCACATCTGCAAAATAACCTTGCAGTAATGAAGCTGAAGTGTTAATGAGAACTCAACATCGGCAACACCAATAACCTTGATTAGCAACAAATGCACCACTTCTAACAGATTTTCCCTTCCCCAACAACTAGAGCAAATAAATGAAAGTTAATCATTCTCTAATCATTAAAAAAATGTTATATGTATTATTAGTTATATGCTAGTCATTTGCATATGTGTGTGTCTATTTGTGTCTGTGAGTATGTATTCACATCTGTATAGGTACATACACATCGGTTCAATTCTGTCAGGAAAAAGGTTACATTGAGATATTAGTCATTTTGCAACATGTGTTGCCCTAACCCAAATTACTCAACAGCTAAGCTGTTGATTTGCATTTGGTGGTGTTGCTTAATGGGTCTGTGAGGAAAGCCCTAACTTTGTGTCTCTGCCTTTGCAGAAGCAGTTGGCGATCTTCCAGCGTTTCCACACAATGGAATGATTGAGTTAAATTATAGGCTTTCTATAAAAGAAATAAAACACTGCAATAGTGGCATGGCAATGCACACTCATATACATGCAGAGCACACGCACACATACACATGAACAAAGACATGTATACAGATGACTGTCACATATACATAATAATACATAAAACAGTTTTGTAAATGAGGAGTGAATATTTAAGAATACTTGCCTTTATCAGCTGAGGTTATAAGAGCAAAGAGTCTATGTCAGAATTGTATAAAACACCATTTAGGTTGCAGCTGTAGTATAGATCTGGTTATCTCATTACAGGAAGGATGTAATAGCACAAGGGAGAATGCAGAGGAGATTTATGAGGGCTGGAGAATTACTGTTGTTAGGTGACATTGTGTGGGCTGAGGCGTTTCCTTGGAACAAAGGAGGATGAGGGGAGATTTAACAAAAATGTATAAAAGTTGACAGTACACTGAGTTGACAGGAAGGACCTATTCCATTTAGTAGAACTGGCAATAATTTGGGACTATAGATTTAAGGAAAATCATAGAAGATCAGAGGGGAGCTAAAGAAAGTATTTTCTTTACCTGAATATTGGTGGCTGTCCAGGATCACTGTGTGAATGGATGCTCGAGGTAGAAACAATTGTCACATTTAAAAGGTGCTTGATTAGCAACTGAAGTGTCTTTGCTCACAAGGGTGTGGGATTATCTTGTCTGCTTTTCCTGGTGAGCATGGACATGACAGGGTGAATGATCCTTGCTGTGAATTTTTATGATTTTATGATTAAAGGGATTGAAAAATTAAGTCACAGAAATGAATCTTTATCCATGATCAGATATCTTACTTTTACACGTACAAGACAGGAATATAGTCAGAAAAGAAAATTGCTACATAGGCCATCTTAGTAACCAGAGCCTGAAAACATTGGGATAGTTTGACATAGTAACATGCAATAGAAAATATTGACACAAAACCATAAGCAAAATCCATAAAAACCTGGATTAAGGATTAGGAACAAAAGTTTCTCATGGCTAAGGTCTTTATATGTACATGAATGGTGACATGCATCATATGGATTTTGAGTGAAACATTATAATTCACAACTGTGCTGCATTTTTATTGAACAATAGAACTCCTTGGCAGTGAGAGAGACCTCATGATACAGATGTTTTATTTTTCTCCAATCACCTCCAATATACTGAAGGACAAGATAATTGCAATCTTTAAATATTAGCATTGTTGACACTCACTCCTACAGTTCTCTTTTAACCTGCAGAAGTTTCCCCAGTAGTATTCTGCAGTTTCTGTCATGTAGTTAGTGTGCTGTGTATGAAAGGAACAGCTTGACTATATTTTTACAAGAAGCGATTGGTAAAAATAACAAACTAATTATTCTTTAGTGTTTGCGTCACAATATCATGACTAAGTACAGCCATTATGGCCTTTATCTGCATCACCTGACTCAAAGGGCAAAAGAAGAAATACACAGAATTTGTAAACCTTAAATCACAGCTTTCTTGAGAACCAAGCATAGTAACATTAATTATATCAGTGATATTGAAACACAGAGCAAACTTGCATCTTCACCACATGGACCATAAATGGATCACCCACTTGTTTTGTGCCATGATCTATAAAGGTAGAAATGATTCAGCCCTAGTAGGTTGCTGGCAAAGAAATGAAGACCACGTACTGCAATGGGCATAAATAATATTTGATGTTGGGTTGAGAAGGGTAATGGATGGACTTTGAAAAGGACTTTGTTGCTCATGGAATTTCTTAAATAGTAAATTAGCTAAATAAATTTAAGTCTGATTTGGTAGTACAAAGCTGTAGGGGCAGATGAATCCCAAAATCTTATTGGTGAGGTGGGCAGGTCGTAATGAACCACATTACTCTATCATTTTGTAACAATGCCAAGAGGGAGTGGCTGAAGGAATGGAGCAGGGCAGGGTAGGGTTTTAAATGGAAGATTGGTAGGAGTGGTACTGTGGGGCTAAGGGTGAGGCAGGAAGTAAACAATTATTAACATTTATTGGCAGCTGCAGTGTTTTCCTGAGAATAAGGGGTGGAATTCCAAGAAAAGCAGATATATTTATTCATCACATCCAGGGCACAGCCTGGCAGCAAGGGAGTTGTGCTTGGTGAGGAGCAGGGGTGGTGTGGTGGGGATTATCATAAATAGACAATTTTTTTTATATATAGAAAGAGATGAAGGACCATGTAACAAAGTTTGTATGGCCATTAGGACAATTCTAAAGAAAGCCATCTTGTCTTGAGATAGTAAACAATCTTGCCATTGAATGAAATACTTATTTACGAATTCCTGATTTAATGAACAATGTTGAAGCTTTGAAAAAGGTATGGAGGACCACATGATGAATTACCAGTTACAATTCCTTATTACCGAGGCAGGCTTGAAGAACCTTTTGAAAATGGTAGGCCGAAAGGTGGTTTGATTGAAGTTTATATGATAACAAGATTATTTTCTGTTTAACTAGAAAAAAAATGCCTAAGGCCAGTCAGAGGTCACTTTCAATCTATACAAGTGCAGTTAGAATGGAAACCATGGGTGTTTTATTTTGTCAATTATAAATGGATGAGGCTGCTGGTTTGGCTGGGGAATGCTGATGATGAATCCCACCAAGCAAGAGCTGGACTGGATGGGGTCTTCTTACGCAAAGGACAGTAAGACTATATTATCTGTATTGCAGTGACATTTTGGTCAAACTACTATTTCCTGAGTCAGAAGACAATTTTCCCAACTCTGTTGACCCAATTATCCTGTTGTTTTTTTTTTAAATGTTTGTGGCTTCAGATTGGGGTGGGGACACAATTAATAGTGACCCAAAATCCATCACAAACCTATGGGACAGACCGCACAGACCTGTAGGACTTTTATGTTAGTAACAAGTTCTGACGTTGTCTTTCTCTGCTTCCAGACTCCAGGGAATTTCAGGAAGCATAACAGATCACTTAGTGACTGGAATTCAGTAATTCCAACATGACACATGAATGTTGACAGATTTGATTGTAACATGTGATAAAATATTGACACTTTGAAATTAAATTTTGCTGTAATAAGCTTGATTCAAAAATTCATAACACAAGTTTAGTTAAAGCTGGCAAGAAATGCAGACAATATGTGAGATGTTTACTACATTGAAGTGAATGTATAATAAAATTAAGGTCTGTTTGGAATTCCGAGAAGGCATGACCTTCCTGAGTGAAGTGGAGACTGCGACTGGGATACCACACTGGGATTATCCTTCTACCATTAATGCTGCATTCAAGGAAAACTTCTTGTTGTAAGCAAATGATGGCTCTTAGCTCAATGTGATTACAGGTGGCATGCACTTGAATGATGTCATATCACTATAGTGATATGTAGTCATGATACCATGGAACACATTTCTATTTAATAATCCACTAGTAGTGGTCTGTGACCATGGGAATATGAGACAGATGGTGAAGTGCAGACAGAAGTCTGTCTTTGATGAAGGCAAACTTCATTAGCTAATCATTATAAGCCCAGGTGTAATGCCAATGTAAGGTCAATGTATAATGAGTTATTAATGTTCAAGTTTAGGTGCCAACTTCAAATGAATCCAGCCACTGTACTTACTTATTCTTCACCGATGTTCCAGATCCATGTTTTTCTGTACTGTGTGGTTTTGTTCTTGTAAGTACATGAAAATGCAAAACCACCACATAGCCTACAGTGGGATGTCTGGTCATGATCTGCAGACACTGGCAGATTAATAAGTATTATATCATCAAGATATACAAGTCTGGGAATTAAAATGAAAACACATCAGGGCCAATGACAAATATAATTTAGATATTTATGTCATGGAAATGTCTAATTCAGTGCAGATATCAGAACAAACCTGAAGAGGACTTTATTTTCAGAAATAAACCAATCAGGTATGTTTTCATTCATTCCTGTGATTGATTGATGGACATTTGCTACATGAGAACAAGGAATTTTCTAATAACCCAAATGGCTCCATCCAAGGTGGAAATGGCAAATATGGGTAAAATGTCCTCTTTGTGCGCTCTAAGTTTTATGTTTCTATTCCATGATTTATAAAATTAAGCACACTTGGAGTATTGTGTTCAGTTCTGGTCGCCTCATTATAGAAAGGATGTGGAAGCTCTAGAGCTGGTGCAGAGGAGATTTACCAGGATGCTGCCTGGATTGGAGAGCATATCTTATGAGGATAGGTTGAGCGAGCTAGGGCTTTTCTCTTTGGAGAGAAGGAGGATGAGAGGTGACTTGATAGAGGTGTACAAGATAAGAGGTGTACAAGATGATAAGAGGCATAGATTGAGTGGACAGTCAGAGACTTTCCCAGGGTGACAATGGCTAACATGAGGGGACATAATTTTAAGGTGAATGGAGGAAGATATAAGGGAGATGTCGGGGTAATTTTTTTTTAAAAACACAGAGTGGTGGGTGCGTTCCCTATGGTAGAGGTTGTGGGGGCAGATACATTAGGGACATTTAAGAGGCTCTTAGATAGACACATGAATGATTAAAAAAAATAGGGGGCTATGTGGGACTGAAGGGTTAGATAGATCTTAGAGTAGGATAAATTGTTGGCACAACCTTGTGGGCCAAAGGGCCTGTACTGTGCAGTAGTGTTCTATGTTCTAATTGTTATAATTTTACAATGTTGTATGTGAAATTGTTATAAATTTGGAGAGGAAGATCTGGTCTTTAATGGATGAATTATACTGCAAAATCTATGCAAAATATGTTGAGTTTGTACACAAGCTGAAATGTGTTTTGTTTCTTAAAATTACTGTTTAAAGATAGATATGATGTAATAGAAGCTATGTGACATCAAATGATGTGGTGTTCAGTTCCCTATAACCATGGTATAGGATTATGTAGGATTGCAATAAAATATACAGCACAGAAACAGGTCTTTTGGCCCAACCAGTCCAAGTCTCCTCCCACCTTTCTTCAAGTAAAGTCCATCAGTATAACTTCCATTTCCTTCTCCCTCATATCCTTGTCCAGCCTCCCTAGAATCATCCACACTATTCATTTCAACCACTCCCTGTGGTACTGAGTTCCACATTCTCACTACCTTTTTGGCTTAAAAAGTATCTCCTGAATTCCCTACTTGATTCCTTGCTGATTATTTTATCTTATTTGTCTCTTCCCCACATGTGGAAATATTTCCTCCCAACTCTCTTCAAAACCTTTGGCAGGTCAAACAGCATCAGTGGAAAGTGAAACAGAGTTAATGCTCCAGGTCAAAGACTCTTCCTCAGAACTGGACAAGGTGGCAAACAAGTTAGTTTACTGTTGCAGAGATGATGTGAGAGGGATGAATAGGACAAAGGAACTATCTCTGTGCAGGTTGAGGCCAGGGTTTGCCATGGTGATAAATTGTTGATGAAGCCACCGATTGATAGGTTAATGAGGGTTAGTGAGAGAGAGAGAACAATAACAGAGGAACACACAAAACTGAAATGTAGGGCAGAATGCTAAAAAATGTGCAGTAGATCAGGTATTCTCAGTGGAGGGAAAAAATAAACAAATCAGTATATTACAGATAGATAACCTACAGCTGAACTGGCTCACAATGTGTTCTCCTCACATTAAAGAGACCAAAACTCAGATGGAGTGATTGCTTTGCAGAGCACCGGTTCGTGGGCGATCCAAAGTTACCGGTAGCCTGTCACTTTAATTTTACATCCCTTTCCCTCTCTAACCATTCTTTGTGGCCTCCTGCATTGTTTGAATGAGACCCAACATAAGCTTGATCAACAGCACATACTGTATTTATTCTAGGCATGTTGCAACCTCGCAGATCTAATATCAAATTCAACAATTTCTGATTAAAGGTCTTGACCCAAAATGTCAGCTGTTTATTTCCCTCCATAGATGCTGCCTGACCTGCTGAGTATCTCCAGCATTTTGTGTGTGTTGCTCCAGATTCCATCTGCAGAATCTCTTGTGAATTTTTTTTTTCCTCTTTGTATTAGAACTGGCCTATTCTGCTGTAAATTATCCATCAGTTAGTCTTCCTCCACTAGCACATCCTGACCTGATGACTATTGATTACAGCTCTGATCTGCACTTTCACAGCATTTATATGTTCTCTCTCTTTCTCCCTCTCTCCCATTCTTTGGTTTGTGCTGGTTGGCAATCCATTCTGCTACCTGTCTCCCAACTCATCATTCCTTGATCTCACTCAGCAGTGTGTATTCGGTGTCTTATCAAAAGCCACCTCTCCTCTACATGTTTTTCCATTCTCTCCTTTACAGAGATTGCATTATTTTTCCATAGCAATATAATTCCTTAAACATGTGCTATCCCCCTTCTTAAATATTACATTGGCTATCTGCCAACATCTATCACTACATCTTTTTCTAACCATCAATAACAATGTGCATATATGCCTCTGCAATATCTTTGATTCTTTGCAAATCCATCTGGACAGACAACGTATGCAATTATACAAGACACCTATATACAAGGAACAAAAAAAAAATTGACGTCTTTAGCCTTACACAAAGATTTTTATGTAGCATTTATATAGCCTCATTCACATCCCTTTCAGGACATTCCAACAAACTCTCCAGCCAATAAACTACTTCTGAATTGTAAATTTAGAAACAGCAATTTCCCAGAATCTACAATATGATATGGAAACAGAAAATTGTGGAAATATTCAGGTCAGACGGCATTGATGCAGAGAAAGATTAAGGAACTAGGACCAAAGTAGTATGAACTGTTTCTTTTCCTGTAGATTCTGTCTGATCTGCTGAGTATTTCCACCACTTTGTTTTCATTTTTGATTTCCAGCCTCGCAGTTTTATGATTTTCAACAGCAATATGACGACTAAACCATTTGCTGCAGGGATTCTGAGTACAGCATGAACCTCCTTTGTTCTTGCTTGTTTCATTCCTTAACTTTTCATTCTCATTTTAGGTCTGACCAAGTCTTCAAGAGTACAACACATCTCAAAAGACATTTGCACCCTGAATATGGCAGCAGGTGTAATTTGACTGAGGCACAAGAGGAGAAAGAGACTGCAAGTATGAGGCTATTAATCCACCAATCTGCATGGTTTTTCCATTCTAGCTCACTCAGAAATTTAAACACTTTTGAAGTACAGCAACTACTTTGCACTTGAATGCAAAGAAAAATGGAATTTTAGATTTAGGGAAGGACAAAACTATATTCAGCCCATCAACTGCCTTTTGGATAAAACCCTTTTTCACTTCTTTGCCACATTCAACATTGTAAGTAAGCCTCCAATCATTTGACATCCAAATAATTCAGAAATCCCAATGCTTCAGCATCGATGTCCTTCATTAATGTGGAGTGTAAACTGGGGGTGGGGGGATGCGTGGTGGGGAGAGCAGAGCGGAGTGTGCAGCAAGAGCCGGGAGTCTGGAATGGGCTGGAGCTGGGTTTGGGAACACTGCATGCCAGGATCATTGGTAAGATTGTGGCTGGAGCTGGAGACTGGAGTGCTTGTCTGCTTCAGCTTGTGAAATATACACGTTGAAACTATTTCCCACTCCCACTGTATTCAGTGGAAATGTTATTGTACTGTGTCACATGTAAATAAAAATGAAAAAAGTGAAATAAAAGTGTATTAGGTTATAATAGGAGCAACATCCAGCAGTCTGGAATATCTGGTCAGACACCACTGAGGGTGCCAGATTACCAGAGATTTACATAAAATGCTTAAGATAAATCTACCCATTTGAAAGAGCCATACTCTTTTTACATTAAACAAAATTTTAAAGATTAGTTTGTTTCCAAATCTTATCTGGAGCAGTTGACTAAACTGCCTTATAATGCACTGTCAGCTATGATTTATTATCCTATACAAATATGACTTAGCAAATGTTTGTGTGTGGAAACACATCCTCTGCCTATAAGTAAACATATGAGTGCCATGTCCTCCAAAACTTATTTTAACTTCACAGCAGTGATTTCATCTTGGTCTGAATTCAAGGTAAGGTACAAAATCTATTTCTGATTGACACTCTGGGTGTGAAAATCTCCATTAACAAAAGAATTTTCTGTTGAGAGATAGTTTTTTTAAAAATAAAAACTGGCAAAAACATTGTTTTTCTCCTATCTAGTTTATTTAGGTGGTTCCTGTTGAAAATGTCACAGAAAAATATTTATCGAATTTCAGAATAATTTAAATTTCCCATGTCATTTTTGTGGTTATTTGACTTAGTTCTTATGATTCTTTTTACAACATAATTCACATAAGAATTTAGCTTGCAAAAATACTCAGGGGAGCAATGAATCAAACTGAGCCAAAAAAGAACAACATTACCATTACCGTGCATCAGCAAATCTGATGCATTTACAGACATAGCAGGGAAGCTAATGTCAGCACATTGTCATTCACACAAAGGTGGAATAGAATAGTTGACTACAAATAAATCTTTGTCAAGTGGGGACAGACAGATCTTAAATTATCCTTGCCAAAGTTGTGAAGGTGGGAATAGTGGAAGATCATCTCAGGAAGACGTGTTGTCTTAATCAGCATGTTTGGGAACTACTGGAAGGAAGGGAGGGGGCTTTGTCTTACAAACTTGTTTTATTTATCGCTGAAACAGGCCAAAGATTGCACAGCTGGATATATGCATGCACTCTTAAAATTTTCACACAGGTTAAAAAAAACTAAGCAAACAAATAAGTAATTTGAATGCATAAGTAAAGCACAGCACAGGAGGAATGTACTGGCCAGAAAGACAATGGGCTAGGATTGGTGCAATGTTGCAGAATAGGTGATATTGCATAAGTAGTTTATGTTTGAGGCATGATTAGGCATGGAATGCATTTAGTAATACACACTTCACTGAACTTGATAGAGTGGACAGCCAGCACCTCTTTCCCAGGCCACCAATGCTCAATACAAGAGGGCATGGCTTTAAAGTAATGGGTGGGAAGTTCAAGGGAGATATCAGTGAGGTTTTTTTTTAAACCCAGAGAGTGGTTGGGGCATGGATTGCGCTGCCTGGGGTGGTGGTGGAGGCAGGTACATTGGTCAAATTCAAGAAGTTGCTGGATAAGCATATGGAGGAATTTAAAATAAGAGGGATGTGGGCAGAAGGGGTTAGGTAGTCTTAGGTGAGGTTTAAAGGTTGGCACAACATTGTGGGCTGAAGGGCCTGTATTGTTCTTTACTGTTCTATGAGTCATGTAACATTTGGTATTTCAGGTTAGATGACTAGAACCAGGATAACAAAGATTAAAAACACACACATTTAGCTTTCTCTAGAATTCCACTCAAATCGAAAATCATGTTGGATATACAAGTTATGTAGGATAATACAATAGTTTGTAATACTTAAAAGTGGACAGACACATTTGGGAAGAATTTTAACAATCAGAAGAGGAATCCTGCAAAAAAAGTTCAAACATCTTTGTTTCCAAAGATCTTCTTTCAATGGGTAGTTAATTTGGATCAGGCTTTTAGTTCCATTTGATTTACGTGACATTCTTCACTGTTTGCCAAATCATTTTGTTGTATATCTAATTGCAGATAGGTTTATTGATTGTTTTAGCCTATAAATCAGGACCATATTTAATTTTGTGCAGTCTAAAGTGAGTGTAACAGATTACTGCAGAGCATTAGCAATTGAGGAGAATCTGTCTTACACTGCAAGTGGTTATGACTTGGAACTCAACTTCTAAGGGTGGTAGAAACAGAGTCAGAGTTTTCAAAGGGGAATTGGATAGGTGATCAAGAGGAAACATTTTGCAGAGCTATGGGGAAATAGTGGGGTAATGGGACTGATGTGATTGCTCTACAAAGAATCAGCACAGACTCAATAGACCAAACAATCTCCTGTGCCACAATTATTCTATTCTCTAATGGAATTAATTAGCTCCTTTATTTTTCTTTGCATTGAGAAATGCTCCTTGATTCAATGCTTATAACCTAAAATTAGGTTGAACTTGGATCACTAAACACAATAGCTCTGACTTTCCAGAAGAAAAACAACAGTTCCTTTGCAAATGCCATAGTCCAGAATTTCTTGTAAGACGCCCACCAGTGATTTCCTGACAGTACTCTAGTGCTGGAATTCTCATGGTGTTCAATGACGGAGCACAAAATGCCTGCACCTTCCCAGCACTGATAATAGGAAATTGCTCTATGAATCTGGCTTAGATTAGACCTTACAAAGGATCAGTAGCTCCATTCATTTCAATGGAAAGGAATAAGTTTCAGGTAATTTATATATTTTTGAATTAATTGTTCATTCAATTAATTCTTTGTTTCAATATTATATTTATTTTTCCATGTTGTGCTGTACTGTTGCTACAAAACATTAATCATATTTCATGTCATGTAAGTCAGTGATAATAAATCTGATTCTGATGGTTTTAATAACTTTGATTATTTTTAATAGTTGTTGAATATCAGTTATTGACAGTGTGGCAATCTCTGGCTACTTTGACAACTGCTTCAGCCTGGTGTGTTCTTCAACCAGCTGCCATAGTATTACTATGAGGATTGTTCGGATCCCACCATTTGGTGGTAATTATGGAAAAAAACCTCAACAGTAAGGTCTTGCCAACTAGCTTGAAGCCGACATATAGGATAAAAATACCTGCTTGAAGATCTGCACAGAGGGAAATGCAGGAATCTTGTGACTGATCACATGAAAAACAACCACAGATAACAATGTGTATGTAGGTTCATGCAGGAGGAAGCTAGGTAAAAAATACTTTTAGTATCTATCAAGATATTAAACATTCCATGAAGTTTCTCTCTATTTTGGCCTTCCACTAATTTTTAACAAAAAAATCACCACAAAACAAGTTTTATCAGATATGGGAACACAAGGAAAAACAATCCTCAATTTAATGCATTTGTACAATCTCACTCCTTAAGAATTAGTTGTGAGAAAAAAAACTCATTGTTAGAAGAAATGCATTGAAACCTATGTTCCTGCCTTTGTCATACCAAGATTTTCAACATGAGCAAGTCAAACTCAAAGCAAAGTTTGTACTCAAGACAATCTCAGATCAACTGAGATTCAAGCTCAGTTCAAGTAACACGACAGAACATGAATCCAATTGCTGAAACTATCACACTGTGCCAGAATGCATTGCATAGAGATCACTTTAAATGTCCCTTCAACATTTTCTACCAGGTGCCAGTCTGTGCATTTGTATTAGCACACTGAAATGCGTTCAATGTTTTGTAGGAAATCAAGAAGTGAGGAGTAAATGTTGGCCTAAACAAATGAAGCAGGGTATTTTTTCTCACTGACTCGTGATGAGGGTCGCAAGATTCACAATGGAAACAGAATTAAAAGCTGGTTAGAGTTTATATCCATTGGCCCCATCTGAACTTTGCATGCTGAAAGCGATCACTTAAAATGGAAAAGGTCACAAATTATCTCCACGATTTTCAATATTGAAGAGAGCATCCAAACTGTGTATGCAGGAATAAAGCATACAATAAAGATACTGTATTCAGTCCTGAATCTGTATTTGGCTTGTGAACCTGTATTCCATTATTTTATTTTCATCAGGGTAGTAGAGATGTTAAGAGTAATCCAAAAGAGAAGAATGCCAGTATTCACTAATTTTGCAGAAGTCATTCTCCAAATCTGATATTTATATTTTTCTTCATTCAGCTGAAATCCATTTTTACATAAATTACAAGATATACTTTAAATAGTCAATAATTATAAAACCTTTTGTGATATGATTTCATTAATGCATAATGCAAAAATTTAAATATGGCCCTACCACCTCATGAGTAAAGTACATTTTCCAATCAAAATCTCTCGTTTAAATAGAAGCAAATTATTTGAGTATGACTGTTTATAATTTCATTTATCCAAAAGCAAGCTTTCCTCCTGTTTATTGCTGTTTTAACATTCTGAGACTGCTATCTAATAAAGCTAATTATAGCTTCAGGTAAATCTTTAGTGTAATTGGTACCGTGTCCTGGTCAGGATGTACTTTGGTAACTATGTCCAGTTTTAACTGCTTAAGTAAAAGTGGTATATTTAAACACTGAAAGCAGTAGATAAACTAGACAAAAACTTATTCCTAATCTTAAAAGTTTGAGTTACATGAGCAAAGCTTGGAAAAATATGTTTTTATTCAGTTTGAAAAGATACTGAAAGACAGCCTTGTAGTGATTTTCAAAATGAAAATTGAAAAGGTAAAACAAAAATATTACTTTAAATTGTGCAAGACAATTTAAATCCAATAAAAGACATATGGGACCAATATTAGGGATTCTTATTCATGTGAGGATTGACTGTACCTGACTGAACTCCAAAGCAGTATAGGAGAAATGCAGTACCTTAAGAAACCATTGGATACTGCAATGGACAGCTGTAAGCTTCTTCTAAATGGATGGGGTAAAATGGCCCTCATCTGTGACTGTATTGTCTTCTCAACTGATTCTATTAACTATGCTTATTGACTTACTTTCACGTTTGTGGGCAGAACATGAACACAAACAGAAACAGGAATCCAAATCAAGTATTGAATTATAGAAACAGGAACTGAGATGAGTGACATATTGATAATGCACTTATATTTAAAGTACAAGTGGGCAACGTGCATTATGAATGATGCAAAATTCTCTAAGTATGAGGTTAAATGGTCAAAGATGGCTGAGAAATACAGCACTTAAGATGTCAAGTCAGTGTTGCAGCAGCCAAAGAGGAAGAATTTGAAACAACATTGATAATAGTGTACGAAATAGAAAATGCCACACTGAAACTGAGCAGTTCACTCTTAGTCAGACTTCAATCATGCAGAGAGCTGAACTGTGAAGGGAAACTGGATGTGTAACCTCAAACAAAAACCACCTTAATAACTCTGCAAGTTAATTAGAGTATAGAGATAGTTGTGGGCTAGATTGTGCACCGTGTGTGGGGAATTTTATCTGAAGCTCAATCTATATAAGCAATTGAGCCACAACACAGTCCTAAAGATTCAACCCCTATGCCTGATATATACAGTTGTGGGAAGACTACTCAGTCAAGTCAAACACCATACAATTCATATCTTGACATTAAGTGCATGAATTTCTTTTGCACAAATAAGGCCTGAGGTTGAGGCCAACTTGACCGTTAGTTAAATGGGATGAGGCACATCTGATTATCAACAAGGCAATTAGCTGAAGATATACATCAAACTATACTTGCTTGTTTGAACACCATCTCCCAGCAATACAACCTGATCCTGCAACATCCCCAGTATCCAATCATGTATCTGATCCCCAAACATCTGATGGGATGTTCTATCACCTCCCCACCCCAGTTGCCCTTTTCTTCTGATGTTGCTCTATTCCCCAGTATCCCATGATCCTCCTTATCCTATCCCTCACCTCAATCCTTTCTCTCCAGAACATCATCCCTCCCTGCCACGATCCACAGCTGACCCAAATTTCTGCACTTATTCTACAATAAAGAAAAATCTTAGTGAGAGAAGCATCTCTGTGAGCACATATAGATGTAAGCTTTTTTTCTGCATACAGTGCTTTGGACTTGATAGTAGCAGAAATTGTCAGGAGGCTTTGCACAAAACTGACATGGGCATTCATTCATTGCAGTTTTAACATGCCTTTTGAGGTGCAGATTAATTTATAGGTGGCTAAATCCAGGGCATAAATTCAAAGCCAAGACTTGTATTGTGTTATTACTGCATAACCAAGTTCAAGGGATGCATTGGACAAACTACTGAAAACCAAATGTATGACTAAGACATGTATTGCCTTATTACTGCATAACTTATCATCATTCTGTTGAAAGTTATTTATTGATAACACACCAGGTTAAATTTACCAACTAAATATACCTCAGGGCAGATATTTGATTGTGCAAAGATTAGTCTGCAATGTTTATGTAAAATTACCCAGTCAGATTCAAACTGGATCCTATAAATCAACAAAATTTGGCAATCTTATGCATTCATTTCATCAATGATTTGCTTAGATGAATGGTGTAGAAAATGGAGCAATTTGGATTCAGTAGGAAATCTTGGGAGACTGAGTTGAGACTGAATGTTCAGGACTGTAAATGATCAGGAGTTGTATGGTGCTTACTAACTGGAATGCATTTCATTGCCCAAAAACTCATCCCAACATGCATGCAAGCTCATACAAAAAAAAAGTTAAAAAATGTTGACTGACACCACATGTTGGAGCATCATGTTCATCATGGCTCAGAGGCCTTTTTCACTTCTTTTGAAAACATTTAGTTAATTTGAAAGAACAACTTTGACAACAAATGGCATTTGACTTTGAAATAAAATATCAAACATGATTTTGCTCATCTGTGACTATCAGTTTTTTCAGGAAGTGTGGGATGTTTTTGTGTACAGCCACAAAATGGCAGCTGCACACCAAAAGTCTCTATATTTTTCTCTGTGGAATTAGCAGTAAATACTGATCAAAGGAGTCAAATGGGATCAAACAATGTTGTCATACTGAGGTGGAGTGCATTAAAAGGGCACGCTCAATGGATCTGATTTCTAGTTGGAAATTATTTACAGTATGTGTTTCACAGCATAACTCAGAATACAGTCAGAAACACGAGGAAACACCTATTCTGTTCCAGTCCAGATGAAGGGTCTCAGCCTGAAACATCAACTGTCCATTTCCCTCCATAGATACTGCCTGACCCGCTGAATTCCTCCAGCATCTTGTGTGCTGCTCCAGATTCCAACATCTGCAGTCTCGTGTCATCTGTTCTGTTCTAATGCTCTCAGCAAACCTTCTCTCTTTTAAAGTCTCTTCTATCTATAACCTGTTATCCATTAGTCTGGTTCACTCATCACTTTTTATTCCCCATGACCTCAAATTTATAATTCATATCCAAGAGTTTAAATTCCCATCACTGGGTCTCTTCAAGCCTAGTGACCCTAATCACACTAAGCTTTCCATTTTCCTGACTCTGGCCCACTGTCCAACTCCTCTCTCCACCCCACCATTTGCATCAGCTATCTGGTCCCCACGCTTTTGAATTTCTATCCAAAGCTCCTTCCTTTTACCAAAGTTAGTTACTTAGTAAATTTGTAGGTCCCCTAACTTTTTAAAACTGTAATTCAAATCTCCAAACCCATCTCTGACCAAAGTTTGGAGCAAAAAAAAAACCAAACTGCTGGGGGAAATTCAGTGGGTCAGACATCCCAGCATCCATGGAGGGAAATGGGCAGTTGACACTTTGGGTGGAGAGCTTTCATCTGGTCTTGACCCGAAATGTCAACTGTCCATTTCCCTCCAGATCTGTCCAACCCACTGACTTCCTCCACAATTTGCATTTTTTTGTTCCAGATTCCAGCATCTGCAACCTCTGTGTCTGACAAATGTTTGTCAACTCCTCCAAATATCTGACCAGAAATATATGTCCTGTTGATAATCCTACACAGCTATACACTGGCATAAACACATTGAATTCTGCCTCCAATTCATTCCTACCACTTCAATACAATGACTTTCCAAAGAAGTTTACAAGGTGCTGACATTACTGTTTGGATGGATTGGCACTACTGGAGGATGATGAGCTAGTTTTGGATTTGATCAATAGCTCTTTATAATTGAAAATCTGGAGTGCTTTGGAATGTTTATTCAACATTACAACACTGAATGATGGAGTTACAGCTACAAATGCATCTAAAAAGATGATAAAATGTTGAATCAAGTAAAAATTGGAAAAAGACACTGATGAAATTACTTTGTCTAAAGTTAAAGAACTAAACTAGTGACAAAAAGTGGCTGGTAGTTTGGATAGCACTGGAAAATGTGTGTTGGGATCCTGCTGTGTGATAACATTTCACTTATTCAAACAGGTGCAGGCAATGCACCAAGTTTATCCTTCCCACTAATTACTATGACTTTGGTGTCCAGTAGTAACCATACTGTGGATTGCCTTAGCGCAAAAGCAAAGTAGATAGTCAGTGTCTTACTCCTGGGGTGGAAATGCCAGGTACTAGAAGGCACAGATTTAAGGTGAGGGGAAAAATTTAAAGGAGATTTGCGAGGCAAGTTTTTTTTTTAAAACATTGAAAGTAGTAGATGCCTGGAGAATACAGCTACAGGGGAGGTGTGGAAGCAGATATGATAGTTACATTTAAAATGAATTTGGAAGGCACATGAACAGGCAGAGGATGGAGCAATAGAGATCATGTGCAGGCAGATGGGATTAATTCAAATTGGCATTGTGGTTGGCATAGACATTGTGGGCCAAATGGCCTATTCCTGTTCTGCACTGTTTTAATCCAATCTAACTTGTTCCAGTTAATGCTGACCAGTGGTCTACAAAGAGGAGATGCATTGTGCATGCAGCAAATGTTTGAAGTCAGTTTTGAGATGGTTGCAACTTGGTTGAAGGCACAGCACGGGAGGGAAGGGATTCTACAAATTTGGATAACTATGCTTGAGGACTTGGTGGAGCAAATTGAAATGTCCACTTGCTCCACCAAGTCCTTACGCATGAATATTCACTATCGCTGGGTCAAAATGCAGGAACTCCCTCCCCAACAGGATTGTGGGTATACCCACACTGCAAGGACTGCAGCTGTTCAAGAAAGCAGCTCACTACCACAAGGGCAATCAAGGACAGGGAATTAAATGCTGCTCAAGTCTGCAGCACCCACATATCAAAAACCTGCACTCTGTCTGTAACCATGATCAGCATCTCCCTGTTGCCAGTCACTTCAACTCCCCCTCCCACACTGTCACAGATATGTCAGTCCTCGGCCTGCTCCACTGCTAGGAGAATTCCAAGTGCAAACTGGAGGAACAGAACCTCATTTTCCATCTTGGAACCTTGCAGCCTAACAGCATAAACATTGAATTCTCCCACTTTAAGTAATCCCCTCATCCCTTCCCCACCACCACCCCCCCCCCCCCCACTTCTTTTCTTCCCTTTTCTAGGGTCTCTTTTTTCTACCCTTTTCTCCTTACCTTTGACCCATCCCCTGGTGGATCTGCTCTCACCATCACCCCCCACCTGCCTATCACCATCTCTTACCTGCATCTGCCTATCACCTTGTGCCCACCTCACCTCCCCTCTTTTGTCCACCTACCCCTGCTCTGCTTTTCCCTCCTATATATTGGGCTTCCCCTTTTCCCATCTTCAGTCCTGAAGAAGGGTCCTGACCCCAAACACTGACCACCTGCTTTTCTCTATGGATGCTGCCTGACCTTGAAAGATCATTGTTATCTATTCTACCTACATTATGTAGAGGCCTCACTGCTGTCTCTCACAGTGAAAATCATTGTCAGCATCCTTCTGAACCATCTGCTCATTCACTGAAGAGATGCTCTCCAATTCAGTGTGGATTCTGTTCACCTTGAAGCACATTGGGCATGATCTTCACTATATGACAATTAACTGCAGGTAACAGCGTCAACCACTATATACGGGCTTTCTCAATCTCAGTAAAACTTAATTCCATGAATCTCAACAGACAGTGAGACACCCTCCTCAAATGTGGCTGTCCACAGAAATTCATTTGCATTGTAGGTTTGCCTTTGGTTGTATGCAAGCCATGATCCTAACTGACGTAATCCTAAAACAGTCAATTTCAGTAAAGACTGGTGTCAAACATGGTTTTGTCATCTTCCTACACTTTTACCAACTTTTCCCAACAAGCTCCCAGTGGATTGGAGCTGATCTTCAGAACTAATGGAGACTGTTCAACCTGCAGTCACTGCACTCCAGAACCAAGATCACCTGAACTTCAGACGACAAGCTGAAGTCTTGTGTTCACACAAATCAGAGGCTGAGTTCCAACCCATCACTGACTCCTTCACCAAAACACAGAAAGGGATGGGCCCTATATTTAACACATGAAAGAAAAGGTTCTCTACCAATGTGTACACTGCTCTCCAACAAATAAAATTCATGGCAAGACTCTGGAAAACAGACCACTTCCCATATATTGGAAGCCACCTCTCAAACAAAGAGTGATGAAGCACAGCTTTTGGTTGACTGAGGAAAAAGGTATTTGAAGATTGAGACCTCAGATCAGGTAACTCATTGTCTACCAAGCAGCAGTGATTCACTATCCTCCAAGTTTCTTCTGAGACTGGACTACCAAGGCACTTAAAAAATACCACTAACACTGCCCCCACAAGATCCTCCAAATTCACTGAAAGGATAAATGAACCAACATTGGTGTCCTCTTCTAGGCTAAGATGCTCAGCACTGAGGCCCTAATTACACTCTCAGCTCTACTGGGCAGGCCACAACACCAGACTCTGGAAACAGACACTGTAATCTGAGCTCTGTCATGGGAAGGTACTTCCAGACAGACAGAAGAAAAGATTCAAGGATGTGCTCCAAACTTCCTTGAAAACATTCCTACTGACTTTGAGAATCCTTGGCTCAATGTGAAGAAAGTGCTTTCAGGATGGCACTGAGAACCTCAAGTCCATGCATTAGGAGCACACAGAAACCCTGAGTAAATGAAAAAAGGAACTCACCACCTCACAAGTATCCACCCGGCCACCCCATCGGTCACCTCCTGCCCCATCTGTGGCTGGGTCTGTCATTCCCACACTGGCATCAGTCACCTCAGAACCCCCAAAACCAGGGTGGAAGTAAGTCATCTTTGATCACATGGGTCTGCCAAAGTAGTAGTAGTAAAGGAAAGTTGTAAAGTAATGGTTAGAAAATCCATAATCCTCCTTTCTTTGAAAGGCTTGGAGACCTTCTGCTCTTTAGTGGTTTCCTTCTTTATTACAATAGGCAAGGACTGAAAAAATAGGCAGTCATTTCACTGTAATCTCAATAAAAACTAACTTTTTATGCGTGACGAGGTACGTTTTAAAATGTTATTTAAATCATAGCTCTACTTTAGCCATCTTCTAGGTATCAAGATATCTTGGCTATTTAGTCCACCTAATAAGTCAGATATTTAAATGATTGAACTATATCCAAGAATTCAACATAGAATTCACACGTAGCAAGGATAAAAGCTGAAATTCATTCTCAGTCCTTAATTTTTAAACTAGAGGAAACAGTATATTAACTTGCTTTACATGTATTAATGGCTCTTCTAGCTTTTCTTTGATAAAGCTACCAATTGCCCTTAATACTCTATCCTAAACACCTTTTCTCCATACAGTTCAGGGTTATTGTTGATATCTATGGATTATGTCTAAGTAAAGCTGACAGTAGCAGTGTCAGTAGATCATTTAACTTACAGAAATGTGAAAGGATTTATCCAATAGTTAAAAATGTGCCCTGTTGCCAGAAACTTTAGGCTTGCATTAATTTCTTACTCTGTTTGCATTATGGTGTCTATTTAAGTTTTCTTGCATTTATAGAGATATTTGAGATTCAATCTGAACCATTATCAAAGATAATGGATCTAGAAAATCAGGTGCATACACCAATCCTAAAACAGCCAAGTTCAGTAAAGACTGGTGTCAAACATGGTTTTGTCACATTCCTACACTTTTATCAACTTTTCCCAACAAGCTCCCAGTGGATGGGAGCTGATCTTCAAAACTAACAGGAGACTGTTCAACCTGTAGACACTACACTCCAGAACCAAGATCACCTGAACTTCAGTCGACAAGCTGGAGTCTTGTGTTTGAACAAATCAAAAGCTGAGATCCAACCCATCACCAACTCCTTCACCAAAACATAGGAGAGGATGGGCAAAGATAATGGTTGCAGAAAATCAGGTGCTTACACCAACTTTTTTCAGCAGTGTACAAATGAAAATTGGTTTCTTTTCTAGAATGGAATGCAATTGGAAATACATCAGGATCAAATTGTGCTACTGCAGAAGTTTTTTTTTAAAAACTTATTTGGCATACATATTAGAGCTGCAGTCCCGCATCTCTAGTGACTCTGGTTCAATCCTGATCTCCAGTGCTGTTCAGTAGAATTTGTATATTCTCCCTGGGACTGTGTAGGTTTCCTCCCACATCCTAAACATGTGTGGGTTGGTAGGTTATTTGGTTACTGCAAATTGTCCTGGAATGTTGATGTGTGGCAGAATTTGAGGGGTGTTAGAGATGTAGGAAGAATAGGCTAGAGTGAAAATTGCTTGGAGAATGGGATTGATAAGTAAACTAGGATAGACTGAATAAGCTGAAGTGGCCTCCTCCTGTGATGGAAGGAAATGCAGTAATAAACATTCATTTTCACGATCTGGGTGAGAAGGGCAAGGCCAATATTTATTGACTATATGTAAATGCCCTTGAGAAGGTGTTTCTGAACCACAGCAGTTCAACTCTGAATGTATTGACAATTAGCCATTTAAGAATCAAGCCAAGGGTGGGTTTGGAATCACATTAAGGCCAAATTATTTAAGGAGGTGGATTTCCTAAAGGACATTAGTGAATAAGATAATTTCTTACAACAATCCAGTGGTTTTGTGGTCACCATTATGAGGCCAGCTATTATTGTTGTACAATTTCCAGATTATCTGAATTTAAATTCCATAGTTCTCTTGGTGGCACTCGGGTCTCTGGATTGTTAGTCCAGGATTTAGGGTTACTAGTCTGGTAAATTAACCCCTGAACTACCACTGTCCTCAAAAGTTCCCTGTACAGTTCATCCCAGCTTGCCTGAAACAATTTCCAGGATGATGACAGTCCCTGTAGGATGCTCCTCTTGTGTGATTGTATGGGAAGTAGGATCAAATTGTCTTTTGTCCAGTTACCTTTGTAACTGCTGGGCCTTGACACTACTGAAAGGACCATACACATTTCATTGTTGAATACGAGTTACCTGAGTTGAGGCCAGTTTTGAGGGCTTTGAGAGAGTTGAGTGGAGGGGCAGGGTGTGGTAGTGGTGATACCATTTACATATAGTGGTCACAGGCCTGGTCAGGTTCCAGAGTTAGGTCAGTAAACAGGTAATGGTTAGATTGATGGGGAGTCTATAATATTACCAATATTACAGTAATGGCTTGCATCTCAAGTTGGAACTCATATCTTCCCCTACTGTCTGCCCAGTCACCAGAGCTCATCTGATACCAGGCACAGTTGCTTGGGAGGCTCTGTTTCAATGTTATGTTGGACTCATGATGTACCACAATACTCCTGTTACTGGACTAGTAACCCAGAGACCTGTTCAAATCCCACCGAGTGAACATGGAATTTAAGTTCTGCTAATACTCTGTTAAAAAAAAAGAGCAGCCTGGTTCCATGTGCCAATCATCCCCTCCCCATTTAGTTCCACCTACCAACCTCTGTTCCATGCCCTTTGTCCTGCTATATACTGGCAATCTTTCCTTGATGCAGGGTCTCCACAAAATGTTTGCATCTACAGCTACTGCTTGACCTGCTGAGTTCTGGCATTGTATTTTTTGTTCTAGATTCCAGCATCTGCAGTCTCTTTTGTCTTCAATTCAGGGATTAATTTGTACTATGCACTTGGGTAAAAAAATTGCCTAAATCTATTTCATATCAGATTCCTGGAGTCTAATTATCCTTTATAAATATTAGCAAGAAAGCATGGGAGGTATTAGATACATTTGATGGATGACCCAACATGACTTTTTCCCCGAGTTACTAATGTCAAACCCCACTATGTTCCTCCTTCCACCCTCCCCCCATCCACTACCCCCCACAACCCACCGAGTAGTTAGGCTTTACCAATGAGCCATTAGTCTTTCTGGCTTCTCTCACTGTTAGGTTATTCAAGAAAAAAAAACGCATTTATATCTTTCAAACATCCCAAAGCCTTTCCCAAGTACATTATCAAATGGTCATACCAAATCTCCTGGAGATAATAGGTCAGGTGACCAAAATTCTTATCAAAGTGATTGGACTCAAAGCAGCATCTTCAAGATGGAAAGTGAGGTGATGGAGAGGCCCAGGAAGGGAACTGTTCAGCACAGGATCTTCAGACAGCTGCAAAGGGAATTAGAGATGCATAGAAAACTGGAATTGAAGCTGGCAGAGATCACAGGGCTGGAGGTTGTTACAAAGATTGGAATGGACAAGACCGAGCAATAGTGAGCAACACAGGATTGAGAATCATAGGTTCAAAAGAAACCTGGATTCAGTTCGATCATGGAGGAAATGGGAGCTCTTCACCCCATGGATGTGAACACAGAGTCACCCCTTACCTCACTCCATAACTGTGAAACAGTTATTTATTATTATTTCTTATCCCACCCCTGCACTCCTCCATACCCCCTATTACAACCATTCCCAGCTGAAATAGCAGTCAGTGACAGAACTGTAGCCTTCCATCAATGTTATTCCATAATTGGTTGATAGGTGACATCTGTCTGTGGAATAACAGCTGGCTCCCAGTTCCTGGTTGGTATATTCCAATGATGACCTATCTGGAATCTGTTGCTCACTGTTCTCAGCACTGCCAGGTACTTCACCTTGAAGTTTAACATGTAGTGCCACCTTTTTCATGGCTCATTCTCTTCCCCTCCCCACAAAGATGAAGAATTTAACATACACTGGATATTACAGACCAGCTGCAGTTAAAAAAAAGACATGTTGATCTTCAAGTTTACAAAGATGCAAATCAAAATAAATCATGCTGGACATCACAAATTGGAATTTGCCTGTTGCCTAGTAACTGCTATCATCTAAGAAGATTTTAACACCTGGTTGTCAGAACCTCTGATTATAGTTGGCTGAAGCTGTCAAAGTTTAATTACAATTACATCAAATGCATTTGTTCCCATGACTCCTGTGATCCAGACCATTGTTACTGCAGTGTCCTAGTGTACAAAGGACATCTAGTTCCTTGCTGAATTTAATATCAAAAGAGCAAAACAATACAAAGAATTTGAGACTACATCAATGAGATAATAAAATGAGACTGGATGCAAGATTGAACTGTTTTCTCAGAGGTTATGAAAATGCCATAAATCTTAAATTCCACTGCAAGATGGTAAATTTTCAAATGCTTTTGAGAACCTTATGCAGTCTGCTGTGTTTAAAATCTTCCCTTGGATTAGACATAATGCTGGTTTTATTGATAAAAAAAGACGAGGACAGCCATTGAAGCAAATACTTGCATTTACCAAGTGCTATATTTGGAGCTCTAATTGTATTTGGTAAACAGATCTATAATCTTTGGCATGCCTTTCTCCATTCATTAAGACCATCAGAATCAAATCCATAGTCAAACTGAAAGCATTTGTCATCATTTCAGTTTATTGTGTACTGCCACAAGTGGAAGTGGACAAAAATGCACCTTGCAAATGAAAGACCCAGCCATTAGAGGAAACCATTGTACATTTAAGAGGGAAATGAAAAATACTCATACAAATAGGACAAATTTAGAATTCAGGATTCACAACATCCAGAAAGGGCTTCTCATGAGCTAACTCTCAAATTCAAATCATCCATCAAAACATGATCTTTTACCTACTGAATGGTGATACATTACTATGAATTAGCTTCTCCTCCTTAGATGCAAGTGTACTCCTTCACATTTGCAATACAACCTATATTTAGCTTCTAAATGCTTCAGAAGATGCACTAGTTAAAAACTCAGAAGTACATTTCATTGGTCAACATGTTTTTATTTGGATTGAATGAATTACCTCTTACAAATCCCACATCTACCACTACCAGAGGGGCCCATACATTTGCCTCAAGCATTCTTGCAGTTGTAGGAATTTAAGAGAAACTTATGACAAGTTAGTGTTAAGACTCTGCTGAATTGGTATTCACATATTGTCATATTTGATTGCTACATACTATCTTTCTCTTCAGACAAAGATGGAAAAAATAATTTAACTCTGGATGCTTTGACCACAAGGAAATAATCCATGCGAATAATGTTTTATTTTTGACACATCAGAAGATGAAAATCCTTCAAAGGTCTAAATTTGGGAGAAAAATTCAAAATAGGAGAATTTGGTTTCAATTATTTATTCCTTAGCCATTGAGGGAAATATTTTCTCTATCAAGCAGAGAGTGATAGAGTTTTACATTGTATGGTGGTCTGGACTCATGTTTTTCCTATGTGTGCCATTTGCTGACAAATGAGAAATATGGAACTATAACAATGGAAACATCATGCTTTATTTACATAGAATCCACATATAGAGCTTAGATCTATTGGCCATGAAATGCCATGAGGAATTCTCAGGAGATTACATAGTGAGGGAGACAATACAAATCCCAAAGACTTCATAAATTTGCAATGGTTGGCGTTAAAATCCTTTTGAGTATGTGGACAAATTTGCCTTTGGTCATCAATGTAAAGTGGGACTACGAGAGTATCAACTGCCCATTGCAGCAATCTCCTGATGTATTGTACTTAAGCCAGTGGAAATTCGTGCATGGAACAGCTGATAATTTTATACTAAACAAATGCAAGATTGTGAAAATCAAAAACTTGGCTCCAAGAATGTTAAGATGTCTGCAGATGCACTTAGAAGTTTCCAAATCACTCTATATACATGTGAATTGTATTCTGACTATGCCGACTAGACTTTTCAGACTTCCTGTGGTTTTTATTGCTGCATTGCAACCAAATATTAAAACAAAGACCAGAGTTCTAAATGACTAAAAGAATAGATGAATATTTCCAATTTAAAAGTGAAGCTTCATGCACATCAGAATGCACAATAGAATTAATAAGGTCTTGAACAATTGTTCTGAATCTTTTGAAGAAAAGATGAAAAGTAACTGTAATTCTTTGATAAAATGTTGAAGTGCATTTTTTCTCTAAAACATCTTCACCATTGAGGCAGCTTTACATGGGTCCAGTTCCTAAAACAGATTCAGAACCAGCTCTGGAAACTATCCTCTGATTTTACAATGATGCACTCTAGAATCCACTTCATTCTTAGAAACAGACCTTGAATTGGCAACTATTGAATTTGATGTTACTACTCAGGTCCCAGAAGGAAAATTTAAATGTCTCGAGAGATATGCCTTACTTTCATTAAAACAGCTTTAAAATAATCATGTCTCAGTGGCTCTGAATTGAGATTTCTGCATGATTTAAATTTGTAGTAAATAATTTACTAAATACTATACATCTGAGCTTTTTTTGTACCAGGAAGATCAAACATTAAGTAAATTTTTTTTTGCATTGATTAATGCTCAGAGGGTTCAGTGATCTTTTAAAAATCAGCACAAAGTAAACTAACTCAACTAAATGGCCTAGAAATTCAATTGCACAATGCAAGTCTTTATGCACTGCTTGATTGAATGGATGTGTAACATCAATTGTTAAAACCATCAGCATGTCCATAGTGCACATGGTGACATTCAGTTGTTGGTTTTTGGACATGTGATACCTAGTTGTTTCTGTGAGTAGGTGTAAGTAACAGGATATCAATCAGCACCCATGGATTTGCTTTTGCAATATTAGACCATTGTAGTGTGCATCTTCAATGGATTCAAATTTTGAAAGTGGAGCTAAACCCAATTTATATTGGGTGGTGAATGAACCAATATCCTTGCATATCCATAATGTGAAGGGAAGTCACTTCACAAAACAAAACACAAAAAGTGCTGGAGGAACTCAGCAGGTCAGGCAGCATCCATGAAGGGAAATAAACAGGCAAATGATTATAAACACATTATAGCAGAGTACAGGCCCTTTGGCCCACAATGTTGTGCTGACATTTTATCCTGCTCTAAGATCCATCTAACCCTTCACTCCAACATAGCCCCCTATTTTTCTATCATTCAGGTGTCTAACTAAGTCAGAAATGTCCTTAATGTATTTGCCCCCACAACCTGTCAGCAGTGCATTCCATGCAGCCACTACTAAAAAGTTACCCGACATCCCCCTTATACCTTCCTCCAATCGCCTTAAAATTATGTCTCCTCATGTTAGCCAATGTCACCCTGGGGAAAAGTCTGACTGTCCACTTGATCTATGCCTCTTATCTTGTACACCTATCAAGTCACCTCTCATCCTCCTTCTCTCCAAAGAGAAAAGCCCTAGCTCACTCAACCTATCCTGATGAGACATGCTCTCTAATCCAGGCAACATCCTGGTAAATCTCCTCTGCACCCTCTAAAGCTTCCACATCCTTTCTATGAGGTGACCAGAACTGGACACAATACTCCAAGTGTGGTCTGACCAAAGTTCTATAGAGCTGCAACATCACCTCACTGCTCCTGAACTCAATACCCCGACTAAAGACCAACACTCCATACACCTTCTTAACCACCCTATAGACCTGCATGGCAACCTTGAGGGATCTATGGACATGGACCCTAAGATCCCTCTCTTCCTCCACACTGCTAAGAGTCTTGCCATTAACCTTGTATTCTGCCTTTGAATTCAATCTCCCAAAGGGTAATCACCTCACTCTTATCTGGGTTGAACGCCATCTGATACTTCTCAGCCCAGCTCTGCATTCTATCAATATCCTGTTGTAATCTACAGCAACCTTCTACACTATCCACAACACCACCAACCTTTGTATCAGCAAACTTACTAACCCACCCTTCCACATCCTCATCCAAGTCTCTTATAAAAATCACAAAGAGCAGGGATCCCAGAACAGATCCCTGCAGAACACCATTGGTCACTGACCCTCAGGCAGAATGTGCTCCATCTACAACCACACTGTCTTCTATAGGTGAGCCAATTCTGAATCCACACAGCCAAGTTTCCCTGGATCCTATGCCTCCTGACTTTCTGAATAAGCTTTCCATGAGGAACCTTATCAAATGCCTTACTAAAATCCATGTACACCACATCCACTGCTCTACCTTCATCAATGTGCTTTGTCACATCCTCAAAGCATTCAATCAGGCTCATGAGGCATGACCTGCCCCTCACAAAACTACACTGACTGTCTCTAATCAGCCTGCGCTTCTCTAAGTGCCCATAAATCTTGTCTCCAAGACTTCTCCAGTAATTTGCCCACCAGTGAAGACTCACTGGTCTGTAATTTCCAGGGTTCTCTACTCCCTTTCTTAAAAAGATTTGCCACCCTCCAATCATCCAGCACCACTCCTGTGGCCAGTGAGGACGCAAAGATAGTCAGCAAAGACACTGCAATCTCTTCCCGTAATAACCTTGGATATATCTCATCTGGCCCCAGTGATTTATCTATCCTAATGTTTTTCAATAGTTCCAGCACATCCTCTTTCCTCACATCAACATGCCCCAGCATATCAGTCTGTCATACACCATCCTCAAACGTCAAGGTCTCTCTGGTGAATACTGAAGCAAAGTATTCATTAAGGACCTCCCCTACCTCTTCCAACTCCATGCACTCAGTCCTACTCATTCTAGTCATCCTCATTCTTCACATGTGTAGAATGCCTTAGGGTTTTCCTTGATCTTCCTCACCAAGGACTTCTCATGCCCCCTTCTAGCTCTCCTAAGTCCATTCTTAACCTCCCTCCTGGCTACCTTGTAACTCTCCAGAGCTGTCTAATCCATGCTTTCTAAACCTCATAAGCTTCTTTCTTTCTCTTGAAGAGATATTCTACATCTTGTATCAACCATGGTTCCTTCACTCTACCATCCTTACCCTGCCTTGACAGGACAAACTTATCTAGAGCCCCGTGCAAGTATTCTTTAAACAACCTCCACATTTTCAGTGCACTTGCCCAAGAACATCTGTTCCCAATTTACACTCCCAAGTTCCTCTCTAAATGCATTATAATTCCCCCTCCCCTAGTTAAATACTTTCCCCATATCATCTGCTCTTATCCCTCTCCAAAGCTATGGTAAAGGTCAAGGAGTTATGGTCACTATCTCCAAAATGCTCTCCCACCAAGAGATCTGAAACCTGATCAGGCTCATTGCCTAGTACGAGGTCCAGTATGGCCTCTCCTCTAGTCAGCCTGTCTACATACTGTGTCAGGAATCCTTCCTGGACACACCTAACAATCTCTGCCCCTTCACACTAAGGAGGTGCTATATTTGAACCTCTCCAAAATCTGTCTCTCAATCTGCTCCTCAGCATCTCTGCTGCTATTGGGGGGGGGGGGGGGTGGTCTGTAGAATACTCCAATAGAGTGATTGCTCCCTTTCTGTTTCTGACTTCCACCCACACTGACTCATTTGGACGATTCCTCCACAACATCCTCCCTTTCTACAGCTGTGACACTCCCTGATCAGCAAAACCACTCCCCCACCTCTTACCTGTCCCTTTTGAAACATCTAAACCCCAGAATATCCAGCAGTCATTCTTGCCCTTGTGACAGCCAAGTCTCTGTAATGGCCACCACATCAGTTCCACATACTTACCCATGCTCCAAGTTCATCACCCTTGTTCCTGATACTTCTCACATTAGACACAGTTCAGCCCATCCAACTGACTGCAATTTTGCCCTTTCAACTGTCTACCCTTCCTCAGTCTTTCTACACTCTGCATCTAATTGTACACTAAATGCATCAATCTTTGACCTATCACTTGGATTCCCATCCCCCTGCCAAACTAGTTTAAACCCTACCCAACAGTTCTAGCAAACCTGCCCAAAAGAATATTGGTCCCCCTCCAATTCAGGTACAAAAGGGGGAAGGTTACACAGGTCATACATTCCCCAGAAGTCCCAATAATCAATAAGTCTGAAACCCTGCCCCCAAACCAATTTCTCAGCCACACATTCATTTGCCAATTCATTCTATTCTTACCCTCAATGGCACAGGCAGCAATCCAGAGATACTACCCTTGAGGTCCTGCTTTTCAGCTTCCTACCTAACTCCCTATATTCCCTCTTCAGGACCTCATCTCTTTTCCTACCTATGTCATTGGTACTAATATGTACCACAACCTCTGGCTGTTCACTCTCCCCCTTCAGAATGCTGTGGACCCAGTCTGAGACAATCCTTGACCCCAGCACCAGGGAGGCAACATACCATCCTGGAGTCTTTCACACCCACAGAATCTCCTGTCTGTCCCCCTTACTATGGAACATCCTATCACTACCACTCTGCTCTTCTTCACCTTCCCCCCCCCCCCCCCCCCACCTTCCCTTCTGCACCACACAACCAGGATCAGTGCCAGAAACCTGGTCACTACAGCTTCCCTCTGAGAGGCCATCTCCACCCCCCCCACCTCCACCCCCACCCCCACCAGTATCCAAAGCAGTATACCTGTTATTGAGGGGAACAGCCACAGGGGTACACTGTATATCCTGCCTATTCTCCATCTCCTGACAGTCACCCAGCTACTTGCTTCCTGCAGCCTCAGAGTGACTGCCTCCCTGTAGCTCTTGTCTATGTACTCCTCAGTATCCTGTAGGAGCCAAAGATCATCCAGCTGCAGCTCCAGTTCCCTAAAACAGTCTGTAAGGAGCTGCAACTGGATGGACATTGTGCAGATGTAGTTATCAGGGAGACTGGACGTCTCCCAGGACTCCCACATCTCACAAGCTGAGCACACTACTGACCCTGGAGCCATTCTCACTATGCTGCACTACAGGGAACACCAAATCAAAGAAAGAAAGACACTTACCAAAGCCTCAGCTCCCCACTCCAACATTGGCCACTCACACAATTGCCACTCCCAAAATGGCTACTCCATTTATACTTGCCTTGCCTTTATTTGCTGCTGCTGATAAACCAATCAGCAGGTAACAATTTACAAATGTGCCTCATTTACACTCTTGCAAAGTGAAGCTCACCAGCTCAGGCACAGAGACTCTGTTATATGAGTTATACAATTAACTTTCAATTCCATTGTCATTTCATAGCTGATCCAAAGAAAAAGTCAGGTGGCAGACAACAAGGAAATTCAAATCTAACAATCAAATGTTACTGAGAAGGGTTCTGATGAAGAATCTCAATCTGAAACGTTGACTGTCCATTTCCCTCCATGGATGCTGCCTGACCTGCTGAGTTCCTCCAGCACTTTTTGTGTATTCCTCCAGATTCCAGCATCTGCAGAATTTCTTGTGTCTCATTTCTCAAAAGATGAATTTTTTATGGCAATTTTATAAATTGTTGACTTTGCTCCTTGAAATTTGAGCAGAATGCTTCAAAGTAAACAAACATGCACATTGAAATGATTCTAAATGTTGAAGAAGGGAAATGAAATATATCAAGTTAATAACATTTGATTCAACATACAAAAAAAACGCTGCAGAAACTCAATGGGTCAGGCAGCATCCATGGAGGGAAATGGACAGTCAATGTTTCAGATCAAGACCCCTCATCAGAACCCTTCTCAGTAACATTTGATTGCTAGATTTGAATTTCCTTGTCTGCCACCTGACTTTTTCTTTGGATCAGCTATGGAAAGGTAATGGAATTGAAAGTTAATTATATAATCATTTGCCTGTGGGTGTTTGAGGGTACCTCACAACATGAAACATAAAAGCTGCTCAGATTTTTTGTGGCATTTATAGAGTGATATAAATAGTCCATATTATATGATCTATGTCTGAAAATTTAAATTCCTCAGATTCAGATTAGGTTATTGTCAGAAACACCATGGTGCAATGAAATTCCTCATTATTCTGAACAGATGGAACAAATGGACAGTCTTTCTTCGTCCTTTCCCCCTTTCTTCGTCCTCTCCTCTCACACTGGTCCCTTTACATCACTTCAACAATGATCTTTGGCCACTATGCAGAATGGGCATGGAAAATAAATGAGACAGTGCATTCCTGAGAATCTGACTCATACGTTTGATGCAATCTGGAATGTTAGCAAAAGGTAACAGAGTCCCTTAAGAGGCAGCAACTCAAAATAGCCCTTAATACATGCCTGAGACATCTTAAACAATTAAATTAAGTGCAATGGACACACTGGCCTAAAACACATGCCAATACCTCTCTACTTACATTGGATGAAATAAACCACAGGTATACGAAAGCCTAACAAGGATATAAAATCTATTTTTAAAGGGGATTAGTGCACACTTTATTGAGAACATTTTACTTGTTAACTTTAAATCTTTTTTATTTGAATAAGGTATCAAAAGTTGTTCATCTCAGCAGAAGGTGATTTAATAGGAGGATTTTTAAAAATAATCTTGTGTTTTTAAAATGTAATGTTGTTACTAGGAGAAGAAGGATTCAAGGCCAGTTTCAATTCCATTTGAGGCTGTAGGCAGCTATTTTGGGATGTCCACATTTATTAGCCTGGATCTCGCAGGAAAATATGAACAGATCTACATGGAACCTGTGGCGGGATAGCTACCAAGTCCCAAAAAAGTCTAGCCCAGGTTAGACTCAGTTTAGGACAGCATTTCCATTCATTTGTAATGAAAGTTAATTGGTATTATACTCATCTTTAAATCAATTTAATTAAGTCTTTTTTTCTAAATGTTCTGATGTAATTTTATGTGTTTTAGGTTATTACTTACTTTTTAAAATATTTTACAAATTTTTAGATTGATTCATTTTGAACATTTTGCAATATTTCTAAGTGTTAGAACAGCAAGGGGCTAAATTATTCACAGGCATCCAATAATTTGTTGGCAGTTTCGACAGCAGGCTAAACCAAGGGGTGTGGCTAAGGTAGTTGTCACATTTTGTCCAGCTGTTTGTGGTAGGGCTTGGTCCAAGATATCCCACGTGATGCCTCATTCATGTTATTACATTACTTACAGTCTTACTGCTAAGGATCTGGATGCCTTCATGCAACAAAGTTAAGTTGTCAGCTCTGAAGTAGATAGGTGCATAATAATCATGTGGATCAGCAGGAGCCCTGCATTGACCAGAAATTTTGTCTTTTAAAGAGACAAATCAGAGCCTATCCCTTGACCAGAAGGTTTCCCCACAGGTATTCCTTCTGAAACAGAGTTACCTCTCTCCCTCTTTTCAACTCGATGGTTTGTACGTGTGAATCCAATAGCTTTAATGAAGTACTGTATTTGGAGATAATTTGCACCTTCCAAAGCATTTCATAAAGGCTGTCTGTTTTTTGAATGCCCAGTCCACAGGTTTTCTTTCTTGAGCTGCAGACTGGTACCTTCCTCAGCTGCAGTTTTCTCCCCGAACTTGAAGCCTTTGCTGAAAGCCCAAACAATGTAATGCAGAGCACCACATTTGAAAAGTGCATGAAAGTTAAGATAAATCAAGGAGAAAATGGCAGGTTGAGTTTAAATGATTTGTAAATTGGAGTATTTCATTTGTTTGCTTCTATAGTTTTTTTCATTTTGATTATGGTCCTTATACTGGCCAGTAAGAGACTATTAGAATCTCTCTTTGAGACATCAGCAGGTACTCACTGCACCAAATATCTTCTATTGCTCCAAGTTATCCTAAGCCATCAAAAATTATAGCCTTTTCTCAATTCTATTTAACTGTGATTGAATAAAAAAAGTGTAATACTTATTCACCTTCATAAATCCTAAGTGCTTATACCAAGCACAACTGCCTTTTGCACAAAGCATATTTCAGCATAATATTTGGCATTTGCCCTGGCAGCTTTTGTGCAGAGATTTTTTTGTAGAATCTTTTACTACCTATTCTATTCTTACAATTTATTTTTATTGAGGATGCTCCATCTAGGCCTGCCACTTCCAAAGTTGCACAAAAGCTCTTACATTTACATAAAGTTGTTTGGATTGTGAATGGCAAGAGGAAACAGTGTATTAATTTGCTGTCACCACCTGAGGTGACAGTGACTGAAACACTGCCTGTGGATGCAGAGACTCTCACATCATTTAAAAAGTATCCAGCATTTGAATCACAAAGAGATAGAAGGTTACAAACTGAGTGCTGGAAAATGGGATTAGTACAGATGAGTACTTAATGGTTGGCATGGACATAGTGGGCTAAAGGACCTGTTTTTTTACTATATAAATCTATGACTCTGGGAAATATTTAATGAGTCTGTTGAATGGCTCAATAGCTGAACGGAAAGGACATAGTCTTTAAGTTGGCACAAAGTCAAGAGGTTGAATCCCAGTGCTAACGTCCAGTAAAATTAACCTGTTCTCATTTTTCAGTTTGCTTCGAATTTGCCAGAAATCTACTTAAGGAAAATAATGATGAACAACCAGAGAAAGTGAAGAATGCGACAAAAAATTAATTAACACCAAGTGACAGCTGTGAACGTGGCTCACTCCAGATAGGACAAGCTCAGACATAATGTTTTCATAGGTCTGACAATGTTAGTGATATCTCCACTCAAGCGAAATAATAATGATTCCAAAATTTGCAGTTACTTATGTCACATGCCCATAATAGCAATGACAAGCTAATGACAGGAGTAACAGGCAATGCATTGAGAGCTGCCTCAAGCAGTTCACTGGTGTTCGCTGAAGAATGTGTTTGAAATATATAGCTTTCAAAAAATCAATGCAATGTTATATGTGAATATTCCAGAGATTACTAACTCTTGTCTCTCAAAGACTTGAGTCTAGTCAGGTCTGTACACAGTTTGACTATGACATTGCCCACTGTTGATTAGTTTTTCCCTGCCTGTTGTCTTGGTGTCCATGGGAAGAATGGTGCCTTGAATAGGGTGCTGAAGACTAACAAACACTGATACTCTGGCAGGAGACAATGGCTTAAGGAGGTAAGAAGAAAAAGATTGCATAAAAGGATCACCTCTTCAGCTTGTTGTAGCAACTTATTAAGCTTAACATGTAATGACACTATCTACAAACTGCTGAACCTACATTTCAGGCTTCATTCTCTGACATTTTATTCATATAAATCATTCCATTGAGTGATATGGGTTTAATAGATAATGCTAGGGGAAGGTCTGATATTCAATTCATGGGTCTATCGAGGAAAGTAAATCAATCTGGACTTTAGCAAGAAGTATCTATTCAATGATTTAAAATATGATGGGTAGAAAGGATTACTTCTGACAATCAAAGTTTACCAATAATATTTGGTTTGGGCTGCTTACTTTATATAGTTGAAGTGTTCAGTTGGAATATTAAAACATGTTTAGGATGAGTTATTGCAACCCTTTGCTCAGCTGCTGTCTTTAGATAATATATCTGGAGGCATATGACATTGGTCAACTAAGTATTCCATATTCTTATGTACTTATGTGAAGAAAAGCATCAAAGTGACTTTACTTACAACATGGGAATCTGACAGTGAGACATGTTACTGAATTATTGATACTCAGACATATGCACCTGGTAGATTAGCAGTCCTCAAAACCAGAACAACTGCCAAAGACAATATGACAGATATCTGATACAAGTTCACAGTAGTTCTACATGTTAACTGGGCCTATTTTGTAAGTATAAAAGGCAAAATATTCTCAATAGCAACAACAAACATTATTTTTAATGAGTGAAATTAAAATTAGTGCTGATTTCCCACATTCTTTTTATATATTTTATACTTTTATTTATCATCTAACAACTTTGACAATAATTTCAAATTCAAATTTAAATTCCACTGAATTTTCATTGTGAATCATGTCACATCTTGCAGAGCAAAGTTTTATTCTTCAACAAGGATGTCTTACAGCACTCACAAGTCTAAAATATTATCCTAAGTTTATGGTATGTTGTTTTTCCTTCTGCACTTGTTGCCTACCAGAAATATTACCATTAATTGTTTGAATTCTCCTTCACGGTCTGAACAGATGATTTTTCTTATGCATTTAAGCCAGAGTGAAATGGGGATGTGAGATTGTTTAATGATGTTACTGGAGCAGAACTGTAGCCTGTTGTCTGATTTCAGTTTTTTTGGTACCCCATGGATCACAAAGGTTGACCACAATTTGACAATGCCCCTTTCTGTCATAGTGCAGGATCCCACTTGTCACACTTCTAGCCACATGGAGTGGCAGTCCACTAGTGTGAGGAAGCTGTCCAGTCCCATGAAGTAATAATCAAGTTGAACCATTTGGAATGGCCTCAGAATCCAAATCCATGGCTGAAGTGACACCTAAGAAGGTTGGGTCTCATAGTCTTGGCTGGTTGAAACTGCATTGAACATATTGTGCTGCTCCAGGCCAGAAAGCACATCCAGATGCCACCACCTACATATGCATCATGACATGATGCCGGACATGGAGCTCATTTAAGTTATGCCCTTGAAGTGCTCTGGGAATAATCATGCAGTGTCCCTTCTTAACACATCTTCGATTTGTAGACAAATCATTTCTTCTGCAGTGGAAAGATCAGTTGCGCAGTCAAGAAAAAAATCATTGACCTGCCCTGGATCAATACTTTTTTGTGTACCTCTCATAATTTCTTCAGTTGTGTCCAGGAAATTGTTGTCATCAGCTCGTAAAATATATTTAAAAACTTTTGAATTTCTCTGTGGCCCCTTTGTGCCAGAGCCTTGAAAGAGTGTATACAGTGGGATTCTGTTTTGAAGTGTGATAATATTACAGTCAAACTCAGAGAGTAACATGGCCCACCTTTGTCGTCTCAATGCTGCTATTGTGGAGATTGCTGACTTTTGCCTGGGTGGGATTGTGAGTAGTAAAGAGGATGCAAAGAGACTTCAAGTTGACTTTGACAAGTTAAGTGAGTGGATAAATACATGACAGATACAATATAAAGTGGATAAATGTGAAGGTAGGAAAAACAGAAAAGCAGAGTACTAACTGAATGGTGACAGATTGGGAAGTGTTGATCTATGAAGGGATCTGAGTGTCCTAGTGTGCCAGTCACTGAAAGCAAACGTGCAGATGAAGCTAGTGGTTAAGAAGGCAGATGGGATGTTGGCTTTTATTTCAAGAAGTTTTGCATACCATAAGAACATAAGATATAGGAGCAGAATTAGGCTATTCAGCTCACTGAGTCTGCTTCACTATTCAATCATGGCTGATTTTTCTAAGCTTATTTTCTCCCCTTCTTCCCGTAACCTCCTTACCAATCAAGAACCTATCAATCTCTGCCTTAAGTACACCCAATGACTTGACCTCCACAGCCCTCTGTGCAATGAATTCCGCAGATTCACCACCATCTGGCGGAAGAAATTCCTCCTCATGTCAGTTTTAAAGGAGCATCCCTTTATTCTGAGGCTGTGCCCTTGGATCCTAGACTCTCCTATCAATGGAAACATCCTTTCCACATCCACTCTATCCAGGCCATTCAGTATTTGGTAGGTTTCAATGAGATTCCCCCTCCACCGAGTACAGGCTCAGAGACATCAAACTCTCCTCGTAGGTTAAGCCTTTCATTCCTGGGATCATTCTTGTGAACCTCCTCTAGACCCTCTCCAGGGCCAGCACATCATTCCTTAGATATGGGGCCCAAAATTGCTCACAATATTCCAAATGCAATCTGACCAATGCCTTATAAAGCCTCAGCAGAACATCCTTGCTTTTTTGTTCCAGTCCTTTCAAAATGAATGCTAACATTGCATTTGGCGTCTTTGCTATCTACATACAGGAGCAAACACATCTTATTCTAAAGGGTCTTAGGGGTCTTGGTGAAAGGACACCTGGAGGATTGCGCAAAGTTTTGGTCTCTTTAGGGAGTGCAGCATAAGTTCTATCTAACAGCTCCACCTTCTTAATACTGACATGCTCCATACTATGAACGTACCTTTCCTTGAACTCATTGTCTTTAAAATTCTTCTCCTTGCTGAATATAGGTAAGAAGTGTTTACTTAGGACCTTGCCCACATCCACTGACTGTACACATAGCTAAGCCATTTGGTTTATTAGGGAACCCATTCTTTCCCAGGCTACCCTCTTGTTCCTGATATATTATGCTTATAAAATATCTTGAGATTCTCTGCCAAGGATAGTTTATGGCCCCTTTATGCCCTCCTAATTTCTTTCTTAAATTCTATCCTTCACTCTCTATATTCCTCAAAAGACTAATTCAATTCCAGTTACCTATATCTGTCATATGTTTCCCTTTTTTCCTGATCAAACCTTCAATATCCTTTGTCATCCAAGATTTCCTAATCTTACCCCCATTGCCTTTCACCCTTACGGGAACGTGCTGGCCCCGGTCTCCTGCTAACTCTCTTTTAAAAGACTCCCACTTGTCAGATGTAATTTTACCTGCAAGTATCTGCTCCCAATCTACTTTCAACTGGTTCGCCCTTAGGCTGTTGAAATGTGCCTTCCCCCAATTCAAGACCTTAACTTGAGGACCAACCTTTTCTCTTTCCATAGCTGCTTTGAAACTTGCGGAATTATGGTCACTATTCTCGAAATGTTTCCCCAGTGCCACTTCTACCACCTGCCCAGTTTCATTTCCTAAGATGAGGTTGAGTACTGCATTGTCTCTTGTGGGACTCTCTACACATTGTCTCAAAAGATTTCCTGGATAGACTTAACAGGCTCTGCCCTATTTAAGCCCCTCACACTAAGGCAATTCCAGTCAACACTAGGAAAGTTAAAATCCCCCATTATCATAGCTCTATTGCTCTTACACCATTCCGTGATTTGCTTACATTTCTGTTCCTCTAATTCCAACTATGAGGAAACCTTTAGTATAAGACCATAGACCATAAGACAAAGGAGCAGAAGTCGGCCATTTGGCCCATCAAGTCCACTCTGCCATTCTATCTTGAGCTGATTCATTCTCCCATTTAGCCCCACTCCCCTGCCTTCTCAGCATATTCTTTGATGCCCTGGCTATTCAGATACCTATCAATCTCTGCCTTAAATACACCCAATGACTTTGCCGCCACAGCCGCCCGTGGCAACATATTCCACAGATTCACCACTCTCTGGCTAAAGAAATTTCTCCATATCTCTGTTCTGATTGGGCGCCCTTCAATCCTAAAGTCGTGCCCTCTTGCACAAGACTCCCCTACCATGGTAAATAACTTTGCCACATCTACTCTGTCCAGGCCTTTTAACATCCAAGATGTTTCTATGAGGTCCCCCCTCATTCTTCTGAACTCCAAGGAGTACAGCCAAGAGCCATCAAACGCTCCTCATATCTTAACCCTCTCATTCCTGGAATCATTTTAGTGAACCTTCTCTGAAACCTCTCCAACGTCAGCACATCCTTCCTTAAATAAGGAGCCCAAAACTGCACACAGTACTCCGTGAGGTCTTACCAATGCCTTATAGAGCCTCAACATCACATCCCTGCTCTGATATTCTATTCTTCTAGAAAAGAATGTCAACATTGCATTCGCCTTCTTCACCACCGACTCAACCTAGAGGTTAACTTTTAGGGTATCCTGCACGAGGACTCCCAAGTCCCTTTGCATCCTGAATTTTGAATTTTCTCCTCATTTAAATAATAGTCTGCCCATTTATTTCTTCTGCCAAAGTGCATGACCATACACTTTCCAACACTGTATTTCATTTTCCACTTCTTTGCCCATTCTCCTAGTCTATCCAAGTCTCTCTGCAGACTCTCCATTTCCTCAACATTTCCCGCCCCTCCACCTATCTTTGTATCATCGGCAAACTTAGCCACAAAGCCATTTATTCCATAATCCAAATTGTTGATATACAAAGTGAAAAGAAGCTGACCCAACATGGACCCCTGCAGAATACCACTGGTAACCGGCAGCCAACCAGAATGGGATCCCTTTATTCCTACTCTCTGTTTCCTGTCAATCAGCCAATGCTCTATCCATGCTCATAACTTTCCTGTAATTCCATGGGTTCTTATCTTGTTCAGCAGCCTCATGTGCGGCACCTTGTCAAAGGCCTTCTGAAGATCCAAATACACAACATCCACTGCATCTCCTTTGTCTAGCCTGCTTGTAGTTTCCTCAAAAAATTGCAATAGGTTTGTCAGGCAGGATTTTTCTTTAAGGAAACCATGCTGAGTTTGGCCTATCTTGTCATGTGCTTCCAGGTACTCCGTAACCTCATCCTTGACAATCGACTCCAACAACTTCCCAACCACCGATGTCAGACTAACAGGTCTATAAGTTCCTTTTTGCTGCCTCGCACCCTTCTTACATAGCGGAGTGACATTTGCAATTCTCCAGTCCTCCGGAACCCCAGCAAAGTGATGCCCTTCTCTTATTCCACCCATATGGCTTCATTGGATGAGCCCTCCAGAATATCTTCTCTAAGTACTACTATAATGTTCTCCCTAATCAGTAGTGCACCTTCCCCTCCTCTTTTGCAGCTTCTTCTATCACATCTGAAATTTCTATACCCCAAAACGTTAAGCTGACAGTCCTGCCCTTCTCTCATCTATGTTTCTGTGATGGCAATAATATCATAATTCCAAGTGCTGATCCATGTTCTAAGCCGATGTGAAATGCCTGTACAACATCGGCAGGAAGAGAGACAACGTCCTGTGTAGTGAATATAGGGAGTCAGGCTGAAGCTTAAAGAAAACGATCTCTGGAGTTGTAATGTTACGATTACTCCCTGTGCCACAAACTAATGAGAGTAAGAAAAGGAAGATAATGCAAATGAACGTGCAGCTGAAGAGCTGGTGCAGATGGGAGGACTTCAACTACTTGGGCCATTGGGATCTCTTCTGGGGCAGAGGTGACTTGTACAAGAGAGATGGGTTGCATCTGAATTGGAGGGGGACTGATATCCTTGCAGGGAGGTTTGCTAGTGCTACGCAGGAGGATTTAACCAGGTCTAGTTGGTGGGGGGAGGGGGGGGTGGGGGAGGCAGGGGGAGGTATATTAGATGAGAAAGGTGAGACAAAAATACAGGTTAAAGTGAGCAAGTCCAGTAGGCAAGCCAGGTACAAGCTGGACAGAGATCATGGAATGTCTGATAGGCTGAACTGAATTTACTTTAATGCAAGAAGTCTCACAAGTAAGAACTCAGAGCATGGATTGACACATGGGGTTGTGACATTATAGCTATGATGGAACCATGGTTGAGAGAGGGCAGGACTGGCAGCTCAATGTTCCGTGATACTGATGCTTCTGGTGTGACAGAGGTGGAGGTAAGAGTGGAGGGGGAGTTGCTCTATTGATTAGGGAGAACATCATGACAGTACTTAGTAAGGATGTCCCAGGGGGAACATTGAAAGAGGAGGTCCTGATATATTCCCAAGGCCTGACCAGGTGTATCCTAGGATGTTATGGGAAACAAAGAAAGAGATCGCTGGGGCCTTGGCAGAGATTTTTGTAACTTCATTAGCCACAGGTGAGGTATTGGAAGAACAGAGGGTGGATAATATTGTACTTTTAGTTAAGAAGAGCAGCAGGGATAAGCTAGGGAACTACAGGTCAATGAGCCTTACATCAGGGGATTCTGAGAGGCAGGATTTATTTGCATTTAGAAAAGCAAGGACTGATTAGGGATAGTTAGCATGGTTTTGCATGTAGGAAATTGTGTCTTATAAGTTTGATACAGAGTTTTTAAGAGGTGACCAAGAGGACTGATGAGGGCAGGGTGGTAGACATTATCTACATGGCCTTTGACGAGGTCCCACATTGTAGGCTGGTCCAGAAGGTTAAAATACATGGGATCCAGGGTAAGCTAGCCAATTGGATACAAAATTGGCTTGATGGTAGGAGGCAGAGAGTGGTAGTGGAGAGTAATTTTTCAAATTGCTGACCTGTGACCAGTGGTGTGCTGCAGTGACTGATGCTGAATCCTCTGTTGTTTGTCATATATATTAATAATTTGGAATGTAGGTGGCATGATAAGTAAGTTTGCAGAGGACACCCAAATTGGTGGTGTGGTGGACAGTGAAGAAACTTGTCTAAGGTTGCAGCAAGAATACAATTAACTTGGAAAGTGGGCAAAGGAATCAGAGATGGAATTTAACTCAGACAAGTGCAAAGTGATGAATTTTGGAAGTTAAACCAGGACAGGAAATACACAGTGAGTGACAGAGCTCTGGGAAGTGTTGTTGAACAGGCAGACCAAGGGGTACAAGTTCACAGCTCCCTGAAAGTGCTAACACAGGTAAACAGGGTGGTGAGGAAGGCATATGTGACATATATGAAGACAAATGGATTCTGCAATGCATGGTCCAGGAACTCCTCAAAAATTACCATGCATGGCCAATTCTTCAACTGTTTCTCTAGACGTTTGACTGTGTGTACTGAAACTAGGGCTGACAATAGTTTCTGAGGGTGCTGGGTTAAGGTTGCTTCATAAGATTTTGGCAGCAAAACTGAACATTGTATTGATAGACCTTTGGAGCACCATTAAGGCATTGTGTAGGTATCAGACCTTACCTTTCCTAAGAAAAAATTCGTACACTTGAAAAAGGCTTTGTTCCATTTATTATCACATCCTCTACTTTTATAAAATGGTGAGCATGGAAAAACATGCTCCAAATATGTACAAAGCACTCCTCATATCTTGTAGCTACCCCATCTTTGAAATTCCAGTCTATTCTTGTTTCTCATTTTCCCCACTTGAACTCACAGTTCCGCATATGCTTAAGCTGAAGCCTGTTCTTTGGACTTGGCATTCTTTTCTTGTGAGGGTCCCAACATTACTCAGTCTCACTGTCTAAAGTCTGAGTTTTTACAGCCTTTAGTCCTCATTGCTGATGCTGTGTCTGGGTTTTCCATTTCATTATTAGTGTGAAATATTGAACAGATTTACCAAGACTCAAAAGCTACTTCAAACATGACCATTTATTCCAATGGGTCCTCCAGACCAACTCTGGAAGCTTCCACAAACAATCTTAGGCTGTCTCTCGGGATTGAAGATGACTTACATTCACTCTGGTTTAGTGGGTTCTGAGGTGACTGATGAGGCCAATGTAAGAACCATGGACTCTTCCACAGATGGGGCAGGATGTTCCTGGTGGGCCAGATGGGTGGCTAGTTCATGAGGTGGTGAGTTCCTTCTGCCACTTATGGAGAGCTTCTGTCTACTCTTGAGAGATGGACTTGAGGTTCTCAGTACAACCCTGAATGCTTCTTTCTCCACTTGAGCTGTCATGTGCTCTTAGCACATCCTTGAGTATTGTCCTCCATCCATCCAGTAATCTCTTCCTGTGACAGAGCTCAAAGTAGAGTGTTTGTTTCAGGAAACTCTTTTTCCATGAACAATATTGTCGTCAAACAGAAGAGATAGCACCATTAAAGCAAAAATATCATTTTACAACTAGTACAACCTATGCCACAAACCTCAACTGAACTGAAATTCAGAAGAGGTATAAAACAGGATGCAGTCTATCATGCGTTTCAAAAATAGCCCTATTATCAGACCACATTCTGAGAAACACTGGGCCATTTCCAGAAAGTGTGATTTAACCCTGAACAATTGCTGTAAAAATCATGCAAAGGACATTTAATGAAGCACACGTTCCCACAAGTCAGTCATCTTAACCCTCCAGAAAATATCTCTTACATTTACAAAAACAACAGTGAATTCTATTGCAGATTAAAATGGGTACCATATTCTCCATACTCTGCATTCTGGACCAACTCTTCAAATTAATATGAGTAATTGTTAACACTGTAAGGCTCTACAAAAGTAAATGAGGGTGGAAGACAAAAAGCTTCAGTCACTTGTTTCTCCTGCTAGAGGAAAGAAATCAAAAGGAGAAATGGTGGCAAATGGGCAAACAGAAGAAATAAAAGCCTTCACTGTTGTCTTAAGACCAGCTTTAATGTACCTTCGGAAATTAGTCTGAGAGGCCAGTGCATTTTGATAAATTGTTTTACTAAGCACAAACAGGATAAGTAGCAAAAATGAGTGTTACAACTTTGAATGCAAATCAGTAGATCTGTTTTATTACAGGCTGTCATCATTCATATTTCTGACATTTAATCATTACTAATTACACACTCAGCCAAACTGAATTATGACATTTCATTGTAATTTATTTCCATAAGCTTCAATTTTTCTTTTGAAAGGATCTGCCAAATGAATTACTGAACAGTCAGGGAAATGACTGTTGCTTCTGGATTTATTTTCATATACAAGAATAGATTTTCACAGTGGGTTTACTGTGGTAATGACGATGGTGCTGAACAAGCAAAGCACAGCACAATCACAATTACAAAAGTCCTTTCAGTAAATTACTGAACAAAGATAAAGTCCAGCACTGTAAGCAACATATCAGCTTGTTTTGGAGTTTATTTCAAGATGAATGACTCTTGTAATGTTCCGCAGTCAGCCTAATAATGAGATCATTGCTTGCATGAGGGCAAAGCTCCAACAATGTAATCAAGTTCAGATAGGTTCCAAAGCTATGTTTTATATAGCAAAGGTACAATGACTATCCAGTCAACAAGGGTGATCTCAGAACCAAAGGATGTAACCTGAAGTCACTCTGAATAGAGGCACTTGTTTAAAAAAAATCATGGGATGAAAGTGTTATAGATAAGTCAGCATCTATTGTCTATTCCGAATGTTTAAATGTGGTGAATAATTTTGAAGTGCTGGTGAAGGTGGTCCCAAAGTTGTGTTAAATGAGAAGTGATAAAGGAACTATGAGATATTTTTATGCCATAGTGCTGTATGAGTTGGAAGGGAACCAGCAGACTGGTGCATAAAGTTTGCCTATTCCAAACCAAATTTAATCTGAGTGGTTTTGACTGCCGATCAATTTGACAATCGAATTGACTGCAGATTCACAGAGGAAACTGTAATAGCAATATGAAAGCTCAAGTGGGAAGAACCGGGGCAGAAGTAGTTTAGATAGATACATAGGTCAGAGTATTTTCTAAATAGTGAGAAGCTGAAAACTGTGGAGCAGCAGAAAGATTATTGAACAGAAATCTCACACCAAGAAGCTAAGCAACAATTTTAGTTTAGTTGATTTATAGAATGCAGACATAATTAGCAAAGCCACTGTTTATGTCTCTCCCTAACTGCCCCAAACTAGGGAGTCAGCTAATAGTCAATCACTTTGGTGGGTCTGGAGTTACATATAGGTCAGGTTAGGGAATGATGGTGAATTTTTTTTCTTGAAGGATGTTACTGAGTCAAATCCAGTCACTGAGATGAGATTCCTTGATGAGATGCGATGAATCTAGATTAGTACTTACTTATTTGAATTTAAATTTCCCAGTTGCACTGGTAGGATTTGAATTCATATTTCTAAATCAATGCCTAGAACTGCAGTTGCTAGCCCAGTAAACTAACCATTATACTATCTTGTACCCATACAACTAGTAGAGTCAAGCCAAACACAATTTTGAATATTGTATTCAGCTCTGGGAATAGCAGCTCTGAAAACATACATTGGCCTTCAAGGTGCAGAACAGATTCACCAAAACAATATTGATGTAAAATGGATTGAAATATGATTACAGGCAGCCAGAGCTTAGATGTCCAAGGGTAACATTAGCAAGTAATAGTTCACAAGGGTTATGATTGTCTGAAGACACTTACCAAAAAAGTTGAAGAAAGAAAAATAGAAAGATGTAAAACTAAAATTGATAGATATTTGTTAAGTGAGGGTTATGGGTTTGGGATAGAGGTCAAACATGATACAATTGACTGACGGACAGGCTTGAGGATCCAAGAGACTTCAGTGCACATGCTCCATGACCAAGAAGGTGCTTGTACTTGTTTAGACCAGTGGTAAAGCGTGGACCAGGTTTACAATCCAAAGCAAAGGCCTCACACACAAAACAAAAATTAGCCATACCTTACCAGATACTTATATTGTTTAGTTTGATTTAAGGGCACATGTTGTAGCTCCCATTCACTGTTCTAGTTACTGACAGTCTGCTGCTACCCTGATGCTCACCCACTGCTTTATACACTGCCCCCAATCCAGCCCACTAACCACATCTCTAGTGCTTTCTCCACCTTGCCCAATGACTGCTCACCAGGACTATGTCCCTGTTATACAGTGACAGACCTCAAGTCCAGTTGAGACCCTGGTCGGAGGAAGCCCTGAGGTCCTGCAGCAGTTGGGCTTTGGGGCCTGGCATCAAGTGACGCATTAGGTGGACCCTGAGAGCAATACAAAAAGCAAGTGTGGGCTGAACAGACCATCCCATGGGCCAGATGTTTTGCACCAAAGACTGAGGTTTAAGTTTGACCTCTTTAATGATATTAAACCAATAGTTATATTGAAGGGAACTCTTTCAGAATCAGAATATGACAGCAATCAGAAGGGAATGGTTCACAAAATTCTATCGGATGGCTACACAATATAATTTATTTGGAAAATAAATATGAAATGCACATAAAAACAGAAAATGTTGGAGATACCCAGCAGATCAGGCAGCATCTGCAGGAAAGGAAGAAGAGTTCATGTTTGTGTTGAAGATCTTTCATTGGAACAAAAAGAAGGTAAGAAAATAAGTATATTTTAAGCTGCAGAAGGAAGGATGGAGAAAACAAAGTCTGTGATAGGGTGAGGATCTATTCAAATTTGAACCTTAATCTTTGGTGTACAACGTCTCACCCTACATCGAGGACAGGGGTAAAGGTAGTCAGGATGACATAAATACTGATGATGCAATTTCCACAATGTGCCAGAAAATGCCCAATGTAAACTCAAGAAATAGCACCTCGCCTTCCAGCTGACCATTTCTGATTTAAAGTCATCTACCTGTTTATTTCAGTTTTGATGATCTGATAATGACAAAAGGGGAGAGGCCTTATTGGAATCCATGAGGTTGAGAGAAACATTTAAATGTAGAAGGTAACCTCTGTGACATAACAGCCTTCTGATAGCAAGGTAAAGGAACTGTCAATGAAACTGCTTGTGAATCTCAATGGGGATCACATCATAGCAAGATCTACAACACCCATTGAGCTGTGAAGCATTGATCACAAATCTTCCAATGTGCATTTCAGCAAAAGCAAGCAACAGGCAGGGGGCCTCTGTCCATCAGGACAGTCATTTACATAAATAAGCAATGCTGTCCATGAATGACCCCTACTGGAATGTGAGTAGTCTTAGCTATTTACTGAGCAGCAAGTGTCAGTGCTGATTCCACTATTGACTCATGCACTTAGGTGAAGTGAACAGTGTAGGTTTCTTGACAGAACTGCACAGTCAGCAGAGAAACTCAAAACTTCTCCAGCTCAGCCAAGGCTGAGTTCTAAAGAATTTATGTCATCTGTCTCACAAGATTGCAATAAAAAGCAGATTAATTAATGAATGCAGAGTGATAGAAAATCACTAAAACAAACTTTGTTCTCCTGACTAAAAAAAATTCCAGGGTAGCAATGATACATTAATGCAACCTTAAGAAAATTTAATTTTACACATAAATTATAAATAGACCTGCACACTCTGTAACCTATGTTGCAATATGTGCACATCAATAGATTTTGTTTTACAGTAGATTAAGATGAAGATATCTTTATTAGCCACATGTACATCAAAACATACAGTGAAATGCATCTTTTGTGCAGAGTGTTCTGGGGGCAGCCCACAAGTGTCTCCACGCTTCTGGCACCAACATAGCATGCCCACAACTCCCTAACCTGTACGCCTTTGGAATGTGGGAGGAAACCGGAGCACCCAGAGGAAACCCACACAGACACGGGGAGAACGTACAAACTCCTTACAGACAGTGACAGGAATTGAACCCGGGTCGCTGGCGCTGTAGTAGTGTCATGCTAACCACTACACTACCGTGCCTGCCCACACACACACACACACACACACACACACACACACACACACACACACACACACACACACACACACACACACACACACACACACACACAAACACACACACACACACACACACGTGCACAGACTAGCACACACATCAATGTGTATCCTATGTACACATCCTGCTAATTTTAATATTATATACATGCTCAGCTTCTCCTTCAGAACAAAAGGATATTGGTGACTACATATCCTAACTTAAAGGTTCCAACGGAAATATGAGCTGCTATTGTCTTTAGGACAACCTGTTGCTATCTGATTAACCAAATCCTTCTATTCCAACACCTCTCCTCCATTGTTCAGTCAAAGGACTTCCCACATCTGTCATCATATCTCATCTTCTCTCTTTACAATCAGAGTGAGGCAATCCCCTGGAATAGCCATGTGGCCCTCTCCCTTGCTCTTACCTCTCCTCTTCATCATTTGCATTGTTTTCCTCAGAAATGTTGTCTGAAGAAATGATTGCAGGCTCCCTGTGTCCATCGGACACACCAGTTTTACCAAACCACTGCCATGGAATTTTCAGCCTGCTTTTCAATGGCCTTCAGCCATGCGTGACCTTAATTCCTGCATGACCGATTCCATGGACCTCCCCAGTCACTGTCTCAAGCCGAACCACATATTTCACAACCCTGCATCCCACTTAACCTTGGGCTGAGCTCTTGACCCAATGACAACAGCCATCTGTTTTACCCTCGTCCACCTCTACTACTGCTTCACACCCCTTTTTGTTGAAACAATCACCCATGCTTTAGCTCTGTTGATCTCCTGGTGTTATCCCCCCACACCCCCTCCATCCAACATAAACTTCACAAAACACTGGTTAGACCGCACTTGGAATATTTTGTGGAGCTCTGGTCGCCACACTATAGGAAGGATGTGATTGTGCTGGCGAGAGTGCAGAGGATATTCTCCAGGATGTTAACTGGATTGGAGAACTTTAGTTATGGGGAGAGATTTGATAGACTGGGTTTATTTTCCCTGGAGCAAAGGAGGCCGGGGGTGACCTAACAGAGGTATATAAAATTATCAGAGGCACACATAGGGTAGATAGTCAGAATCTTTTTCCCATGGCAGGGGTTTCAAAAACAAGAGGGCACAGGTTTAAGGTGAGGGGAAGGAGTTTTAAAGGGGATTTGCGGGGTGAGTATTTTACACAGACGGTGGATGATATCTGGAACTCACTGCCAGAGGAGGTGGTGGACTCAGATACCATCATTACATTTAAGAGACATTTAGACAGGCACTTGAATAGGCAAGGCATAGAAGGATTCGGACCTAGCATGGGAAAATGGGAGTAGCGTAGATGAGCTAAAAGGTTGGCATGGACATGCTGGGCCAAAGGGCCCGTTTCTGTGCTGAACAACTCTATGACCCTATAAACCTAAACTCACTCCTGCTTCCCAGATCAAAAGTGCACCAAGTCCCGCTCTCCCATCACCCCTGTACTCACTGACCTACATAATTATCTCAAATGTGAAGCTTCCATGGTGTTGCCCCACTCGATCTCTGAAAAAAAACTCTTTTCCTACCATTAACTCTGACTCTTTACTCATCCCCCACTCTCTTCACCACCATAGAGTCAAAGAGCTATACAGCACAGAAGCAGGCCCTTCAGCCCAACTCATCCATGCTAACCAACTTGTCTACCTGAGCTAGTCCCATTTGCCTGCATTTGGCCCATATCCCTCTCAACCTTTCCTATTCATGTACTTACCATCAGTGAATGTATCTTCAGTGCTTAGGCGATGTCCTGCCTAACTTTCATCCTTTGTTCCATCCACAAATGAAACCCTTAGTCAGCCTTCCTAACATTACCTTCACAGATTTATGTCTTTGATTATTCTCCTGTGAAGCACCTTTGAAAGTTTTTCTGAAGCATTATCAATTAAAAATTCACCCCCAGTCAATGGAGCTTTGTATTTTATCTCTGAAATTCTTCCTTTTGTTGTCAATTGGATAAATTTTGTTGGCAGAGTGCAATGCACTGACATGAAAATGTACTATGTTTAATGGCAGTGACCAAGGATAGGCAGGCAAATCGCTGTTGGAAGGGGGCGGAGTTAGCAGGGATTGTCTGGGCTTCAGCACCATCTGGTGCTCAAAGCAGGTATAACATGACTTTATTTATTGTGGGGACAGGTACCACAAAATCTTGGTTGTAATTCATTATAAAATAGTATAACTGGGCATTTCACTTGCTGTTGTAGAAATAGTGCCAATCACTTGAAGGCATCTGAAAAGTTGTTCATTATTAAAATGAATTAACAGAATGTGGGGAAGTTACACCAACCCAAGGTTGGCTTTGGGTGGGGAGCAGAGTATCAAATTATTACTACATTTGAAATATTTCAAACACTAGGTATTACAGGAAAATGTGTAAATTGAGCACCAGATCTTCTAAAAGATCAACTCATCATTTTCACAAAGCAAATTATTTCCAATTAACAGTTTCTATGCTCCATGACACTATGATTACCACACTGGACTTAAGTTTCCATCTATTTTACCCTGCAAGTATACAAGAAAGGCTTTATTGTAAAAACTTGGCATGTCAACTTACAGTCTGTAAGTTCGGTAGGATTGCTAATATAAGAGCACTACATTTACATCAGTGCTTGCTGGTTCTATCTCCCATCTTTCTCAGCTGCTGTAGATAACGGAGGTTGAGGTTTAAAATATAAGTCCTGGACTAGGATTATGTTTCAGCATAATTATTCCAGTAAAATCAATACAATTGCAATGGAATTAGTTGAACCAGCTGACAAGATCAGGGAACTTTAAAAATAAACAAGTTAAACACCCATTCCACTCAGGTCTTCCATGATGTTCCATGTTGGCCTAGGATTCAATGTGTTCCTGCCCAACTACCCCCAGGCCCAAACTGTTCTGGAACGTACTTCAAATTGTGCTCATGTTCTTAGACACAGAGGCATTAGTAGGCATGTTTTGTACCTTTAGTCATACAAAATCGATTAAATTAACAAAGAAATTGAGAAATGTACATCAGCAAACTTATTAAGTCATTCAATAAAAATCCATTTAAAAAGAACACTAAAATCACAGTTAGCAGCCTGGACAAGCTCATTTTAAAAAATATTTTTGTTGATGAAACTCAATAGAATGGTCTGAAGCCCCCACTAAAATAGATCGAGCAAAATATTCTCTTTTAAATGGAAATTTTTTTAAAAACTGATCATGTTGCATTATTCAACCTGGTTATACTGGTTCATGGAAGGTTTTAAGTTTGCAATTATGTAAATAAGGTTTAATGCAAGTTTAAACTGCAGTTTGGGAGTAATTTCCCAATTATGGCCAAAGTTGAAATTCTACCCCAAAATACACAAATAAAAGTCTGTGACTTTATGTCTATGTTACTTCATTTCTGGCAGAAACCCATACCAGAAATTCTAAGCAATTATTATACTTCCTTTATATTTGGGCTGTTGAAAATATCCCCCAATACTGCAAGTACAAAAGCAAGTAAATCATTTCATGTTAGATATTGGAGTTCCTGGGTGTCAACATCTCCAAGGAGCTGTCCTGGGCCCAACACATTGATGTAATCATGAAGAAGACATGCCAGAAGCTCTACCTCATTAAGGAGTTTGAGGAGACTTGGTATGTCACCAAAGACTCTTGCAAATTTCTACAGATGTACAGTGGAGAGCATTCTGACTGGTTGCATCACAGCCTGGTATGGAGCCTCCAATGCACAGCATTGCAAGAGGCTGCAGAGGGTTGTAGACTCAGCCAGTTCCATCATGGGCATAACCTTCCCCACCATCGAGGATATCTTCAAGAGACGGTGCCGCAAGAAGACGGCATCCATCATTAAGGACCCTCACCATCTAGGACATGCCCTCTTCCCATTACTACCATCGGGGAGGAGGCAGAGGAGCCTGAAGACCCACACTCAATGTTTTAGGAACAGCTTCTTCCCCTCCGCTATCATATTTCTGAACGATCCATGAACCCATGAACACTACGTCATTGTTCCTTTTATTGCACTATTTTTTTATTTTGTAATTTATGGTAATTTTATGTCTTTACACTGTACTGCTGTCGTAAAACAACAAATTTCACGTCATATAAGACAGTGAAAATAAACCTGATTCTGAATCTGATTCTGTTTCTGATAGTTATATCAAAAGGTTGTCCATCATTCATGAAGCACAGTTGTGAAGAAACTGACAAAACACATTACACATAAACACACTCGTATAAAACTGCATCCTTCCCACACCCCTCTTCCAAATGTCATTGGGCCAGGATAGAGTGGTGAGAGGTCAAAACAAGGCCCAAACCCAGTGGTAAATAGATAGAGAAGACCTTCTTGCAAATTGTTCCAAGTGCTGATATCCATGGCCTGAGAACTAGTTGGAAAACTCTTCTAATTCAACAGGAGCAGGTCTTGAATTCATTGTAAATGCCAAATTCCGCATGAGTAGCTGGCACCTAGTGCAGATGTCCACTGCCACTGTTTGGGTATCATGCTTTGTACAATATTCAGAAACAATTTAGCGACCATCCTTGATGACCAAGTTTTCTGGTAATATTCTAATACACAGTGTGCATAAATGTTGTTCTACACAGTAGAATTTCTGGATCATTGAAATAAATATTTTTTCAATACTTTTAAATTTCCTATCAACATTTCAGATCATTTGCATACTCTCCAATTTTTAATTAACTTTATGTTTAAATTTTAACTATAAAAAGTGTACTATGTAAATTCTTCAAACTGATTGGCTGTTCAGTGAGTTAAAGGCTATCACTGCTGTAGATCACCAAGTTTGCCATACCTCACAAGAGCTCCACCATAGGGTGTGTTGGATCAAAGGTTAAAGAAAAGCTCAGATTTGCTTTGAGCCTTTTGTAACCTCAGGATGTCCCAAAGTACCTATACAGGCAATGAAGTGGTTTTGAAATGTTGTTACTCTTCTAGAATTAAAGTGTTCATTGTAACAGCAGCACACACAAAATGCTGGAGGAACTCAACAGGTCAGGCAGCATCTATGGAGGGAAATAAAGAGTCAACATTTTGGGTCGAGACCCTTCATCAGGACTGTTTATTCCCCTCCATAGATGCTGCCTGACCTGCTGAGTTGCTCCAGCATTTTGTGTGTGTTGCTCCAGGTTCCAGCATCTGCAGAACCTCTTGTGTCATCGTAACTGTGGACATCTTTCCTGAAACTGGAATAGTGACATGGGTTGATTCACATCAGCCTGAGAAAATAGACAGGGCTTTGTTTTAGCACCTCAACCTTGAAATTGGATCTTGTAAAACCTGCTTTTTAATTGCACAGGATTTTATTTTCACCTGGCTTAGAATGCATTTCCAGGAGAAATTGAGCCAATGGCAAAATTAGACAAGACACTGCCATACACAATCCACATTAGCAGGCTTGATCGTTCCCCAGTGTCAGGCGAGCACCTGCTAAATCATTATTCGCACAATGCCTTTTCTACCTCTGCTGATATCAATTAAAGCTCCAACCCCTGCCCAGTGTGGAACAGTTTCACTTGAATTAGAGTCACATGGTACTTTTATGACTATTTAAAGGGACACTCTGCTGATATCTGGTAACCTGAAAAAGTGGCTCCAGATCTGATTCATGCTTCACAGACAGCTTCCCACATCCGTCTGCTGTGCCTAAGCTGAGAGGGAGTGGTTCCTCCAGCACTATGTTGCTGACATACACAAGTCCACATCTTCCCAAAACTAGCTGATCAAGCGCCCAACATGTCAGGAAATCATGTTGCAAAGCTCACACACCTTGTACAACATTTCTGCTGATGTGTGAAGGCCCAGAATTCAAGATCCCACTGCATTTGAAGCATGACATGGCTTTGTGCTGGAATATCACCTCCCGTGTCCAGGATTCACTGCTCCATCAAGTATGTTTATGTGCAAGAGAAATTCTGTGCTGTGAATAGAATAGTTATACGCCTCAACATGAACATTCCCCAGAGGCAGGCATTATACCTGTTGGAAATACCATGGTTATTTCACATATTGCCAGCAGTTCCAGTTTAACATCATTGGTAGGCATTGCTTCTGCTTTTAGTTAAAGAGAAGAAACTGCTGGATAATTGATTAATGATAGTATTTATTCACAGCTGACTGATAACTACATTAATATATATTGCATCAGTGTTTTTGGATGTACAGGAGTTATTTCAATGATAATTAATTTTTAGTTATTTTTTACATAGTGCTTTACAAAATTTCACATTGCAACACATGAAGAAAATGTTGCAGTCTGGATGAATCCCATGGGCAATGTAAAAGACCCCAAGAAGCGATTTTAGGGCAGGCTTTACTTGGCTTGACTAGGAAGATATAGTAGTTCGGTAGTTCTTAAAATTAATGGTGCTGCCAGTGACAGAAAGTTGCATTGAATTCAGTCCAAACATTTAAAAGATACATGGCCACACATACAGGTACATAAACATCTAGCCAATAATCTACACAGACATGCATACACACACATACACACACACACACACACACACACACACGCACACAAATTTACAGAGCCACATACAGATATGTGTGCATACACCTGCACACAAGACCTTCTGCAATTATTTATGATTCAGACAAGTTCAAGTTATCCCATGAAATTAAGTTTCAACAGGTCAAGAGAGTCTTTTATTCGTTAGCTGGAGCAACTAAAAATATTACAGCAATGTTGTTAAATCCCAAATGCCAGCCTCTGAAGGGATCTGGGAATTATTTGATTTCAACATGCAAGAAACTCTTGGTAGCTTATTCCAGTGAAATAAAAAATCTGAGGTCCTGTCACAGAAGGATTGAATCAATTATCTACTCTGTAGGTTTGTATTAATTCAAATTGCATACCTCTGAACCCCCAAGGATTAGGTTACGTGTGAATAGAGAAGTAATTAGACTTCAGCATCATTGGGTGAATTGGATCCAGAAATCAGATTTTTCAGCTTCTTGACATCTGAATCTGAACTTTGCATTCCTTCATGTTCTGACCATTTTCCCAATGCTTTAGAGTTACAAAATCTGACTCTGGACTTGCCTGCACTAACTAGGGATATTTGATCAGATTCCAAAGCAAGCCAAGTAGACATAAACAATGAAAAAATTAACTTGTGATTCTCTCTCTCTCTCTCTCTCTCTCTCTCACACACACACACACACACACACACACACACACACACACACACACACACACACACACACACACACACACACACTCAAACACTCGGTCCACATGGACATTATAATACTGCATTCTAGGTGTTGAAAGATTTTGAATTATTTCAAGGTGTACAGTAAATAATACTGGAAATGAATTTATGAATGTATATAATTATGAATAATATTAAACCATACCAATTCAGCCTGGGAATTGATTCTTTGGTGTAGTAACTATTCATATGGCATGCTTGGAATGTCCAAAAAGATCCTTTAACTTTTATATTCTGATATTAAGTTCATTATCATTTAAACTCTGTGAAATATTTTTCTCAAAAATTTATCACAGAGCTGAATGACAATGAACTCAGTATCAAAATATAAACAAACTGCAGAAACAGGAATTAGGTCTGCATCATGATTCCTTCACCCCAGAGTTAATACAAAACTGGTTCCAACAGCTAATCCCAATCATGGCTGCAAAAGGATAGCAAAGGTTAATCAAGGCATGGGAATCAGGTAAAACGAAATCCACGCACCAACACAAATACTTCAATTCGCACATAGTTCCTATTTGCTGCGTGATTTGGTTACTGTCAGAGAAAATCAAAGGTTGCAGACCCAATTTCTTTCAGTAAGTCAGAAATGTATGCTGCACACATTGATGATGTCATCACATGATCAAAATGCATTGAGGATATTACACCTGCACTTGGGTGAATCCCAACAATCAGTGTTGATCCAGTTTCTCAATGGGTAGACTTCCTAACCAAACCAAGCTCAGTTTCCTCTCCCAGGCCAACATCCCCATCACTGGGACTTTAGTTACAATCAATAGACTACAGTGGGTAGTGTCCAGGTATGAGGATATGAGCTCTGTGGGGTAAGAGCATGTGGAGGCAATAGGTCTGCCAGGACAGTCCTTCTTGTGGATTTTGGGGAGGAGATAGAAGCGGGCAGTCCTAGGTTGCGGGACTATCATGTTGGTAGCTGTGGGGGGGAGATATCCCGAGGTGATGAGGTCCGTGATGGTGCGGAAGATAATGTCCTGGTGGCCCTTGATGGCGTCGCGGTTCAGGGGTAGTTAGGAGGAAGTGTCCGAGAGTTGGCGTCTGGCCTCTGCAAGGAGGAAGTCAGTGCACAAGACTACCACAGCACCACCTTTGTAGGCTGCTTTAATGACAATGTCAGGGTTGCTGCGGAGGGAGTGGAGAGCAGAGCGTTTAGAAGGGATGAGGTTGGAGTGGGTGAAGGGAGCAGAACATTCAAGATGGCTGATGTCGTGCCAACAGTTGGCTATGAATAGGTCCAGGGAAGGTACCAGGCCTGGTGGGGGAGTCCAGGTGGAGGGAACAGGTCATCAGAAGGGGGAGTGGACTTCTTACCGAAGAAGGGATGGAGGCGGAGAAAAAAGAGCTCAGTTTTGTGCCGGGCTCGGAATTCATTGAGGTGGGGGCATAGAGGTACGAAGGTGAGGCCTTTGCTGAGAACAGACCGCTCATCCTCAGAGAGGGGGAGGTCGGGGGGATGGTAAAGACCCGCACGGATTAGAGTTGGGGCCGGGGAGGAAGGGTGGGGGGAGGTGGAGGAGGGGCTGGGCTGGTGAGAGGAAAGGGGTGAGAGGGGGTGGTACAGGGGTGAAGAGTGGGATGAAGGACAGGAGGTGGATGGAGGGGATGGAACAAGAGGGAGAGCAGGCGGAGAGGTCAGGGTAGGGGGAGGGGATAAGGGGGGCTGGGAGTGGGCTGGAGGAGGTGCAAGGTGGGCTGCAGAAATAAAATTAGATGGGGGAAGAAACAGAGCAGAGGCAACAGAAGGCGAAGCCTGGACAGAGGGAGGCCCCGGGGAGGAAGGGGGTGGGAGGAGCAGAGAGTGGTGTAGGGAGGGGACAGGGGTGTTTGGGTGAGCGGGGGAGGGAGGTCTGGAGAACCATGCGTCAACGGGGGTCTAGATGCAGACGATCTTGTGGTCCTTGACAGCAGTGAAGAAGGTGTTGTCCATTGAGGCTATGCCCGCCTCTTCGTTGGCTATGTTGAACAGTCTCTGTTCCAAGTCTACTCCGGCCCCATTCCTCAACTCTTTCTCTGCTATATCGACAACTGCATTGGTGCCACCTCTTGTACCCGTGCAGAACTCGACAGTTTCAAAAATTTCACCATTAATTTTCACCCTGCTCTCCAATTCTCTTGGACTACCTCTGACACCTCTCTCTCCTTCTTCGATCTTTCCATCTCAGGAGATTCTTTATCCACCAACATCTTCTACAAACCCACTAACAGCCACAGCTACCTTGATTACAGCTCCTCCCACCCTGTCTCTTGCAAGGATGCTATCCCTTTTTCTCAGTTTCTCCGCCTCTGCCGCATCTGCCCCCGTGATGAGGCTTTCCACTCTAGGATATCAAAGATGTCCAACTTCTTTACCTACTGTGGCTTCCCCCTACTGTGGTCGAGAGGGCTCGCACCCGCATCTCTTCCATTTCCCGCACCTCTGCTCTTACCCCCACCCCTCCCAGACCCAACAGGGATAGGGTCCCCCTTGTCCTCACATTTCATCTTACCAGCCTATGTATCCAAAACATCATTCTCCGCCTCTTCCGCCATTTCCAACAGGACCCCGCCACCAAGCATATCTTCCCCTCCCCACCCCTTTCTGCCTTTCGCCTGGACTGCCCTTTCCACGACTCCCTAGTTCACTCCTTTCTACCCACCCATCCCACTACCACCCCAGGAGCTTTCCACTGCCCCTGCCATCAGCGCAACACCTGCCCCTACATCACCTCCATCCAGGGACCCAAACAGTCCTTTCAGGTGAGACAGAGATTTACTTGCATCTCCCTTAATATCATCTACTGCATTCAGTGCTCCAAGTGTGGCCTCCTCTACATTGGTGAGATGAAACACAGATTAGGTGACCATTTCGCAGAACACCTGCGCTCCATCCGTAACCTCAGTCTTCATCTCCCCATTGCCAGTCTCCGTCTCCCACACTACCACAGATATGTCAGTCCTCGGCCTCCTCCACTGCCAAGAGAATTCCAAGCTTAAACTGGAGGAACAGCACCTCATTTTCCATCTTAGAACCTTGTAGCCAAATGGCATGAACATTGAATTCTCCCACTTTAAGTAATCCCCACATCCCCCCCCCCCACCCCCACACTCACCCCAACCATGGCCACTTGTTTTCTTTCCTTTCCCTTCCCTTTCCACACCTGCCCATCACTATCTCTTACCTGCATCTACCTATCACCACCTTGTATCCACCCTGCCTCCCCTATTTTGTCCACCTATCACTGCTCTGATTTCCCTCCTATATATTGGGCTTCCAGCTTTCCTATCTTCAGTGCTGAAGAAGGGTCCTGACCGCCTGCTTTTCTCCGCAGATGCTGCCTGGCCTGCTGAGTTCCTCCAGCATCATCATGTTTTTCATCTAGATATGCTAGCTTCTGCAGTCCTTTGTTTCTCTGTCTGAAAACTAAAATGCAAAGGAGTAGGATAATTTACTATTCAAGTGTAAAACAGCATTTACAAATTGTGTTCCAATCATAGAAATGACCCAATTTTTCTTGAGATCGTTAACCCTTCAACTGCAGAATGTTAGCTATTTACTTGTATAGCTTATAATTTTTACAATAATTGAAAGCTGAGCACTGTAGAAGGCCTTTGTGGAGGAGTTGGAGCCCCAGGTGATCAACCATAATCATACTGAATAGCAAGGCAGGTTTGAGGGATCATGGTCCATTCCTGCTCCTAGGTTCTTGTGTTCTTGTGGATGCCATAGAGCTGCTTATGATCATCTCATGCTGGAAGCTTCAATGTTAATTCTAGTTTCTGTAGATGATGCTGTGGTTATTAACCTGTAGATGGGAACTCTACAGCAGAACTGCTGTTATGGGATTGGATGACACAGAAGAATGAGTTTCCCAAATGTCCTCCAAAACTTGACTGCTGTTATGATTCCTTTAAATTTTTTTGTGGGGTTTTGATTGACAGGCTGGCAGTTTCTCGGAGTGGAACCCACTTTCATAATCCTGAAGATTACAGCATGAGCAAGAAGGGAACAGAGGAAGGAAGGGTAGTTGGTGAAAATGGGAGTGAGAGAAGAGGAGTGTGTCTGAGTCACATGATGGGGAAAAAGGATCAGGGGTGGCAGGTGAATTATAGGTGACCTGATCAGAATGGAAAGAGGGTATTCAGATTGTAAGGGAAAGAGATCACCCAGGTCAGCAAGAGATCCTGTATTGCAGGAGTTTCGTGTTTAAGAGTGATCTGGTGTTGGGAAAGCAAACATTGCAGGGAACTTTTATTGGACCACAGTACTTACTGACAACACTGTGATAGCCAATGAACTGGAGGTGGGGATATCGTCCACTTGAAACTTGTGCAGTAAGGACTTTAAAAAGGGAATTGAATAGAAACTTGAAAAAGAGCAATTTGCAGTATTCTGGAGAAATAACAGGGAGATTGGACTGATGGAATTACTCTATTAGGAGATGGCATAGAGTAAAAGGGCCAAATGGCCTCCAGTTGTGCTGTGATTCTAACAAAATCAACTTTCTCAGTAAATGGAATCTGGTTAAAGACCAGAAATAATGGAAACTGTAGCTTCTCCCAAGAAAGAAAGATTAATTTCCCCAGTAAAATGCAGCAAGTGGAGATTATTTAGATATAAACTCTATGCAAAAGTATCAATCTCACAGTGGTGCAGCCTCAAAGCTTGATTGACAGGGGAATTCACCAATCAATTCCACTCTGGCCACAACACTGTGACTAAATACTGCCTTATTGCTCCTGTTAGGCTGCAAGCAGAACTGTAATGGCACTTAATGCTTTCTGCAGCAGATTTCCCAAAGCCTATAAAACCTTTCCACATGTAGGTAAAAATGGAATCACTACTTAAGTGAAGTCAAGTAACTATGTTATAATGTATAAGTAACCAACCTGTTTCCAATGAGCGAATTAGCCAGTCACCATTCAGTCTACCTCTGGTAAAATCAGATTGGTAGGTTCATTTCCTGTTCCAGGAATTTTTCATTTTAACCAGGGCTATCCATTAACTGCTGTTATCTTACCATACCTTAACATTCTATGCAAGAGATGCACTTCACTGTGTGTTTTGATGTACATATGACTGATAAAAATGTCTTATTTTACCTAACCTTGGCATAGATTATCTTAATGTGAGACACATAAAACCTTTTCCCCTACCCCAGATGACACCGATTTCATTTTTTTACCAGCTTAGTGATGTGATGAGCCCCTCGGCACAGCCCAGGAGAACAGGACCACTTGTGAATCTTGGAAGTAGTAGTGAGAATGCTATTTAAAACATTAAACAAATTAAACACTGCCCTGTCCTCAGCAACACACACAAAATACTGGTGGAACTCAGCAGGTCAGGTAGCATCTATGGAAGGAAATAAACAGTCGAAGCTTCATCGTAGATGCCGCCTGACCTGATGAATTCCTCCAGCTTTTAGTATGTGTTGATCCAGATTCCAGCATCTTCAGAATCGCTTGTGACTGCCCTGTCCTCAGCAGTTTTAGGCCACATATTGCAGTTCTAGTGTGGAGTCAGTATGCGGATGCAAAGTAACCTAAGGTAATGTCTGTGGTTTGGATCTGAGGGCCCCCGCTTGTCTTAGCATGTGTCCCATTTGTGTTTGTTATTCTTTATATAATTTCAGCATCTGTTTCAAACAGCTAATGCCTCAGGTTCAACACTTGTTTATATTAAATATCATGGACCAAATGCCTATGATAAGGTAGTTTGTATGGAAAAACAACATTGCATCTTTTTGAATTAAAACTTAAATGAAGGCTATATGAGAGTGTGGGTCCTTCCTTTTGATGTAAGTTTAAACAAAGATACATTAAAAGGCTAATATTATGAATCTGTGTTCTATGCTCAGTCTATGTGATTAAAACTGTGGTTATTTTAGTCTCAGAGCTAACTTTATTAATCACTTGACACCCCTCTGAACCAACTCCAACCCAGCCATTTTTGGGAGACAAAATTCAGCCCAATGACTTCCAAAGTATTTTAAAACTAATGATGTTTGAGATAGGAGTAGGCAAGTGGTTGTTAAGAGAATTATCCGAAGGTTTGATTTTGAGGACTTTTTTTTAAGGCAAGAAGAGAAGTAATGAGATGAAGAAATTCATTGAAGTAGCTTCTAGACAAGGTCCAAGATGTTTGGAAGCAAGGCACTCAAAGAAAATGGGAAGAAGGGTGCTAAAGGACTTAAAGTCAAGAGCCCAGATGATTGTAAGGCACTGGCTGGAGAAGGGCCTGAGGAACATTGAAAATATCACAGTGAAGCAAACAATGAACAGGGATACAGGTTTCAAACTCTTTGTTTAATTGATGCAATGACCTTGTGAATAATACTGCAAACGAAAAAGCTCATTCATAAACTGCTCGCCATTGTAACCCATATTCAAATTGGATTTGCAATTCCTTTTCCCAGTTAATATTTTTTTACATTTTTCATTTCAGTCACAGTCACAATAACGGGTTCTTTCAAATTGGTGCTTTCTCAAACGATTATTTGTACCATTTTTTGAACCACATGTGAAAAGAAAGAGATTTTAGAGTTTTGAATGGCAGTTACAGGATACTTGGCTCTCTAGTCTATTCCAATCCTTTTTCTCTAGTTAAGCTCAGGAAGAAAGTGAACCTTGAATTCCAAATATTCTATTACCTTTTCTATGATAAAGGTATTAAGTTAAGCTGAATGCTATAGGTATAGATTGGATATGATGGTTTACTCCTTCTGCTTAGTCTATTGCTTTGCTTTTTATACAAAGGCAAATAAAGTTACTGATATTTTTTAGAAATGCTTGCCTCATCAAGAATGAATAGACATTGTGAGTGAACAAGAGATGCTACAACAATCCAACCTTATCTGAATCCATTTCATTTCATAATTATAGAAGTCAAATGTTCCAACTAATGCAAAGGTAATGATTTCAGAACAGTAAACACAGTCAAGTATTCAACTATATGATGTTTAAAACTCGTTGTCTACTTTCCTAACCAGCACTTACACATTTTTAAACTTGGACTTTTTGTGTTATTTTTTGTTCTGCACTGTCCAGGCCATTATCTAGTCACAGTTTGCAATTTTCCTTTAAGTTGCATTAGCTGTTAGAACACCTAGTCTCCACAGATATTATTTATTGAGTTTCTTTAAAATTTCTGGCACAATAAAATTACATTGTAAGCTTTATGAGCAAGTAGAGATTTAACGTATGATTGCCTTGGCTGTAGCACATAGTTGACTAACCCAGGGGATTGCATCATATGTGTAGTGGGGAGACAAGTATTGATATAGGTTGTACTATGCCTATAAATAAGGAATAAACTGGGAATTGGTTTTAAAAAATAATCCTGAGTGGAATTTAATTGGGCATAATGATGAAAAAAATATGTAGCACATAAAGAGCTTGTTGCAGAGGAAGGTGGGGTGAAGCTTTTGAACTGAGACCCAACATTATTGGTGCATTATGTGAGGTGTGCATTGGAATCATGGTAGCAGGTTCCAAGTAGACTGTTACTGAAAACACAGGGGAATAGTTATCTGGGCTAGGTTCTTCTATTAGTTTTATCTCAGAAGCTACCCTTGTACACTTAGGTTCTGACAGAAAGATGTTTGTTACAGTATTTGCTCATGTTAAATTTAGCACTATTTTTAAATAAGAAAATCTAACCAAGTTTAAAAGCATTTATGATGAAAGCTTGTATGTACTGACAATGTGTAACATTTGCATATGAATGAAACATTAATGTGCTCACTCAAGTAAAAGTATTGCTTCAGGTCATTATTGGCAGAGCATTCATATGCAACAAACAGCTATTCTTGAAACTAAATGAAATTTGAGGCAATGGGACATGTTGTCCTTGTTCTTTAGGTAATAGTCACTTTGGACTGAAGGTCCAAAATCATCAGATGTCATAAAGAAAAGAAACTTTCAACTGTTCTTTTCAAAAGAAATCATATTCATGGCAGACTGATTTTGAACACAAGCTTTTCAACATTTTTCAACGTCAACATTTTAATTGTTGGTGACTGAAAGCATTCAAATCCTCCTCCAGAACTTGAATTTGCAAAATACCAACCAAATGAAAGTCATTTCCCTATACAGCAACAGAAAAGGCAATGGAAAAGGAATTGTTCAAATTGGGACAAAACATAAACCTGGCCAAAATTTTAATACTGATCAGAATAAAACCGACTGTCGGTAATGCAGGAAATTAGTTGTTGAGAGAAGGAGGCTTTCTCTGCATTTTGTGTGGTTACATTGTTGAGAGGAAATAGAGAAACATCTAGCTCATGTGATACCAGATACCAGGCATTAACAGTTTTGCTGGGGCAGATGGGAATGTTTCCTTGTCTAGTACCAATATTAGCTAACTCAACAACCATCCATCTTCAATTATCCAGCCTCAAACCTATTGAAAGAGAACATTTCAAATTCAAGCTTTTCCTTGATAGTGAGGTTTTTGTTTGTTCACAAAGACCTGCAGCCTGCCCGTGTAATGTCATTGCGGATTCTTAAATATACATGGTGCAACTGAAGCACTGATTCCCAAAATAGCATCTCAATTGAATCCCTATAAACTGCCTGGTGTAGAGCAGAGACACTGTTCATTCGAATTGTGTAAGTTGTTTCTTCTTAACTTCTTTTTATTTTGTTTTAAATATTCAAATTATTTTGGCATATTTTAATTTTTTTTATTTTAATTGTTCGATTATTTAAATCAATCTTACCAGCTTTTCAAACACCCCTGAATATCAGAGATATTTGAAAATGCATTACAAGACCTTACAGTTTTGACTGGAAATGCTTCTCCCCTCACCACTGCCTCCTGTAAAAGGCCATCAGGGCATTTCTTTGGGAGACCAGCTGATGTCTAGGTGCTGCAGAGGCCTCGCTATGCATGCAGTGGGCCAGCTCATTCAGCCTCTGCATCTGGCCAGGTAAGTGTAGGCAGGCAAGTAGTGTGTTCTCTGAGTCTGGGCTCTGTCTGAATCCCGCTCAATTCAGCCCATTAACTAATAGGGTGTGTGCAAAACTGCGAGCACTGCATTCTCCCCAAGAGAATAAAAGCACCAAGACTGAGCAAAGTATTTCACCAATTTCTGTTTTTATTTCAGACTTCCAGTATTCATTGTATTTTGAAACAGGCCCTTTGACCCAGCCAGTCCATGTCAACCATCAACCACCCATTTACACTTAAGCTACACTGATCATATTTTATTGCCCCCCACACACTTGCCTAAACTCTCCCCAGATCCTACCACTCACCTACACACTAAAGGCAATTTACAGCAGCCAATTAACATACCAACCCACATGTCATTGGGTTGTGAGAGGAAACCAGAGCACCTGGAGGAAACCCCACATGATCACAGGGAGAACGTGCTAACTCCACACAGACAGCACCAGAGGTCATGATTAAACCCGGGTCTCTGGAGCTGTGAGGTAGCAGCTCTACTAGCTACGTCACTGTGCCAATTTTGCTTCAGCACTATCCTACAAAATCTGACAGGGAATATTATACTTACTTCTGACAATAAACTCAACTTTGACTTTGACTACATTTAGAAAACATGGACAGATAAAAGGGAACATAAATAGAGATTCTTTTTAAAAAACATATTTCCTGGTAAACTTAAAAGGTTCTTCAACATACACTATCCTCCATCCTCATGAGCATTTCAGATCTATATACACCAGAGAACAATTATGTACTTTTCTTCGCTTCAATTTTCTGGGATTCAGTTGAGGTTGCTTGAACAAAGCTGAAGTCTAACCTTTTAAAAAGGCACAGGAAAGCAATCATTCCCCTACTTAAATCCAGCTCCTAGATGTGCAAGAACTGCCCTCAGCCATGCAGTCTTCAAATGCTGTTTCATTTTGCTTTTCTGCAATAAAAGTCGATTTGCACATTATTTTTTTAACTTCATGGATGGATATTAATCAGATAAATCCTGTTGTGTAAAACAGAATGGCAGCGTGGGTCATTACTGCATGTTCTACCCTGGGGATATTTTTTTTTGAAAGATAAAATTTGGAGAATGCATCTTTTTTTTACCCTGGAACAATTACCAGAATATATAGCAACTTGACCTTAATCCCCAAACATGGTTTTGAACCATTATTACTTAGTTCTATTTAACATTAAACATAAATTGCTTCCTCTGTTGCTGTCTAAGTAGCATGGGACATAAATCCCCATAATGTGTGCATAATGATAGATAATGTAAGCCATTATAAAGGATTTAAATTCCTTCGAGTAGAAAAAGAAAATGATATTGCAGAGTTAAAATGAAGCACCTCTAACCAGTTTTGTTAATAATTTTAGTTGATTCTGACTGAAATAAAATGGTAAATCATATCAAGTTATTGGCACATATCCTTTTTGCAGTTCCCTGTTAGTTACAGCTATTGATTTTCAAAACATTTGAGTGAAAAGCTGTATGAAACGGTGCACGATAATTCTCCAGCAAGAATCCTTGTCTGTGATACATTTCTTCATTTCACTTCTCCTCTAAAAAGGTGACAATTTCTGCTGCGGTCCAATATACTTTTGTCTGAAGCTGGACTGTAACTATTCTGTCACAGGGGGATCACACCTGAACAATTTCCAGATGGGTGAGCAAGCTCACAGATATACTGTATGCATTCACAACAAGGCATGCCAGATACAGTGATGCATCTTGAGATGGATTATAGCTTCTGAATCAATAGGCTGTGGGTTCAAGAACAAGAACATATAATTTAAGGTGACTTTCCAACATAGCACCGAGGAATTGTTTCCTTACCAGATGGATGAGCTAAATAAGAGCTATTTATTAAATAACTACAAATTTGGTCATGTATTAGACTTAAGATGCCAGTGCAATCTTGGTGTTGTGACCCACCAGATGGAGCTAGATTGTTTCTATTTCTTTAAAATTGTCATGTTCGTTTCTGTAACCAAGTGAAGCAGTGATATGTTTGAGCACAGACCTGTCATGATGCCCCAAACTTATGTAAAGAAATGGATGGAACAATCCACTGGAATTACATTTCCAAGGAAAATCATGGATAATGACTTGCTATGGCAGTGACGTTCAAACATCCCAAACAAGTGTGTATTAAGAGAATTATTTGACAAAATTTATCACCAATTCATATAAGGTGATATTATTTTTTTTAAAAATGCAGATGCTGGAAATTTGAAATAAAAAGAGAAAATACTCAGTAAGTCAGGCATCATTAATGGAAACAGGATTAACATTTCAAGTCAAGCCCTTCTCATAATATCTACATAAGGTGATATTAGAAGTGGCAATCAATAACTTGGTTCAAAAGGTCTGAAAAAAAGAGACTATATCATTAAACTGTGATTTTACAGAGGGATTTCAGTCCCATTGTGCATCTCAACTTTGGAAGTGTAACTCAATTACACTTCCAAACATATCAGTATGTATGTTCTAATGTGGGTGTTTTGACAGAAAGTTGTGAATAGTTGTGGTAAACACAAAGTTTCTTCATTCCCATGGGGTACTTGGGAAAAAATCTTTTTGCCAAAATTATATTCTGGCTCAGAATTTTGATTAGTTGCAGATAAACAAAACGTTGGTAAATCTATAATTCATAGTTCATCAGATTACTCATTCCACAGTTCTTCAGAAAGAAAAGAAGCAGAAAGAGCTTTGAACAAAAGATATTATGTCTCTAAACTGTGGTTGTCCCAACATACACTTGGAAGTAGATCATGCTGAGCTCAACATAATGCAACAAGGAATGCATTTTGCATAGTTCATTTTCTGAAAATTCATGTACACATTCTAATTGTGTCCCAGAATTTCTGACCTGTACAAATATAAATGCAAATGAACTTTTTTATGAAATATATGAAAAAATGGAGAACTTATGGACTCAATAATGTCAGGCTGAAGTGGTTGAAAGTGTTCAATTCTGTTCCAGAGAGTGCAGGCCAGTAGTGAATCATGGAAAATAAAAAAGGAGTAAAACAGACAAATCTTTATTTTCAGATCTCACTTGAGTCCTGATAAAAGATTTTTAAAAATGATATACCTGGTCTGATATTTTGAACTGTTATTAGGATCTAAAGCTTGCACAGCACCCATTGCACGTCCAAGGAACTAAAACACAGTCTTGCACTTGATTTTCTGATTCATAGAGTGACAATTATATGATGCAAAATTCTTACATCCATACAATTCCTATCAATATAGGACTCATGAAATTAAGACTAATATATTCGCATGGGATGAGAATTGGCTAACAGGTAGTAAGAAGGGTGGGAATACACAGGCTACATGTGGGTGGCAGTAGTAGCACGTTACAGTAATCTGTATTTGGTCTCAATATTTTCAAAAATATTAAAAAGGAGGGAAGCAAGTGTAATATTTCCAAGCTTGCTTACAATAAAAACTTGGATGGGAAAGTGAGGAGCGAGGAGGACATGAAGTTATTGTAAAAGGATATCGATTGATTAAGTTCCTGTGTAGGAAGTTGGGGTATTATGTGAGGAAGTATGAAATTATCCACCTCATTTGAAAGAATAGGACAATAGAGTGATGAAGAAATTCACTTACTCCCAAACAGGAACATGAAAACAGCCTTAATGCTGTTTGGAAAAGATGCTAAAGGATTTCAATTGAAATGTTTTGTTTCAAACAGTTCCTTGTTTGGAAACTAGTTCATCAGTTTGGCAGCCACCAGCAGATAGCCACGGTTTCATGAGATTTCATGAGATTTCAGCACTTTATGGACCATGCAACTCACACTCATCACTGCTACAAAAGGTAATAATCTCCAAGATGGCAAGCAGAGAGGCAGAACAGGGGAGTGAGTGAGACCTCCAGCTTCCTGGACAGAAAACCTGGAAGTAGATCATGCTGAGCTTAACATAACACAACAAGGAATGCAATTTGCATAGTTCATTACCTGAAAATTCATGTACACATTCTTATTGTGTTCCAGATTTTTTGACCTGTACAAATGAAAACATAAAGGAACGTTTAAAAAAAATATGAAGGAATAAAAAACTTACTGACTCTGAGAAATGTCGAACAGTAGTAGCAACTGTTGAAGATATTCAGTTCTGCTCTAAGCAGTGCAGAAGAACATAATTCTGTTGTTGAACTATAGAGTTCAGAAACTCAAAGTTAAGAAGGAGTTAAGAAGGAGTTGAGGTAAATGACTCGAGTAACAGTACGGTCCATTTGCGTTTTTTTGATCTACAATAGTAAGACTGCATTTTATTTAGAAGGACTCATTCTGCAAACCAGCTGTGAGTTTGGGCAAGGGATTCTATGTGCATGTCAATAATTTGCCCCACCCCCATCTCCCACCCCACCACCTCCCCCCCCCCTGCCCCGGTCCTCTCCCCTCTGTATCACTCAAGGTCCAACAGCCATAGCTTTAGCTGACAAGGTCCAAAGGTTTGGAACTTTCTCCTTAGATCACTTCTCTTCCAACTAATGCTAATATTACTGTGGCTAATTTTGTCTGTAAACACCTTCACTAATTGCCTTTGGACATTTTTGGTGGTATACGTACAGTGGATTTACAGCCAAATAGCGATTTCTTTGCGCTACACTTCCATTAATGTAGGCTTCATGCTGACTGCACTTCACCACAGACGTTGCCCTATTTTGTACTAATAGGTCTTGGGTGTGTCAAAATATCTGGCATTTTTTTAGAAATGGGTGAGTTAGAAACCAGAGAGCCTCAGAAAGCACTTGGAAGAGACCGTCTGGGTGAAGTCTCAGAAAAAAATGCATAAAATTTATCTTGATTGTTGCTCAATTTAAGATAATTATGTCTTTTTAGGATCAACAGTTAACGTTCTTAACAATCTAGCACTGAGAAAGGGTCACCATTTTTGTTATAGTTAAATAGCATTACACTCAGCAGTGTTCAAAAGCTCCTGCTGGCTTAGACAATCTTACAAGCCCACATGTCTGGTCTGGATCTAACTATTCGTATATTTTTAACATAGATCTTGCAATCTCCAGAAAGTTAGCTGTTATGTTTGGCTAAGCAGGCCTAAAACACAAGAACTCCAAAATTCAGATTCCCCATTCCCACATTATCCACTCAGAAGCTGTAAAATGTCTCCAAGGAAGAATATGGAAACCTCTGCTTCCCCACCCAACCCCATGCCCACCCCCACCTATTGCCTAAAAACCATTAAAGGAGTACCTTGAGCTGTATTCCTTTCTTTTGGTTGCAGGAGAGTCCTGCTGAAATCATGACAGGAGTTTGTTGCTGATTTTAGGCACTTGTTGATTTTATTTAACTTGTCTTGTAATGGAGAAAGGGCATATAAAAACTAAAAACTGGAAATTTCATGTAACTTTATAAGGGAAGTTTAATGAAATACAAATGGAAATTTATATTATGTTGTACTTGGAATTCTGAGGTAGTAGTAACTGGATGGAAAACAAAACATATGGTAATTTTTACAATCAAGTCCATGGTGTTGAAAAGAGGCCGATTTCTGCAGCTGCAGAGCCAAAATCAATTATATGGATAGGCTGAAAACTTTCTCTCTGATGGTTGTTGATAATTCTAGCCATGTCATATTAGATTTAGCACAATATGCTTAACTCAGAGTTTGGATTTCTGCCTTCAAAGAGATTCCAAAGGATGGCATACTCCGGAAGAAAGCTCTTTGTATTGATAGAATGGTGTGCAAACTATTGCTACTCGTACAGATGTTTTAGATTGAAACAGAGTGGTGAAATGAAGTGGCAGCTCCCCTTGTGTTCCTGACATAAGTAGTGAGATCAAACTTAATAACCCACTTCAAATAAAAAATTGACAGTATGCTCACATCACGATGTGCAAAACAACTATCAAGTTCTTTGGTCTTCATAAAGCAAACACAGAAAATGCAGGAAACATTCAGTAGGTCAGAGAGTACTGTCAAGAGAGCACAAATCAGTTGATGTATCAAGCATCAACCCTTTCTCAACAGATCTCTCATTGAAATATATTGACTCAGATATCAGATCTTACTGCAGTCCCCATGTCATCATCTAAACCTGATGCAGAGGGATAGTTGCACTGACCCAAAGCATTTGAGACTGAGTAGCATGGTGATAGGGCCTCCAGAGTCCCACTGAGGAGCTCCCAATCCCAAAACTTTCTTCTCCAGCAAAGTCCCTCCCTGCCTTTGCCACCTGTAAAATTTGTAAGTGAGTTTTAATATATTTAAAAGCTTTTAGGATTGAAGAAAATTTTTAATAAAATTAAAAATTACTTTTAAAATAGAAATTAAAGGTAATATAAAACATCTAAATACATATACAATTAATTAAAAACATTGAACTGAAACAAAATAAACAAATCTAACTTTCCATTCCTCTTCTTACTGGCAGGTATAAAACCTCCAGTGTTGAATCTAAAATAGAAATAGAAACACTCAGCAAGTCAGGCAGCATCCACAGAAAGAGAAACACAACTAATGTTTCAGGTCAGCAACACTTCCTCAGAACCTTTGGGTCTCTGGCTTGAAACATTATTTCCCTTTCAATGGGTGCTGCCTGACTTGCTGAGTTTTCCAGCATATTTTGTTTTTAATTCAGATTTTGAGCACCTGCAAATTTTTTGACTTTCATAACTTTGATTAGACCTATCTCTGCACTAAAACAGTTTTTTTAGTCAGATTATTGGATCTGAGAGGAGATTTGCCAGTGTACTGCTAGGAATTCTCAGTGGGGCAGTCCTCCAACAGTGGACTCTATGTGGACTCTGGTGGCAGAGTGAACTTGTAGATTCACCCTTCTTAATGTGTAAGTAAATCCAAGGCTTCAGCATTTTCCAGCATGTGTATGAATGTCCTGAATTTAGCTCCTGTTTGAACTGCTCAATGCCAACAGTTGTCATTTGCCAATGATATCTGGTACATCAAGGTCTATAGTAAGCAAAAGACTTTGAATGCCAGTTATTGACCCAACCGGGCAACAATATTCTACAAGTGGATAAATTCAAGGTTAAAATTGTGGAACTGACAAATAACATAGAGATGTTTTGTGAGTTTGAAGCTTTGCATCAGATTTACAGCTACCTGTCAAGCCTGTTCATTCCAGTGATTAACAAGCCAAATGGTTTGCAAACCTGATTAGCTGTTAAATTGTGTACTGAAGTAAAATATGTTGATTACCAGATAAAAAAGACATTGAATTAGTCATACAGTCAATGCAGTAAATAGATGAAAAATAAAACATCTAGTTGCTGTAGTTTCTTTATTAGTTCACCACTAAAAAAAGGCAGGTTGTGGCAGAAATAGGAACTGAAACTACGAATAGCCAATAAGAAACAAAGTACACCAATCTTTAGTCTCATAACAACCTACTTCATTGAAGTTTTAACTGTAAAAATTATCATGTTTCAATATACCACTAAGAATACTTTTTTTTCATTCTTTTCATGACTTGCCAATCCCTACTTGTCCTTGGGTAGGTGGTGATGATCCATTGAACCACTGTATTGCTTTGGTGGCATGTATTCCCACCTCCACGGTGCTGTTGGGGTGGGAATTCCAGGATCCAGTGATGATGAGGGAATGATGATATATTTCAAAGTCAGAATAGTATGTGACTTGGTGGGGAAACTAGAGGCAGTGACGTTCCCGTGAACCTGAATCCATTGTCTTTCTTGATCCAAATCTTGATCAATGATCATAGATTTGGGAGTTGTCATCTAAGTAACCATAGAAGTAACTGCAGAGCATTTTGTATGTTGTACACACTGCAACCATGTACATGTGGTAGGGTTGTAGATGGAATACCAATCAAGCAGGATGCTATGTCCTGGATAGTGTTGAGCATCTTGAAAGTCATTGGAGCTTCACTCATTCAGACACATGGAGAAATATTCCATCACGCTTCTACTTTGTACCTTGCAGATGGTGGAAATGCTTTGCAGCATCAAGAAATGAGTCACTCATTGCAGATTATTTAGCCTGTTCTCATAGCCGCATTATTTACCTAGCTGACCCAGATGAGCTTCTAGTCAATGGTGACTCCCCAGGATGTTGACAGTGGGGAACTCAGTGATGATGGTGTCATTGAATGTCAAGAACATGTTGTTAGGCTCATATTGGATGTAGACTGGTGTAACTGTTACTTAGAAACCTTGAAACATGGAAAATAGGAATGAGTAGACCGTTTAGCCCTTCAAACTTTCTCCAGCATTCAGTACAATCATGGCTGATCATCCAAATTCAATTACCTGTTCCTGCTTTTTCCCCATTTCCCTTGATCTTTGTGGTCTTTAGAACAATGTCTAACTCCGACTTGAATATTTTTAGTGATTTTGCCTCAACTGCCTTCTGTGGTAGAGAATTCCACGGACTCGCCACTCTCTAGCTAAAGAAATTTCTCCTCATCTCAGCCCTAAATGGATTATGATGTGACCCCTAGTTCTGGATATTTGCACCATTGGGAGCATCTTTCCTGCATCTTGTCTGTCCAGTCCCATCAGGATTTAATAAGTTTCAATGAGGTCACTTTTCACTCTTCTAAACTCTAGCGAATATAAGCCTAATCATCCCAATCTCTCTTGTTACATCAGTCCTACCATCCAAGAAATCAACTTGGTGAATCTTCACTGCAATCTCTCCATTGCAAAAAATGTTCTTCCTCTGATAAGGAGACCAAAACTGAAAACAATTCTCAAGGTGTAATCTCACCAAGGACCTGCACAATTGCAGTACCAAGTCCCTTCTCCTGTACTCAGATCTTCCTTCTATGAAGCCTACATACCATTTGCCTTCTTAAATGCCCATTACATCTGCATGTTTACTTTCTTCAACTAGTGTACATGGACACCAGGATATTATAGGAGCCTCCTCCTCCCAATAGCTCTTCAATTATTTAACAACGTCCATGATTAGATATGATAGGACTGCAGAGCTTCTATCTGATCTGTTGCTTGTGAGCTCACTTTAAGTCTATCTCCTGTATGTTTTTTTGCTGGTTAGCAAGCATAAAACTGCATTGTAGTTTGGCTAGGTTGGCATCTCATTTTTAGGTATCCCTGGTGCTACTCCCAACATGCCTCTCTGCACTTCTCATTTCAGAATATTGATATATCTGGAAGATATTTGCAATTTCAACAATAAGCTAAATAATTAATTTTGTTATGCAGAGGGGGCTTTCAATGCTTCAGTGAGGTTGCAGAAAAGAATAAAGTCTTTTATCCCTTTAATTTAAGTTGCTTCAGATTCTTACATTTTCCTACATAATGGATTGCTAAGCATTAGTCTGGACTGCCAGCTAGAGGATAAGGCAAAACTGGAATACTATTGAAATTTACTAAGAAGTGTTAGTGGGTGTTTAGAAGATTTCCCTGCGGGAGGCTCAATTGCTTTGGCAGCAAGCCACCAGCTGATCGAACAGACAATCTGTTCAACATATTCAGCCTTCTTAAAAATTGCACTTAATTTCTGCAAAAGAAATTACAATGTTCAAAGGGATTTTTTTTTGTTCAAGCAACCAAAGAAAGATGATGGATGAGTTTTATGGTGTTTCTGGCATTGGGGCATTTAAGTATAGTTTTGTCCTTGTTTTGACCTTTCCCTGCATACATTTAATTTGACTCCAATGCCAGAGCTTTGAGCAGGTGAGCAGGTTATAGGTGCCTCTATTGCTTTAGAGCTTTGTTGATTTGGTAGCTAGAAGCACAGAAAAAAAATCAGCTCTGAAGTCAGTCCTTAATAACGAAAATGTTCCAGCTACCATGGTCAAAAGCAAACACCTGTGACCCAGTTTAAATACAGGCTGTCAGTTACTCTTCAACATATAAGGTTAATTCAACGCAAGTGTTCATTTGTGGTGTTATCAATTGTCAGTTGTAAACATCCCAGTTTCTTAGAAGTAATCACACCTTTAAAAGACCTGGAAAATGTATCAAACTGGTAAGAGTGCATTAACCCATCCCCCCCCCCCCCCCCCCCCCCCCCCCACTGTGCCTGCTGGGCTAAGGCTAATTTTGTGTGAGGACTTTCTCACGCTGCAGGTGGGAGAGTGGATGTGGTTGGGCGGGGGCAGAAGGGGTGGACAGGTTGGATTGTCAATCAATGGGAATGGGTGAAATGGATGTTCTTGCAACATATGTGATTCTGAACAAGATGTTTCCCCTCAAAGGGGAATCCAGAACTAGGGGACATTTTTTCAGAAGGAGGAGGTCACCCATGAGGAGGATTATTGCCATATGCACAAGTACGGTGAGGTACAGGTACAATGCCGCAGCATCACAGGCATGTGGATTCAGACAACACACAGAACATAAATTATACAAGAGAGTGAAGAAAAACACTGTGCAAAACAAGACATTAGTGCACAAAAGCCACAATCAGAGCCAAGTCTGTAGTAGTGCAAGATGTGTTCCATTGCTGAAGTAGGATTAGTGTTGTGCAGGTCAGCTCAAGAATCTGATGGTTATAGGAAAGTAGCTGTTCCTGACCTGCTGGCGTGGACTTCAGAAGGGCAGGGATCTTTGGAATTCTCTACCTGGAAGAGCGGTGGAAGATGAGTCAGTGAACATATTCAAGGCTGAAATAGCTGTTTGAACTAAGGGGGAATAAAGGATAATGGGAAACAGGCTGGAAAGTGGAGTTGAGGCCAAGATCATATTGAAGCAGATGTTTTGGGTCGAAATCATCCAACTCAGTGAAGGGCAGATTATAACTGCCAGTATTTACCTTTGTCTCAGGTCGAAAGATGGTTGGATAGGTGGAATACCTCACTGATTGCCAAACTAGTTCAACAGTGAAGCAGGGGTCTGTCTGAGTTGCTGGGAACTAGAATCCCCCAGTCTTTGCATCTGCTGGTGTCCTCCTCTTCCAATGATCCAGGCTGTTTTGATATTTAGATAAGATTTCTTTATTAACCACATGTACATCGAAACACACAGTGGAATACAACTTGTTGCGTAGAGTGTTTTGGGGGCAGCCCGCAAGTGTCACCACTCTTCTGGCACCAACATTTCTTGGAGGACCTGGGCTGTTGACTGATAAGAAACACTTGGCTGATAGTGACTCAGGGAAGGAACAAGTCTCTGCCTCAGTCTGGGACCTGGGTTTATGAGTAGCGAAGTTAAATGCAAAAAAAAAATAGAATGAGATATCAGACCAAAATGTCATAATCTATAAAATATCAAAATTAGCTACACTATTTTTGTGCAACTAATATCTTTTGATTGGATCAAGGCCTCTGTTATACTCTGCCTCCATCTGCTTCAATAATTCAGTCAGCTACAATCAGTCGACAAACTAATGCTGCACCTAAAACCCCAAGGATATTTGAATTTGGAAGATATACACAGCATCACTGTCAACCAGGCCTATTATTCACATCAGGTCTGCTACACTTCTGGAGCCTTAGACACCTCCCTTCATGGCTATTGCCAAGTGTCAAACAATAAAACAAAATAAACTATAAACTATTCAGACCAAAGATTCATTCAACCCATTGTTGACTCATGTTGGCATTGAAGTCAGAAATGAAGGAGGTCAGTAAGGCAAGGTGATTGGGAGACAATTAATGATGGGTCATTAGTACAGTCCAAGAACTCCAAGAAGCATAAAATAAAATTAATTACAGTCCTATCCCATATAAAAGTATTTTTTGTCAGTTGCCTCACTGAACCCATTTTGTCAATAGTTTCAGTCTTTCTCTTCAAGGCTGGCTCACAGGTAAGGAAGAATCAGTTATGACGCCCTTTGCTGAGATGTTAAACCAAGATATTAAAGTGAACAATAACAATCTTGTGCAACTATCCAAAAAAACAACACAGAATGCCCCCATACTCCTCCCTTAAGCAACACCTACAAAATCAGAGGAGCTGCTTACAGAGCATTTTTTTCTGTGTGGCAGTTGGCTGTTGAAATTGCCATATGTTACAGTCACTTCATTTCAAGTTATGTGAACAAGTTGATGCGACACGATGGTCAGCATAGATGCAGTGGGCTGAAGGGCCTGTTTCTATGCTGTACTATAACTTTATAACCCAAGTTATTCCCCAACAATAAATGACATTAAACTGGGGCAATCTCCGTAATATCTAGCAAATGGGTAGCAGATTGAGTTCTTATCCTTGTTTTTGTCTTCATTCATTAGGCATGTTCCATCAGTTATTCTCACCTCATGCCAAAACATGTTATGTTAGATCTCTCCAAATGTAAACACACATTGCTGTTCAGCAAAGTCTCATTAAATCACTAGGTTAGTCAGTTATAAGTATTGATGACCCTATTTGCCATTTATGCTTTTGCAAATGTTTTAAATACCTGTGCATGTAATCATCTGAATGTCAGATCTTGAGATTCCAGAAAGAGAAATTCCAAATATAAAACTTATTTTCACAAGGAAAAACTCACGTTGATATCACTCAGCTCTCTATTTATACAAGAATATATGTGTTGACTTTAGTCACGTCTTTATGTACACAGGGAAGGAACTGAGTTGACTTTGCTCACCTCCCTATTTATAGGACTGTAAATAGATTTGCTCTTTATTTCTTTTCTCAATAAACTTAAAATCAGTTATTACTAATACTTGTTTCAAATTTGCTCCATATCACTTTGATTTGGTCAGTGCCCATCCAGCTGCAATGATCACAGCTGCAGTGACAGGTATTGCCTGTGAAGCTCTCCAAGGGAACATGTAAATGCTGGCTTCATTAGAGGGTGGAAGGGCTGGTCAGATGGCTACTGCACTTAGTAATTAGACTGGTGTGATGCAGAAATCACCAATGTTGGAGACTGTTAGACTCTGTTGGACACTGAACAAGGACAGTGAGGTTTCATTGGGCAGTGCGTGGTTGGAGCTGTAAGTACTGAGGAAGGTTGGATGAAGTGACATTGGAGTGGGTGAAGGAAGTGGTGAAGCTGAGGCGATTGATGTTGCAATGGTAATTGGAGATGAAAAGGTCAAGAGAGGGTAAAAGGCCCAAAGGAGGTGTTCTGGAAGAAGGGACGTGTGTGCACTGTGCAATGAATTGACCTGTACGATCGGTATGCAAGACAAGTTTTTCACTGTACCTCGGTACAAGTGACAATAATAAATCAATACCAATAAAGGGGTCATCAATGGGGGTTGATGACTCCTTGCCAAAGATATAGGTATGGAGGCAGAGGCGAAGGAAGAAGAGCTCAACATTATGATGGACCTAGAACTCATTGAGGTGAGGGTACAGAGGTGAAAAGGTAAGACCTCTGCTGAAGATTGATGGCTCAGCATCAGAGAGGGGGAGGTTGGGGTTCGGGGATGGTGAAGACTGTGGAGAAGTGGAGGTGGTTGACATTGCTACGACAATTGAAAATGGAAAGGTTGAGAGGGCAAAATGCCCAAAGGAGGTGTCCAAGAGGAAGGGATGTATCAGAGATGCGATGCAGGTTTTGACCTGAAACGTCAACAATCCCTTCTCTCTAACAAATGCTGCTCGACCCACTGAGTTCCTCAAGCAGATATTTTGTTGAGTTACACATACCTGTCAAAGGTCAGGTCAGTCATGGTAGCCTGTTGAATGGCAGAGCTGTATGTTCTGAAGTTGCTTCTGTTCTTATGCTCTTATGAGATGTTGAGGGTGATATCGGGGCATCAGGGAGGTTGGTCATGATTAACTCCTGTGAAAGGATCAGGGTTATAATAGAGTGGGGACAGGGTTTGAAGTCAAAGTATTGTGAGGTTTGCAGGTGGGACAGGAAATGAGGGAAACTTGCAACAAGGAGTAAGTTTTTAACTTAAAGGGAATCTCCTTGTATCCAGTTCAATGTGTTGAACTCCATGGACTAGGATCTGCTCTGGTCCCTTGAAATATCACCAAAGCCCACCTCTCATTTATTACAGGAGTGGCTAATGCTAGCTAGATCCATTGGCCAGTGTAAAGACTATGTGACTGGCTCTCACACACTCTGATGATGGCAGAGTTTATGCTGCTCAATGAATAAAAAGTTTTACAGCTTCACAGGCAATCCCTAACACCACTTTTGGCACTATCGGAGTCATAATGATCAAATCTGAAACCAATATAACTAGCTGATTGTGCTCATTAAAAACAAATAAAGAGCAAATCCATTTATAGTCACAGAAACAAGGAGGTGAGCAAAGTCAACTCAGGTATATCCTGTGTAAATACAGACAAGAGTTAAGTCAACACACATATATCCTTGTTAAATAGGGAACTGACTAACTTAAGTGCATGTAAATCCTTGTAAAAATAGAGTTTGTGTAGGTATCCAAATATGCATTACATGCTGTTGGAACCATTGCACATATCTAGGTGCTTCTGACTATCGGTGCATTACAGGTCCTCCCCAAGTTATGGTAGGGCTCCATTCCTGTGAACTGTTCATAACACAGACAGTTCGCAAGTCGGAACCAAGGTCCCAGGTAGGAGAAGATGCTGCAGCCCCACAGCAGCTGGCAAATCCATCCTGCTTGTCTCCCAAATGCTCGTTCGTATGTACATAAGTTGGGAGTTCATAACCAGAGCAGGACCTGTAGATCCACAGAGCATGGGGAAGGAATTTTCAGACTTCATTAACAAGGGAGTAAGCATGAAATTGACTACAGCTATCAGTTCTCCAATAAAAAATCTATCATGTAGTTCACATAAATGTTGGGCTAGGTGACAGTATTTCTACAAAGATATTAAGTGAATCAAGGGATGTGTGTCAGTGCAGGAAAAATATACTGAGGTAAAAGATCAGCCATGTTCGTTTTAAATGCCTGAGCAGGTACAAGGGGCCGAATGGTCTACACATGCTTCTTTTCCTTATGTTACTATATTTATTGTTCTCCTATTGTAAAATTACAGTTTTGCCTCTCAAGCTTTGATTCCAATTTACCTGGGTCTGTTCTCAACTTTTTGAAACTGGCCCTTCTCCAACTGATGAGGTTGATAGATTAGAGATTGGCGACCAGAGAAGAACAGGAAGTTAATAGATTTAAATTAATGTTAAAAAGAAGATATAAACATTTAAAAGAAATCTATAAAAGCCACGTGCAACAGAGGCAGAAAAACTGACAATATTTCAAATTCAGGTTTAGAGATTTATTAACAGAATGCTAAATATTGCAAGAATAAATGCCGTGAAAGAAGTTACAGCATTAAAGAAAGATAAGAAAGTGATCAGTTTTAAAACTTAGGGAGAATTCACACGAGTTCAACAAGTAAGGACTTCGCAAAATGTACAGAAAAGACCAAATGAATGAAGTTAATCCACAAGCAAAATTCTACAGATGACTGAAATCTGAAATAAAAACAGAAAAAGCTGGAAATACTCAGCAGGTCAAGCAGTATCTGTGGAGTTAATGTTTTAAGTTGATCACCTTTTATCAAGGTCCGGGCAAAGTTAGAAATGAAACAGGGTTTAAGCTGTATGAAAAGGGGAGAGGGACAGAGAGAACTGAAGAGAAGAACTGTGCTCATTGCCAATTAGGAGAAATTGAATGATACAAGTGATGCTGGTGCTGGCTGAGGGAGGGGAGTGGTAAATCTGGAGAAAGTATAACCAGGGGGACACAAATGAAAGCTGAAATAACAGAAGAGGAGAGAGAAAGTAAAGTAAATCCTTGTATTTCAAGGATATGTCACATTTGATTTGCATCAAGAAGGTTTAAGGTGCTGGGGAGTAGATATAGAGGAGATGTCAGGGGTAAGTTTTTTACTCAGAGAGTGGTGAGTGCATGGAATGGGCTGCCGGAAACGGTGGTGGATAGGGTCTTTCAAAAGACTGTTAGATAGGTACATGGAGCTGAGTAAAATAGAGGGCTATGGGTAAGCCTAGTAATTTCTAGGGTAGGGACATGTTCGGCACAGCTTTGTGGGCCGAAGGGCCTGAATTGTGCTGTAATTGTTCTATGTTCTATGTTCTATTGATTGCATCAATTTGATTTGAAAGCTGAAACATTGTCCAATTTGATTCTTGCATCATAAGGTAATTAAATATTCCCTCATGCACCAAACAGTAATTTGTTACAGGCCAGCAAAAATTGAACGGAACTGGATAAAGTTCAATGCTGGATGACAAAGTTGTGATCTGTGGATGAGAAATTTCAGAATGCATTAGGTACTATTGGAGATTAACTCTGAATTTGTAAATGCTTCTTACGTAAGCCTTCAATACCGGCAGGTACAAAAGAATTCCTCAAACTCAACATTAATATTCCAAGTAGATGAATGGCTGATCAGCGTAACATTTGTGGAAAACTGTTGCCATGGAAATACTTCATAAGCAATGAAGAATTTTGATGCTGTTTTAGATTAAAATGAATACAAAATGGTCCTTTGTTTAAAATGTGCTTTCCTACGATTTCCCTTCAATCCATCCTCCCACCCAACACTTACCTCCTTTGGATTGACTCAGTACTGGCATTCTGATGTCACGGTTCTAGTTAACCTCTTGCACCACACCAAAGTTTCCGTTCTTGATCAGTACATCCAGATGCTGATAGTAAGCAGACCAGTAACAGCTTAGATCTCCCAAACAAATCTACTAGGTTCAATGGATAGCGAAATAGGGCTGGAAGCAAATGGATGTTTCTGTTTCTTTATCCAAGCATTCTAAGAAAAAATTGTTATGCTAATCTAAATGAGATCAGCCAATGTAAGGAATGAGTTCAAGGTCCTTCAGTCTCACTACTCACTGTTGTAACCATTGCATTGTAGCATGCACATCCTGTGGTTGACAATGGGGAGATGGGAGCAACAGTGTCGGTGTGACTCTTACCTGCTGCTGGGAAACACTGTACCTTCCACTGGAGCCAACAATACCCAGATATACCCAGTACAGTAGTACCCACATCACCATCTCCATTCTATAGCAGTGTACGTTCACCCCATGACCAAGTTATTTTTAAATCACTGATCTCAGCCAGCCAACTGAATTACGACTTCTTTTCCAGAAGGACAGAGAAGGTGCAAACCAGACAGGAAAAGTCTGGAACTGTATTTTATTCCATGTGTGTCCACATTATTCCATAGGTTATAATCCGGGCCAATGCAAAATTAAAGAAGATTGTGGCAAAATATTTTCCGTTACTCCCTATGCAAAAAATGCAAGCTACCTTGTGAATCTGTATTGGTCCATTTTGTTAAATTGCTTAGTCTAATACTCCTGAACTGAATGCTTAATTGAATTGTTTATTAACCCAACCTCCCTCCTGGTCCAAGAAACTATTGTCTCACACTGCCCCCATCTTCCATCCCTGCAGTGTCTTCAGTTCATGCAAACACATCTCCCTTTCACAATACCACCCTTTCACTATTCCCAAGCCTCCACCAAACCCATGATAACACTATCTCCAGTACATTCCTCTCCCATGAGTTCTTTCTCTCTTCCCCTCTTGACATGCATTGCTTAACTTGCTTACAGCTCATTCCAGTGACATTGCCACACCCCACACTGAATGCTGAAGGTGTGAATTCACAATCCCACAATACTTCCAGATCCCATTTCTTCTTTGAATTGGAAGTATTAATTAAAGCACTGTTCATATTGAATTGAACGTTGGTTGCTACTTTCAACACTCTATTACATGGTTCCATTTGATTTTCCACAAAAAACAATTTCTTACTGCTTCCTAGCTGTGTTAACAAACAGCAGCTCCTCTGATGATTTAGTTAGAAAGTCAGACTACAACTATGAACATAAATAGCTATAGTTTTTACTGAGTTATGAAATTTCAGGAATGACTGGAAACTAAAGTGTCCCTCAGCTCAGTAGTGGAAAAAACAGCCAGACTTCTCTCTACTGGAATGTGTGAATGTGTGAAGCCGCTTCATAACAGTATCAAGCAAGCTGTGATTTCCAGGTTGCCCATTCCTCCATGGCTGTACACTTAGTTAAATAGCATTTTAAGTAGATTCAACAAAAGAACAAATTAGTTTCTGATTACTGAATACAACAATAACAAAGAAGATTTGGATTTAAGTTCATTGATCTGAAAAGTTAAACATGTTCATGTTTTCAAAACTAGATTCAAGAGTTAAGTCAAAATTTGAATAATACTGTCAGGAGACAACTCATCTCATTCAAAACTTTTCATGATGACTCCTTTCAAAAGTTTCTCCACCATGAAAATTCCAAGTCAATACTGTAATTTCCAGCTTTGTTACTGAATGGATGTTAAGTTTTTTTCAATGCTCACCTGAAATGTACAGGAATATTGTCCATGATTTTCTGAAATGTGAAGCCTCAGCATTGGCTCTTACTTGGAATATTTGGCTCATATCGTGCCTTTACTTATCCTACTTTTTTTTTAACTGAACGACAAAAATAATTTCTTACTCAGAGTCTGTTAACCATTTTGAATAGGATCTCTTGGTTAATTCACAGTTTTAGAGGAAATCTATATAACCACAACTTGCAGAACTTTACCCTTTCACCCAATGTGTTACAGACTTACTCACCTAAGATTCTTGCTTAATTACAGCATGATGTAAAAGCTGTAATGGTGCAGTGTTCCCCACAGGGTGAAGAAGTTAGAATTGTCTTCCTGGTATGGCCAACATCTACATCACAAGCTTCAGAGCTAACATTCATTTGAACTTAATTTGTTGTGGCTTTCTAGCCATCATCATTTTAGCATGCTAGGGTCCATCAGTCAGGGCACTGAGTATAGGAGTTAGGACATTATGTTGCAGTTATACAAGATGTTGGTGAGACAGCACTATTGTACAGTTGTGTACAGTATCATGTACAGTTTTGGTCACCCTGCTATAGGAAAGACATAATTAAACTGGAAAGATTGCAGAGAATATTTACAAGGATTCTGCCAGGATTCCAGGGCCTGAATTATAGAAAGAGGTTGGGCAGGCTAGGACTTTATTCCTTGGAACATCGGAGATTGAGAGGTGACCTAATAAAGGTATATAAAATCATGAAGGATATAGACAGGATAAACGTACATAGGTCTTTTTCCCAGGGAAGGGAAACTAAAAACTACAGGGCATAGGTTTAAGGTGAGAGGTAAGAGATTTAAAAGGGATCTGAAGGGCAACCCCTTCACGCAGAGGGTGACGCGTATATGGACTGAACTGCCAGAGGAAGTGGTTGAGCAGGTACAATAATAACATTTAAAAGACATTTGAATAAGTATGTGGATGGGGGATTTTTAGAGGGATGTGGGTCAAACATGGGCAAGTAGGACCGGCTTGGTGGGCACCATGGTCAGCATAAACGAGCTGGACCAAAAAGCCTGTTTCCATGCTGTATTACTCCATGACTCCATGGTTCTATGAGTCTATGACTTCACATTGGAGAAACCAAATGAAGACTGGGTGACTGTTTTGCCAGAACTCTTGTGTTCATTCTGCAGGGACGACCCTCAGCTTCCTGTCAGTTGCCACTTTAATTCTCCATCCCCCTTCTGCTCTGTATCTTCCTGTACTATTACAGGAAGTCCTGACATGATCTTGAGGAACGGTGCCTCATCCTCTGTCTGGGAATGTTGCAGACTTCTGGAATTAATACTGAATTCTACAACTTCGGGTATCACACCTTCAATCTGCCCTTACAGAAAGGGATTTGGACGTAATGCATTGTTGAGACAGGGGAAAAAAAATGAATATATATTTTAAAACATTAACATTTAAGTAAATAATTCAATAAGTACAATTACTGGAAAAATAGTTAACTAAAATCATTCGAACACTTACAAATCAATAACAAGATTAAACTGAAGTAAAATCATATTAAAATACTTTCCTTCCTTATTTTTCAGCTTGGGAATCCCCGTTGAAATGAATGGGCTCCAGCCTCACTCTAACATCCCATGACAGCATCTGTCACTCACTAAATCCCGTTTTCAGTTGGTGTGTCTGCTTAAGTCCAGAATCCACCTGCTTGGGGATTGCTGAATATAGATAGTTCCCTTCATAACCATTAGCAACATCCAGCATGTTGTGGCTTGATGTTAGTGACGTAATGATTTGTACACTATGCTAAAGAAGTACTCCTAAATTCAGACACCTAGAATACATGGAAACTTTCTCCTAGCAGATGATAATTATAAAAGGGAATAAAAACACTGAACATGCTGGAAATCAGAAATAAAAACAGAAATGGCAGGAAACACTCAGCAGGTCAGACAGCAGACAGTTCAGATTTCAGGTCAAAGATCTTTCATCAACACTGAAATAGAGAAATTAACAAGTTGGTTTTAAGCTGGAGAGAAGATGGGGTGGAGAGGGATGGAGAGAACAAAGGGAACGTCTGTGATAGGGTGAACATGGAGTTGGCCAGTGTTGCATGATCATAATTAGCAGTCGATGGGTTAATGGTGCAGTTAGAGAATGAGGGACAAAGAGAGTAAAATGCTGTGAATGTGGTGTTGTGAGACATCCCCAGCAAGATCAGGCAGAGAGAGTTAAACTGAGCCAATATCACAGATGGATGACTGGCAGAAATGGCCATTTCTGATGCAGGTTGAGAAAGTGTGATACCCAAAGTTGTAGAATTCAGTAATAATTCCAGAAGCCCTCTCTCTACTTTTTCATCACATTCTGTTAATTGAAGGTTTGGAAGTATCAAGTATGTGTCTTACACATCTGTCAATCATCATGTTGAAAACCACTGGTATCTGCTTCATTTAGTATCAATGCATAAATTAAAAAGCAGGAACATTTTCTTAGGTATTCTAATCTGCGAGTTTAAAATATTAAGTTAAAATATCTGGATGGAATTCTTTTTCTCATTCTTTTAAATTTATACTGACTTTTTCTCATGCTGCACTTATTCAGACCACTTAAAGCTAGAAGTAAGGTCGTAACTCCCTTGATATTCCAACTTTAGCATATGATTAGCTGTGGGTGAGTATGATAGTAAGGCTCCTCCATCAATTTTCCAACAATAAGAGTTTACTTCCTATGGGCATTTTTTTTCCTTCCCATTTCAATTTCCATGGTCATTTTTTAGTTTGCATTCTATACTTTCCTCTGACAATTGATTACCTTTTAGATCTATGGAGAAAGGGTATAATAGAACGTAATGAAAAAGTAGAGACAGGGCTTTACCTGGATTCAAGAGGTTCTAAAATGCAGGGATAATGTTTAGCTTATGTCCATGAGATATTAAAAGAGGAAAATGACATAAAAATTCATAGAGACTTTGCAAAACTAATGGCACTGTCATATTGAATATTAGTTTAACCCAGAGTTGAGCAATTTTGTATATATTGCTGGGGACCTTGGTGTCCATCGGAGAATCTGACTCCTGCTTGTTTTCATTCTCTCAAGCACTTTTTTTCCTGATGTAAAACTGCTCTAAACAGGGAGACAACAATAGTGCAAAACACAAAGTTTGACTGCAGTAAGATTATGAACTTTGCTGGTCAGAACTAAAATTATCCATCCACTCACAGAACAATCAGATTTACTAATCATGTTTTCCCTGAAACCATTCTAGTTAAAGGGCAACAGTCAACTGCATTCCTTGATTTCACTCGGACTTATGAACTTCTACAACCTTGAGACCAGGGTTGTGGTCACTCCTGGAATTCCAACTGCAAGATCATTCCAGGCCACTATTGCTGATCTCTGCCACATCTGTCTTCTGCCCACTGCTACATAAGAGAGATCACTAGAACTCCATACTCTGTACCCAATTTTCCTTTAGCTCACAGGAGAAGTCAGAGAGAGCATAGACATTTGGTTCCATTTCAGGCTTCCACAAAGTGCAGGCATTCAGAGATACCAAACTTGTCCTTACAGAAATCTGCCGGGCAACCATCTTTTGTGTTTGCACTAATGTAGCCTGGAGGGTTTCTGTGGCCCTCTTGCACAAAGAACTTTTCATGTAAGCATTGTTGTTTGCAAGCTTGTCCAGATCTCCCTGAGTCCTTAAGAGATCTAACCCCCTCCCAAGCAGCAGCCCCTCCCATCATTGCAGCATCCATTTATTCAATAGCTACACTCCCCTGAACCTGGAAGAGGGCTACATGCATTGTGGTGTGTCCCTTTAAGAGCTAAGTGCAATGATCGCACCTGCTGGGCGATATGTTGAGAACTATGAGAACTTGTAACAGATTAATAGGAAACCAAACTGAAACAAATAGTATGGGCTTCAATGGGGCTCCATGCAAGGAAACCTGACAACACACTGTTTGTGGAAATCATAACTGAAATTCTTACTCTTTATATGCATTAAGAAGGCCCACAACACTGATTTTAAGTTAAATAAATGGTGTGGAACACTTTATATACTATAATCTTTGTAATGGATAAGTAGTATAATATGAAAAAGCCGTATTAATTCAGGTAACAATGAGGTTTATAAATCAGGACACAATTGTAAGCTGAAGCACCAGGGACAGATGTAGCAAGGTACTAAAAATATCATCAGGAGGACTGACACATAGAAGTTAATGCAAGAACATAGAACATAGAGCACTACAGCACAGTAAACCCTTTGGCCCACAATGTTGTGCCGACAGTTTATCCTGCAAGCTTAGTGTTTTATTTTTATTCTGAAATAGTTACGGCAACCAGGTGAAATGGCAGTATAATGACAATCTAGAGGCAGCACCAGATAAAATCACCGAGAGAGGAATGTTGTTTTGTAAAGCCTCAACTAGTCACTAATATTCTTCAGAGGAAGTAATCTCCTGCTTCTTCCTACATCTGGCCCACAGTTAGCTCCCTGACTTTTGACATGCTGGGGAGAAACTAAGTCAGGGCAATAAATGTGCTCTTGCTATTATTACCCTGCATGCATTATTGCCCATATGGCTCATTCTGATCAAGGATTATTGATGTGAAGTGTTAACCTTGTTCCTGTTTCTCCAGGTCCTACCTAACCTGTTGTGTATTTTCCATTTTATTTCAGACTTCCAGCAACCCTGTTGTTTTGTTTTTGGAATTATTTAAAAATAGTAATTCTCTTTCAATCACAATGGTAGAGATTTTGAGGCAAATGACTATTGGTTTTTCAACACCCTAATTCCATGAAACTGGCAGCAATTTTGGGTTTCTACAATGCATGTGTTAGTTGTGGTTGGTGATCAACCATGTCTAGAGGTTTTGATGATTATGGGATTCACCAGCATAATCAAGGGAAATCACTGAAATTGCTGTAAAGTTATGGTTTGTAGGAAGCATTCTCATTGTAAAATACTGTAAAAATGTCACCCTTAGTTACATGAGGTCAAAATGAGATTTATTTGTAACTGAGCCATAAATAACAAAACTTATGAAAGTATGTTATGATTCCCTCACATAGAAATTTCAAAATATACAACTAAATATACAATTAAAACATAAAGTTTCGTCATTATAGCCCAAGTTCTATTTAATCATATGTGAATGTTCCAATGTTTATTTAAAAATATTTATAAAGTTCATAAAAATTGTGGGTTTTTTGTTTCCAGTGTTTAAAAATTCTTTAACATGATAGGCGATTCAGCCAACCTAATGACATGACTGCTGCTGGTTATTCCCCACAATTTTAATCTCAACCAAGATAACTGCATTTGATTAATATGATATATTAAAACATAGAGGAGTAACACAAATGAAATTTGAATGCTCAGGGTTTGCTGCAGCACTGTGTCAACTGTGCCTATCACGTCCATACTTACCTTTAGCAGAGTTCCCATTGGCTACTTCACCCATAAAACCAACTCCGACCTGCCAGGTGTGACTCCTATCTCAAAAGAAGGTGACACAAGCCCCAGAAAGGAAAATCATCAATAGCTGGCTTAGATGTTAAAGTAGTCAAAACATTATGGATCTTTTTGAGTGTTTCTATTATTCAGAGTCTTTCAAATGTACCCTGTGGGCCTAATGGTTTACATTCAAGGAACTGGTGCGGCAATTCAAATGTGCAGGAACGTAAGAAACTGCAGAAAGTTGTGGACTCAGCCTAATACATAATGGGCACGTCCCTCCCCATAATTGGTAGTAAAAACAGGGAGAGCTGCCTCAAGAAGGCAGCATCCATCATCAAAGATCCCCACCATCCAGGCCACGCCATCTTCTCACAACTACCATCGGGCAGGAGGTACTGAAGTCTGAAGTCCTACACCACCAGGTTCAAGAATAACTATTTCCCTTCAATCATTCAGTTCTTGAACCAATCAGCACAACCCTAATCACTACAATTTAGCAACACTATGACCATTCTGATCACTTTGCACTGAAATGGACTTTATTTTGTTCTAATTGTGTTCTTTCTTGTAAAAATTGTGAACGATTTATGCTTAATTTATGTTTTTTCATGTGAATGCTGTTTTTATGACGCTATGTGCCTGTGATGCTGCTTCAAGTAAGATTTTCATTGCACATGTGCATGCATGTACTTGTGTGTATGACAATAAACTCAACTTTGACTTTGACTTAAAGGAAGTGGCTACAGAGGTGTTGGATGCTAGAGAGATTCCATAAGATTGGAAAACTTCAAAAATAGCTCCACTATTCAAGATAGGGTGGAGACAAAAACCTGGAAACTACAGGCTTGTTACCCTAACATCAATATTTGGGAAAATGCTGGAATCCATTATTAAGGAGGGCGTTTAGAAAATCAAAAGACAATGAAGCAAAGTCATTATGGTTTTATGAAAGGAAAATCACTTTTGACAAATTTGATAGAGTTCTTTGAGGATGTAACTAACAGGGTGGATAAAGCAGAATCAGTGAATATAGTGCACTTGGACTTCCAAAAAGCATTCGATAAGGTGACAGATTAAAGCTCTTGAGTATGGAAGTAATATATTGGCAAGGATGTGGAACGGTGAAGTACCCATAGTGGGATGACACGGGGATAAGTGCTGAGGCCTTAACTATGTATTATCTACATTAATGACTTGGATGAAGGGACTGAATGTACTGTAGACTAAATTGTTGATGATACAAAGCAACGTGGGTTTGCAAGTTATGAAAACCAAACAAAGAGTTTGCAAAGGGATATCATTTGGTGAAATGAGTGGGCAAGAAGTCAACAGATGGAGTAAAATGTGGGAAAATGTGAGGTGATCCACTTTGGAAGGAAAAATGAAAAAGCAAATTATTATTTAAATTGAGTAAGACTACAAATTGTTGCATAAGTAAATTAAAAAAGCTAATGTGCTTAAGATCACCTAAGAACAATATAAAAATAACTAAACTTGATTAATTGAAAAAATAATTAAAATAACTAACATTTACCTTAGTCCTTTGGAGCTCTTCTACTTCAAAATTAATAGAGGCACAATTTCTCTGCCAGATCTAACCTGGTACTGCAGGTGGCTATCTCAGCATAAATGCTGAGGAATCCAAGGAACTTCATGTTCCTTTATCGGAGTCCAGTGATGGAGCGCATTTGGAATCACAGCAGCAAACATCTGTCAGGATATGTGGGACTTCCACGTTTGTACACTCAAGCACAGAAATCTGGAACTTGCTGGTACTTGCAAGGTGAAATACCAGAAATTCCACATTAAATTGCTCGCATTTCACTTGAAAATTTGAGCCAGTATCTCACAGGTTTGCATTTCATTTTACCTGTGTTTCTATATAAAATAATCATAGTAAAATGCTGAAAATACATGGTAGGTCAAAATCCAAAAGGAAAAGAAAGCTGACCTTTGGATGGAACTATTCTCATTATCCCTCAGCTCTGTAAAATATTTTCATTTAGTAATAAATTCATTTAACAAAATCAGCGATGAAACAAAACAAATGATGAGCATATGTTTAGAATTTAGCAAGTATCACCCACCAGCAACCCTGCAGCTTTAATTGCACGGAATTAAAATCAAACACTTGTGTTAGCCTAGAATAAGTACAAAAATAATCAGCGGGTCAGGTAGCACCTGGGGAAAAAAAATCAAGTTAATGTTTCATTGGAAGTGGGGAACGTTTTAAGATGTGGAGGAAGGGAGATAGAAAGCAAAGAAGAGATATCTGATAGTAAGAAGGATGAAGAGATTAGATGACAAAAATGGGTGATAGTACATATCTGGGTTTAGGGCACATAATATCAGAGTCAAAGGTCAGCCAACTGAGAATGTGGTAAAGAGAAATTTATTTACTTAAGGAACATAAAATCCTTCCTCCAGGAGGCAGTAGTGACTCCATCATCCAATCTGATCAAGACTAAGGTTTATCTGTTTAAGTCACACTGAAGAATATTGGTATAAGCCAACAGAGTGGATTTGAAGATCAGCCATGAGCTTACTGGAGGGTGGACCAGACTCAAAGAGCCAGATGACCTACCCCTGCTTTTATTGACTATGTTCTTATGTTACATTTAGAGTGGATTTTAACATCAAATACTTAATGTGTTTCCTTTAGCATTCTGTCAAAAGCGTTCAAAGTATTTAAATGAGGACAGTTGTATAAGAATTCACTGCTAAAATTATCCATTCTTATTGTGCATGTACTCTCAGCTTTCAAATCGAACATTTCCTTAAGATGAGTGAATTTTGATAAAATCACATAATGTTGCTTTCATTATTTGCATTACTTTCCAGGCTTACAGAAAGTAAAAGTTTGGTGTTCTTCTGACCTGCCATATTGTATTTGAAAGGCTCATAGAATAATCTAAAAGGCTCAAAAAAAAAATGAATTGTTAAGTCTTTGTTAAAAATAATGCTAGTTTGAGTAAGAAAATGTTGCAAGATAGACTTCACAACAAAGAAACCTTGCAATCCACTACAATAACACAAAGGCCAAATATGAAATGCCATCTGCAGCAAGCAGTATTCTTCATTCTCCTTATGTGCTGCCAGCTGAGATTGGAGTTTATTTCTGGGTGATTAAGATCATCTTCCCATATATCTTAAAAAAAGAATTATCATGGTTCTCCCTATTAGTGGGGATATATTGTTCCATTACAAGCTCCATATTCCATCCTTTCTCTTTGATATGCAGTGCCTGCCTGGCCCTCCCACGTTTTAGTCAGGATAAAGATTCATCTCCACTGCAAGGCCAAAATGCATGACCAAGGTTCACACTCCAAGGTAGCAATGAGGGAGTGCTGTGTGACCAGAGGTGCTCTCTTTAAAATGAAATGTTGATACATCACTGTCTTCCATGGAACCACTGGCTGTTCCCCACTCTGGCCTCAACCCACCTGCTGGGTCCTGGTTATTATTCATCCTCTCTATTAACACTGCCAAAACAGACCAGTCATCATTCACCTCATTGGTGTTTGTGCAGCCATTTTGTGTTTATATTGGTGCACATATTTATCCAAGAAACAATATCAATGAAGGTGAAGGGCTTAAGTCATGCTTAGGGCATGACTGCAAGTTCATCCTGTACAAACTGTCAATAGATTAGGCCAAAACAAATAAAAAGCTGTCAATTTCATGCACTGGTTTGCAAAATAAAATTGATTCCTGGGATGAAGGGGCTGTTCTATGAACAGGGATTGAGCAGATGTGCCTTGAACAGATCTGGAGTTTAGAGGAAGGAGAGGTGATCACATTGAGCCATGATTCAGAGGGGATTAGATGGAGCAGTTGATATGCAAATGTTTCCCTGGTGGGAAGTATAGAACTAGGGCTACAGTCTCAGGATAATGGGCTTGACATTTAAGACTAAGATGAGAAGTTTCTTCTCTCGGAGAACTGTTAATCTTTAGAGTTGTCTATCCTTGAGTATTGTGGGCAGTGAGTCATTGTGTGTATCCAATGCTAAAAGAGATAGAGAAATTATATGGGAATCAAGAGTATGGGGATCAGTAAGAAAGTGGAATTGGGGCCAAAGATCAGATGAGCAGTAATCTTATTAAAAGGAGGGTTAGCTCAAGGTCCTGCTTCTGCTCTTATTCATTTTGTTCTTACAATAATGGGAACCTGCTAATTAAGAAAAAAAACCTCCCTCTGTAAAACTTGGCAATGTATTTCCCACTCACATGCAAAGGCTTATTTTGACTTGCATGCACTTGCTTTTATGCACTGGTTGCATTTTACTGGCAGAAAGCTGCTAGCATAAATTAAATTGGAAAACAAGGTTTTGAAACATCCCAAGCAGACAGACTGTAGATTGTGTTGCAGACAAAGCTGCGGAGAGATACCTATGCCTTGAAGAATGCTGCTAACCTGCTGTAACCCTGTCTAAAAGACTCAAAACATAGACAGCCATGCTTTATTTTTTTATACATTCCCAGGGACTGACAAGTTGATTCTTTCAATATGGGCTTCATCTGGCTAAGATCTGAAGGGGCTCATCTGACCCCGACAAAATATTTGTCACCATGAGAAGTAGTTTGAAGTTTACACTTCTAGGGTCAGTATCACTTTAAATAAATGTCGGCCATGACTAGCAAGTTAATTTTCCATATGGTTAAGGTGCACATTTGCAACTGCTGGGGATTTCAGGGGTGATTTTCAATTGCCAGCTGTCCACTTCTCGCCTGATAAATGGGCAGCTGGCAATTGCAAATGGAGGGAACGGAAACACCTTAGCCATTCTATTATAACCCAAGGTCTGCCTAATACAATTTTCAGCCAGCTCTGTAAGTGGTTGAGAAACAAGCCCATCTGAAGCAGTGGGGGGGGGGGGGGGTGGTTGGGGGCGGTGTAGCTGCTCAAATGTGCAAACCAGGTGTCTGCAGCAGTTGTAAGGCTCTGACTGCAATTTTCAGGTACAAACAGGCAAAATGTGTTCCTGGCACTTCGGTCCAGTCATTGAGAGGCCCAATCAGCTGGTCTTAAGGATGGGACTGAAGGCTGCATATAAAAACAGACCAGGAAATTTCAATTTTGTTCCTGATGGGGCCAAGAGAAATGGGGGTGCTCCTGGCCCTCAAATGATTATGACATACTGCTGATCAGGACACATTCCAGAGGATCACCACTCCTTCTGTCTTCTGCAGTGGCCCAACCAGTAGCACAAATCAAAATATTTCCCAATTTTCTGCAACTAGCAAGCTTTAAACAAATGAGGTCAAGGGCTCAAAATGGCAAAGGTTGCCTGCGTCATTTTTAACTTGGCATTTGCAGCTGACAACAGGATATTTCCCTGTGAATCATTTGTTGAGCTCACAAAGCCAGGGAAATGAGAACTACAAATTCCATCAAACTCCAAAGATTCCTGCTGTTGACAGAATGCCTTGGAGTCACTTACTGTCCCATACACCACCTCAGTGTTCACAGGTTGAACAAAGACAAGCATCTCTGACAGACAGATCAGGAGAATAATAACTAATTCAAAGCATATTTTCTGAGAAATCAGTTTACATTTTGAACATATGCGAAACAAATGGGTGAAATTCCTTCCATTAGTATGTTACCCAGAATGATGATCTTTCAAATGTGCTCAAAGTAAGTTGATTTTTATAAAACTACTGACAGGAGGTATTTCATTCCAATGTAATCTTTTAAAATAACCCAGAGATGGAATATGGATCTATTCATTTCAAAACTCTGAACACACAGGAAAATTGTTCTATATAGAAATAACCTCTCTCAGCAAATTAGTGTTGGTCATTACTTGGATCAAAGAATTATAGGAGACAACCACTGACGGGGTCTTGATTCACTTCCATTATACATCCAGATAGATGTTGGTTAATACATTGGATTGGACTGGATTGTGTTACTTGCCAGTTGGCAGTAATCGAGGGATCCCATTTCTGACTGTTGCACTTGCACTTTACAATGCAGAAGTCAGGAACAAGCTGGAAGTCAGACGTCAATGCCTCTGGCCTTTCAGTTCCATGGCAGCCATAAAAGCATGGCCCATTGATTTGAATGAGATCAATGACCTTCGTGAAAAAGGGAAATGGAGGTAAATGGTTCATTTTTTTTACTTTAATTTCATGTTTTTAATTGATTTCTATCACCTAAATGTGTGTTAATTAAAAGCATTACTTTTTATTTTTTAAATCTTTTATCTTTTACAATGGTTGATTTAATTATTTAAACTTTTTGAACTGTTTTTAACTGTCACTGGAGCTTGGAGTTGGTGCTTCACCTGAGGACTATTCACCACTCATAGACCACTCCACTTCATGAGTTGTCTGTGGCAGTAGGCCATAGGGTATTTGACCTCTGGGCTACATAAAGTAAGTGCTGCCATAGGAATGGCACGTGGTGGGTGTTAGAGGGGTTGCTGGTGTGAGAAGGAGCATGATTCAGAAAGAACATGACCCAATCCATTGTGACTGTTCAAAATGGCAATGGTAAAGTTCACATGTTTTTTCATGAAATTCTTTGGTTTGCTGTCTTAATGAGGGGGTTAACCCATCTGAAGTAAGTAGGTAATTGACTGAGTAAGGTTTCTCTTTCCTTTGCAATGAATGTACAATGTTCCCATTGGAATGATAGATAGATTTCTTTATTTGTCATTGTACTGTTGCAACAACAACACAACGAGGTTACGATGGCACTCCCTTGCCTAATAAAAACCAAAACAATGAATTAGTAAGAGCAATTATAACTATAAAATAAAGCAAACATACTTACGCAAATATGAAGTATAAAAAATATAAAAGGCAGTGTGCAAATGAACCATGATAATAATAATGATAATCGGCAGCATATCAATATCAATATATTAAATAACACCATGATGAGTCCAGCCGGTAAAGGGGGGAAGACATAGTATGTGTATGTATGTATGTATAGGAGGTGTCAGTCTGTGTTCAACAATTTAACAGCTTTGGGAAAAAAGCTGTGTTTCAGTCTTGTAGTGTGTGCATATATTGTCCTGTATCGCCTACCAGAGGGGAGTAGTTTAAAAAGGTAGTGAGCAGGCTGAGCTGGTTCTCGAATGATGTTTAAAGCCCTGCTCTGACATTGAGCCTGATAGATGTCCTCCATCGATGGTAACTGAGTACCAATGATGTTTTGGGCCATCTTAATGACCCTCTGCAGAGCCTTCTGCTCCTTCCTAGTGTAGCGGGCATACCAAGCAGTAATGCTGTATGTCAGGATGCTCTCCACCACACACCGGTAGAGAGACAGTCTGGCTCTCCTCAATTTCCTCAAAAGATAGAGGAGTTGCTATGCCTTCCTAATGACAGCTGAGGTGTGTATTGCCCAGGAAAAGTCCTCGGTGATGTATGCCCCCAGGAATTTAAAACTGGAGACTCTCTCCACAGCCTCGCCATCAGTGAACACTGGACCAAGCTCTATCTTCCTTGACTTCCTGAAATCCACCACAATCTCTTTAGTCTTTTGGGTATTGAGAATGAGATTGTTGGCGGAACACCAGGCGGTCAGGTTTTGTACCTCATCCCTGTATGCCAATTCATTATTGTTCATGATCAGGCCAATGACTGTCGTGTCGTCTGCAAACTTTATGATGGTGTTTGTTTCATGGATGGATGAACAGTCATGAGTAAAAAGGGCATACAGGAAGGGACTCAGCACACACCCCTGGGGGACACCAGTATGCAGGGCGAGGGTGGAAGATATGTCCCCTCCTAACCTGACAGTCTGCGGACAATTGGTCAGAAAGTCCAATATCCAGTTACAGATTGTTGTATTCAGGCCCAGGCTGTGGAATTTGGACACTACTCTATGGATACCATAGAAGCATTAACTTATTTGTTTCCTTGTATTTTTTTGTGTAAAGAAAGAACTTGTATTTATAAATGGATTATACTCTCAGGAAATCTCTAAGTACGTCACACTCAGTGAGTTACATTTTTTTGAGCAACACACAAAAAACTGGAGAAACTCAGCAGGTCAGGCAGCATCTATGGAGGGAAATGGACAGTTAGCATTTCGGGTTGAGACTCTTCATCTGGATTCATCTGATCCAGATGAAGGGTCTTGACCTGAAACGTCTACTGTCCATTTCCCTCCATAGATTCTGCCTGACCTGTTGATTTCCTCCAGCATCTTGTGTGTTGTTCCAGAATCCAGCATCTGCAGTTTCTCATGTTTATTTGATTTGAAGTTTGCTGTACTATTTTATGTAAGCAAACCCAGTAACTAAATTTTATGCAGCCCATAAAGAAAATACATTGTTTCTTTATATCATTGACCAAGACCAAGTTCTGCTCTTCTTCCAATCATATCGAGGAGGTTTTTATGCCTATTTTAACAAGTGGCCAGAGCCCACCATCATTTCATCCAACAAGTGGCATCTCTGACAACGTAGTCTTGCTTTGAACTGAAGGATCTACTCAGGTAAAGAGCTCAGCTTCTAAAGAGTGCCCCAAAACCAATAATACCTTGACCCTGACCTTGACACATAAAAATATTTGACCAGCAAAGCCACCCCTGAAACAGGGTGGCTAGAAGCTGAACTAGAGCTACCGTAGTGACAAATCATGTGGGATTTTGTAACTAAATGTCAAATTTTGTCCATCAGGCAACTTGCTCTTTTTAACAGTAACTTCTTTATAAATGTTAAAAAGAAATGAAACATTAATAGATAAAAAAAAACGCAGTAATGCCAACAGAATAAAACTAGGGTCATCATGAAAGTAAACTCATCTTCAACAAAAGTTGCACTGTCTTTCAGCTATTCTCACCATTTTGGGGCTACTGTTTAGTGAACATGTAATACTGTGATAAAACTTCGAGATTATGAACTGTTGAGTGATTTAGTAGATATGTATTTAAGAATTCAATCTCATTAGGATAGTTAGTTCTCTGGTAAGATCGAAAAATGTTAAAATTAAACTTTTGACTTGCTTTGTTCCTGACTTTAATTATATTTTTGCAAGGCAAAATTTAATCAGTATACGACTGTCTTGGAGAAGGTCTTACACCTCGCATTTCAGTTCATTTTGTAACTTTGTACCCAAATCACACAGCCCTGTGTGTGTGTGTGTGTCAGCTCAAGATTGAAACTGCTCTACTTCAGCTTAAGATATTTAGTGTAAATGTTCCAACTGCATTTTTAACTATATAAAACAGAACAATTTATCCATAGCAACAGGAAACTTGAATTTCAGGAATCTGAAATACCATTAAAAAAAGTTGAAAAATGTTCTGCGAGCCAGTCAGTAGCTGTATTATTCAGTAGCTGAATGACAATGCTGACAATAGTGCCTGGAACTTTAACTTACTTCAGATGCTGACATTCTAACGATATATTTTCAGCATTTTCTGTTCATTATTTCAACAGTCGCAATGTTGCACTCATTCAGTGAAGTGTATTAACTCTGGTCTAATAACTGAAATAAAAACAGAAAATGCCAAAATAACTCAACCAGTTAGCAAGTGTCAATGGAGAAAGAAACAATGTTTATGGTCCAAATTTTCTGCAAAATAGGGCAGCAATTCTACAATTCCAAAACTATGCAGAAGCTCACAGACAGTCAAGCTCTCTGACAGCTGGTTCAGCCCAGAGATGTGGCTTTACATGTTGTCAAAGAATTTCTGTGGAATTGCCAATGAGCCAGGCCCGGTGCTGCTTAGCTCCATCTCAGCTTCCTGTCAGAGTACTACACCAGGAAGCAGCAGATTTAGCAGGTGGACATACAGCAGTGAACAACTGTAGAAATTCTGGGCCAACATCTGGGCTGATTACCTTAATTTTTCTCTTCATAGATGCTATCTGCCCTGTTGAGTATTTCCAGCACTTCCTGTTCCAGTATCCACAATATTTTGCTTTTGAATCAATAGTTTATTTGTTTTGATGGCAGTGAAGATGTTTGTGAAAAACCTGTGAAAAGCTATTTAAATAACCCTTTTCTCCAAAAGTGAAATACATAAAACAGATATTGGGAAACCATTGTTTGTGAATATTTATTGATTATGTTACAATGTTTGCCAACTCATACCAAATTTATAAGCACTACTAAAACTATCTCCTGTACCTTTCTTGTATGATGAATAATATTACTTAATAGGTGTGTCCTTCTGACACACACCTCACATCTTAAACCCAGCATGTACTAACATATTGCCACACACCCACATTATTAAAACAAAATGCATAACAAACACATGCATGTGACATGTCCAATATGTACAACACATTCAGATTAGGATGAACGTGCTGTTCAGCATACAATCTTTCCTTGTTCTGACAGGGTCTTAAGCAGTTACACAACAGGTCCTTTTGCAACTCATTTGTTGGATGTGCTTTCTACTGTATCAAACTGAATACTCAGTGATTAAAAGAAAACATGCAATTATTTTAAGAATCCCATTTTTAAATGTCCCATAAATTATATTATAATAAAAGTTTATTTAATTACTGATCAAATCACTTTAGATATTTTGGCTCATGTTTGCATTATCTCTGCTGGCTAATAACAAAATGCTGGTGGCAATGTAACTTAAAATAAAATTTTATTTCTGAAAGATTGTTCACAAATAAAATGTTTAAAAAACCTGCAGATTCTGGAAATCTGAAATAAAAACAGGAAATGCTGAAGACACTCAAGTAGTCAAGTAGTAACTGTGGAAGGAGAAGCAGTTAACGTCAGCAGCTAAGTCAGACTAGGATTGTTTTCTCTGGAGAACTGGAGGCTGAGGGGAGACCTGATAGAAGTTTCTAAAATGATGAGAGGCACAGATAGAGTAGACAGACAGAATCTTTCTCCCAGGGTGGAAATGTGGAATACTGGAGGACCTAGCTTTAAGGTGAGAGGGGGAAAGTTTAAAGGGGATGTGCAGGGCAAGTTTTTACAAAAGTGGTAGGTGTCTGGAACGCATTTGGAGGGATGATAGTGGAAACAGATACCATAGTGGCGTTCAAGAGGCTTTTTGATAGGCACATGAATAAGCAGGAAATGGAAGGATTCGTTTAATTTGGCATCATGTTCGGCGTAGACATCATAGGCCGAAGGGACTGTTCCTGTGCTGTGCAGAACTGGCCAAGAACTGCAAAGTTCACCTTTATTCACAAAAAGAGTTGGACTTGACAATTCTACACTGAAGAAACACTAGGTGGCACCATTGTACATTGAATAATTGCTTCTCAGTCAGCAGGACTGGTTAAAAATGTGGTTGCATTATGTCTGACTCCATCGTTTGGTAAAAGAGTTCCTCATTTGAAAAATGATCTGTGCGTGATGTCTCCTCACACGTGCAGCAAAAGTGTATTATTTAAATAAAATTAGTGTCGATCATTTGAGAATTCAATATGCCCTCTGTTTATTTTCCATTAGTTTCAACAATCAGCATGAGAGCAATGTAACTGTGTCCTGGAACAAGTTTAACCAAATTTGTTATGGTGGCTTCCATAACAAGTATATCGATTGTATCCCATTGCGTTCCCACCACACATAAGCAAAGCAAATTCAGTTCGTTTCCCCTTGTATTAATTGGTAGCATCCCTGCCTGGGCCAAAAAGATGGAGTTCAAGAACCATTCCAAATATTGGACCAGAAAGATCCAGACTGGTGCTACGGAGAGAGTGCTGCAATGTTCGGGATGCTCTCCGGTGAGACGTGACACAGAAATTCATCACTCGCTGGCAGCATTAAAGGAGCCGTATTTTAGCGTGTGTTCTAATTATTGTTGACTGCTTTGAACACTTGGCTGCAAATATATAACGTGTTCAGCGTTATAACCGAGAATGAATTTCAAGGTATTTAAATTGAGGTCACATCTGCCCTTTCGGGAATCCGACGGGCACCATTTATGAGAAGGTTTGGAAAGTTAACCTTGTCATGCTGGCTATTATTTATGGATAAATTAGCTTAATCTTTAATAACTACTATTATATTTTAATGATGTAGTTTGTTCTATCATGTTGCCATTTGCAGGAGCTAACTGTGTGCAAATTGGCTGTGGTATTTTCCATTTTCAATTCAGAAACTGCTTCATTAGCTGTAAAGCACTTTGCAACGTCCCGTAGTAGTAAAGGACACAATATAAAGTCAGGGTTTTGCCTGTTTCTGGCGCAACTATTAAAGAATGTCATAGGAACAGACAACAAATGAGAACTAGTTTGGAGAGAGAATGCACCGAAGAGTCGCTGGTGCGAATTGTGTCGATACATTTTGTTTGTGCACCTCATTTAGCAAACCTGGGAGGGCATAAAAATAACAGACGCACGTTGGCAGTGAACGTGCCCCTTCCAAAGCATTTTCGGGTGGAATTGCCCATTCGAGACATTGCCCCTAATGAAGTAAAGTTTACCATTAAGTTTTGCGTAAAATATTCCAGGATTACTAAATATGTTGAGATGTGTGGGGTCTGTTGGTCCGCGTGAACACACAACTTAAAACACTTATTATTGAATCTAGAGGACCAGTTAAAATATTTTCTAAGGGGGTTTACTTGGAATCAATTAAAGTTGTACAGTTTTTAAACATATTCATCTACTTGCACCAAAGCTAAGTTTTCTCGACCCTCTTGAAAGAGAGCATGTTTCTAAACAGCGAGATTGATTCTGTCGACAGCCTATATTCTCTTTTCCGAGTGTGTCAGGTAAACAATTAGTCATCCTGACGGCGAGGCAACAGTAGCTCGGCGCCTCTCGGTGGTGTAACTCTGCGGGGGTAAATTTGTGGAGAGCACCTTTGGCGGGCGGCTACCTGTGACTCACACACAACCTCTCTGGTTTCCAGCTTCTTCTGGGCGCGCGGTGGAGGGTGTTTCGCAAAAGGTGGAGACAGCATTTTTGTTTGTGTGTGTGTGTGTGGCGTCTGAAACCATGGGGAAACTTGCTGCACAGGTTAGACCACACCTAACTCCTAGCAACCAAAACAGTCTACAGTGGATTTGAAGTCGTTTTGCACTTTTTACATTTGTTTTTGCATTTTGCATTAGTTATGTTGCATGAAACAGAATAAAAGTGTGTGTATAAAATAAGACTGATTACAGATTGAATGGGTATAAATATCACTGCCCCTCATAAACCGTACTAATTCTAACTGAAAACAATAGGACAACAGTAAACAACAGAATTTATTAGTTTTAAAACTGCGCTCAGTTCCTACCCCATCTCATCTATTCGACCAGGAATGCAGCGCGAAGTTTGAGTTGACTTCAACCACTGCAAATATTATGTTGCATTAGCGAACTCCAAGTAAGGGTTAAATACAGACACTTCAAAGGATCTCTTGTCATATATCTATGTCTATATTTCCTTTGCAATCTTTTTATATACGTGAGTTACAAAAAAAAGTAGCCGGGTTAACTTACTTTTTTTAAAAGAAATAAACTGAGTTGTCGACCTGAGGGGTTAAAAAGAAGCGCGCCGGAACTTGTTCCGAATTCTGTTTAAATTCTTCAAACCCCTGAAAATGTATGTTTGGAGGGAGCATCCACCAACAGGCAGACACTTTTAATAGTTGAGGAAGAGTGATAATAGACTTGGCTCCAAAAACATGAGCGTGGGAAGTCTGAAAAACTTGGGCTGGTTCTGCCGGCGACATCTCTGCAACCAATAGGCTTCCTGCATCCACCCTTCTGTTCCTTATAATTAGGGGTTTAACCACGCTGGGCTCGTTGGGTTACATCAGTTTGCTTTGAGTTGCAATTGCTATAAGGATCTCGTCTCTACGGAGCAGTGTGATGTGTGTATAGTTTGAGCTTTGCATTTTAAAGATTAAATCGTCTTTTTTGAGTTAAATATTTTTTTGGAAGAATGAGTGGGACCTATGAGAAAAAGCTGCCCGGTCTTCTTACGGACATCCAGGGTTCGATGGGATGTCATCCTGCGAAAGATTCTCCAACTCTTCCAGAGTCTACGGCGACAGATGTTGGTTACTATAACCCACAGTCCTGTCATCCTCCGCACGACTATTACCCAACTTCAGCCTATTCGCAACCAGTGAACCATTATCCGTACCATCAGTTTAATCTGAACAATCTTCCAGGGCCTGGCTCCTATTCAGAGAAGCCCGACTATGCTTACAATAACTCGTACCGTCAGTATGGCCATTTCCACAGGGATCACCAAGTTTCGGCGGCTGAGAGAGGTAAGGGCTCGGGAAATTCCCAATCGGTATCTGAAGCTAGAAGCAGTTTTGGAAGACTGTCAGACAGAATGCTGTTTTCAAACTAATGCATTCTCCGGCCGAGTAATGGAGAAGCCCGGTCGGTCGAATGACTGTCGGATGGCATGCGTCCGAACACACCTTAATTGAGTTAACTAGTATATCTACAGTGACCCGAACCAGCCGAAACACTGCACGATGAATGCACTTACTAGAACAGAGGGGCTAATCGGTTGAATATACACAGTACAATGGTGCAGTCTCTGGAGGTGAAGCATTCGATAGCCTGGCGCTATTAATGCACCAAGCACCGTGGCTACGCAAATGTGCGGTACTTTGTAGAGGGATTCCACTGTAATTTTTGACACGGTAGAAGTAACCAGGACGTTCTCGGGTACAGAATACTATGTCGTTAACTGTGTAAAATAGGAAGTGATGTGCGTGTTTCACAAGGGCACCGTCCAAGGCAGGGAAACTGACTGTTCGATGTTCCGAGTGAAAGCAGAATCCCAGGCGCAAATGTGAAAGTCGCGTCGTATATTTAGTTGGGACAATATTTTTTTTGAAAATGTGGGGTTTGCAGAAATCAGAAGCTGCAGGAAAGTTCAGAAGTGGTCATTAGTGCGTGTACTGTAAGTTGCATAAGCACGCTGTTTAAAATAGTTACTCCAAATTCTTATCGACATACAAAGATTGGTTTTGTTTCTGAACTGGAATGGGACGGCCCCAGATTCTACTTATGGACACTTGAATCCGACCAGCGTGGCGGGGTCGGGAAGTGGGTCGGGTATTGGGTTAACACCATAACTGGATTTCAGCTCCCGGTCTGAACGAACTCCCTCTGGCCAAACGCGGCACCAGCAAGCGAGAAAGCCCGGCATCAATGCTGCAAACATGCATTGGTGATGATGAGTTCTCTAATTCCCAGCAACTGATGGACCGTTCTAAAGCGAACAATCGCAGATGAGAACCACAAAATAGTCTCACGAGTCCGTGCGCTCCCTGTCGTGGGGTTAGTGACCTCTCTGTAGCACTGTGCATTTTCACTCTGTTAGGATGCCTTGCTTAATACCCCACGGGCATACTACATGAGTAAATATGTAAAGTCATAAATAAACAAACATGATTATACTGGGTATGCATGCAACAGAACAGGAAACCTGAAAAGAGATTCCACTATTCAAATTTGACAATACATCTCTCGTACCTTGCAATAATAATTATCAATGATAATAATTACCAGTTCCGTCCCTCTTTCTGTAATTTGTGCAATGAAAATAAACATTGACCTTAGTAACTGTATGAAAATGGCACGGAGTTTTGAGACAGTGTGTTTTTGCAATTAGATTAATCATCGTGACATCCTTGTACCCTGAAGGAATTCACCATCAGATTTTAATTCTGTTTTCTGTTTGATTTATTCTGCATTTACACCGTGAAATTGAATCCCTTGGTTAAGGGGAAATTGCTTGCCGACTGCAGTGTTGTGAAACTACGGCCATTCAGAGAATCTCTGTTTAAGTGTTTGTTTTGTGCTGAAGTTTCAGTGAAAGAAGAACCGGACCCCGAAGTGAGGATTGTGAACGGGAAACCCAAAAAGATCCGTAAACCGCGAACAATCTACTCTAGCTTCCAGCTGGCGGCTCTGCAGAAACGTTTCCAAAAGGCGCAGTATCTGGCTTTACCTGAGAGAGCGGAGCTCGCAGCTTCTCTGGGACTTACGCAAACACAGGTACACTCTAATCTCACGGTATCGGTGCGCCCACTGCTTTAGCATTTCACCCTGTATCCCCAGGCTAAGGCTTGCCCTGGGAAGATGAAGTTAGTATCAGTGTAGATTTAGGCTCCACACCCGTTTAGTTGTTGGAAAGGCCTTGTCTTTCATTTCTAACCCGGTTCATCGGCCGAGATAATGGTTTCTCTAAAATGCCTTAAATATCCTTCTCTGGACGTGTTTCCCACACATTCCACATAATCTTGCAACAGCACATTACTTGCACTTTCTCAATGTTTCTTTTTTGTAAATTCACTTTGTAGGCTAAATCGAAAATATTTTCCTTAAGTATTTTACTCTTTGTCATTGAGCCGTTCTTTGTGTATTGACAACCCTTATCCCTTATCATTAGACTATAAAACTTTACCAAACAAGCACCAATTAAATTAGGATAGTGAAAGGCTACAACATGGAGTGTGGGGCAAATTCATGACCAGGGGAGATGGAGAACAGTATTAATGTGTATTCATATTAATGAATTAATGACAAAATTGGATTCAGCAAATATTTACACCCACTGGGTTTATGTCCACTTGTAATTGTCTAGGAATACATGAAACTCAGTGCAATGTCTCTTCATCTATCTGAACCAGAGTGCTTAAACTACCTTTGCAAGTGGCTAGATAGAAATAGGAATTTGTTAATATTTTTGAGGCTCAACTCTTTGGAGAAATATGTCCTTCAATTCTCACTTTATTGTTAAAATGCAGCATTACCTATGACCTCTTTGGCAGAGAAGTTGTGACTGAAAGACCAATAAACAATCTCCTCTGATGGGAAACATTAGAAATTACAGGTATCATTGGAATGAACTATTTCAACCCAAATTATTTCAAAGGCCTCAGAAGGATTTTTTTTCTGTGTTGTTTTAAGATGGATTGCTATGGATTACTTAAAGGGCATCCATGAAGTATAAAGCAACCCAATTCAATATTATTTTTAGTAATTTACACGTTTGCATCTGTTAAATAGAAAGTACTTGGGAATGACCAACAAAATGAAATCAGATTTCCATCATAACAGAACTATGGTAAAATAGTTTCTACAATAATTGGTCTATGTATATAATTCCAGGTAATGAATTTATAATGGTACCTTTTGCTAATTATTTACATTTTCTCTTTCATGTTCTCAGCATTTGATTACAATATACTTCTTGCCAATTTTAATTATTTTTTTCTTTTTTATCTGTCTAGGTGAAAATCTGGTTTCAGAACAGAAGATCCAAATTTAAGAAGTTATATAAAAATGGGGAACTCACAATGGAGCACAGTCCCAACAATAGTGACTCAATGGCGTGCAATTCACCTCCCTCTCCAGCTATTTGGGAGAGTCACAGTTCGACTAGGAATCCCCTCCAGCATCAGACCCCACATAATTCTTCTCAAAACTACCTGGAAGACTTCAATCACTGGTACCCAACACACCCCTCAGGCTCTCACTTATCAGCAACAAATTCACTGCACCAGCCCCCGCCTCAGAGTACTGGAGCAGTCTATTAAAACTTTTATTTTTACTTCAAAACTTTGAACTTTTTGCCTTTTACTGTTTTGGAAAACAACAGCATCAACTTACATGTATCTAGCGCCTTTTAACATGGGGTAAAAGCTCTTTAAAGAATGAATAAATAAAATTCAACACCCACACTTCATGAAGACCCAGGGTAGAAATGAATTAGTCATCAGAACAACCAAGTAACTTCAAGAGTCCCCACACCCCCTTCCTTTTGTATGTGTGTACTACACATCAGTTGTAAATAATAACAAAAACTGTATATCAGGAAGAAAAATCAGAGCATTTTGTAACTCTGTCAGTTGTCAGGTTGTCACTGCACACTGAACTGATAATTGTCCCAATTTCAGTAACAAACAATATTCTGCATTCTTTGCCTATGTTTTATTATGTTATTTAAGGTTTTTTTTTGGTTTATTGGAGTGGTTAAATTATTACTGCCTGTATATTATTAGATTAGCAGCCAGTTTGTTTGATGTAGCAGATATAATGTATCCATTGAATTATGTCCAATGCAGTATGATAAAAAAAACATGGAACTTACTGTAAAATAGAAACTCAATTTGCAATAGACAATAGGATGGAGCACAAATTCTCTGACGAATAACAGGAACTGTATTTATGAAATTCTGTCTGAAATTATCTTTTTTTTCTAAAAAAAATGTATATAAAATTTTACACATCAATTGTAGAATAATAATTAAGAAACATCCTTGCGGGTAATTTCCAAGAACATGTGTGACACTGGGAGGAATTCCTCAAAGAGATCAACATTTCAATGTAACAATTTGGCTTGTAAAGGACACTCAGTAGACACTAACCTCTGTTGTAACTTATGGTCTGTTTTGTAATAAAATCTTTTAAATGTTTGTTTGATGATATCCTTGAGAAAAATGTTAATAAAACTCATCATTCCATGATTTGTTTTACTTGCCTTATTTTGGAAAAAGAACTGATTATTCCATGAAATATATTGACAAGAACAGTTGTGACTTAGTGTGAATAGTTGTGAATAGTTTAAGCTGTGACTTGAATTCCAATATTTACACTAATGCCTCAGTAAGTCATAAAAGTCACGATAAATAATTAAATATTCATACTTGCACGTGAAGTTGCATTTTATTGGGAGTGCCATTTTTGGCAGTGTTTATTTCCATCCTGGTTATAATAAAGAGCCTGGTGACCCAAAGTTACACCTGCATTTCACTGAGGACAAAGGCATTCTCGCTATATAAAAAAAGTATTCGGAGAGTTCGCCGATTTAAATTCTAGTCCACTTCCCGGATCGTGCTTAGATACAAGCACAGCAAAAGCCGAAAAATACAGGAAAGAAATATAGGTAAATGAAAAATATCAGAACTCCGCAAAAGGCCAGCATGTGGACAGTAAATAGTTAAAAGTACACCCATCTCCTGCTATTAAAGGCAGTTTGGTTTGAGGGCTGCGTGCAAAAGCTCTATAGGCGACAGCGAGGCAGACATTCTGGAGACACTGAGTTGTGTGGAGCAGGATTTTATTAGGCACGACTGCCAGAAAAAAAACTGCTCCATCGCCTGGGGTTAATATCGTGCTAGAACTCACATACCAGCAAGTGCATCAAAGCTGTTGCAATTGCCAGGCTGACTGCAACAGGAGCTGCCTGATTTAACCCCATTCTTACCAAACTCAGCCTCCGAATATCATACCGATCCGCATTTACAAGGCAGGGGACCTGTACGTCGTTTGACAGAAGTGGGGCCGGAGCGGAGGGGGGGGGGGGGGGGGGGGGGGGGGTGGGGGGTGGGTGGGGGGTGGGGTGGGGGGTGATGGGAGTGCAGAGGAATGGATTGTAACTTGATCCAAATGAGAAAAGTTTTCGAGCTCTCCCGCCCTGTTACATCTAATGCATCAGATTAATGTTTAGGATGGGAATCCATTTCAACCATTTTCATTTTCCTCAGGTAGTAAATTTAGAGATCCAAATAATTAATTCAGAATCCATTCAGGCTTTGAGATTTAGCAGCATTTAACTGTGAACACATTTACACTTCGGACATGACAGCTTTCACATAATTATGATACTTCATCGTTCAGACTCACATAAAAATCTGGAAATATAATTCATAACCGGAACAATGAATGTAGCCGCTTTAATTAACAAGACGTTACATATATTAAAATGTAAAGACGTGCCCTATACAAGCTTTCATTGTAGTATTTACACACTTCCATCTGGGTATAAACAGATCCGCGGGTGGTCCATTTTATAAGCTTTCTGGATATGTTTGTACTGGTTTGCACATCTATGCATGTAGGTGAGTGGTAACAATTCCCTCCTCGGATTGTGAGTACGCGTGAGGCTTCTCTGGCGTTCAAGAACACAAGCGCGGCGTCCTAACAACTGATCTCAGTATAAATCCTCACGTTTTACATCAACGGGGAAGTTTGTGAGTCAGTTATGTTTCTCCACTTGTGTACATCGTGGTGCTAGCAATAAATAAGTCTGCGTAATAGACACGCTACATTAGGAAATACCGTAGGTGGTAATTAAAATGACATAACGGAATCCTAACAACAGTCTCTTTATTGCAGTTGAAAGGAATTTGTATGTCTATTGCAAAGGATACGCCGCAGCTTTGAATCATGAGAACGAAAAAAACTAAAGTCCACAAGGAATGAGAGGCCAAGAACTTTTAGAAGTGCAGTGCTCTGCAGGATGCTTGTGAGGTGTCACATATATAAAATTTTAAAAAAAACTAAGATTGATTTCCATGTTAGCAGAGGATGTGGTCAGTCTCTGTAATGATAATTTTATTAACTCCAATAACTCAAATTAATCTAAAAGGAATAATTGAAAAAATAATGTGCAACTCGATGGATAGTTTTGGGTACAATGGATAGTGACACCTGTACAAAATCATTTGGAAAGAAGAGTTCCTGAATAGATGTCTAAATAATTAAATTATATCGCCAGATAAGAAACAAGACCGGCAATTTCATAGAAACCTTTAAATATAAATTAAAAGCGGCAGTTAAAACCGACTTACCATTTACCCGTCATCATTATTAAACATGCAGACATGATGTTTGCATTGTTTCACTGACATTTCACTGTTATTATATCGTTCCACTATTTCAGCAATTACACTGTAGGCTTAGTAATGGGTGATTTACAAATAACTTTCCCATTTGTACATAGATGTTCCTCTAAGATATAGAATGCATGAGTCGGAATGGTTAAAATAAAAGACGATAATGTTATGATCGTATTGTATCAATATCTAATGGACGGCTTCCACTAAAAAAAACTATGTGTGTATATACTCAGTAATATGCATTGCGGTGTGGATGTAATATGCGGGAAACAGGCGAACGACGCATTGTGGTTGGTTGGTGATACAATCATTCGATTTTTACTAACCACGAATACAAGTATCATCTTAGGAAGACTGCAATGTTAACAAATGTCCAATGTTGTGTCAGATGCATTGTAGTCGCCACAGCAATAGTCGTACAATAGCCTCCCAATAATCATACAACGAGCCATACAAAAGGTATACGTGAAAATGTTAAACATTTTGAGTTTTTGTTGTAAGAAATCAGTAGAACAAAGGCATCAGGAGCCTCCTATTATAATCTCTTGTACTTCCTCCAAAATGTAGATCACCCAAAATTAACCTAAAAGACCGGCATAGCGGCAAAGATGTGCAGAGCTTGGCATTCATTCTCACTTAATGGGTTAGTGTGTGAATTATGTCTGAAGAAAAGCGGTGGCGCTGAGCAGGTGTACAGTATATCTCGACCAAATCGCGAAAAAGCTGTTGGTTTATTAATTCAGTTCAATTTCTCGAAAAAAACTATCGTGATCCTTATTATCATACCAGACTCGGCGACAAAATTTGCACCTAAAATTTATGTTTGAAATACAAGGAAGAGATATTTCCGAATTTAAACTTCATCTGATCTTGTCTGCACAGGTGAACTGATTACCACAACCTACACATTTTTATTAGGTATTTTCCGGTGGAATTACTTTACTTTCTTTTGAAGTATCTTTACATTTTACAGTTGAAAGGAATTATAAGGAATAAACAATTCCAAACCCAATATTCAGTGCAGTTATAACAGATACGTTGAACTTTAGAAATAGTGAAAAAACACTGGTTCCAATTATACACTGGGACGGTGTATGTATATATATGTAAATATATAGTACTTGATAGTGCGTTGAAGTTTAACATAATTATACACTGTGTTTAATGGCTGGAACCAATAGCGATGTGTATGAAATGAAAAAAAAAGTTTTAAAAAATCGAAGCCAGCTTTTTGAATGCTGGAATATATTACGTGACACAGGTAGAGGGAGCAGTGGACTGCAATCATTTAAGATGGTAGAGATAATGCTGTTTTTAACTGAGGACTCTTCGCAATACAAAGAACAGCTCATAAAGACTTACGTTAAAACCATGTTTTTAAAACAGCCCGCCCATTAAGAGAAAGAAAGTGAAAGCGTTGTGCAGGGTAGGGGGAAGTGGCGAAAGGCAAGAGGTGAAGGTGATGGTGGGAGGTGGGGGTTAGTTGGTGGTGAGGTAGGGTTTATAATTAGAAATTGGTTAAAGCTCCAATTTCATTGTTCACGAACCTTCGTGTCTTCAGATGCTGCGTTTAACACACACACACACACACACACACACACACACACACACACACACATACATATAAAAAATGAAACTTCGCACCACGGGATGTGAAAGGGAACGAGCAGTGTATCGAATTTCGGTGCGTATGTTAAACACGAAATACATGGCACATCACAACGCGATGAAATCATGACATGGCATTTAGAATGTAGGAATTATCCTCTACACAATCTTTCAAGTGTAACTCATTGCAGACAGATAGACATGTGTTGCATTCAACTATATCCATAAAACAAGGATGAGTCTTCTTGTAGTCCCGCTTCGTGCCTTAAAGAAAACAAAACACTCAGCATCTTGTACATGAAGGCAGGAAACTGTGCAAAACAGCCCGCTGCTGCCCGTGCGGGGTTAAAACGAATGCCCTTCCAGCAATTCTTGTCGGATGAAATACTGTACCATTCGAACAGGGAGCTGCAACCTTACTTTCACTCGGTTCAAACCGAAAACGAGCTCGAAACTGGGGATGCGGATTATAATTTTATTCACACTTAAAGACCCTGACCGTTAGACATCAAAGCGAACAGCAGAATTTCATTTACATTTTAGGAGCCCAATCTGACCTCAAAAACATTTTTTTAACGATTACAATGGAAAGTATTTCAAGTATGTCCAAGGCAAGTTCCCTCACCTCACCTTAAAGGGCCACTTTCCCAACCTCTCTCCATGCATACAGAGAAATAAAAGACAAAATAAAACACAACTGATCTCGACTGCTTGCTCTGGACATGCGGCATCCTTTCCGGGATTTACTGGAGAATGTGTCCCAGAGGCTCATAATCATAAAAAAATAATCCGAACTGTAATTATATCAGTACGATTTGTATTCATCAAACAGCCCCAAGTTCGTCAAAGAGAAGAGTAAATAATGAATTCAGTACTCTGGAGTTCCTAAACCTTTCCAGTAATTATGCTGTTTGGAAGACTATACGTAGGCTGTCCAGATTGGACTGCTATTATTATAATCTCAAGCTTTAAAATTACCTATAATTTGCAAAGATGAGCAATTTCTCTATTCAACACATTTTATCCCATCTCTCGATGAGTAAACATGGCCAGTAATAAAGGCTAATTGAGCTGAGAATATAAAGAGGACGCTGATAGCAGAATTAATTCACACTTGGAGCTTTAACCAGAGCTAGCTGCACCGCCGCTGTTAGCTCCATTCCCTACACTTTTACTGAATGTATTTCAGGGAGAGGGGGGGAAAGCTGACAAATTGTCATTCTGTCCAGGCTTCAAAATAATTTCTGTGTAAATACCAGCCATAGCAGGTAAGCCAAACCCTTCGCTTATCCTTCTCGTATGCTCTGAAACAGATATTTTCTCGACTAGAGTTAAGAGATATAATTATCCTATGTATTCAGTGCATTGGTTAATGAGAGGGAGAAACGCGGGGATGTCCAGCAATATTGCAAATCGACATGTTAAGTTTCGGTTTGTGAGTAGAATGTGTGTTCTGCTCACCCCTGTGGTAGTATGTGGTATGTTTTTCTTTGCCTCGAAGGCATTCTTAACGTTTGGCAACCTGATTCGGCTTGTGATCTTTGTTAATCCCACAACTTTTCTGCATCGATGGTCGATCCGTTAGGGCGCGCCTGGGATAGTTTTCTGAAAACTACGGACAGGAATACGGACTAATTGTTCAAATCCCATAACCGCAGTCCGCTGGGGTCAATGGGGGGGGGGGGGGGAACTAATGAGCTGCCTTGATTAGATCATTCAAAATGCATGTATTTTTTTTAAAGAAAGGTCTACACCCAGTTATGATTTCCTGGTGTACTCTGTTCCCCTAATACCCCCAAAGGTATACCGAGTACATAGCATTATTTGTCCCCTCTTATCAGGCAGGTTTGTTGATACATTATTTGCTGATTATTCAAGTGCATGAAAATTACTTACAGGCCTGATGCTGTAAATGCGGAGACTGAACTGAACTCAATAGGCAGGTCATCTGAAAATATGCTAACGTTTAAGAGGGGAACTCTTAAGGCTAAAGTATTTTGAGATCAAATGTGTCATAATAGAGGGTATTTCAGGTGGCATTTTAAATACAACGGTGTAAAGAGATCTATCTTTAAAATAAAACTTGTTCGAAACTAGACAGGAATGGTTAAGTAACAAATTTCTCTTGGGATCACCGCTCGCTTTCTTTCTGAACAATTATTTCGGATCTATTGGCACCATTCTTCCTTGCTGCCATTTACTGGGGGATGAGAGGGTGAGGGAGAGTTCGGAGAGTGTTGGAGGCGGAGGGCCAGGCATCTTGTATTTTTCCCACAAAAGAAAACGTTATGGAATGTGAGGAGTTAACATTTCAGTGCAATATTCAGCCGTTTTCTATTCAGTTCTCGACACTAGGTTGTCTGTAGGTACAGTAGCTGCGTATTACCAGGAAACAGACAAATGTATATTCCGTTCAGTAATACATATAGAATGTTACTGCCACAGCATAAATACCTTTCTAATGCAGATTTCTTGGTTTGCTTTCTATATCGATCCAAAGCATGTTTCTTTTCCTTTTATCAGTATTTTGTTGATTACAATATACACCTGCAAGTAATTTAGGTAATAACAACTCAAATCTGTGCAACAAAACTGCAGCCGGAGCATCTGCCTGATTTCGCGTTTTTTTCCACTCGGGATTGTTACATATTAAGCAGCGCATTTAGGCGACCGAAAATTGCTGGTAATTATCTTGATGGAAAGCGCTTTATTCAGGGAGCTACAGTCAAAATTGCTCTAATTACAGCCCCTTTCACACAAGCATAAAAAAATCTTAAAATAGCAGAGAAGTGGGCTTTGCACACGGTTTCCAGAGCAGATGTTACGGGGGGAGGCTTGACATGGGAGCTTTTATGCATTAAAATCTGTAAATACCACTATCTTGTCTTGTAGACTGACTTTGACAAAAAATTGGGAGAGCTAACGTGGATTTCAATACGTGTTGTAGTTTGCGAGGCATGACAGGTAGAGATCAGAGACACGTGGTAAGTAATACGTTTCTTAATTGGGAATGTTAGACACAGGTGTATCTGTCAGACCTTTGAACAAGGAATATAGATTTATCCGCTTTCAGGTTTTAAAAAAAACGTCGACCATATTTTTCCATGCCTAAAGGCTTAAAGGCCGTTAGTTCCGACTGACAATCAGTGCATATTATTACTTAATCAATCACTTTTGGCACAGCGGATTTATGTTTACTTGGCTAACCACAGGCTTACTGTAGCGGATTCTTAGTATTCATTAATATTCAGTAAAAAAAACGCATATAAAAATGATGGCATATGTTTAGTGGCGTGGGGGGGGGGGTGTATAAAACGTGTTGTTTCCCATTTATACTTTACATAGACCACAACGAGTACACCCTTAACATTGACTTTCAAATATCAAAATTCATACAGAATGCTGAACAAAATAACTTTCACCATCTAAGTGTACATAAGGAAGATTGAATTTGGACTGAAAGGCAAAGGGAATATTGATTTCAGAAATGGAATTAAGTATACACTTTGGGTCGTTATGATGTGGAACTGTTCGCCGGCGACAAAATCGATTGGCAAAGTGGATAGGGTAAAGTACATCAGCCGGAAGTTTTAACAGACAATACACGCACTGAATATTGGAAAGACAGGTTATTACCTGCAATTATTCTATGTGTGACAAGTACTAACTTCCATTTTTTTCTCAATTACATTTTAGGGTCTTAAGATGGCATGCGTCACTTTAACGCTTATTCTTAAATAGAAAATATACCACATAAACATGCCCCCAGCGCCCACCCCACCTCACACACGCCGCCAAAAAAAATGTTTCTTTGAATTTTTATTTAGTAAGCTGCATCGGCTTCAAGTAATGTCGTCAGTTTTTGCTTCATCAAAAAAATAGAGATGCAACAATCAAGAGAAATTTGCCATCCAACAATTGTTCTAACTGAACTAACGCTCCCGCAACATCAGTGTAATACCAGGTCAAAGGGGCTTGGGCCCTCGGTTACCACACTCCAAACAACAGCTGAATTTTAAAAGTCCAAGGCCTTTTTAATCAGAAAGACAAATAACAACATTTCCAGAAATGCACCAATTCTTCTCGGCAAATTAATATGTTGTCATGCAAAAATAAAATCACGTTCCCTCCACTGTTTAACGTGTCCGCAGACATTTTATATAATTTTAAAAATCTAGTAAGCTTCACGTCTATGTTTGACCTCGGGGAAACGTAAGTAAGAAATGGTGTAGGGATGTAGAATGAATGGAATAGTTTGATCAATTACATGCAATCATCCTGCCTTTCCTTTACACATAATTACAGTTAAGTCCACAGTAAGTCGGCATTGCTTTTTTTCTTAAAAAAATGCGAACACGCTCGGCTTCTATTATCCTGAGAAACGTACTATTAAATCGAGTAGCCACGTTTATCCGAATCGGGTGTATATAGGATGCTTTGAACGCGTATCACTGATTTACTTAGAATAATGACATAATACATATGCACTATTTACAACTAATTTAACAATATATACACACACGTACTGTGTTCTACCGTTCTGTTCTCCAAGACATCGTTTGCCTTCATATTGCTTGGATGAGCTAAACATATCCCTTTTATTTCCCTACATAGGCTGTATTTCAAATGCGAGTCACCTCCAGCTGGTTGTTTCATTTCCGATAACACATCACATTTCATCATTAAGTATTGAGTTTATTGTGGGGGGTATGGGTTGGGTTGGTTCTGGAGGGAAGAAGCAGGAATAGTGGTTGGGTGGGCATACCTTCCTTACAATAATTGGATTGGTTTGACCCAAAGTAGGCCTTCTGCCTTTAGTTATTTTAAACACTTGCGGTCTTGATTAGCGATCATTTAAACTTAAACGTAACAGATTATAATGGATGAAACTACTGTGCGGAGTAATGGTACAACCTACTCGTGCTAGTTGAGATGTTAATAGACTAAAATCGGAAAGGGTATTTTAAAGTTTCCTTCCATCTCTGAGAAAGTTCTAAAACATAGGGCAAATATGAAAGTGCAGACAATTGTTTTTTTTAAATGCTGAAAACAGTGAAAATGCACTATATTTCCCTGGCATCTGTAACCAGACAGCTAAATGTTTGACTTAATGACTTTCTTTTCTCAGAATTTTAAGGAATCCTTTGGATCAAGGATCAAAGCCCAAAACTTTGGTCTGTCTTTTCCTCTTTGTAAATGCTGGGAAAATAGCTTTGTATTTCCAACAATTATTTCCAACTGTACACATCTTGGCAACTGTATGTGTTTGAATTTATCATATTCATTTCACCCTGACATAAAACTGTTGCATAAAAAGGACACCTGAAAATTCCAGTATGATACTTTACAACTAAACAGGTGTTTGCAGTTTTATCTCGAAAACCACATAATGCTTCAAACCGGAGTTATGATCATTAAATAAAACACCGTTGATATGGCCTTTATCCTCAGCAGAGATTGGGGCCTGTCTGTGAACACTCTGAAATACAGCCTTTGCATTTTAACCAGCTAAGAAGGATCTGCATCTTGAAGTAAAAGTGTGTTTTTTAAACAACATTAAAATTGAGCTTAATAGAAGAGCTATAAAATCAGTCCATTGTTTTTTTTTTGCAATTCACAACGTAGATTATAGATGTATCAAACTTCTCCAATAGAATTCCAAACATCTTACAAGGATTGCATTGCACTCATTAGAGGAGCTTGACTCTATATACTCATTGCATTTCTAGAACAAACCTGTTTGGATATGACTGAAAGCATATAGCCTTTGCTATCCCAAATCAGTCATCTTTTCTGGTCCATAAGACTACCTCAAATCATGTAACCTTTTTGTTTAAATGACAGAAAGTCTGTGGGATAGATTGTACTCCTGGTCAATCACATCATCTGGGGTCTTGGCATGGTGTCCTGGTGGGGTGGTGGGTACCATGACCCAAAACTGTTAATGTAGCTGTTTGGTGGCATAGTGGCACCCTTATTTGCCATGGCAACGTCCCAGACTGGTGGGATATTAGGTGAACATGGAGACAAAGCAGCAGAGGTGGGCAGATGGTCACCTTCTTGCACACTGGAGCCATGTTTCATCAGCTTCTTGTACTTGGAGCGCTTGTTCTGAAACCAGATTTTCACCTGAAACAAAATAAAAGCATAGGCATCATATTTACTTCACTGTTTAAGTTCAAGTTGACACTCAGATCACTTGATCCAAATTGGTATACAGAATACACTCTTTGTGAGGGATTATTCATGAGTCTAAATTCATAAGTGATCCAACTAAAAAGGCCCCAATATTTCAACATATTTGAAATAAATTTGTAAAAGAATATGACATCCACATTTTTAACGTGAATGAAGGACTGGTGTGGAATATAGAGAGGATTTCAACATATTGTAACCCTTTTCCAATAGTCTTGTCAAACCAATGATGCTTGAACATTCAGGCGGATCTACAAAGGGATCCATCAGCAAATAATTGCAGCCATCACATTGTGAACCTTTGAGAGGAAAATGAAACACGTTGCATATAAAGGAATTAAAGACTAAGTGTTGATATGAACATATACAAGGAGAGGACACAACACTGACGGCTTTAATTCGGGTCCAGGTTCTCCAGCCTACATAAGCAGACTCCTTAGGAAAACAACAAGGAGTTTGATATAAATTGTCATATGCTCATCAGTAGAAGCTATTCATTTTTGCAATAGCCTACAGACTTAGTGATCTTAACCAAACTGTAATTCCTTATTAAAATAAAAGTGTGAATAGTTTCGTATAGAAGGTGATATTTCGTATAGAAGTAGATATTTTTTTAGAAAGCTCAGTTTTGCCCCCGAATTGATAAGGTTTCGCCTGAAATTTAAGTTACCTTTTTAGCCAAAGAGACCAGTGATAAATGGAAGATATAGTAAAAAATAACCAGTTATTTTGCAAACAAAATTGAAAATATTTCCCTTCGTCGTCTGTAATAAAGACCTTTACAATGTGTGTTTTGAGGCGAGTTTAAACTCACCTCCTATGTTTTAGATTGAAATATAACACTAAGATGGATTGTGTCATTTACTCCCGGATCCCATATACATTTGGAAAATATGGAACGCTCAGGTAGATTGTATAATTTATCTCCGAATTACCTCCGAAAGAAAAAAAAATACGAAGAAACCAGTGAAATGCACTAAGTATTGAAATAGTATCACACATTCAGAAATTTTCACTTAGTATATGCCAGCAGTACAGTTTTAGATTGTTTTTTTTTGCCGGTGTGGAGAACTCACTTATTCCCTGTGAGAACTCTGTGTTTGTATATAATCTGTGAGATTAGACGTGAGCTTTCAAAGCCGTTTCTCTCTGAAGTATGTCCCTCATTTGTCCTTTAAGTATGTTTCCATAAAGTTTATTTTATATTTAAGCATATTAATCAACCTCAACATTTCTTTCTGATGGAGAAGCAGTGAATATTTCCGGTTCGCACACAATGCCAATGTCAATATGCGTTCGGCTGCACAACATTCCCAGTATATTTGAGCATAATCGGTTGAAACTCGAACGGTTGTTGGGATTTGATAGATCACAGTGCCTTTTATTAGTAATTGTATAGCCTAACTATTGTCTTCAATAAAGTTTTCTGTTGACGTTTTAAAGACTCCGAAATTAGTCAGAATATGTAATCTTTAAAACAAATATGTCCTTATTTATATAATTCTTCAACAATTTTAATTGGGATTAATAGGCACATTTTAATTAAACAGAAAGGTGTTACGGCATTAAATTATGATCAATTCTAAATGTATCTTTTTTTAAAATTAATTTTCGAATTGGGACACTTTCTCCTCAGAAAAAGCTTCGAACTTCCTTTGTAGAGATTTCCATTTTTAGAAACAAGCGCTCTGGATCTCTTCTTGAGTAACACGTATTCAGGATGATTATTAACATTCACACGAACTTGAAATCCTAGTGTGGTCAACTTACTTTTAATGTGCAAATTTCGGGGTATCCTTTTCAACAGAAAATGCCAAAAAGAGTAGAACATAAAAAGGAAGAAAATCTCGTGTAGTTTGAGCTGCGCAAGTGGGTAGCAAGTTATACTTACTGTTCTCTCAGAATACTTAAGAATTAATACGACCATAAAATAATTCAATAACATGAAAATAGATAAATGCATAAAATTTTGGCCATTGCTCAGATATTGTTGGTACTTGAATCACATTTTTTGAGAGCTTGCAGAACTTGCAAACGAGTAAAACGTGCTTGACGATAATGGATTGCCTTGCTCTGCGGCGTTGAAAAGTGTTTTCTACTGTGTGATCCGGCTACCTGTGACCTTCAGACGTATTTGCTGCATGCACTGCACTACCAGAAGTTTTGAAATATTGGAGGGTTTATTTTTCATTACCAGCGGCCACTTTGAATTTGGTATATTTGGCAATTTAAAATTGCGGACATTGAAAGGAAATGGCTAAGTTAATGTGTCCCTACTTGGGAAATGAAAAGGTATTGTTATGTTCTCATCGTCAAGTGAGTGTTTCATGCAGCATGGTTGCACTACTCCTATTTTGTTTTAAACAGTTAATTTATAAGATTAAAAAAATAACCAATTACCGATTTACTTGGCCCTTTAATTCCTGGATTTTTAACGGATTAATAGTGGCAGATCAAATAAAAAAGATCCCATAAGGAAACGGCAAGAAGTGGCGCCACGCGAAATCATATAATTGGCCTCTGCCATTTTGTTGGACTGTGGTAGGATGCTTTGGTAAACACATTCAACTTGCATCTTTAAAGACACACTGAGAATAAAATAACTCGAGAAGGGAAATTCTGTTTGCATTCCTATTGAGTGTAAAAATACGGCTTTAAGTGTGGTGAGATCACACACGAATACCAAGGGTCCCACGCCTGTTGCTGGAAGTTCTAAGTCATAGTTTATGGTGATAGTTATGCAAATCCAATGCCCTTTACTAAAGTGCCCAGTTCAACTACATCAAGGTGTTGAAGTTTAAAAATGAGAACTGACCTGGGTACATATGGATACGTTTTCAGGCGCGCGTGTGCGCTTTCTTACAAGAACAAAGAGGCTGCATTTTCTCTTTTTTAAGTGGACCCCCATACCTTCAAGAGGGCAGAATTTGTTCTGGCCGGCACCCTACCTGTGTCTGGGTGAGTCCGAGAGAGGCTGCCAATTCTGCTCTCTCTGGTAAAGCCAAATACTGCGTCTGCTGGAAGCGATGGTTCAGAGCCTGCAGCTGTAAGCTCGAATAAATGGTCCTCGGTTTTCGGATCTTTTTCCCTTTCCCGTTCAATCGGATTTCTCCATTTTCGATTACAGTCGACTTCTCGTGTTCTTGGAGAGAAATTGGAAACACTGAACCTTAGGTCCACCACAGTTTTGACTCACGACCACCTCTCCTTTATTTCCCCCGTCCCAACAGGTTGAATCAAACTACCTTGAAATGGTGATTCCCCGTAAATAAAAGCCAGCGCACTATGCGAATTTTTATAGGGAGAAAAGTAACGTTTAAATCGGTTAAATACTGGACGCGTTGCAGAAGCTCGATTATAGACTACACTCCGATATGGTTTACTACACAAATATACACAAAAGGGTCAAATTTCAAAATTCTTCACGCCAGTAACAGTTTGCTCGAGAGCATTGCAACAATCCACCGCAATCGGTCAGGTCATTTAATTTGCCAATTTCCCCCAACAAAGTGGACCTCTCGGCAAACAATAGATTACTTCGCCGTAGCGCCAGTCAATTGGCAGGAGACGGAATTGTGCACGAACAAACTGCTGATTTTTTTCAGCATTAAATTTGCCTAATTGCGCGTGTCTATTTAAGGAACGCAATTAAAGTCCTTTTTTATGAATATACAAATAATGTCATCATAGAGGCCTCTCAAATCCCGGCATCGCGACTCTGAAAGGGGGGCTGACTCAGTAGCAGAATGGCGATGGAAGTCACAGTGCAAACCGATGTATATTACAACGGAGACTGGTGTCCGAACGGCTCTTACCTGTGTCCTCTAACCTGGTGTGACCCAAAGTGCTGCTGTTCTGGTATGGCATGTACGGATTAGGTGCATGATTGCTAACTGGGCTTGGGTACGGGTAACCCAGCGATCTGCCATAGGAAGAGGCGCCTGAGTAGGAACCATCGTGCTGAGAATGTCCGCTCGAGTGCAAGCCGTGCACCGGATAGTGTCCATGGGACATGCCAGGGGATGACTGCTGAGCTGGATGTCCAAACTCCAGAAAGGCCGACTTGGATGAGTCTGGTGCTAACAGACCGTCAGCCATCGCGGTCATAGTCATCATTAACGAGGAAGTGCACGGGACTGACTAGGAATTACCAGCCTGCAGGAAATTGACATGAAATTGACGCGCAACATGAAACTGACACAGAGGCCGATCGCCAACCAAATCCAAGCGTCTTCTCCTCAATTTTCCAAGTAGAGGTGATTTCCCCACTTGTACGCTGAGTAAAAAAAGAGGGTTAAGTTGAGAGAATTCCCCGTGAAATTCAGGAAAACTTCTGGATTTGCATGGCTGCTTCATGCATATGGATCTGATATGCAAACGTATCCAATTGGCTGTCTCCTGCCTTGTGATTGGACGAAGGGCGTATTACATCACTTGCCCGGCGGCGATCCTAATTAACTTTAATTAGAATCAGTTAATGAAAGCTGCATTTCCATCAGCGAACAACCCATCCGAAATAATCAGCAGACAATTTCATAAACACGTTATAACATGCTATGAAACTGTTTTATACGTACAACGATGGCGTGCCCCGAAAAAAACTGGTAAACAAATATTAAATGAACATAAGAACTGTAGCAATCATCCGAACGCAGCTTTGCAACCGCAAATGGACGCCCTTTTTCTTAAAAAAGAAAGGGATAGTAAACGATTAAAAATACATCTACGGGAGGAACACTGAGTGGCCGCCTTAGCGACCTCTCGTGTGTTTAAAATACCGCCTGGGCTCGATCTACAACACTCTGGAGACAAAAGTTCACTCAGCACTGTTTATAATGGAATCTAAAATGGCTACATAGAAACTGCACGCGTTATGTAACGCAATATTCAGAACAAGAGGCTTTACATTGTTTTTCGTTCGGCCAGAGTTGTATCTGTCACTCTATATTGTTAAAACTAGGGACTGGATTTCATACAATAAATAAACTAACAGGCGCAAAGAACATCGTATTTTTAAAGTGTGATTTGGGACATTTACCTTCTACTTTATCCCTTAATTATACCTGGTCTCTTCCGCTATCTGCTAATCAATGCGGCGATTTAAATGACATTCTCATGTGATACCCACTTCAACTATAAATGTCTTTAGTCCTGTCACAAACGGCGAGTTGTCTGGCGCTGTCACTGCTGTCTTTCGAGTTTGGTGTGGGAAATCTCAATGGCTCGGTGCATCAGGTATTTGTCACGTTAGGAGGATGCTTATATTGATCATTTTACTGAACATTAACTGAATCTTGAATGGATCAGTTCCAGGAATTGTTCAAGTCAAGGTCATTTACTAATTTCTGTGCATTTTTTTCTTGCTATTTGCTATGTTCATACCGCTTTGGGCGTGTCATTAAGTTACCGAATGATTCGCGAATCTGTATTGAGGAAAGGCTACTGAACAAAAAAAAACGTTCAATCTGATTATAACAGGCTGATAATATTGTCAAGGTGACGGGGGTGGGGATTATACACAAATGAAAATGATATTTGCACAAAGGATGAACGAAATGTCAATGCGTTGTTTAAAAACATAAAATACATTTTATTTTACATACACGCGTCAGTGATAGATGATGGATAGGGGATGGTTGTGACAGCAGTGGGTGACGGCTGGGAATGAATGAAGGAGCTACCTTGCCTCCGTGAACCTAAGGAGGAGGTTCAAAGGTGTTGGAAAGTATGTGGAAAGCCTGAGATTTTCTTTGTTTTGCTCTGCATGTTAACCTTGGAGTGGAACACGCGAGAAAGAAATCCGATCCGATCCTTTCTCTTGACAGTCTGGGAAATGTATAATATGAAATACTCAAACGATCTTTACAATTCATTAACAATACAAAAAGGCGGCAATTGCATTTATTTTTTAACGTTTTTTGTTGCTTAAATCGCCAGTCTAAACGCCAACGAGACATCCAGTGATCCTCAAAAATTCTCAAAAATAAAATTACATGATACTAAATCAAGTTGCAGCCTGACACTCTCGGATACCGGGAGTATTCTTTATAATTCTCTGGCTGCGAAAGCTGGCATTGCCGATCTGAATATTTAACTCTTTTCTTTCACTTTCTTGGCAGAGAATAGAACAGTCGAACGGCGATATAAAGGCTGTAGCCACCTTCTCTTTTGCATTTTATTTTCTGTTGACCTGAGATTTTCCATCTCATAAACAGATTTAAACCATTGAGAAAGTATCACAAATGGAGCCTTCTTTTGCTTAACATTGGCAGATATTTTCTGGAATCTCAAAATACATTAAACGCGGAACAAGCGCACGCCCAGCAAGGACAGGTGAATAAGCTCGAGTTTTAACGCGCAAAGTGAAACCACCTTTTTTTACTCCTGTATCGAAGCCAGTTCTCTTATATCTCTACTTTGTTGAGATTTTCAGCGCTGTTTTTTTAAAATTGGTTTGTAAAATAAAAGAACGCTGCGGGATGTAGTCAGTATTTAACAATTTTTGCCTTCCAGCAGTCCGTAATTATTGCTGCGCTGTGCAGTATGAATAACCCTCTCATTGTGAGGAGCTCGTTCCGTTCCGTACGTTTGTTTTCTCCTGCTGGGAAGATGATTTGCAGCCTTCCACAATGTAACAGGCCATTCAAAGCTCCGGAAAAGAAAGGGGTTTCATCCAGAAAAGAGAGGAGTGAGCTATTAAATAGTTAATTATATAACAGGTGCAGCTAGCTTACGAACATTGGGGATAATTTTCGCGATTTTGTTTCCTTTCAATTTTTACCTAAAATATAAAGCACTCAGCTCAAGGCGAATTGGAAATCTGAAACATTGCTCATCTCAAATCTAAAGCCTAATGACTGGGAAGCACGCTTGAATAAGAGCACAAGGTTATTAACATGAAAACTAGCGTTTAAAAAAACAGAATAAGCAGGATATAATGCAGGATATTTGCATTGATGGGGTGTGTTAACTAAAATATAGCAATTAATGTGTATTCAGAAGCAACGCCAGCTTCCTGTTTACATAAGTGTACTCTGTTGACCATTCTCTGATTTGCAGTTTAGCGTTGTGCTGCTTGCTCACAATGAAAGCTCTCTTTGGACCCTTTCTATGTTATATAAGCCACGTGTCATCTTTTTAAATAGTTTTTTTTTGCAAAGGTTTTGTACGAGTCTGGGTTAAATGTTAACAAGCACTTTGCAGATATTACTACCCCATGCTTCATTTTGCATTCACCTCTGGAGATGTGTGCACTTAATCTGCGTTTATAGATATTTAATCCAGTGATGCATATGTTTAATCTAGGCGTAAAGCGAGATGTTTGACAGTTTAGTCGCTTAGAAGCGTTAAACTGAACAACATCTGCAAAAAAGTCACCATTCTCTCCGGCGTAATCTTATCATTGCTTCTCTGATCTGAAAGGTGCATTTGGTTAAAAAAAAACATAAATGCATATACCTGTTAATGTTTTCAATTTCCCCCGACGTTCATAAACCACATTTATATGATACGAGGCATGTGGAATTGTGATTTCCACCCTCTTCATACCCGTCTCTCACCCATGTATGTCATTTTGTACTGGGTGCCGCTGCTTGTTTTTTTTTCATCTTTAGTAACTATCCACTGAGTCTTGTGTCGTGGATTGATACCGATCACAATGACTATCTCCCCTGGTGCCCAGATGTTGTTTGTGGTATGCGATGAAGAATAATGTCACTTTGCCAAATAACCGCTGCTCTGTTATGTAAACAAATCATCAGAAGATTGTGAAAGTTAAGGCTTGAGAGTTGGGTGAGTTTGCAGGTATTGGAATTCTGGATAAGAGTTCAACATTGGTACAGTTTGATTCAAAGCACTTAATTTACTTTCCATTTTCGGCCAGAAATTATTTTTACAAAATAAGTTAAACCATTGAGTATGGATTGCAAATCACCTCCTTGGGCAGTCCCTCTGCGTCGCAAATGACCTAAATCTCCGTTACATCATTCTTTAGAACTTCACTCCAAACTGAGCACTTCCTCTTGCTGAAGAAACTTTCGATGCCTATTCATGCAGAACAGTTATCATGTTCTTTGCATTGAGCATATATGGGTTGAGATCAATGGATTAAATCAGCCAACATGGAATTGTCGCATTATACACTAAATTTTGTGTTGTCCAAAACCCTAAACGCAGCAGTAAATACGAAGATTAAATACTTTTCTTAGGTATTTCCTTTAAAACTTATTTAATTAATAACTATACAGTTGAGAGGCAACAGTTGTGTTGATTCTAGGATATACTTTTGACACATTAAGAATACAATTTGCGAAATGTAAGCTTGATGTAGCAATGCAGCTCAGTTTTGAACTATTGAAAAATGATAACACTTAGGCTACATCATCATTCCACTTCGTCCTCAGCCTCAAAGTTTTAGGGATGAAAATCTTTTTTTTGGTGAACGTTTTCTTCATGGTCATTGAATAACCTGAAAGACTCTGGTCTTGTGCTGTTCCTTGGTACATATGCAATTTTACAGTCAGTATGTGAACGCACATTTTATTGCAAAACAACGAACGACCGACAGAGGAGGTATAGAAATCAATTAACGACAAACAATTTAGTAAGATGCAAAAAGTGAATTATGTTATTAAGAATGAGGTGATAAATTCAGACTGTGACTAGAATGGAAGATAAACTTTGAGGTGAGAAGGCGTGGCGCATAAAATTAAGGTACACATAAAACGGCGACCATAAAGAAAGGTTCAAATGTACTACATGAAAAATCCTATGGGACAAACAAACTTTCAAGGATTTTTTAAGTTAATGTGCGCCAGTTAATTTAGTGATTTTGTTTTAAATAATTGCTATAAGTCCATTAGCATAAATATAAGAAATCTTAACCGCAAATCAATTGCTTACCCGAGCTTGGCGATATATTTAAATACATTATATGTCCAGTTGCTCCCCAACTTTATTTTTAGTTGTAACATTAAACTCAGACTTCTTACAGTGAAATTTCAATTGTTACTCCAAGCAGACTAGTTTTACCAAGTCTTCAAGACGCGCCAATTTAATTTTAGCACATCCTGAAGTTATGATCCTGCACAAACACTCAACCAAATTAGGTAACGGCTCAAACTAACTTCATTAAAGTGCGAGACCTGTATGGATACACCAGGATTTCGCTGTAAAATTCTCCCACTCCCACCAAACATCGGTGTATGTATTAAGTCTTAGTAAGTTGACATTGAAATCTACAAGCAAAGAAAGGTGGCATTGGTTCATTATTGGAAGTTAAAACATCATATTTTTTCTTGAGTTATTTTACAATTTTTTTTAGACTTTCTTAGATTCAGAAAACATACATTTAACATCCTGGATTAGCAAATCGTGCAGTGCAGGACGTAAATCATTTGGTGACAATTCAAAGTGGTTGTCATAACACGGAGAAGAACCGAGAAAAGGAAAGGTACCCTCTTTTAAAAGCTATAATTATGGATATAGGAAGAACAAAGGCGAGCCCTGGAGCAATGCATTGGAGGCTGAGGCTTCAGTGTGGAGTAATAGAAGGAGAGGAGCTCTAATAACTAGACATGGGAACGTCAGAGCAGACATTCAGGCGTCTCAACACCCCCACTGCACGATTTAGAAACGAATTAATACGTTTTAAAAACTAGACCAACTACCATGGTGTAAGATAGGCATAAATAATAAATGCCCTATTTAGATCGACTAGAGGAACTGGACTATTTGATTGGGTAGAGAGGTTTCCCTTAATTCACAAAACCAGATACTGCTCTTTAATCAAGATAAATATGGTTTATATTGCCGGAGTCAAGTTAAAGTGGGTAACCTTGGCTTAAGGAAAATTACGGAGTTTAACTATGATGACACGGTGAAATGCAAAGCAGCCGCTTTGCTCCAACTATAAGCCATTCTTCTCTTTTTGGTTTTGCTTACTGCACTCATTGGGTTGTGTGGGCTAATCTGGAGGGTTGCATTAAACTTGAGGCTAAGTAACCAAAACGCACTAATTTTTCACGACCATCACATAGATAAATGCACACATTCCCCGCGAATCATCATATTTCAATTGCCTTAAGTTTGATAATGTTTAAATAATTTTCATTTTTAGAGATATGGTCTGGAAAAAACTTTATCAATTAAATATTCGTTGAAACGCTTGCTTAGCTCTAATGCGACGTACTTTGCCATTCGTACTAGGTAATCTAAAGTGCTTCGTGCATTGATAAAACTTTATTGATATGCTGCGTTTTAAGACAGATTTTGCCTGTGTTAAGTTAAAACCGCAATCATTCTATGGTTACTGCAGTTTTTGAAACATAATCTTTGCATTAACATATATGATAAATTGATAATTAGTTTAAAAGGTGTGGTGGTCCTCCTCCCACCCTCCCCCCCAATGATTACCCAGTGGTAGCAACGTATTCTTTCTGAAACGTAGATTCTCCACTGTGAAGCAGCTGGACTGAGCTGGGAAGGTGGCTGTTTTAGTTCAGTACAAAACTGCGATTTAAAGCATTGGGGAATTTCCCCCAAGATAGCGGAAAATTAAAATTAGAATTTAATAAATCGAATGTAATTTTTTCGACCCATTAAATAAATCTTTGCTGTAAATGAGAGAAAAACACAATTAGAACTCTTAATTTTTAAAGTGGCCATTTATTGTCAACCTTCTACTGATATCGTTTTTGGGCACTGCATTTTAATAACTTTTTTTAAAGGTTACAGACTAGAATATGACTGTTCCGAAACAAATAGTGGCTGTTATACCAATCGTATTGTGGACTTTTTTATGCGGGTGGGGGAGGATGGGTAGACATTCACATTATTCGCCATTAATGCTATGGCTCCGATACTTCAGATTTCGCCAGTGTTACTCAGCAGTAATTATCATTTTCTGATGGCATAGAAATGACTATAATCGCGACCTGATTGGTTTGAACTATTTATCAGCAATAAGCAAAGTGCAGCTGTGTTTCGCAGCGATTAAAACATTTGAAAGGCTCTTCATATTCAATGGGCATTATCGTTCCCCATCGTGTGAGGCAGCTTTGGTTTTGCATTTGTTCGTAATTCATTCAGAAAGACCCGTTCAAGGTCCACAGATAGGGTTTCGTTGCACCTCCACACAGTACCTATATTCAGGGAAACTCGAACAGCAGATAAACTGTTTACCATATTGCACCATGCTGCTGTGACACATCGAATTTTAAAATCTTAATTTGTATTTTTAATAACACCAAACACGAGCCGTAAACCAAAGACCACAAGCTTAGCAGATCATATTATTATTTAATGTTTAATTTTCTACTTCAAATAATGGAGCGTTCACAATGGTTTTGTTAACCTTAACGTATTATTAACATTAATGTATTGTTCACCTCCTAATCAGCACTTTTGATCTGTAGTTTACAAATAACAGCCCATAAGCAAACATATAATCAAAACTGAGTTTGAATTCGTGCAAAAGAATCTAAATACGACACAAACGTCCTCTTCTAATGCGCGCGTACTGGAGCTATTTGCAAATAAAAACATTTTTTTTGCTGTTAGGTTTGGAAAGTCAGTGTTGTTTCTATTACATTTGTGGTACTGGATAGTAGCCAACTATCACATAACCACTGGATGTGTTTAATCTTGCAGGTTTTGGAAAGCATTTGTGGAGAGTGACAACTGGAAGGGTACTAATCCTGCGGTTCTCGGGCCCGTGCGTCCGTCATTTTAGAATCACTTTGCTCCCGCCACCTATCTCCCGATGGGGCGAAATTGCTCTGTTGCCTTGGCTGCTGCCTAGGCGAATGACAGACGCTGAGAAGCAGAGCGATTCGGTCGAAATAACGGGGAATCCCTGAGAAACACAACCGTTTCTGTTCCCAATGCAACTTGGTTTCCCAGCCAACAATATAATTTAGCATTACTGCCATTGGAGGTTACCTTCAACTTTTGACGCGATTTCTTACACGAATATTTTTACCCCGAGTGCAGTCTGTTCACAAATATTTGGGCAACCGAGTTTCTGATGATTTCAAGGACGTATACGCCGAAAGGCGCAAATCCATTCATTGCTCATCGAAGGCGCCTCTTGTTGAGCACCTTCCTCGTTCGAAACCGTCAGTCGCTTTGACCCGATAATGATTTTTGAATCAAGTTTTTTTAAATAAAGTTACATCCAAAGCACATTTTTTATTGATATTCGTTTTTAGGTAACGTTCATTTTACTGTTATTTTAAGGTTAGTTCAAATAACGATTCAAAATGGATTAAATGGGCTAAACATTGAGAAAATTTACTTAAATACAAGAGTGCTTGCGCTAGTTGGCTCATTGAGTCTTCACTTTGTAAAGTCAACTACTTTTGTTTCGCTGAAGACTTGTTTGTTTTAATTAAATTAATTAATGCAATTGTTCTTCGATTTGGATTTTTTTTCCTTCTCGGGAGTGGGGTTAACGCAAAAATTGCAAATAAAAACATCAAAATGTCTCTTCAAAAACAGGCGAAAACCAAACATATGAGAGGCCATGTGGGTAACAACATCCAGGGGGGAAAAAAGCTTTGATCAATATAATAAAGCACTATATCGGAGAAAAAAGCGTCGAGAGCCAAAAGCGCAATTAAGGGTCAAATTGGGCACTCCTTTCAATTTTTTTTTGTCTTGCCGCGCAACTCTGTGAATACAGGAAAAGCAAATGATACACCACTTATGGGGAGAAGATCTGGATGTTATGTGTATCTCATCTGGATGAAATGAATGCTTTTCCATCGATATACGGTGTCGGGGGTGGGGGTGGGAGCTGAATTCAAGGTTCCTGCCACAAAGAATCAAGCCAAATTCGCACGAAACTTAACTTTACGTAGTGAAATGTGGGATGATTGATGAGCGACGCTGCACCGCAGGCGTGCTTATTTTTGTAGTATAACGTTTGGGCCTCTATTAATAGTCAAAGGCACATCGGTCCGTTTCAACGCAATGTTTCTGAAAATGGCATATTTAAACAGCGAGCCTTAACTTCTCAGCACAGAACCGTGCAGATAATCTCCTCGTGATTTTATTCCACCTGCCCAGCATTCGAGTTTGTGGCCTTCTTGTTTTTGAATGCAGGCGGTCTCCCGCACGTCTATTCCCTGTTATATTTGAACCTAGAATAGGTAATAGGTTTCATGTGACCCCCATTTGGGGGTCAGCAGTCAATAAAAATAGGAACTGGGATTTGTATCTTAATTTGCACATTCAGTTTTGGATATTGAATGATCCTATCCCACCTTAGAATGACCCTACAATGCACAAACTATTCAATATACTACAAATGAAAATAGGCTGATGCAGAAGTACATGATCAATGGTAACTTTTTGATAAAGTTGTAGACAATATTAGAAAGAGATAGTACAGAGTAAACGTTTTAAGGTCACAATAATGAAGAGCACAATGACAAGCAAAATAAGACAATTCCTCTCTAGAAAATACCTAATAGTGGTTTGCTACCTTACACATCATTCATTATGCAATTAGTTTGGGGTATTTCAACTTCTGAAGCAGAAATGAGCTATCTCACCTCTATGGATAATAATCAATGGAGATCTCTCTCTCTCCACTTGCTTGGGGTTGGTCTTGAAGTCATCTGGACATACATTTCCTGCAAGTCAAGTAGGGCCTCTCCAAGTTGTTATTTACATACAATCTGGTAAGATCTTACATGTTCCTATGAACAATGTATTAGGAACAGTGGGCAATAGGAAGACATTAGTTGCAAATAGAGGCTCTGAGCCATTAAAGTAGGAGACTACCATTCACAACTATTTTTGCTTATGAGCTTCAACCACACTCTAGTCTTGATTCTAAACTATTTAATATACATCATTTCAATAATTAAATCTTAACTAAACCATAGAGAATTATCATTTGAATCTGTAAATGTATTCTCCTTGTATCAGTGCAGGCTTTATTGCAGATAGTTGTTCAATTTAATTCATTTCCTTAATTAATTCTCAGAATTAAAGAGGTTCCAAGAAAATGTTCACACAGAAGATTTAAGGATATTTTGGATTTAACTGATAAATTATCAAATACTATTAGAAGTTCTGTTTTTCTGTGTTGAATATAGTTAACAGAAGACATAGTTTAGATCCAGGAATATTAACAATAATGATATTCCATCAAGTATTTTGAAGATTTTTGTTAGTTAAATAAATGCTAATTTAAAATTGATTCAGTATTTCTACAGTAATGGATACATTTAGAATTGTATTTAAACAGATTCTTGGGGATTCAAAGTCAGATGGGATTATAATAATTGGATAAGAATATATGCAACATAACTTAGATAATACATAATTCGATACATGGAGAGTGACATATATATTGTGTTACAAGAGAGAAAAGTGATTCAGCAATCAGATGACAAAAGCAGAAATCTGAAACTTAAGAACTTTATCATTCAAACCCCTCAGACTAGCCTTAAGGTCACTTAAGACAATTTCATTATCCTCTTAAAATAGTAGACAATTTGTTAGTGATTTTGTTCAGCATTGCGTCCTTTTTTCTTCAAGTGGCTTTATGATAAGATTTGTATTGACAATGACGTAATCATTAAAAACCTATTGTGGAATTTGCATTTAATTACTGGGAAAATGGACAGCATGAATAAGTGCATATTTGAATTAATACTTGTCTTTATTAAAAAACGTAAGACATGTTATACACTGAAATCAAAAGATATGGTATCGTCAGTTGACTCAATGACATTTAAATTCTTATTATATAGTTGTATTTGTGCCATTCTTCAGTCAGGTTATGTTCTGATAGGAATGTGGTGATCTGAAACCACTGAAACAGGGTCAATTCACACACAATACATGAGCTGGAGTCATCCAGTGGAATGCCAAGTTGTGCTTCAAAAATGATCAGGAGTTCACTGAATGTCCTAATCACTATTGCAGCTGAAAGTGCTGTACGAATGTGGTTGCATGGTCTTCTCCACAGCAGATTTCTACTCCGCTAAACATACTATCTCAAACAGAATTAGGAAAAAAATGTTATTTGGTTAGAGTTTGTTTAAAACAGATTTGGTGGCAGGGAATTTGAACTCAAATGATGCCTGCGACAAAGATGCATGTGATAAAGCATGTTTTTTTTAAATCAGGGATTGAGAATCTGGCAAAAAGGATGGAGGTCATGCGTAAAGCAAGAATTAATTGATTCATAGTGAATCTTGATTGTGATTTAATAAATGACAATCTTTAGGTAGAATTTCAATAACTTAGCAGTTTAAGCCTTATGCAAGGGATTCTCTCATTTTTGGTTTGATATATTTTCATGTCTTATACAACTGAGCCAATATCATGTGAATGAAAAATCATGGGACTTCTTTTCATGGTCTGTTTTTGATCAGATAACAAACCTTAGAATTGTAAGTTAAGAATGAACGTGAAGAAAGAAGGCAGTACTATTTGTTGATTTTAATATAAAGCCTAGCAACTAATAATGTGCAATGAGAGAGATAGAAAATGTATTTCTGATGATTTTTTTGTGGCATCACCCCAGTGATTGAGGACCCAACTTCTCTGTATGAGATCCTCTGTGCCTGTTTTGTATATTAGGTTAACAAGCAAATACTTGGTGGTACCATCTGAGGTATTTGATGCATGTTGAAAATGAAACAGGTCAACTCCTAATGTTGATCCAACAAACCATCATTTAAGCTAAGTGAGACAGAGATTCAATACAAACAAAATAAAAATATGCAAGATTTTATTTTATAAACCATGCAAGTTTGCTTCATTGCACACTAATACATATATGACTTGTCCAATGAAGCACAACTAGAATTGTTTGGGTCATCATTTATCAGCCAGTTTTTGTTTTCTGATGGCTTTCTCAAAGTTCCTTCCGAAAGGCTATAGATTTGATTTTCAATATTTTTCTCCCCACGCTGTGAAATCAACATGACCATTCATCATCATCAGGACATTCAGGAAGAAAAGCTCAATTGAAAGGACATAGGTGCCTGTGCAATTCTATTTCTAATGAGGACGTTACGGAAGTTTCTAGTTTCTCCATTCCTCCCAAATATGAGTGATTAAAAGTAACTACTTTTTCATATTTGCATCCGTGGGAACTTGGAGTTGAAGTCATAGAGACAGACTGCATAGAAACAGGCTCTTGGGCCCACCTTGTACATACCAACCATCAAGTATCCCTGATGCAGGGTCTCAACCTGAAATCTCAGATATCCCTCTGCCGCCTTGGAGACAAGGGATTGCAGATGCTGCTTGACTTGCTGGGTTCTTTCAGAAGTTTGATTTTTGTTCCAGATTTCAGTATCTGCAGTTTCTTGCATATCCAAATATCCATCTATAGCAATCCCATTTCCCAGCACTTGGTCTGTAGACTTCTCTGCCTTGGCAATTCAAGTGCTCATCTGGATACTTCTTAAATGTCATGAGAGTTTCGTCGTCACCACCCCTGAGGCAGTGCATTCCAAATTCCAAAACCATCCGCTGTGTGAAAAAAATTCTTCCTTATATCTCCTCTGAACCTTTTATGCCTTACCATAAACCTACACCCTCTGGTTATAGAAACTTCTGCTATGGAGGAAAGTTTACTCCTGCCAATATATTTATACCACTCAATTCTGTGCCTCTCGACTTGGTACCCATCCAAGGACTTGTTACAAATACAATATGAACAATTATAAAGTTCATTATCTTAAAAATTCATCCAATATAAAGCTGTTGCTATGCATACCTTGCCTTCAAATTTCAACCATTGATTCTCAGAAGTTCAACTCATGCTACTCCATTATTTCATATGAGGTTAGCAGAGGATTGGAAAGTGACAGTTACTGTCCTATGCAGTTGTGGTGTGGAGAAGCTATTGGCAAGGAAACAACCAGCACTTTTTACTTATCTTAGAAGCCTACATTTGTTTCATTTATTTAATACCAATATAGTTTGAAAATACTGACCAGTGATTACAGAGCTACATGATTCCAGACCAGCCAAAATTTTGCATTTCTTGAGTGCACCATTTCTCTACTGGCAGAATCATAGTTTGTTGTTTTACCTAAATGTGATGGCATTTTTAAAGTATTTACACACTGGCCATTTTCATGCTTCATTGAAAGAAACACTATATTATAGCATTGATAATATGGGTAAATGGTGCAGTTGATAATTTTCATTTATATCATAATAAAATACCAAAAATTGCAAAGAACATTAAACATGATAAAAAGACAATTATTAAAGAGATGAACACTCAATAAAACAGTAACAAATGACAGCAAATCTGTAAAATTATGCGACATAGATTTGTGGTTCATTTAACGGCAGGGAGTGTTTTGTTCGTCACTTGAGTTCACTGAATACAAAAGATGGATGAATTTCAGGTGGAAGAAATATTTTCAATTCTCTAATATTATTTATTAGAAATAAAGGCTACAGAAAACATGTACATCCTTTGAAAATTCTTTAGAGGACCAAACAGCGATTTTAACATTGGACACAGATTGGTTCCATGAGGAGTTGCCTGCGCTCTGGATTTCCATGGTGCTAACTGTTTTCTGAGCATTTTTACTTTATATAACCAAGGGACTGTTTTGTCTGCATTCCCAGAACAGATCAACCCATTTAATGAACTGTGTTCACATGACATGAATGGAACTGAGCTTTCTAATCCGTCACTGACCTCAGGAGGACCATCATGGCACAAATCAGGTAATCTAACACGGTTAAGTAGGGAATTAAACTCTCTCAAAGCCAAATGCTTTCCTGGGTCCTTACGTTCACCAGATAAAATTTGCAATCATACTGGCTGTTGTAAAACAACACTAGAAACCTCTCTGTGCTACTAATTCCTGGTAGTGAGCATACTAATACACACCAAATGAAAGATATATGCAAAAACAAGCTGGGAAAAACAAAAACATCAATTCAAATAGGAAATAATTGAAAATCTATCTGATCAAATTAATGGGATTAAGAGGAAAATTAAATATAAATTCAACAAGGGCTAATATCATAAATAACATTTCAAATTTATTTCTTGGAAATCATATATTTCCATATCACAGAGTTGTAGTATTGTGCACAGAGTTGTAGTATTGTGCACAGAGTTGTAGTATTGTGAACTGTGCAAGGTTACAGTGCACTTTTGAAATGGCTACATGTTTTAATCTCATGGTTTCTGTCAACTACAGGCCAGCTGCAGACTTTCCAATTTCGGTACATGTGGTTACTTCACTGCCTTGGCAATTGAGACAGGTTTTGATGAATTGATTCTGCTTTGACTCAAGATTAGTGTCTGGTTATTTATGTATGATCAAGATAAAGATTGTTTCACATATGTGGCTCTGAGAACGCAATCTGTCCCTCCCACAGAAAAACACAGTGGAGCACTGACATTGAGGAATGAAATTCTTCTCGCTTCTAGCTCAGGATACCAGCATCAGATACAATAAATATAGATTTTTCTTTTGCTCTGACTGAGACAAGCAATGCAGGGAAATGTAGCTGTATTGTGCCATATCAATAAGGCTATTATTTAGAGTGCATGTGGGGAGTGAGCCTTTCCATGTGTAGAAACTTCTGGAAGTAGTGCAGTGCAATGGGCAAGTACCATGGCTCAGCCTTGAGGAGTTGTTGTAAAGCAGGGCTCAGTTTTTTGAGTGAGAACAAGGAGAAAGGTTTTCTGAATTGCATTGTATTACATTTTGGGATGAGAAAGATCTGAGTTAGCCTTAGTGTGGCAAATGCCTAGTAGTGATGCAGGCTCTGGAGCAGATCAGAAAAAAAATACTTGAAATCAAAATGCAAGAAGATCCATTTCAAGAATATTTCATTCCATTGTTTCCCAAAAGGTGTGGCACCTTAGTTAAACATGTTAAATTGTGCGTTCCTTAAGATGCCTGAAGGATAATAGCAGATAGTGGAGAAAAGTCATCAGAAAATTGACACCGTGCCAAACTGTGCCTACCACCTTGCCAACAATGCGAGGATTTAGTAAAACAAGTCTCATCTATGTAAGGAAATGATTTCTGAAGTTTGGTTACTAGGTTGGTGGGGACTGGGGAATAAAAACATGAAGCTCATTTGGGTGACAAAATCAGTAGAGTGATGTCTTAGTAGCATTGATGATGTCCTTTTAATATGGGTTCATTGAGAGAAATCTTTCTCCATATTTCTGGTATATTTATGAAAAAAAACCTTACTTTGATTCTGGAGTGTAAAAAAAAACTGCTGGAGGAACTTAGCAGATCAGGCACCATCTGTGGAGGGAAATAGACAGTTGACATTTTGAGTCAAGACCCTTCATCTGGGCTTTACTTTGGTTCTGGCCTAACAACCTTTTAAAGTTGTTATGGTAGTACAGCAGTGACGATCCAGAAGCCTGGACAGTTGATTCAGAGACTCAAGTCTGAATCGCATTGTGCAGGTTGGAGGCATAAGGTACAAGAACATGTAAGTTAGAAGCGGGAGCCTGTCACTCAGTCCTTCAAGTGTGAACAAGAGGGAGAGAGTTCACAAACCTGTCTTATTGGTGGACAATGAGCTGGTTCCAGATCTTCCACATCCACTCAGTCAAGACCACTCAGAAGTTTATGTGTTTCAATCAAGTCTTCTCTCACACTTAGAAACTCCAATGAATACAAGCCGACCCTGCCAATTCCTCCCCATAAGACTCATACATTCCAGGTATTCGTCTTGTAAACCTTCTCTGAACTGCTTCCAATGCATTAACATCCTTCCTTAAATAAGGAACTAATGCTGTATACAGATTTCTAGATGCAGTCTCATCAAAATCCTAGATTAATGAAGTATAACCTTCCTGCTTATGTACTCAATACAGATAACATTCTATTATCTTTTCTCATTGCTTGCTGTACCTTCAGACTAGCCTGCAAATCACACACCAGGACAACCACATCCATCAACATTTCAGAGCTCTATAATCTCTCACCACTTAGGTAAACAGGCTTCCATTTCAGTTTTTCTTGCAAAATGGACACTTGCACATTTTCCTACATTATACTCCATTTACCAGATCTTTACCCACTCACTTAACTCATCTATATTCTTTTGAAGCCTCCTCATGTCCTCTGCACAGTTTACATTCCTACCTATTTTTGTGCCATCTGCTCTACCTTCTGTGGCTTCATCCAAATCATTGATGTGAATTGTAAAATACTGAGGCATCAGCACCAGTCCTTGTAACACACCACTCATTACATTTTTCCCACCAGAAAGAAAGAGCTATTTATTCCCTGTTGACCAGCCAATCTCCTATCCACGCCAATTTGTAACGTCCAATGAGCTTTTATTTTCTCCAATAACCTAAGCTGTTGCACCATATCAAATGCCTTCTGGTAATCCAGGCATTGTTTCCACTGGTTCCTCTTTATCCATAGCACATATCATTTATTCAAAAAACTCCAATAAATTGGTGAAACACAATTTTCATTTTACAAAGCTATATTGGCTTTGCCTGATTACCTGAAAAATTTCTAAGTGCATTGCAATAACTTCCTTAATAATAGCATCTAACATTTTAATTAATTAAATAAAACAGGGAAAAAATGTTAGTGTCAGCAACAGAGATCATGAAACGACAAGGTTGTTGTTAAAGACCTGTCAGGCATCCTTATTAAAATCTGACCAATGTGTAACTCCAGACTACCTGACTACCTCTCTGCTCCAGAGCTGTTGGACATGAGCTATAAAATACCAGTCTTGCCAGTAACATCCACATCCCATGAACAAGTAAACTATATATGTATATATTATGAAGACCTATTGGGCTGTATGCAGGCCTGATTTGTGAGCTGTTTCAGGCTTGAGAAGTTAGTTTTAGTAAAGTCTTCAAGCAAGTGCATTAAGACTAACACTGTTGCAAACATGGTCTAGCATGCTAACCTTTTTTGGACGTTTGGTTCATAGTAAATGCCTATTTCCAGTTTATCACTATTTAAGAGGCCATTTAGTGCTTGACAAAATTCTAGACCTTGTTGCATGTAAATTGGATGAAATAGGTCAGATGTAAAAATGCACAATTACTTTTAGAATAAAGATTACATCGTCATCTGGATATTTCTGGAAGGCTAGAAGCCAATAGTTGATTCTCTTTCCTGCAGTACCAAAAATGCAAACACTGCTGAGAAATTACTTAAATCAGTTTTGCCTTGTTCAACATCAAGAGAAGTTGGTTTCTAAGTGAAGCTACCTGTTGTAACTGCAGACACACATTCTCCCACACTCAAAAGCAAAGACACCAAAAATTCCTTCCAGAATGCAGTTATTAGAAACCAGTTTAATTCTGATATTAATATACATTGCTTTTTGTGTGCCTTTCCTCAACAAACATATGTAACTATTCAGGCAGAAAAAAAATCCATACAACCAGTTGTCAGCAGAATGCTGGTCTTATTTTGGCCTAAGAAACAATTTTAATGATAAGATATTAAATATACACACATTACAACTTGCAACATGATGCATCTAGCTCTATTACATTTCCAGCCAATGTCGGTTCTGTGCAGAAATTACCCACATTCAGTTAACAGTAGCAATTAGGAGAAGATTAAAACTAGATTGATTTTCAGTCAATGGAAAATTCACATATCAGCTATTCACTTAGCAAGAGTATTGCAGTCAAGTGAGCTTAAGACATACTGTTACATTAGAATTTCTTCTGTATGTAATAATATATTCAGATGTCTATGACCATTATACTTATTATTCATGGGGTTTAAATCAAAGCACTATTTGGCCCAAAACCAACTAAATCAGTGAAACACAATATTAAGCAAAATCCTACCAAATAGTATATTACAGCTAACTCTGAAATATTGGCTTAGTATCATTTGTCCCAATTTAGGAACTAGCTCATTTTCTGCACACCATTGGATATGCATCTGAAAATGTTCGAAGACCGATTTCTAACCCTTCTGGTGGAGATTTTCTTTCCTGACAATATGTATGACATTTATAGCCCGAAAATCATGCCACACTAGCTCCACACAGATGTTCATTTGAAAATTTTCTCCCTGCATTGTTTAATTGACAGTGCTGAATCATTTAATATAAATATAATAATTTTTCACTATAATATCGGAGTGGACATTGTGATATACATTTTAAATATCTATGCAGTAGTGGTTCATAGAGAATGGGGCTCAGAGATTGTGTATGTTTATCTATGAAACCGTTAGCCAAAATAAAATCTTTTTTTGATATCGATGACACTTGCCAAAACGGAAGTGATTGTACTCTACTTGGATGGTCAGAAATTATGGGTCAAATTAAAGCTGGGGAATAAGAAAAAATAAGAGTAAATGGAGCTCTTACTAAATGTGGAGCAAGTGACTGCTTTGCATGGAAGACACGGTGTTAATTTCCTCATCTGTTGCTTCAAGTAAAGGAAAAGTATATTTGTGCACTCAACAAATCTGACCTTTGGTTTGCACCAAAATGCCAAATGATATACTAAAATTTGGGAAAAATGGAATATATTGAAAAAATATTTCTTAGAGGAGTTTACACCAAAATTCATGAATTGTAGCCTAACTATCCATTTTGTTCTAAAATAAAGAAAAGCCATCTCCATCTACACAGGAGAATTAGGGATGAATCTGCCTCTGTCACCAGCATCCTGAGAGCAATTAATGAAAAGCTTGTCAATCAGTATTTGTTAAGGCTGTGACAGAATGATTAGTGATCACATGATATAGGGACTATGTAATCCAATATTCAATAGACTTTAAAAGAACTTAATTGGATGTGAAACATTTTGGAATGTCCTGAGACTGTGAAAAGGACGACATAAATGTAACATAACTCCTATTTCCCTCTTTTGCTCTCTCTTTTGCTTTTCTCGTTGTCACCTTTTATTTTTTTCTCTATTTCTATTTTCCCTCTCTATCCCTTTTCACTTCACTAGACTCAGGACCGTACCAGAACTCTATGGTGCTCATCCATCACTTTTGTTGGCACACACACTACCCAAAAAATTCAACCTGAAATAACTGAAAAAGCATCTGACCATTAATTCCACAGTGAAAAAGTCCTTTAGCTGTCTTTGGGGAAAAACAATAAAAAGTCTGTGAATATAATTTGTAAAATTTTCTAAAAGATGATGCCACCTGTGGGACCCATGAGTGTAACCAATGAAGTTTCCATTGACTTCATCTTCCTGAGGATGAGATTCCTTATGATTGAGTTTTGCACAACATGTTAAAACATCCCCAAGTTAAATCTATATTTCAAACAGACAATGAGATCTTCAAGAAAAGAGAGGAAAACATTCTCTTATGATAAAGTTCCTCTCTTGTCCATTGGTCAAAGAATGACAAGTTACAATGATAGTTCTTATCCTTAGCAATGAACTTTTTCAGTCCACCAAGACAGTATTTAAAGAGTGTGGTGTTTTCATCCATTTTTAGTGCACTTTTCTTGGTTGGTGTATGCCTTGTTGAAGCATGCATTGAAACAATGGAGGAGAGGATTGGAATGTAACTGCAAGAATGTTGATGGATCAATTGTTAATAATAGACATGAATGCACAATGAATAACATGCTCAAGTGTGGGTCATCCAGCTGTAGGATATATATGTTTAAGCATTGACAGAGTAGAAACTGCAAATGGTTTGCATCACTGATTAGGTCCTGTAGAATACTGCACGTCAGGAGAGGGAAAAACATTCTCCTTTTAGGTGGAAGGGAATTCCCTGAATAACATAAGGTCTGGAAATCATGGGAAGCACCAGCCTTGAGCACAGCAGCCCTAATATTTATGGGGAAGCAGGAAGGGAGAACAAGCACGATGATGATGGTAGAGAAATTCAGAAATAAGATCTTTATAAGAAAAGGTAAGATCTTTATTAGTCACATGTACATCAAAACACACAGTGAAATACATCTTTCGAGGGAAGCAGAGGTTTAGTCCAATTTAGTGACAGGACGTCATAATAATGTTTTAAAACTCACTTTCTAACAGGGCAGCTGGCCAAATTGACAGGCTGGCCACCTGCCAGGCGGGAAAGCCAGCAACAGGATGCTACATTTCCTCCAGACAGAAGCTGGCTTGAATGTTCCCTTCCATTCAGGTGCTTTGCCAGACTGGAAATCTGACAGATTCACTCCTGCCAAGATCATGTTGACTGAATCTAATGATTGGTACGAAGTGGGAATGTAAATGTGAGGGTTGGAATTAATTTGGAATCATGCAACTGGGAAACATCAGAGCCTATTGTACAATGGGAGCCTTGCAATTAGAGGAGACTGAGGCTTACTTGAGATTGGTGGAATGGGTTAGACAATTGGAGAGCCGAGCAGAAACTGTGATCAATAGAAGGTTTTCTTGAGAGGTCAAGGGAAACATTCCTGGTCCTTCTGGTTCACACAATACTTATATGCCCCACCCCTGTCCCCTGCCAACTGTTCCCATCCTGCTTTAGCTATCAGATTTACAAAACCCTGGAAAACTGACCCCCCAAAATATTACTTTTATATCAAGCTGCCAAATACATTGTAAAGCTTGCATAATGTTCTAATTTGTGATATGGAAATCTGTGTAATAGGGAAGATATTGTAATCAGTGGCACTCATGTGTAAGTTAAGCCAACTGGCCTAGTTTCACCCAATCGATTGTTCTCAAGGTTTCCCAGCTTACTCACTTAGTTGTTTATTCATTTATGGGATGTGGGTATCATGGATAGGGACAGTATTTATTTCCCATCCCTAGTAACTCTTAAGATATTAACTTTTTGAATCACTGCATTTATATGGTGGATGCACTGGAGACACAAGAGACTGCAGATGCTGGAAGCTGGAGGAAAATACAAACAACCAGAGAAACTCAGCAGGTTGGGCAGCATCTGTGGAGGCAGAGGAGTGGTCAACAATTTGGGTCAAGACCCTGCATCAAAACTTACCTTTTCATATTTCCATCCATGAGAACTATCCATGGGAGCAAGAATCACAGAGACATACTGCACAGAAACAGGTCATTTGGCCCACCCTGTCGATGCCGACCATCAAGTATTCTTGATGCAGGGCCTTGACTCGAAATGTCGACCATCCCTCTGCCTTCACAAATGCTACTTGACCTGCTGAGCTCCTCCAGCATTTTGTTTTTTGTTGGTGAATGTATTGCAGTTGCTTCTTGTGAACATTTTGCTCCAGCAAGAAAAGATTATTTTGGAGATTCTGTGGGTTCACAAATAACCAGATAGATTGGCTGCAGTGAGGATTTTGTATTTCTAGATATTTGAGCACTACAAGACCTATTGTCACAGAATGCACGTCAATCTCTATGTAGTTATTGTGTACCATCGACTTCAGTGGGGAAGACCATGTCAAAGTGGTGGAAGGAGTAGTGCTACAGAGGGTGGCAGTGGAGGTGTTATTTTGGCTGAAGGTCTGTGACCATTGGTGTTCTGCAGGGATCAGCAGTAGAACCTCTGTTCTTTATTATATATTTATATATATAAGTGACTTGGACAAAAATGTAAATTTGCAGACGACACAAAGATTGGTGGAGTTGTGGACAGTGAAGATGGTTGTCAAAGGTTACAGCAGGATATAGCTCAGTTACAGATATGGGTGGAGAAATGGCAGATGGAGTTTAATCTGAGCAAGTGTAAAAGAGTCACTTTGACAGTCAGACAGTTACTTTGGGATGTCAAACGTAAGGAGAAAGTGTACAGTTAATGGCAGGACCCTTAACAGCATTAATGTACAGAGGGATTTTGGGGTCCAAGTCCACGGCTCCCTGAAAATAGCCAGACAAGTAGATAGTGTGGTAAATAAGGCATATGGCATGCTTGCCTTCATTAGTTGGGGCATTGAGTATAAGGGTAAGGAAGTCATGTTGCAGCTGTATAAAACCTAGATTAGGCCGCACTTGAGAGTATTGTGTGCAGTTCTGGTCGCCCCATTACAGGAAGGATTTGGAAGCTTTGGAAAGAGTGCAGAAGAGGTTTTCCAGGATGCTGCTGGATTAGAGGGTATGAGCTATAAGGAGAGTTTGGACCCCAAGATCCCTCTGTACATTAATGCTGTTAAAGGTCCTGCCATTAACTGAGGTTGGGTTGTTTTCTCTGGCACATTGGAGGCTGAAGAAGTTTATTACATTATGAGAGGCATAGATAGGGTAGACAGTCAGAATCTTTATCTCAGAATTGTAATGTCAAATACTAGAGGACATGCATTTAAGGTGAGAGGGGGAAAGCTTAAGGGAGATGTACTGGGCAAGTTTTGTTTTACAGAGAGTGGTAGGTGTATGGAATATGCTGCCAGGGGTAGTGGTGGAAGCAGATACAGTAGTGGCATTTGAGGAGGATTTTAGATGGACACATAAATATGCAGGGAATAGAGGAATATGGAATATGTGCAGGCAGAAGAGATTTAGTTTAATTTTGCATTGTGTTCGGCACAGACAGAGTGGGCTGAAGGACCTGTTCCTGGGCTGTACTATGTTCCATGTTCTAATGTCCCTTATGAAATGAAGGATACTCTCTGAGCTTGAATCTGAGATCCAATCACGTGTGTTTCCTGACAACACAATAGAAGAAGGTTGAATATTGTTCCAAATGTCATCACAAAGTTTAACAGTCATCTGGCTGGAACTGACATGAGTTAGTTCTGTCAAACTTCTGTTGAGCCATTGAGTAAAGGGTACCATTAACACCCAGCCTCCCATAAAGGCATGTAGGCCTATTGGCAGTTGCCATGTAAATGTCTTCAGTTCGGGATACATACATGACTGTCAAAGTTCCAAATTTACTGGCCAAGCTTTGCCAGCAAATTCCCAACTGTACTACCCTGCTGGATTCCCTTTGGAGTTTAACGATGGACCAGGAGTTTGTTGAGGTATCCTTGTCTTTTGGATCCTGCTCATAAACTGCTAAGTTGCTTTGGATTGTCGGAAAGATGCCATTATTATATCACAGGGGATATTGTGGCCCCACTGAAAAATAATAATTGCATTTTACCAGTGATTATCCATTCATAAAAACATATCTCTATTTGAATGCCTTCATGGACAGTGATAGGAGTAAGCTGCTTATGTATGTGTGGGATAGTAAGGGAGATAATGTATCACTTCCTTTCAGCAAACTGATTTAGCAACTGTGAGGTACATAGATTAATGACATGAGCAAGCTCTCCTGGTTTACAGATGGATAGAGCCAAGGCTTAAGTATGTATTCTGCCTGTGGCATGTAATATCTGACCACTGTGCTACAGTACTTGAGGGCAGAGCTAATATTTTACACCAAAAATGCTAACAATCATTACAGATGTTGTTGCGCCAGAGGTCTATCTTTAGCATTTGTTTTTGCAAAAGTTTTTAATAATTGTAGTGTATGACATAATGCATTTATCATTGCAATTAGTTTCTGATGTATGCCATATGGAGCACATGTGCCATGATGAGACTTCAGGTCACCGCTGAATGATGTGAGTGAAATCGTTCCAATTTCTCTTTCACAGAGATATTACATTGGCACAGCCATATTTCAATAATTTAATCTATCATCAACTAGCATACCAATAGAAGTGTAAACAGGTTGTGACACCACTATTAATTGAAATTCATGTGCTAACAATTTGACCAACATACAGTACTTGCACATAAAGCTTTGAGCTTGCGGATGCAAAGACATTTAGTAAATTAAATCCTAGGCAGACTGGACTCATTCTACCTCCTGCTCTGAACTGAGCTCAGGTTCTATCTGTGGCAAGTTTTTGACTGGACTCCAACATTCTGGGTTAGCAGAAGACAACAAAGGGAGCATAGGATCTCAAAAGATGCAACAAGCTTTCCAATAAAACTCCCAGCTGAGACTGAGGCTCAGGGGAAAACCTGGAGAGAAACAGGAATGAAGAGGTCACTGTTGGCTCTAGACTCTTCATTTGATGCATGTGCTTCCACTCCCATCACCACCTTGGACAAACCCCAACCAATGTCAGATTTTACACCAATTGGGGCATCACAGGAATTCTCTGTTACTCAATTTTGTCCCCTTTTCCAGCAAGGTTAACAGAGAAAATTCCTCCCCCTAGGATGCAGTAAAAAAGAGTTTAGACAGTTTATGTTCTGTTTCTCTTGCAATGCTACTAATTAGCTAAGGACTAACACCAAAGATCAGGCTGGTGAAGTGAAACTCTATTGTAGCATGTCATCCAAAATGTAGATCCGAAATTCCAGTATAAATATACAGCTGGAATTTTTACAGATAAACGACTGGTAGAAATTACAGAGGAATAAAGTACAGAGCTACAATTTACTGTTGAAGATAAAAAGAAACTGCTGGAGGAACTCAGCAGGTCAGGCAGCATCTGTGGAGGGAACTGGACAGTTAACTTTACATCTGATCTGATGAGTTCTTTTATTGCTCCAGCTTCCAGCATCTGTAGTCTCTTGTGTCTCCTTGCTGTTGAAGATGTTTTTCCTTGTTCTTGTTCAATCTGTGGTGCAAGTTATGCTCGTGGGAGGTGAGAGCCCAGTGGCTTCAGCAATTTCAATTAAAGGTGCAGAGTCGACGGACAAGCAGAAGAATATATGACATTAAAGGTTTACTGATGGATTATCAAATCAACTCACAATTTGTAAGAGCGATTGTGTTTCCCTACACAATAAATCAGTTTAAAAAAGCACGATGAAGTCAGAAAGTCAAAAGTATTCAACCAATAGTATTTGAAAGATCAAATCTGGCAAAGTCATCAACTTGACAAACCCAAATGAGCTGTGGAACAATTTACCCTCATTTCAGTTTGCAAAGTAGAAATGGACCATTAATGAAAGCTACAAAAAGCAAGACATTTTAATAATAACAGGAAATGCTGGAAATACTCAGCAAATCAAACAGCATACATTGGAGAGAGAAAGAGAGTTAACATTTTGGGTCAAATGACCTCCTTCATTGGAACCAATGAAATGTCATTGACCTGAAATGTTAACTCTGTTTCTCTCCCCACAGACTGCTGCTCTATCTGCTGAGCATTTCTGACATTTTTTGTTTTACTTCAGATTTTCATAATCTGCAGTTTGTTTTATTTCATATATGTTTCAATATTTATGTATCTATCATCACACGCAGGCCCCTTTGTATTTTTTAATACTCCCCTTGAAAATTTGGGAAAAAGTAGCATTGCTCTGAAAACTAAATTAAACTCTTTTGTACTAACAGTAACTTAGTTCATTGCAAGACTGTTTATCAATTGATTATTGAATAGTAGGGTACTTCTGTTGCCAGAGTATACTTGAAAAATAATTTGGACAAAAGAAGAACAAAAGTTTAAATATTTTTAAATTCCTTGATTATCTTTAGGGATTAGAATATTTTCAAAATTCTTTCTCTCTGGAGATTAAATATGGGTTTACATGTTATACCTTACATATGATCTTCAATGAACAATTGATCTTTTCCACACATTAGTTATAGAGTCATAGAGTAGTATAGCACAGAAACAGCCCCTTCAGCCTATCAAATTCAGGCTGACTATCAAGTACCCATCTATACTAAGTTCTATTATTTTATTGTTTCTAAATATTTTGTGCCTTTATCACAACATATTCTGTCAGAATTACTTATTAGGTGCTTTTTCTGTATGAAATTCTAAATTATTGGTTGCCCTGCATTCTTCTTCACAAATTTTGTGAAATATTTTGCAAGGTGCTTCACCATTCAATAGCCATTTTTGTAGAGGAGAGTTTATATTTTTATAAGACAAACCTTCATAGCAATGACTTTTAAAACAGACCATCTGCAGCATACTGAAAATATTTAAAAGAACTCAAGCATGTTGTTGCAATAACATGCCAAGTTTGTTAAAGCAACTGTATATTTAGGTATCACCACAATATGTAATTTAAACAAGGCAGCAGATTTCAAATGTGAAATATATTAATGAAAATGATTCAAACCAGAAATAAAAAGAGTAGCACAAGCCATTGGAGATTTGTATATAAAATACCAAGAATTCTGATTTATCAGGAGCAAAGAACACTCATTAACTTCTGGTTACATTTCCAAATCCCACAAAATAAATCACTCAAGGACCACACTCACAAACACAGTGTTAGGTACCTCCTCATGATTATTTTTACCAGCAACAGCATACTTGAACAGAAAATATTGACAAAATCCAAAAAGCATCAAATTGCGGTGACAGTATTTGGTTACAAGTAGAAACCAATCATTTAACCAGTGGGGAAAAATATTGGGGTAATGCTAAATTTTGCCAGCCTGAGATGAAATTTTCATACAAAAGGACTAGAAATAGCTGGTTGAAGGTAAATCAACGTAAGGGTAAAGGGAGACAGTCAAATGTTCACAATGAAAGTTCAGACCAAAAACATTCCCAATGAAAGAAAATGGGAACTCACATATCTAGGCACATGTGGTTGTTGCTCAATACACAGGATAAGGCAAAAAGGTTAATTATGACAAATACCAATGATTCAGCATTACAGAAAGCTGAAACAAAAATTATACAATTAAACTTTCAGGCATCTGCAGTATAAAGAAATTGAGGGATCTTGGAGAAAATGTCCACAGATCCCTGACATGTAGGTAAAATGGCTATGAAGACATACAGGATGTTGGAATAAAAACAGAAAAGTTAGACAGCCTAAATGAAAATCAAACAAAAACACATCTAGGTATTAGAAATCTGAAGTAAACTCAGATAATTCTGGAAAAACTCAGCAAGTCAGGCAGCACCTGTGGGAAGAGAAGCAGTTAATGTTTCAGGTCCAGGACCCTCCAGTGCAGAGAACAGGTGAAACAAAATAAAGGGCTCTGTCAACAATGGTAGAGGAGAAGTCACAGTTAAGTACTAAGGAAGATATCCCAGAGGCACTTGTTGAAAATCCAGTCACCAGAGCAGACACAACAAAGGCAGATAATGGAATGGAGTTATTACAGGAAGCAGGATGGGAGGAAGGATAGTTGAGATAGCTGTGAGAGCCTGTGGACTTGTAATGGATATTGGTTGCTAACCTGTCTCCAAAGATAGAGGCAAAGAAATCCAGAAACAGAAGGAAAGAATCAGAAATGGATTATGTAAAAGCGAGAGCAGGGTGGAAATTAGCCTCTATTGGCAGAGACATCAGATATAAGGACAGGTTAATTATGCTAGAACCGTGTAATGCACTTTCCTGGCCACAGCTGGAGAATGCTACGTCTTTGTTCACCATATGACCTGAAGAATGTTGTAGCATCAGGAAAGATGTCAAGGAAATTAAGAGGGTGTAACTGCCCAATCTAGAGAACCATTGTTTTGAGGAGAGACTGACTAGTTGGATTGTTTTCTTTGTAATAGGGAATACTGTGAGAAAGATTGAAAAGTACAAAATTCTGAGCAATCTCAGTAGGGTGAACAGGAAGAACCAATTTTCTCTTGGAAGTGATGTCACTAACTAGGAGACATAGAATTAAATTAATTGGTACAAGGACTTGTGGGGAGTTGAGGAACAAATGTTTCACCCACTGCCTTAAAGGACGGTGAAGGCAGAAACCCTCATTTAAAAAATAAACACCTTGTGTCTTATAAAACTGCAGACCAGGTACTGGGATGTGGGAGTAACAATCTTGGCTGGCATGGTCACAATGGGCTGAAAAGTCTCCTGCTGTTCCAAAAATTTCTACAATTCAGTGATTTTCTTCCCAGGATTGTTGACATTTGTTTCCAATCCAGCTGTTTAATAGTTGGAAGCAGATCTAATGCTTCAAGTTTCCCAGTCTGTATCAAAGTAATTTCTTTATCCAGCATTTGAGAATATAGGTTGGAGTTGTGTCAGCCAAAGTGGTTTCACTGACAACAGGCTGCCAAAGATTCTGGGTCACTGGGTGTCCTTTCAATATCAGTCCTCGTCACAGCAGTTAAAATGAGAACTTGGATAAGCTTTTGTGTGCTGATTATCAAAGTTTTAGAATCCTTTTGGGGACCAAGGATTGAATTTTCATCTTAGTACCATGGATACTGATTGAGCCATTATTCAGCCAACAAAAAAGTATAAGAACATATGAAATAGGAGCAAGGGTAATGCCATTTGGTGATTCATGCCTGCTCCACCATTCATCAAGACTTTGGCTGATCTATAACCTCAACATGATTTTCTGCATTATCTCCATGTCTATTGATTCCCTGAATAACCAGAAATCTATCAATCTCTGTTTTGAATTATCCCAATGACTGTGCCTCCACCATCCTCTTGCATGGATAAATTTCTCCTCATTTCAGTCCTAAATGGCCTCCTCCTTCTTCTAAGAATGTGACCCCTTGCTCTAGGAAAGGGAAACATCCTTGCTGTATACAGCCTGTCAAATGTCCCATACACTGTATAAAATATATTCCAACCCAGAAAAAATTGAAGATGGATCCCTTAACAATGTTTTGATGGCATCTACTAATTTGAAGAAAAAGTCAAACCTTTTTCCACTGTGTTAGGTAAGAGAACTGTTGTCAATTCACTAACTGGCACTGTCTAATAAAATGATGAATAAATGTTTTAAACATAGAAAATAAAGATACCTATAAGATGATTAACATTAGAACATTTAAATTCAATGCATATATTTTAATTGGGCCTATATGTTTAGTGTTTATTGATATTTTTACAGCACATCAGTCTTTATCCGGCCTAATTTTCTAAATTTATCCACTTGTATATTATTAGCAAATAGAATAACTAAGATGATAGAAGTTAGAAATTTGATATTATTAGATATTTTTGTGACCAACTTTTCTGGTTGTTTGTCTCATATTATAATTACACTTTTGATAACTCATTTAGTCTGAATTAACAATCCATTTTTGCCCATTGTTCTTCAATGAGATAGCAGAGAGATTATGATATTCTGGATTTGGGCTATTATTTGTGCTTTTTTATTAATATCAATAACAAAATAATGATAAATTGTACTTTAACAAGAATAACTTTTGAAACTTTAAATTGACAGTTTCACAATGACATTTTTTACACATGGAAAAGTTCCCATTATTTCTTTTTCATTATTTGAGAGGATATATGCTCTTCAATAAACTTTAATCATTTATCATATTTTTCTTCTAGTCAGCTTATTGCCGAATGAGTTCTATTTAACTCAGTTTTAAAAACTGACGAGAATTAGCCTTTGGCATTTTCCTAAAAGATCAGCTAATTTATTCATTTGTCTGGCCAAACTGATTTACCTGGTAATTAAAAAAAAACACACTGGCTCACTAGGGTATTGTTTGTGGTCTTGCTAAATACAATGAGATAATATAAATGTAATGTATTCAATTAGAAGAGTCAAGTGCAACAAAAATGTTAAAATGCAAATGGAAAAAGTAATAAAGAGAAATAAAGACCACTTTGTTTTACTTGATTATTGGATATTCATGGATATTCATATCTTTGATCAATTGAAAGTATCATTGCCTGAAACAAAAGATTAATATAATAAGCATTAATTGTGTGTGAGTGGCGTGCTTTAGGTTATAGACTAGGTTAAACATAGCATAGGGATCTGTGCTGTGGGGATGTATAAATGGTTTGAAGGAATTGTATGCAATTAGAAAATGAATGAGACACATTGCCCATCTTGAATACTTTTTCAAACAACACCCTCCGGACCTGTGACATCTATCATATGAATGAACAGAGGGAGTGCTACTATCTGCAAGTTGGCATCAATTCATGTACTGTCCTTATTTTGTAATATTTTGTTGTTCTTTCATCATTATTGGGTCTAAGTCATGGAACACCCTATCAAACAGCACTGTGTAAGTACCTTTAATAGATCAGCTGCAGCAGTTCAAGAAGGTGGCTCATAACAACCTTCTCAATGGTATGAATCAAAACTTGATAGTCGGCATGGACATAGTAGACTGAAGGGCCTGTTTCTGTGCTGTACGAATTCTTGACTTAATGAGGGGTGGACAATAAATGTTAGCCTTACTGGCAATAACTACACCCAATAAATGAATAAAATAAATATATGTTAACATAGCAAATGAGCAATACTTGTATTCTGAGTGTTATTGCAGGAAGAGTTTTCACAATTTGATTCCATTGCAATTTCACTACAAATTGTAAACAATCCTGCAAGGACTGTGTAATTGCTAATTATAAAGATCTGATTACTTCATCCCAGGTTTTTATACCCATGTAATATCTTTGATGCCCATAGATTTACTTAATTAAACTCAATCAGTAATTATAATGGGACGATGGTTGAAATGACAGCAAGATTTTTCTTAAAGATGGATTGCTATAGAATGTTCTGTGGCATTATGTGTTGATGTGCAACATTCTGCTTTGTAGCTTCATAGGACACAGGCTTTTTCTGATCCCAGGTGAAAGTGACTGATTTATCTCTCCAGTACAATGATGCAGAGGCACTAACCAAAGGTAGGGCAATGCTACACAGTGTGGGAAACATAGAATATTGGCCTGTCAAACAGAAGCTATTTTCCAAAAAGTGCAGAGAAACTGAAAGAATGCTTTCTCTTGCTTTATGGGAACAGCAGGGTGTTAATAGGAAGTGGGGAAGAAAAGACCATGAAGATTAATGCTTGTCAAAAAGGACATAACCAATATTTTATTCCAGTGACAAAAATGACTTGAGATTTACATCATATGACATACTTGTGTGATTAACCTTATATACTCAGTAATTCCAAAGAGTACTAGGCTTTAATGCATATTGTATAACAACATAAGCAGCGTGCATATCTTCTATATTTCAGCAGCTCTCATGTGTTGCCCTTCCTCTTTGTACTGCCTAAACCAGATCAAGTTTCCTTCCATTCAGCCATTCAGTACCACCCTCCTCCTGCCCCGTCCAAAGAACAAGTGGGACTTTTTATTTTTGCAAATCGTTTTTTTTAAACCACCCCTGATTATTATCCTTGGTTTCTATCCAAGCAATCAATTCTTTATGCAAGGGTGCTTGTACTTATGCTGCTATACAAGATGTTAAATAAAACTGACTGGAAGTGAGAGGGATTAATTTACAGATACAGTGGTTTATTTTACCACCTCTTTCATTATATTCTGAAAAGATTATGCCATGAAGCAGGCAGCATGAGATCACTTTTTATTTCCTTAAATTTGTTTTACGGTTCCTTACAGAGTCTCCAGGTTAGTGTGTGGAGTGACTTGTTAATATAATAAGTTGAGACAGCACATTAGTTCCATAAAAATAAAGGATATTCATTTGACTCTCTTTGATTAATGCCTTATATTTTGTAATTTTAACAATTGTTACTTTAAAATGTTTAACCAATAGTCAGCATGGACAAATCTTCATTTCATTCTGTGTTTGAATTTTGTTAATAACATATTACCACCATACAAGATCTTCATGGAGCAAATTGATGCAGTTAAATGAAAGAGGAAAGCAAAACTCAGATATAACACCTCAAGGTAATTTATGTGGCCTTATCTCTGGTTCATTTAGTACACACAGGACTTTAATGAATGTACTGAGATTAAAAACAATATTATTCTAACTCTTCAAATTTCAAAATATCAAGTTTTCAAAATTAAATAAATTCTGCTTTTTTCTTTTCATTTTAAATGAACAATGTTTTAGAGTCTTAGATTCTTTCAGAGGGACATCTAATGCTGCACTCTATGGTAAATATCCCAGTGGACACTTGAACCCAGAAGTTTTCTGACTGCCTAAGGCAGCACTGTCACCTGAGATACCCATGCTTGTTCAAAAGGTTATTACCTGGTGGTTACACAGAAATGGGAAGTTGCTGATGGATCAATGATGGTCTACATCCAAACAATCAATTCCTCAACTTACAAATTCAAGTGAGGATTATTCCAGTCAATACATACTAAAGTGCATAAATTTGAAGTGGAGCCAATTAAACTCTCCTTCATAATACAAAAAGTGCACTGAAGCAAACATAAGACTACAGTTTAATGAAATCTTATTGTATTTTATGCATGCAATGTAGAGTAAAGAATGTGCCTATTCAGACTGCATGGGATGTTAATTCCGATTTCCTGACAGTAACCACACTTAGTTTGGTAGATTGAACATAAAATGATCCCACAGATATGTTTGCAACCACAAACATTGCACATTGTTAGATAGCCTGCATTTAAAAATCACAATTATATTGCTTTGCGGGAACCAAGAACTGTAATTTTAATTCAATCCATCGAATAAACTTTTTAAAGTTTCAACATGCATGTGCTTCTAATTTTATCAACATTCTACAAACATCCAAACTCACAATGGGGCTTTGTAACTCCAGAGTAAATCCAGACCGGAGTAAATGCTACTGGAGTCTACAGGCTCTGCCCCAGAGAAAAACAGACTGTTCCTGTAATTGTTTCGGCTCTGGAGTGAATTTGGAATTGTGCAAATGGGGATTCTGGAGTGATTCCCAAACAGCCTCATTTTTTGAGTGGATGCCTCAAACAGGCAAAAGGGATGCCAATGTAATAATATTACTACAATTGAATCTCTGTTGATTATCTGTAACTGTACTTTGAAACTGCAAAATAAAACTGCCTGGCTCTGGTCTGCTGCAGAATAAAACTACGTGGCCTTAAAGTAGGTGATCTGAGCTTTGAATTAAAAATATGAGCTCAGGGCAATTCCCTGTGATCTCATATTTTTTTTTCTCTAGGACTATACATTGTATAATTGAAGAGAGTAATGATTACTGTCCACTGATGGATGGATTAATTCATGTTGTCTGAGGTTTCCCACAGTCAAGTCATCTCTGTATCCTCAACCACACTCACGTATGAAGAATATTCAATATAAAGAGCTAAAGAAGGCCACTGGCACACAGGGCATTATATTCTATTGAGACAGATGGTTTGGGAGTGGAAACTGCAAAACAGTAGAGTGGCAGATATGCATTGCAAAATACAATCCAGTGGCTGTGTGTTCAATATTTGTGGAGTGGCATTGAAGGAAAGTGACCTGGAATGTACTGTAATGATTCACTCACAAGCTTCAGTGAAAGGATATATCCTGACAGGTCCACACATGATTCCAGGTCCATACTAAGAGGTTGAGTCTTAGGGCTGGCTAAAATGGCTCAGTTGCAAAAAATATGTGACAGATCTGCTGGCAACTTTTCAGAGCAAATGGTCAATTCATTCATCTTAACCTGCACATTACAAGAAAGTCTAGGGGACCTTAAACAAAAATGAAGCTACTTACGAAGGAATTCTCTAGATACAATGGATGAATACACATTGTAATAAAAGAAGTGTGATATTTTTTGTTGCTTCTAATCAATGTCCTTCGAATTCTTCTTTCCTTACATAGATTCTGAATATCATTAAAAATCTGGTCTCTTAAGTGCTTACATAACACTATCATATGGAATCTACTGGTCCCCTTTACCAAAAAATATCTGCAGGAGAAAAATGTAATAATATTTTTCTGCATAGAGCATGATTTATGCAGAGTTGAAAACACACAGGGTACAATTTCATCAATTCATATTTGTATCTCTTCATGGAAAGCAATCATAAATCAGCATAATAAATGCACTGTAATAGCACTGCACAGATTTTGATTGTTTCAACTCCTTTTCAGTGGTGCCCTAGTAGCCTTGAGTTTTCTTGATGTATAGATCAATACATTTCAAAAAAAAACCACAGCCTGTCAGCTTTCACTTGCCTGCAGATAAAATTACAGAAGCTACATAACACATTCCTTGTTTCTTGGTTGCTAGACACAGCATGTAAATACTATAGAGGAAGGTGTAATGTTTTTTCTGGCAAGCCATTTTGGCTCCTGTGACAACATTAGTTATTCCATGCTTCCATCCACTTTATATTAAATGTCATCCCAAAGAAAACTGCATAGCTTTGATAGATTAATACTTGTGGTTCATGCAGTTTGCCAAGATAATTCCCTTCCTTTACATGTGCTTGGCATTGAGAACATATTTATGTTTTTCTAAAGCTTTTGGTTTCAGCATAAATGTTCACTTACCAAGACAATGAAAATAAAGATGTGCTATATTTCATTGAATTAGAGATAGAGGAGCTTTGTCCTGTTTTTGAAAGAAGAAACTGCAAGTTCTGCTGGAATTGAGTAACTGTGACTGCTCAATTAATCATTTCAGCACTCATACATTTGGATATACATTTACACATGCGTATACTCACACGTGCACACACGCACACATGTACAAATGTGCACACACACCTGAACAAACACATGCATATATTCACATGTATGTAACCAACACATACATATATTCACATGTATGTACACATAGATATATATTCATATACATACTAGTTTGCACATACATATAGATAATTAAATATACACATACATTTCTGGGAGTTTCTTGATGTATTTAGAATTGTGAACAAGTCTGAGTTTCAGTGTTAAGATGAAACATCTCCAATCATTGAATTAATTATTCTTTAGCTTCCCAACCATTTTTATTGAAAACTAATCATGCTGGCAAATTAATATGGCTGAAGGCAAAATAGTGCAGATACTGGAAATCTGAAATAAAAAATTCTGGAAATACTCAATAGGTCAGGTATTATCTATTAAAAGTGAAACAGCGTTAATATTTCAAGCACATGACTTTTCCTTAGAACTCAATCTGAAGCAACCTGCCATATCAATGCTGGTTCTCTCTTCATAGATGCTGTCTGACCCACTGAGTATTTCCAACATTGTCTGACTTTAAATTAATGTGGTTGCTCTGTTCATTTGACTTTGGATGCTATCTCAGTTAGTCATCATGAGATGGGATTTATCTCTGCATAGTCCATATAGTGGAATGAAACTTGTCCCCCTCATTTCAGCCTCTGTAATTTTATTATTAAGGAACAACACAGGAAGACATACCCATCTCATTGATTCATTCAAATTGCCATTTGCTCAATGGAAGCCATATTTATTTGCCACCTGTCTGTATTTTGGAAAAAACCTAAAACAATTAGAAAATGCAAAATCCACCTATAAAGATCAGATTTGGTAAACCGGCACTGTTATTAAAGGAAAGCAGTGAATCCAAGCATCTTTCCCTTTTTCTAATTGATTGCTCATGTTTGTCAAAACAAAAAAGGGAGAGAAGCAATTACATGAGATAGTAAATTGAATATTACAATATTTGTAATATTTGCATATTATAAACAACCAAATACCTATGCATCTCATGGGACTGAATATACAAATATGGGAGTGCAAGATAAAACTTCATCTGGATTTCAACAGCAAGTATTTACTTCTTGTTCTGTTGCATAAAGGGTTAAACTACCTAAACTCTGAGGTGCAAAGGAAATATATTAATTTTCTTTTCTGAAACAGAAATCTAGGTAAATGACCAAGAACTTCTGTGAAGTCATAGCAGAGTGTAAGAAGCTTAAAACTTGAGTAAATATAGAATTAGAGGGTAAATGATAACAAAAATCTAGAGGTAAAAGCTTGTAGATTATAGGTGAGAAGGAAAAGTAAGGAGTTTCATCGTTTATAAATCGTTTCAACCAGTACCTATGGTAGCTGTTAATATAGTGTGAAAGCGAAATTAACTGCAGCAATCCATACTCCAAATAACCTGTTCCCCAGATTACTACAGCAACTTGAAAGTACTTTATTCGTTCTGATGCACTTTGAGTCAATTCAAGATTGTGAAAGTTATTACCTAAATGCAAGTCCTTTAGTGCTTTTTTCCCATGAAAACACAGGCAAAGGACATTAAGCCACTGTTGGGATTGGGTTCATGTAGTGCAATTCTCATGAAGGAAGCCTTGGAATATTAATACAGGCATTCCAATAGTATATATTTCTGTAATACATTATTCTGCAACATCTTGAGAGTGATGATGCAACTCAGCTTGATATTGAAAGATATATACAAACACTGGCAAGTCAAATATGTTTATAAGTTATATTTTCCCATGTAACAAGTAACTAGAGAATGAATCCTTGTTCTGTATGTCTGAATAGTGACCAAAGAGGATTGAAAATTTACTTGAATGTAGCCACAGGCCATCCTTTATTAATATGGGTAGGATTTGCAGTCTTGTTTTGTCTGAGAAATTGCCCCCTTGCAAAATGTCAATTTATTTAATAAATATTTGCAATTTTCAGGTTTAATATTGGCTATTTGCTGATTTGTTATGTTTGTAATCACAGGACAAAGCGTTGACCATCTTTGATATTATCCTTAACTAAACCTATTTGTGCCTTTCTTCCAGACTGACATGATAAGGTACATATAAATCAAGAAGATTATTAAAACACAACATAGTGCAGTGCACCATATTGACTATTTAAGTATGAATTCCCATTAGAGCTGTAACAGTTAAGTTCTGAGTTTGGGCGCCCACATTTAACGCTAATGACTGAGGCTGAAATTCCAGGCAATGTTCCATTTCCAAATGAATGATAACAGGATGCTTACTTGCAGAGATAAAGGAACAGTTTCAATGACCAATCCCAGGCTTGCCTTCAGTAGTTGCAGGATAACATGGGGGTAAATCTGTAAAAAATAATTTTCCTTCATCTTGACTGGAGATGTATTCACCATGGGAGAAAATTACAAAGGGAAGGATATTGTACAAATGAAAAAGCGAACCGTGTGTGGGCCATAAGCCCCCCTGGGTCTGTCTTACTATTCAATGAGATTATGGCTGATCCTGTACTTCATATCCATCTTCCTGCCTGGTTTCCACATCCACAAAAATCTAATGATCACGGCATCAACTGAGCATGCAAGTCCTCTGAAATAGAGAACTCCTTATTATCACAATGGTTTGAGTGTAGAATTATATTGTTTACTCAATTTTATATGATCAGGCCTATATCCTAAGATCATGGCTTAATTTAAACTAAAAATTAAATCTTCATTTTTTTTATTGTAACGATTCAAGATTTTGAATCTTTTATGCAATTAGTAGTTTAACTATCAAACGAATGCAGAACATGTGCCCGACAAACTACTTGCGAGAAATACATGTTTTAAAAATAATAGATTAAGTTGTTAGATTGCACAATATGGCTGATGGAAGATGCTCATTAGTTTGTCATAAGATTCATTAAGATTATAGTTGATCTTTTGTCTCAATTTCCTTTTCTTGTACTGTCCCCATATCCCTTGAACCCTTTAACATCCTGAAAATCAGTCAGTATTATGAATTATCTCAATTACTGAGCCTCCACAGTCCTTTGGGATAGAGAATTGCAATAATTTGCCACCCAGTAATTGAAGGAATTCTCATCTATATTATTGAAGGAATTCTCATCTAGCAATATTATAGAGTCAGTATTGAATAGGTTAGAGTCCATCTGATTACTGTAATATTTTTTGAACTTATATGATGTTGTCCCAGTGTGGATGTAGTCCTGTAGCACATTCTTCTGAGATGATGGTATCAGATATGAGAGATGTCAGCATGATGAATCTCCCTCTGCAGAACTGCTTTCCATTCATCTTCGATCAGCTTCTCCTGTGAAAATTAGCTGCTGTATCTGAACTGGCTGTGTTAAATCTAACCTCCATTGATTCTAGAGAAAATTGCACCTCTAAATAATATTTTTTTTTCTCTGCCAGAATGGTATGGCCACACAGTTGTAACTAGCATAATCTCTATCTTCCTTTCTGTCAAAGCTGAACTTTTCAGTTTTCCAGAGATTTGTTTTTACGTAGACTTGATATTGAATTTCTACCCCTTGTTCTTTGACTAAATGAACTGGAAAAGGATAAAGGATAAAGCACTGAAAACTAAAACTGGTATTTAGGTCTGACTTTAGTGTCAAAAACTAATGTCACATATCTCTCATCTCCAAACAGACCATCCATAGTTATGTTGACTAATTTGAGTGATAATTGTTGGCAAAGTTCAGGATTTTGGCATCAATTTTCTCACACATTGCTACCCCTGCTAAAGCAGGAAAATACTTCTTTAATTTTCCAGCTTCTCAAGTCTTTGTGCAGAGGCCCATATTAGACAGATTGAAATTTGATCATGTAATGTTCTTCACAACATTGCTTTTTTTCCCACAATATTGCTGTTTTTTTTCCCTGAGAGAGAGAGAAACACAATAAAAATATTTTCTTGGTTGTTTTATGTCACACTAGAAATTTGGGCATTTCTGAGCATGACTCACACTTGTTTGTGGTTTTCAAAACAGCCTTACCAATGGAGCATTGCAAGGGAAATTAGGCCAAGCAGTCCCAGGAATGACCATTGATGGAGACCCCCTCGGTGCTGGATTGTGACCCGAGTACATTCAGTCCCATCCTTACCTGTACCCCCATCATTAATAGTGCTCCTGAACCCCAGAAGGCCAGGCCCTTACCCCTCCCAGTTTTGATCTTGACTTCACAATGCACAGGTCCTGACACTCCAATCTTAATCCAAATCTCTAAACTTGCATCCTACTCCCCAGAGATCCATGTGTCAGTGTCCCTCCCCTAACATGGTCTTATTCCTGAGCTCTCTCCTGAGGCTCAGGTCCCTAAATCTTAGATTGACATTTTGACCATCAGCCCCACATTGGAGGCACCATTTCCTCCCTCCCCCAATGTTATTTGCAGAACCCTACCACTGGTATGATCTTTCCTGCCAACCTCCCTCTCACACCCTGTCCCTGATCCATCTTGCAGAACTCCACACCCCAGCCACTTGCTTGCCTATTGAATCCCAAGGTCTAGTCCTTGACCTATGCCATCAGCTCTCTCTTCTGCTCCCCAACAACCACCTCTCTTTCTCCAATGGACCTTGATTCTGTGTTGCGCTTTTGGATGCACTGAATTTTCCAGGCTTTTTTATTGCCACCAGTTAAAAGCCTTATCTATCCTTGACAAGGATTGCTTTATTTCTGAATATAATAAAGGTTTAACTAGCATTATCGCTTTCCTCTCCTGACTTTCATTCTGATCACTTGATGAGTCCATTTTGTAGCAATTGCATTCTGGGGACATACCACAGCAATAATTGGGGCATTTCTCCAATGGGAAGTCAATCAGTTCCCTGGTAGACATTTGCTACCCAGTATAGTGAGGAGTTCAACATATAAACATAATAATACATACACTGGTAAATCTATCAACTTGGTTACAGGAAGCTTTATTTATTTTTTCTGTTAATTAATATTGTTGTCTTCCAGAAATTGGAAAACATCCCACAACTAACTATATTTGGTCATATTTTAAAAATGATTTAATTCAATTCACTCCCATTTTACTCTTAATTTTTAAAATCCTAATTATAACTCCCTAAGCATGTTTGTACCAGATAGGTAGGATACAATATTGATTTAGATTCAGGTTCTTTTATTCAAACTTGTGAGCTTCTAAAAATGAGTGATCTGACTGTAAGTAGTTTGCTTCAAAAGGGACAACTGTGAAGAATTCTGAGATTTCATTGATTGCAAAATGATTCTCTGGTATTTTGAAAAACGACAAGCACAACCAGTAAGTACCACTAAGTGTAACTGCACTTGTAAGTAACTGCATGCCTGATCAAACAGTACTAAAGAAAAATATTGAAACCCAATGGTCATATGGAAAGTAACAAAATGGACAGATTCACTTTAAATACATCTGTAAAATGTAGGGACTAAGTTGCAGACAGAGCAATAAATTTCAAATTTCGTTCACACTTGCTGTTTATGTGATTTGCAAATTATGTCTATAATTTCTTTAATACTAGTTATGCAGTAAAGATTCAATGGTTCTGCATACCATATAGAATAACATTAATTCAGCTTTGAAAGATGACAATATCTTTGCAGAAATTCCAATTGATACTTGTTTAAACTACTTCACCTTATTTCCAAGTATCAATGGCATTTGGTCGTCTTAAATGGATTTTTTGGCAGGCAAGAATCCTGCTTGGAAGACTACATATTTGATTTCCAGCCGGTACTAACCTTCAAAGTGCTCTGTTCTCCTTGAACAAGTCACAATTGTTCCAGCAAAAAGATAGCTGATAAGGCCAGTCTCAACTTACAGTGATTTCTGTGTATGACACAGTAATGTTGGAAAAATCAGTAAGGTGGATCTTGTCTTTAATGAGTGGATTAAGTTTGCAGGTAAGGAGTCAGCTGCCATGTTTGCAGATTTAGTGCCTTTTTCCCTTTTGAACTCAAATTGGAAAAGGCTTGAAACAATATGTCTAACCTTTATCGCACACTGTTGCACATAGTCAAGATCTTTGCTGTTGTCTCAAATTGTGTTTCTCTTCCAATAGTAGAAAGAAATAAGAATTGAAAAATATGGTCATAGAATGAATTCTTTTTCTTGTGTCTGTCCACCAAAATTTTATATCTTTCCAATGACAGATACAAAGCAAATCTCACAAATTGGTCTCAGCAAGATCCCAAACCAAGCAAGGGCCTATCATTGAGCAGGACAAAAGATATTGCATGGTTTGCTCTTTGCTTCAGTCACAGATCTCAGGTTTTGTGCATAACCCATTTCACCATTCCAAGTTTAACCAACCAACTTGGTTACAAAAATGGTTTAGAGCAGGTCAGGTCCTCCACTTCTCCTCTGTCCTCACAGAAATCTGCTCAACAGCCCTTCAGTCCACCATGTCCATGCTGACCATCAAGTACCTATCCATACTAATTCCCATCATAATGCCCATGCTGTTTCCTCATGAGTGACAATGCAGATAGCCAGCATTATGGAAATATTATTAAAAAATCCACGGTGTACCAGCTTCTCTTGTGTTGTGTATATTGTTACTATTATTAATACAGCTATGATAATGTTGTTAAAGGGAATAACATATTGCTGATGTAGGAACTAAACAAGGATTGATCTGGGTGTACATGTGCATGAATGCCTCATCCATTACAGTTTCTGCAGTTTACCCACTGATTCTCAGCCATTTGATATTATATATGTACAAATTCACATTTGTACATTATCTTTGTTTTGGTACCAGATTGAGGTAACTGCACCATCAAGGAGGATGTCAGTAATCAACTGCTGGCAGTTATAGGTGTATGCACATGGTTTTAAAGCAGAAGGGTCAAGACAGACAAGTGAAATATATACCAACAGATCAATCAACATTTCACTTGGAAATTAAACCTACCTAATCCAAAGGCTTCAGGGCAAGCTCCTTTGAAAAGCATTTATAAATCAGCTCTGATACTGACACATAGTAGAGAGACTAAATACAATAACCAGCTTTTTAGCTGATGTATAGCAAAAACCATTAAGCACATACACAGTAGCACTTTCATTTATTTCCTTGTGTATAGTTCTAGTCAGGAGAGCTTTTTTTGTTCTATGCTGTGTTACAGAAGAAATTTGCATCCCTGGGTACTTAAATGGATGTGAAATGATTCTGTTATTTTATTTACTCTGTTGTGCCTTCATCCACAATACCCACAATAAAATGAAGTAAGCAATGTTCAAAGAGTTGCTTTGCATAGGTATATCAGTGATTCATCCTTCCTGAACTGCATGTTAAAGGCTCGGCTGCTCAGAGATGAAAGTGTTGACTGCTTGGGAGAAGAACTCCACTGCACTCATATTTCACGGTTTGACAGTAGCCCTCATACAGCAGACCTATTGCATCCTCAGTAATGCTTCAAATACCTGGAGAAGATGAGTGGTTTCCTGCAAAAAGACGAGAAAGAGAGTGACTTGTACAATAGTGGTTTGTAGTATGCCATGTATCTTTGTTCTGCAGTAGAGGGAACACATAAATCTAACACTGGAGGAGGCATTGATTAAAACAGGGGGAGATCAGTAATGCCACAGAATATGGTGAAAAAATAGTAGGGGTTCAAAGATGTCCTATAATCAGAACTCCTTGGCTAATATTCTATTGGGAGAATTTCAACTGAACAGGTTTAATGGCCCAAACCTTCACCAGTCTTTCAATCCCATAACCAGCAGTTGTTTCACAAACACCGAAATCAAAATTCATCTCATGTAACCATTGCAAATCATATACCTGAATAGCATCATTCACCATATGCAAAGGTTTGAGATAGCATTGTGGTTTTAAAAGCTTGTCAAGTTTAAAAACTTTAAAAAATATGTCAACAAACTATTTCTCATGCTGGGTGCAGAAGTTTTTCCGTTCTGCGAGTGTCAGTCTTTTCCATTCCTGATGCATAACTGCATAACTGGACTGCAGCCCTGCTATCAATCTGTGGGATAGTGGGCTCCAGTCATCACTGGTTCTGCTGAATTTCACATCAATTTGATCTTCTATCCTGTCAAATATGAAGGAGATGGATAAGATTAAATCCTCCATGGTTTTAATGTGTGTTTTCCTTGTGAGAGGTGTTTGCTGGTATCAGACTCCTGCAGGTGAACAATTCTCAGTGCCTTTCTGAAATGTTGCCACCAACTCTGGACAAACTCTGGGTTCTGCTGGAATTCCTTCTGTCCTCCAATACCTTCCCACAGCTGCAAGCATTGCTTTTTTTGCTTTGGCCACAAAATCAAATGAATTTCTCCTTCAGCTGCTACAGTCCCTTCAGATCCCAGCAGTAGTGTCTGCTCTCCCAAATCCCTCTGCAAGATGCATAAAAGAGATTTAGTCTATGCTGGCAGCTCACCTCATTCAGTCATGTAAAAACTGGGACCGATGACCACTTCATTCAATAGCTCTTTGCTATTGCTCTGCACTATTCCCATTGGGAAACCAGAGTCAGCCGGAGTCTCTCTACATATCCACACTGGTTGGCAAAGTGGTTTCAGCAATGGGAACTTTTGCACAGACTTTCTTTGGTCCCTAGGGAAGGCTGGACAACAGATGCATCAGCATTGCCACAGTTAGGCACGTGTGATCATTGAAGCCCCTTTCACACTTTCATTGTGTCGAGGAATCAGATATCAATTGCTCAGGTAATATAAGTGGACCAGCAGCTCAGAGAGTTCTTCATATCTATCAACTGCCTGTCCACAGGAACTGCTTCCTTGCTTTTGCCACTGTAATGTGCATTTCAGATCTAATATAACACAACAATGGATCTTGAAAATTGAAAAAAACTTGATTTGATGATAGATTATAGATGATACAACCCTTCAATCTGGTCTCGATATGTGTTTACGTATTTGCCTATACATGTATACAGAAGATGCCTAGGTTTAATTTTAATAAATGAATGGTAAATTCAATCTTTAGTTGTGTTTATTTTTGTAAAACAGCTTTCAATGTGAATTCAAGTTACAGCTCAATTTGTTGTACGATGTGTATAATTGGGTGTGAACTTAAACACAAAAAAGGGCCTTTGTTTAGTTCCAAATGGACTGAAGTTTATCTTATCCAAGGTGATGGTAAGAACGACATAATTGACCACCGTATCCTAGGGCTTGAAGAGGTGTATAGGGACAGGTAGGTATTGGGTGAGAGGGTCAGAAATTGGACAGAATTCTTTTACCATTAATAGGATGCTGCTATTTGCAAATTGTTCACTACAAATCCATTATTACAACATCAACAGTACTTCAAAAGTATTGAAATAGTTGTAAGACTTTGTTGGACATCCTGAGGTCATGAGATGAGCTATATCAATGCAACTCTTTCTTTTCCTACTTTGCAATGCTTATTAGAAATTCCTGTTTAGTTAATGCTGGGGAAAGGCTTGGCTGTGCCATCCACTACATTTAGTGAACATGTATTTTAAACTCATATGAACATGACACAGAATCATACTCTGGTATGAGTTAATGAATACTAAAGAAAATACTTTCAATACATTGCACTGACTCTACACATGGCTCATTCAGACCAATTTCTATTGCAACTTAATGGTTGCACTGTTGTCCATACACACTGCCAGTTCAATTCTAGTATCTAGATAAGATTTGAAACACCTGTACATTCATATAAATGCAGAACACGTAGTACTGCATCTGTCACTTATCATTTCTCTCTCCCTATGCTTGGTTCCACTGACTCTAATAGAACTAAAAATCAAGTAGGTATCTGATGTGATAATGTTCATTTTGTGAGACTGTCCAAGATGAATTTCCACCCCTCAGTATGCAATAAACATGCTTACAACAGAGCTTTTAACATGTAATGCACGTTGAAAGAGTTAACTTTGAGCATGAATATCTGGAAGGTGTTATTTAGTCTCGTCAAATTTAGTTATATACTGCTGAAGTGCTACTGTACCTGTTAGTCTCAGAACTTTTAAAACACTCAAAGCAGAAGGTTGTCTGCCCATGTCTGGAACTGCTCTGAACATCAAAGGACTGCAGCCTCTTTGTCTCATCTTTAAAGTCGAGTGAATCCTGTTTCATCCCCTCATAACAGTGGGAGCTAAAAGCTAGCAGGTGACATCATCAAAACAAGTCTGCACTCGGAATGAAAATCCACGAATCATGTGAATTGCCAACAGGGTAAGCAACTTGTTCCAAAGTATAAAAATGGGAGCAATTAATGTCACTTGGAATGTTATCCACTAAGAATCAAGTCAATACATGTTACAATCGATCTTCCTGCCATAACCTTACTATTTATGTACAGACAGCAGTCTTAGGTATCACCAGATTTGAACAATTCATAATGAATCACAATGAAAATAGTAGCATCAGTAACAATGGGACTGAACAATGGGATCTAAATAAAGCTGCCCTTATTTGGCACATTACCAAGTATCAAGACAGTTACCTGCAACAAACTGCATTGAAATGCAGTGGATGTTTTGCTGGCACTTTGCACAAAGTGGAATCTCACAAATACATTCCATTTTTATATTTCTATTTACCTGTGACATAGAGGGAGGCTGTTCGACCCATTGAGCCAATGCCAGCTCTCAGAGCAATCCATCAATCCCATTCCCCCACCTATTTTCTGCTAATTTATTTCACCCTCACATGCTAATCAATCTCACCTCGATCTTCCTACCACCCAGCTGCTGGGGGTAATTGACCGTAACCAATTAGCCTACCAACATCTCTTTGGGAAGAAACAGGGTCACATAACGGAAACCCATGTGGTCACAGGGAGAACATGCAAACTCCACACAGGCAGCACCAGAAGTCAGGATTAAACCTGGGTTGTTGGAGCTGTGAGGCATCAGTACTACCTGCTAAACCAGTGCTCCGCCAGTTAATCTCTTTTTTGTGAGGCCTGTTGGGCAAAAATGTTGATCATGTTTCCAGAACAGCTATTTGCCCATGACTGATCTTTAAGATCCAATTGAAACAGGTAAGCAGAGTCTTAGTTAAACAGCACATCTAAAAGAGGAACATCTGACAAAACAACACTCACTCAGTTCCTCATTAATGTGTCAGCTACGATTAGCCCTGGACTGGTTTGGAATCCATAACATCTGACTCAGGGGTGAGAAACTACTATTTGGGTTCAGCTAACAGTAACACACCATGAAGAAATAACTACGATTTAAATTTTAAAAATGCATCGGACAACCAGATTATCAGCTGGCTCTTTTAAAATCTTGGAACTTGGAAAATATCTTTGTTCTTGAAGTCTATTTACTCAGCAGTAACATCACAAGCAGGGCATATTGCCAAGTTTCATTCTTTCCTTAGTTTGGTCTTTAAATATGGACATGTTTACACTTGTTGCATGGAAATCTCACCCATTCTGTCCCGCCCAGGAAATAGTGACCGGGAATAAAAACTGTTCTCAAGACTAAAAAGAGGAGGCGAAGAAAGAAGCATTCTTGGATACTCATGCAAACACAGACACATACACACACACACACACACACACACACACACACACACACACACACACACACACACTCACAGGCACACATGCAGACTCACACACTCACACTCACACACGCACACAGCACACACAAACACACACACACACACACACACACACACACAAAATCTCAACTTCAATTATACATCTTCACGCATATGTATTATAGAGTTATAGAGTTGTAGAGCACAGAAACAAGCCCTTTGGCCCTCTATGCCCATACTGATATTTGTACTTATCTATTCTCGTCCCCTTTACCTGCATTTGGTCCATAGTCTTCTATGGCTTTGTGATTTCTGCTTGTCCAGATGCTTCTTAAATGCTGTGACCATTAAATTGAGTTGTGTAAATTTGGAAATAGCTCTCTGTTTTAATGCTAGAGGAACAAAGGACTGAAGATGCTGGAATCTAGATGAAAAAACAATAAGATGCTGGAGGAACTCAGCAGGTCAGGCAGCATCTGTGGAGAAAAGCAGATGGTCAACTTTTCAGGTCAGGACCCTTCTTCAGGACTGAAGATAGGAAAAGGGGAAGCCCAATATATAGGGGGGAAAAACAGAGCAGTGATAGGTAAACAAAAGAGGGGAGGCAGGGTGGGCACAAGGTGGTGATAGGTAGATGCAGGCAAGAGATAGTGATAGGCAGATATGGGAGAGGAAGGGAGAGCAGATCCATTGGGGGATGGGTCAAAGGTATGGAGGCAGGTGGCCTGGGGGAGGGGAGGAGAGGGAAAGGAGAGGGAACAAAAATGGCGAGGAGAAAAAAGAGAGATAGGCTTGGAAAGGGAAGAAAAGAAGAGGCAAGAGGCAATCTTTTCTTTCTGTTTTAAGATACCTTATAATTCAGCAGAGAGAAAAGATACAAAATTGGCTGGATGGTAGGAAACAGAGGGTGATGGTGGAAGGATGTTTCTCAGACTGGAAGTCTGTGACTAGTGGTGTGCCCCAGGGGCCAGTGCTGGGTCTATTGTAATTTGCCTTCCATATTAATGATTTGGATGAGAATATACAAGGAATAGTTAGTAAGTTAGCAGATGACACTAAAATAGGTGGTGTCATATACAGTGAAAAGGAGTATCAAGAATTGCAGTGGGATCTTGATCGGGTGGTTAGGTAGACTGAGGAATGGCAAATGGAGTTTAATTCAGATAAGTGTAAAGTGTTACACTTTGGAAGGACAAATCAAGGTAGGACTTTCACATTGAACAGAAGGGCCCTGTGTGCTGTTGTCGAACAGAAGGACCTTGGAGTAAAGGTGCATACTTCCCTTAAAATGGAGTCACAGGTAGATAGGGCAGTGAAGAAGGTTTTTGGCCCGTTGGCCTTCATCAGTCAGGGCATTGAATATAGAAGTTGGGAGGTTATTTTGCGATTGTACAAGACGTTGGTGAGGCCACACTAGGAGTATTATGTTCAGTTTTGGTCAACCTGTTATAGGAAGAATGTGATTAAACTGGAAAGAGTGCAAAAAAGATTTACAAGGATGTTGCCAGGACTCGAGGGACTGAGTTATAGGGAGAGGTTAGACAGGCTGGGCCTTTACTCCTTGGAACGTAGGAGACTGAGGGGTGATTTCATAGAGGTATATAGAATCAAGAGGGGCACAGACAGAGTGAGCAGTCTTTTTTGCAGGGCTGGGGAATTGAAAATTAGAGGACATAGTTTTAAGGTTAGAGGTAAAAGGTTTAATAAGAACCTGAGGAGCAACTTTTTTACACAGGGGGTAGTAGATATATGGAACCAGCTGCCAGAGGAAGTGGTTGAGGCAGGTACATTAGATATATTTAAGAAGTATATGGACAGGTATTTGGATCATAAGAGTTTAGAGGGATATGGGCCAAACTTAAATATACATCTTGGTCACCATGGACAAGTATGGGCCGAAGGGACTTTATCCATGCTGTACAATTCTATGACTCTATGTAAGATAAACAGCAAATGGAAAAATTGCATAAAATATTTCTTGCATATATATTTTTCACAATGGCAGTTAGCATATTATTGCAAGACATTATTTTTAATACATGACAGTAAATTATACTTTATTTCCACATAGCCATTAACCAAACCATTGCTTGAAATCAAAGTATTTCTTTCATGAATAATTATTTGCACACAACAGGAATAGAAAGTCATCAGGGAGAAATGTATTTTCAGTACCTGCATTGAGTGCAAGGTTGTGTGCACCTCAGCACATTCAATTCCATTGACTTCAATAATCAAAAATGAAATTCTCCTCAATACCTTGTCATCAGACTTACCGGAGATCAGTTCCTGTATTTTACTAAGTTATTTATCTCCTCCCTCACAAGTTTTGGGTCACATTGCAGGCTGTGACTGAAAAAAGATAAGTGATTTTGTTTTGGATTTTCAGCAATGCTGTGTTGATCTGGATTCTGGAAGTACTAGAGATAGCTAAAGGTGATTTTCCTTCTTCCTCTGCTTCTCCCTCAGAAGTTTTACTTGATATCTTTCCTAATGTTTATTTACCATGGGAACTCAAGGACATTTATGGATAAAAGTGCCATCCCACTATCAAGTGATTTTGCTTATTCCTTACAAACAAATTCTAATACAACAGCCCCTCACTACAGCTCTGTATAACAAACACATTATTGTAAGCTTCCATATTAATAGATTTTTTTATTGCATTTCCTCATCTTCTGACTCAAATGTGCAGTTGATTTTAAAAGTGTCGTAACAATGAATTCAGGCAATTGTAAGTGTGCGTGGGAGCCCTGGGAAATATCACCGTAAGATAATCAAATCAATAATTTATAAAATTCCTTCCTTACATTTCTATCTCTCATTCAGTGAGAGAGTATTAATGAACAATATTTATGTTTGGCATGTGCATGTCAAGAGTTTGTGTTACCCTACATTGTAATCAGTGCATAATTTTTTATAAAACTCAAGATGTTACACATTTTCTATAATTAGAAGATGGAAGGCAAGTCACGGTTTTGATGTGAATAACAAAGGACAGGTAAGAGCAAACACACTGGAGTTGACGGAAACTTACCATGTCACGCCTCAGCAATCAAACAAGTGATCTGCAAGAGGCTGGAGCTTTATCAAAGTCTTAAAGTATTGGAGATCCTTACCAAGGAGTCTGAAAGATTGACAGAAAGGGAACAGTTACCTATGATAAAGATCAAAGGAAGATTGCAGTGTTGTTTAAATGCTGAGATTAACTGTTTGACTGCTAGTCTGAAAATCCATGCGTTTGGATCATTCAGGCTCTTCCAGTCTTACTAGCTTTATTGGTTGTGAAAAATTTAAAGGGAGGAAGCAAAATAGATCTGATTTTTGCAGAGATTATGTTACCATTAAATCACCCTATGCAGCACTGTACAATCTCATGAATTCATTGAATCTGCAATGACATTTGCACATTTATAACAAAGGCAAAGGAAATTTAATAACTAACAACAGGAAATTACGATTGAAAGAAAGTCATGATTTGGATGCACATTTTAATCTGAGTTAGCTAATCTTGGGTTGGATAGCAGAGGCATTCAAATGTTAAAGTCAAAATCAGTTCCACGGTTCCTGCAACTACTGGGGCACATTAGATGCTCAATATGCTTTGCATCATTGATGGTTGTCAAGCAGAGTGATCTGGTGGCACCCATCTCCTCTCTAGGCAACACTTACTTCATCTGATATTTTCATTCAAAGACAAATCAGGCTCAAGACTGTTTAGTTTCAAAGATCGGATAGGATTGTGCATTTCCATTCTGGTAAGAGGAAATGATTTCATTCCTTAATCTTTCTGGGTTAATGAAGTGAAAATTGACCAGAACATTTGTCATGTGTCATTGCCAACCAATAGCTCCTGCTGACAGAGGGTGGATATCAGTGAGGATAAGACTTGTCTTAGGTGTAAGGTTTCCCGAGGTTGTATGAGCTTCTGAAATTCATTGATAACAATCTTGGCTTATGTTTATACTTCAGATTTCTTGTAGTTAGATATTCAAAGCTGCTTCAAAGATTTCAGGAGGGAATTTCAAAGCTTTGGACATACACAGTTAATAGCACTGATATCAGTGTTGAGATGAAGAAAAGGCTAGAACTGGTGAACACAGAGCTCTAGGAGGGTGGTGGTTACAAAGGTAAGAAAGGCATAGCATTGAACACTGGGATGAGCATTTTAAGATTGAGGTATGGGCAAAAGAGTTGATAAAGTCAATAGGCTTATGGGAAGTTCATATGTTAATACTGACCAAAAAATGGTCAAGTTGTCTACAGTATTGTGCTAGTTATGTGAATAATATCAGGTTGGACAATGTATTGGTGGACTGCCAACAACCATGTTACTGTGTCTGTATAACAATCAATGCCTTCAGGATAAGGATAGGAGAAGAGAAACCTTTGAAGAGAGATGTTTAATACAGTTGAAAAAATTACCTATCAAAAAAATATGAGTCATTTGGAAAGGCAAGTGCTTAAAATGAACAGATACATTGGAGAAATGAAGGATAATCACAAAACAAGTGAGATCTAACTTAAATGATTCTCTTAATGGTTTACCATGTCAATAACTCAAAGATACACTTGAAAGATATATCCAGTTGCTGCTGCAATCTTAAAAGCTATTCAGCAAATTATCAACACCAGCTGTGAGTGACGGCTGTGTAGGGATAGTGAGAAAGGAAAATATGGCGTACTTCTTTAGAAATAATTCCTACAAGTATCAGAAAAGCCATAGTTTTGGAAACTGCATTGGTTAATAGGATGATCAGTTTTCAGACACAATTCAGAGATCTATCAAATTACATACTCATTGTTTCTTTAATTATAAAAGTTAACTCCAGCATTTGAGCTCCACCTGCCAACCACTCAGTTTGAGTTAATCTCCAGCTCTGGAAGTTAAAGAGCAAAGCTCTTGTGGGTAACATTAGGATGTTGAAAATCAAAAAAACCTTCAGATGCTGGAAATCTGAAATAAAAACAGAAAATGTTCAAAACACTCAGCAGGTCAAGCAGCATCTGTGGATAGAGAAATAGAATTAGTATTTCAGGTCCAAGACCCTTTGTCAGTACCGGGCAAACAGTTTTCCTGATTCTGACAAAGGATCCTGAACCTGAAACACTAACTCTATTTCTCTATCCACAGATGCTACCTGACCTGCTGAATGTTTCTAATATTTTGTGTTTATATTGGCATAAGGATATTCTTCCAACACAAATGTTTTCATTGTTTCTTTGGTTTTATGCTTAACCATATATCAACTATCTTTTTGAAAGTTAATGTGATTTATGACTCCCAAAAATTAATCAATTCAGATCAACCTGTGTGTGTGCTTAATTTCAACTTTAATTTACTGTGGTTTGCTCTTAAATATCCTTTCCTTTTGTTTTAAATATGCAGGGCAATGAGCAAAGGTCGTTGCAGAACCAAATGAATGCTTCCACAATTTTTTTTGCGTGCTTCCAGAAGATAAAGCTCACTGCATCAACAAATATCCTCCTTAGCTCATGTCTGATTTATTTGTCATCTCCTCCAGTTTCTGTTTGCCATTTTTTCGCCACTGGAACAACATTTCCCTACTTATTTTATGAAAAGTATTTAGGATTTCAAGGAATTTCATTGCACCCTGGTGTATTTAACAATAAACTAATCTGAACCTGTATCTGAATCTGAATACCTTTGTTAAATCGCTTTACTTTCTCTGCTCTCAGGAAAACAACCTTAGAGAAGTGAACAATCAGCTTCCTTAGTCTCTCCACATGACTGAAAAAAATAATTTAGGCAAATTCAAAACTTTCATTGTGACTTTGCCAATTCCTTATTTCGGATGCAACCAGAAATTATTTTGCAATAGATATTTCTGTGATGTAGAGTTACAGAAGAAACATAAATAACTGCCTTAGATTTAATAGATGGGGTACAAAAGTTACACATCAAAAATCCTTTCTTGGTTTAAAAAATAGCATCCACAAAAACATTAGAGTGCAGCTTTGATACAATATAATCTGTTGCTGTGATACAGAACAACCATCGTCAAGGGCAACGAGATTCTAAAAATTGCCATCTCCACAATATGAAGAGTATCCCTGACAACATTCTCTGAGAAGATCATATTCATTCTGGAAAAAAAGAACTGTAGCCCCACAACCAGGAGGACATAACAACTATTACAACACTGAGAAGAGGTTTAAAACTTCTTAGATCTCTGGGACACTAGAACATGAGGACTAGTAAATGAATGAAATATCAAAGTCCATCTAATTCCCTTCTATGATCTTAGTAACTGTATGATATAACCTTAATGGAGTTCATCAGTCTCTGTGAATTAGTGAACAACATATCAAAGCAATATGTGCACATTCACAGTGGTAGGAGACTTCAGGAGCAAAAGATCTAAAGTCAGATGTTCTTGGCAAACATGCCACAATCTCCACACATACTGTTTCTCACATTACTCAGAAACTAGACCTAAAATATGATTTTGTGAAACAAATTCTGTTTGATAAATGTAACATAATTTCATCAACTATGTTTGTTCCATCACCCACCACCAAAGAACAGGAAAACACATTAAAAAAAAACCATTTCTGGTGTGATGTTTATAAAACAAAATTATATTAAAGATCAACTCAGATATAAGACCAAATTGCTACTATTAGGGGTCTGCCAGCAGTTACTGGTGGCATTTATATAATTTCCCTTTGGGAAGGCAGCAATCTGAAGGGGGCATTTGTTTATTTGTCTTCCAATCAGCATCCAGCCAAACCAACAGGGACCCCTGCAGTGGTGTTAAGCTCTCTGTAGAACTCAGTGTCCAGGTAGAACCTCTTGGTCCTTGTATTGGCAGACAGACCCTAAAACCAATTCTGTCATGTGTTGACACTCCTTGATAACTGAATGGCTGAAGACACACTCTTGCCTTAGTCACAAATGTACTGGGCTCCCAGATTACACTTACCATCAGCTTTGTTGCTTTCCATCACTTCATTTATCTGTTCTATGGAATCATTTCTCCTTCAGCAGTGGAGTGTGCATCACAGGAATGAATTAATTCACTCCACCATGTGCCAAGACTCTGGGTTTCTTGGGGTTACAACACGTATCAAGGCAACCCAACAAGCTCCATTAGCAGCTATTAGAGGCTAAGTAATGGTAGCCCTGATGCCTCTCTATGGCTTGAGTTCAAGGCAACACTCTTGAAATGGTCATTGAAGCTTAATGGTGAGGACTTGGTGAGACTGTGGAGGAACCTCACCAGCTGTTAAGGCCATTCAGGGGTTAAAGTGGACAGATATGGTCAGAAGAGCCTCACTGACAAGCTGTAGGCTGGCCATCTATTGGGGATTGTGCTCTGGAGCATGCTGGAAGAAACAGGGTTCTCCCAATGATGTAAAGCAACAAGCTCAGGGCAGTTCCTGGGTCTTGGGAAGATCCTGTCCTTAGTGACAACATGGGCACGAAAGTGCCCATAGTGGTTCATGAAATTTGCCCTTCATTACCACACAATAAATGCCAGGCTAACATTGCCCATGTCCAAAGAATAAATTTTAAAATATATATGCTTTGCAGTGGTGGCAATAGAAATAAAATTCTTCACTGTACAGCACAACGAAGCAAAATCACAAAAGTGCTTTTAATATCCAGTCAATGATTCTTGTGAAGATACCTTAATTATTGCTGACTATGACGTGGCTGTTACTTATATTCAGTTCATATATGTGTATTTTTATCTTACTCCCTTTCACGGTGTGTACCCTATAATCATCTGGATTACATCTGGAGCCACCATGCTGATTCAACACTCTGTTTTGTACTTCTGAACATATTCAATATGCACCACTGAGCTTTAAATGTTCTTATTGAAAAATAAAATTGGGCAAAGCCTGCCAATACATTGTTGTAAAATGATGACTAGATATTCAAACAATTCTTCATGCCAGTAATAGGTTTGGTATGAGGCTTACATTTTGTTGTCATTTTCTCTTGAAATTTAGATGAAACAGCAAAATCTTCTTTCAAAGTTTGTGCTGTATTTCCAGTTCCACAATGTACTTGTCTCTTACTTAATGCAATGGTCACTTAGTGGCATGGTCTGAAAGTAATACCATCTTTTTCCTTTGCACAACATGCAAAATGTTGTTTAAAATTAAAGTGCATAACCCTGTCTTTGGTAGAAATGCAGACAAAAGTTTTGTAAACCACCGTAGTTGCATTTTTGAGGAAGTATTGTAGGCCGCTCTCTGTTTCCTCAGCAGTTCTAATGCTCCAGCAGAAAGAAGAATGCACAACAGCAAGGAACACTTAATATTTACAGACAGCAATGCTAAATATCACTTCAGGCTACAGAATAAGTTGTTTTCCCTCACACACGGTTCTTCAAATCATCCTTGTTGTCTGCATCAATGTCAATGTGGATAGTGTAAACAAAATTTTGACCTGGGTGTCTAATCCCCTTGACTGACTATAGCATTATGCTGCAGCATCAAGCAGATGATAAGCATCCATTAAGGGCTCCAGTCTTTCAGTCTAAAAACATGTTTCAGCCACAAAGATCCCTCCTCCTGTGTTTTTTTTGTATGGAATCTTGAGACTTTTTCCATTGCCAGAAGGTTTGAGGATAGCCTAAGGTGTGACCCAGATGTTTCTGTCTGGGTCATGCAGGGCAACAGGAAATAGGCAAAAAATAGAGCGAGGAATTCAGGAGGTCATTTCTTGTACAGAAAATAGAACAACAACAACAACAAAAATCGTCCATGACCTACCCTGACACAAGAGAAATTTTACAGACGTCTGCTGCTGTACAGCTGGGCTAACTATCCAAACAGGTGCAACTTAAAAAACAAGGCTGGTGGGAAAGCCCTTGCAAGATAACTTGGTAAGAATAATAAGCAGAAGCTGTGGGGACAGAGCAGCAATAGTAACTGCATCCCACCCAATGAATGGAGTTTGCTATTTCTGTCTGGTCAGTTAAGAGGGCACCGAATTGAAGGACCTTTGCCTGGGTGGTGCATTCCACAAAATGACCATATGTCATCTAACTGCATGTTTTTCCTCTACTTTCACAATTACAGTTTTTTTTTATTGCAGATGGCAGCTATCGCCGATTTCCAGAGAAGATTAATGTCACAGGTGGCATACCAAATGCATGTGTACAAAGTACAAAAGACTTTTCAGAATATATCAGCTAGTTTTCTTAAGTGGACTGGCTTGACATGTAATTGTAGTCAGTTTTATCTGGAACTTTCCAGTCAGATAAATTCTTGCTAAGCAACCAGTGGGTTTGGTCTGTAAAGTAAAAGGAATAGGAAGGGAAAAGGGGAAGCAATTTCCTTGTCAGAAAGCAGGTTCAGGCTTTTGATAAAGTAGCTTCAAATTCTGGCTATAACAGTAATGTGGTGGTTGACAGAAGGTACTATAGGGGCAAGTTAATGAGCATTGCATTGTATTTCCATCATTATGGAAAACCATCAGTTAACCCACACCCTCCACAAATGTTTTAACAAAATTAGTGAATAATCAATTCTCAAATATTCGCCCTCCCTTTGAATATACTGTATGTGAGAATGAAGGAAATCTAATCTATGCAATAAACAAAAACATCGTGAAGTTTTACTGAAAAGTTCTTATGGAATGGAACAAAAATACAGAAGGGCAAGACTTTTAACTTTTGAAAACTTTGGTAGCATATCAGTACTGAGGACAATACAAACACAGATAAAGGGTGCAAAAGTAAACTGTTGTTTATTAAACCTGAAGATGGCTTGAAAAGTGTTACAAATTTAAGACTGTCTTGCAATCTGCAGAAGAACAAATCATTGCTTTGCAATTCTAACATCTAACTAGTGCTAATTTTCTTAGAAACATTTATTTCAGAAGAATTCTCCTGGTCACTATATATATTGTCATCACAGTGTCCTCACAAAGATTTCTCCTGGCAAACATTTATGACAATATAAATGCAATTTTATTACAAATAATTATGCCCAGATGAAACATTTCCAAACCTTTTACAGTGCATTCTGAGCATATACCAATTCTTTCTCTCAAAAGGCATGAATTTCAATAAGATTACATTGGCAGAACATGATTAATATTCCTGGACATAATTAATGTGAGTAATCAAAGACAAATTTCCCTCACATGATATTTGTGTTGGAGCTAATTCAGACAAAAATATGAATCCTAGTGAATCATCCGTGATAATTGACTTCAAAATAACTGGCGATTATCAACCATCTAATGAAAGTCGATTAACTTGATTCTGTGTTAACAGATCTTTGACAGAGGCAATGGTGGTATCAGGGTCTCATAACCCGGTGTTATGTCTGGCTTCACTGTTGATCAGAGTGAGAAGGGTGAAAACTGCATCTCTGTCTTGATTATTACCGAGTGAAGCTGCTGGAAAATGTAGACCAGTTGCAAGTCTCACACCATTCCAACTTGGAAATATATTTCTGGCCCTTCATCATTACTGGATTTGATTCCTGAAATTCCCAACCCAACAGCACCATGAGAATACCTTCAGCAGAAGGACTGCTGTAATTGAAGATGGTTAACCAACACCCTTTCACAGGCAACTGGGGATGGATAATAAATGCTGCCCTTGCTGATAAAATGAGCAGTGCAGGTCACACTTTGGTCTGGCTAACACGAGTGTCGACCAATTAAACAAAATGTATCCCAGCTAAAACCATCAACTTCAAGACACAACAGGAAAAATAAAGGAAAACTGTATAAAAAATTGTCAAGAAGTCATTCTCAGAATCAGGTTTATTATCACTGACTTAGATGACGTGAAATTTGTTGTTTTGCGGCAGCAGCACAGTGCAAATACATAAAATTACTACAAATTGCAAAAATAAATAAACAGTGCAAAGAAAAGGAATAACGAGGTAGTGTTCATGGGTTCTTTGACCGTTCAGAAATCTGATGGCAGAGGGAAAGAAGCTGTTCTTGAATCATTGAGTGTCGGTCTTCAGGCTCCTGTACCTCCTCCTCGATGGTAGTAACAAGAAGAGGGCATGTCCCAGGTTGTGAGGGTCCTTAGTGTGATGGATGCCGCTTTCTTGAGGCACCGCCTCTTGAAGTTGTCCTCGATGATGGGGAGAGTTGTGCCCGTGTTGGAGCTGGCTGAGTTTACAACTGTCTGCAGCCTCTTGCGATTGTGTGCACTGGAGCCTCCATACCAGGCTGTGATGCAACCAGTCAGAATGGTCTCCACCACACATTTACAGAAATTTGTAAGAGAAATCTCTTTGATGGAATTGAATCGGACTCCCTAACATATTTACTTCAGTTGCAGTCAACGTCTAACCTTACTAGTAACAGATTTCTCTTCCTTATAAATTATATATTTTGGTTTGTAAACTTTTGCTGATAAATTTGGTTTTCAAAGGTGATTTTGTACCTATGTACAAACATCTTGCATGGAGTAAAAGGTTAAGGTGTTTAAGGAATTATTATTCTGCTGAATTTCCAGTGCTTTTTTAGGGTTTTATTTGGAGGTGTTACTCCCATTGTCAAAAAGAACGACTAACTCTGATTTTTTTCAACTCTTCAAAGGCCGTGCACTTCCATTTCTTTTCTCCAGAGACTCTGTTTATTTTTTAATGGTAGTAATAAAAATGGCTGAAATTCTGGAATAAAGACAGAATGTACCAGAAATTCAGTCATTCTGTTGTAGGGTCACAATAGGAATGCTGATTGATCTTGTTTGTTCAGTTGCTGATTAATTCCAAATAAAACAAAAGCTCATGATGAGCCTTTTTAATGGCCCAAGAGCAAGAAATCATGTGCCTCCCCCCCATACTTGTGCCTGTATCACCTCTATTAAAGGTTCTTATTGTGTAAATATTTGGGAAGGACAGAATTTAAAAACAAGTCTGGTAACATTCCCACTTTTACATCAGAATCATGGATTCATGCCAACACCTCCAGAAAGTCGTGTACCTCTGTAGGCTTGACAATTCAATGCATTGCTTTTGCAGGCATCATCTTTCAGATGAAACATTAAATTCCTTCCTGTTGCCTGTTGGATGCAAATATTCCCATGAAACCATTCAAAGGAAAGTATTGGATTTCTCCTGGTATCTTAGCCAATATTTACCCTCAGCCAATGCCACTAGGTGATTTTAAATTTTTATTTATCTCATTTCTGTTCGTGAAACCTTGCTGTATAAATTGGCTGCATGACTTGTCTGCATTATCACAGTGACCGCACTTCAAAAATACTTCATTGGCTGTGAAGCATTTTGGGATGTCCTGAGGCCATAAAAGGCACTGTATCAATGCAAATTCTTTATTTAATCCAGAGACAAATCAGGCCCAAATAAACATGCAGATCCTCTGATGGAAATGAAATATGACACAACATTTGGTTAACACATGAAGCTCGTTGAAGCTGAATTGAATAGATCCTCTATTCTTACCAAATTACAATATGATTTTTTTAAAAACAAGAAAGTGAAATCAATTTAGAATGAGTAATATTTGTTCTATATATAGAGAAAATAGAACATTAGAAATGCATAACAGCTTTCTCTTTGCTCAACCACACAATTCTACATAATATACAACTTGTCAAATATGGTAACATGTTGAACAAATTATATGTAGTATTGATTGATAAGTACACATTAGTAGTTCCATATACCCTTCCAATATCTTTATTCACAATCTCCTTCCCGACTAAATCAAGTATTGCTTAAGTGGTAAGCTACTTCTCAACTGAGAGACTTACTGTTAAATTCTAAAGATACTTTTAACTCTAAGAACTTGGAGATTAATGACAAGATGAATGAAATTTCCCTTCTGGAAGAACAATTATTTAATTGAGGTATGTAATTTTGTTTACCAATATGTTGAAGTTTCTTATTTACTGAATATATCTATCTATCTATCTATCTATCTATCTATCTATCTATCTATCTATCTATCTATCTATCTATCTATCTATCTATCTATCTATCTATCTATCTATCTATCTATCTATCTATCTATCTATCTATCTATCTACATGAGAAAGAGAGAGATGTATACACACAGCATTGCTAACAATTACATCAGTACAATAGCCTTTCTATTTATGCATAATAACCAGAACTTCCTTTCATGTCCACATATGGCACTTTATAGTAAAGTTGATGCTTTGCTTTTATGCTTTTCTTTTAAGTTATACATTCTGCTAAGTCCTTTGAGTAGTTGACAAAATTCACTCTTTTAGTGACAAATTGCCAGACTTAGTATTGTTCGAACTTGTCCTTCCCCATCAGATAATCAGATTGTGATACGACATTACAGAAGATATTAGTATGTGCTAGATCTGTTCACAAAATTGAGCTTATCTCAGTTTCCATTAACTACTCTCTACAAATATTATACAGTATACAGCTACACTAACATTCATTTGTGATTTATACCAGTGAAATGGCTCATTAGCTGCTTGGAATGATTTAAAGAAGCCTCATTACAAGCACATTGTGATTGCTTTCTATTTTTCATTATTGGTAACAAAATCACATTCTCAGCAATCCCATCTCTATACTGCATACATTTATGATTTTGCTGGAAGATGGAAAATTACAATGACAAAACGTCTTTCGAAAAGAGAGAAACACCTAGCCCTCTGTAGCTTTACGAAAAATGGCAATAATCATGGAAGATCTTATATTATTACTAACTCAGCAAGAAGCAAAACTGAAGCTCCTTTGCAATTTGAATATATTGCCATCAACAGGAATTGCCTGCAACTTGTTTTATGTTCAGATTGACTCCCTTCAGTGTTGTGTCTTCTCGTTCATCTTAACATTTCTGAAGATTGGTATGGACTTTTTCTTTAAAGTTTTAACCTTTCTAATGGTTGTATTATGGGATTGGACCAAATACCAATTTTATTTCAGGTTGATATTACTGTAGAAAGGAAAATGGGTGGATGGAGGGAGTGGGGATGAGGTGGCCATGCCCAAACAGATCTGTCAATTTATTGCTGGATGGATTAAGGAACATTTACTTCCCAACAGTCTCACCACAAGGATTCTGTCTTGAGTCAAGTTCTAATAATGGTATAAAAGTGCCTGTACTCCTTTAGATTTAAATGTCCTTCTGTGAATGGACTGAACTGTCTCCAATGAAGCTTCAAGGGCTGCAAATCTAAAAAACCTTAAAACCAATTATTCCTGAATACTTTAGATACCAAAGGGCTTCTGAGTGGCCAGGTTATGGATTATGCTTAAAAACATGTTTAGTGTATATGTCATACACAATTGCCTAGAATTTTAGTGCACATTAATGATTAACCACGTTGGTGATAGAATTGCATAATTGGCCTTTGCACCTCTGACCTAATGGAGTCATTGGTCCAAATTGTTTTCCATGGACTTCCTACTTGATAAAACCCCAATGACTGAAAATTCTAATGAGGCTACAAGGATGCTCTAGATGTAACATGCAAGCATCTGTTTTGGTTAGTGGTGTGCATAAAGTTCAAAAAAAATTATGCTTCTTTGACAACACACACAAAATGCTGGAGGGACTCAGCAGGTCAGGCAGCATCTATGGAGGGAAATAAACAATCAACATTTTGGGTTGATACCCTTCATCAGGACTGGAAAGGAAGAGGGCAGAAGCCAGAATAAGAAGATTGGGGAAGGGGAGGAGCACATGCAGGCAGGTGACAGGTGAGTTCAGGTGATGGGGGAGAGTTGCCAGTAACAGAGAAATAGTAGGAGTGAACTTTATGTTATGAAACCAAGACAGTTGAAGGTGAATGGAGGAGGATTTATTTATATGAGTGGATATGTAAAATGGTTGGATCTGTGAACTAAAATGAGTTGGGCGAATTTTGACTGAGCAGCCCAGACCATTTTATATTTCCCCAGAAATTTATTTCTACTGAAGCTAACATGTATCACAATGAGTTTTGATCTATAGGTTTATCAACAAGATATCCCTCTCCACTAAGATCACCAATGGGAACGGCCTGATGTGCTGGACTAATAATTTTCCCAGTCATATGCTTTCACACAATATTGGCCAAAAATAATTGGTGCTTCCAGATTCCAAAACCTAAAGTAATTTAAAGGCTAGGAGGCCTGAAAGATTTCTAGTCCATTGGTAGCTCAGATTGAGGAACAAGAACCCATTGGCATAGAATTTCCTATTCAAGTATCTTGAATTTAGCCACTGAAGTGATTTAAACTATTGGACCAGAATCGGCTGGGAAATTCCAGCAATTCCACAGAACTACCAACACTTCTCAGCGTGAAAACCATCAAGTACAAGCTTCCTATGTTAATGATGAAGTCCCAGATATGCTAGCTGCCTTTCCTCAATAATTTTCGCTGACTGCATTCAGACATTGGAATCCATATGGAGTCAGGTGGTGCAGTGTGAACTTGCAGTAATTTTGCCTGCTGAACTTGCAGCAAGTTATACTTGGCTCAGGAACAGTAAGTCAACTCATTTCAGTGAAGAACAATGGCTATGAGGGGCCAGGGTAAGTATCAGGTAATTAATATTCTTTTGAATTAAGTTTTAAGTAAACTAAATTTTTTAACAATAGTTATAACAGTTCCACTTACATTTAATAATCTTAGATGAAAAACACGATGATGCTGGAGGAACTCAGCAGGCCAGGCAGCATCCATGAAGAAAAGCAGGTGGTCAACGTTTCAGTTCAGGACCCTTCTTCGGAACCTGAAGAAATTTCGGGTCCTGAAGAAGAGTCCTGTGTAGTACAAGCTCTTTGTGGATAGACCTTGTACTACACCCATCCCACCTCCACCCCCAGTCATGCAAAATCCTATTGCTGTGCTGAGCCTCACTATTCAGGTTTGGTACAGCTTCAGGGATCAAGTTCACAATGGTAAATCTGAAAGTGGTAGCATCATACTTATTACAGTGCTTGGTGATAAGTATTGGGGGCTTGCTGCTGGAAGCAAGTTCTAGCTTGATGTATCTCACTTTGCAGTGTCAGAAGTCCAACATTTTCTGCTGTTGCCAGTATCAAGACAGCAATAATGAATAGGTCGGAAGGAAATGGGAGGGAAATAAATAAGACTTAGCTGAGGTTTTATAACCCTGCAGGATAACCAATGGAATGGTATGGAGGGGAATAAAAAATATTTTTTTAAACTTACTTGCTATGACAAAGGTTGAGGCCATTCAGCTCATCAGTACATTGCAGCTCCCAACAAAGCAATTCTATTTGTCTAGTTCCCCCTCTCCTTTTTCCTCAGCACTCCTACATATTATTCTCTCTCACACATTCCTAATTCCCTTTTCATTCTTTTCCACTTACTTATATTGAGGGGTAATCTATAGCAGCCAATTAACCAACCAGAATTTCATTGGGATGTGGGAGGAAACCAGAAGAAACCTACACAGTCATGGCAGAACATGCAAGCTCCACAGAGATAGCATCCAAGGCCATGATTGAATGCAGGTCCCTCACTGCTGGGCCACCAGGTTGCCCTCCTCAATCTATAAAAGCATTCATGATCACAAATTGATTGCCCACAGTGTTTATTCAATAATTAATTGGTACAAAGCATTATAACAGGGAAACTTGTGCATTAGATCCTGAATAGGTCTCCTTATATATTATTCAGCATTATAGTGCATTAGATGTCTCTTCACAGCATAGCTCCACAATAATTAGTGCTCCTTTTAATTAGTCTTTCCTATTAGCATATTGCTAAGTGTATGTATTCATACAGGTTTAGAATAACTTACCTTGTAAGTACCCAAGAGCTGTCTCTAAAAGCTGGTCATCACAAAGAATTGGATGTAAAAAGATGGCCTATGCAGTCGGATTGGAATTAACATTACTATAGATTTACATAAACTATTTACTAGTGACGAGTCAAAGTGAGCTACACACTCCTTATAATTTTAATTCTCACTAGTGCTTTTCTTTAAACTACTTTAAGATTTCTGTATGTTATATCTCCATTCTGAAAATTATGAAGAATTCATGTTATTTCTTAAGTTAAGAGATGCCAGACTGTGTGTTCTAAAGTCCAAATGTCATAAATCCACCAATTATTAGCTCAGTTTCAACCCCAGATTGGAGCCTTAAATAACAATTCTGGCCTCAAGTGTTCAGCAAGTCCATCAATATGGAAGAATGAAATGTGAACACATTTTCCTCTCAACAGCAGATTGTCCAGTAACACTAAGACTATCAACTAAGTTAAATCTACACAAAATAAATGTCAGGGCATGATCGTCTTGGCTTCTAGGAATCCTGATAATAGATTTCAACTGACCAGTGAATTCAATTAATAAAATGGAAAAATGCTCTTTACTAATAGTATGCAGACATTTGATTTTGTTGATCAATAGTTCATTTGAGACCAATGAAAATAAAAGCTGTTCTGGTCTTTAGTATGTACCTGTACATTGGTGTTAGTTGATTTTTTGTGTACTGAGGTCCAAGAAATAATCACGAATCAAAATAATTCAAAATAACACAAAGCGACAACACAAATATCTGAAAAATAAGAGGAAAGACCAATAGGCCTATAAACATAGATACATCATTTATGTACATCTTAACTATGTAACATTCCAGAGAACATAAAAATGATTAATCTACTGAATGCATTACTTATGTGCAGTCTGATTACCTTTACATATGAATGTGACAAGAAAAAGATTTTGCAGAGTTGGGAGTGGAGAAGGTATCTAGGAAACCTGGCATATAATTTTGATGTAATTGATTAGAGATGATTATAGATTCTAATTGGAGCACTAGATGGGTGTAGCAGTGGGGCATCAATAAGAGTGTCAGCTCCCTATTGCAAAGTTCAGTTACCAAATAATGGGACTTAGCACATTTTTGACATTGTAAATGTGCTGCTCTTCCCTTCTATAAGGGGCAAAATTTAGGGAGGTTTACAGTCACAGGCCCAACTAGGCTTGTGCTCTGGTCATGTGAGATGTGAGACCAGTAGCTTGAATGGTGATGAGAAGGTTGGCTTGAGATTGTGGCTTGGGAACCCATGGTTTGAATGGTGGCTGGGGAGAAAATTGAGACCAGAAATTTGAAAAGTGGGGTGAGGGGAAAGAAGGTTTGACCTCATGGGATCAGATCACGGAATCAGGATTAGGACAATTGCAGTGAAAGGGAGGAACTGAATGGTTACGGTAATTAATCCACTCAGCTGCTTGGCATCCCAGACTACTGCTGTGACAGAAAGGATAGATCCTGATGCAGAAATCACGTTAGGTGTGTGAGGATGATTCAAGCAGTTGAATTTCTGCGGTTACGTGAAATGACCAAAAAGTAGTCATTCTTTCACCCTGGAGAAGACAATCAGTTAATGCATAATGCTGATAAAGGGCATCTTGTAAATGAATTTCTAGGCAACTATAATCGTGGGAGGAATAGTGTTAGGTGAAACAGAATATGGGCTGAAATGCTCACAGGAAGAAATAATGCGTGACAGCACTCCAAATAATGCAGAAGTAGGCCAGTTTGAAGTTAAAAATTAGTTATGGTTATCTCTGCTTGTCATTGTCTGGAATGATACTCATTGCTGACCACACAGATCTAAATGAAATGAAATGGATCCATGAACCTCGTGGTATGTGATATCAGACAGATGTGGAGTGACCTTGAATTGACCGCAGGGCTCCAATTTTATAATCTTAGCTCAGGCATTTACACTTTTTCTAACCAAACTGTGTTATTCAAGGAATACAATAGAGAAATGTTCTGTGGTTGAACGCTGCAGATTTCCTGATTTCAGGAAATCTGAGTGAGGTCAGTGGGATTCAGTAATAAGACTTGGAAAAATTATCCGAGGAGTAGGAAAGGACCAATATGTGTTGGAGATGTTATGACTGGGTATGGACAAATACTGTGGGGTGTCATTTGCTTCAATACTGGGACATTCGTTGCTTTAAATCAGCAACTTAGATTCAGAAATTTAATGCAAAATGTCACAGTTCTAGATGATCCCAATGATGGGGGTTAGGAAGCTGAGAAATTAGCTGAGGAGGAAACTTAATACATAAAGTTAAATTAGACAATATATTGGTGGGGCAAGAATGAAATATCACATACAGGAAGAAATATCGAACAACAGAAGTACTCCGTGAATAATGTAAAAAAAATATATGCATTATTCATGGGAGTTTTATCAAACAATACTCAACTTTTCCAAATGTTAGACAACAAGTAGGTAGATATTATACTCAATTTGCACACAACTCTGGTCAGACTATACTCAAGTACGATTTCCAGGCCCAGTCATTAAGATGAAACAAACATTCAAGGCCTTCACACTGTGAGGGGAGACAGTGCAGAGGAGATTCACCAGGATGTTGCCTGGATTGGGGCATTACAGCTATAAGGAGAGGTGAGACAGGTTGGGTTTGTTTTTTTTGGAGCAGAGGAGATTGAGAAATGACCTGCTAGAGGTAGATAAAACTATAAGCAACATCAGTGGAGTAGATAGTACTTTTTTTCCCATGACAGGATTGTCTAAATCATGAGGGCATAGGTTTAAGGTGAGAGTTTGGAGGTTTAGAGAAGTCTGAGGGGGATTATTTTTCACACAGACGGTGGTTGGATTCTTAAATATGCTGCCCGAGGAGGCAGTCGAGGCAAGATAGTTCAGCTCTTCCCCAATGCTACATGAAGCCTCATTAACCTGCTCAGGGACTGGGTGTTAAAACAAATTCAACATTCCCAATCACTGCAGAAAATGGTCTCTTCCAATTGTTTTCAGTGCCCATGGACAGGAAGCAGAAAAATTAGTGCTGACTCCCATTCCCAATACACAATACAGAGGGTGCTGCTGCAGAGTGTGTTCAGGATGTTGAGGTTGAGAAGAGCAGAGAGCTTGGCTGTGGTGCAGAGGACAGAAAACTGCCCTTGATTTACTGATTGGTGTTTTGTTTGATGTAACACGGGTCATAAATTCCAGTCTTCAGTATCCAGGTTTCCATGCAAAAGAAAGGAAAGCAGCCAGTGCCCAAGGAACTACACTCCAGTAGCTGCCAGCAAATGAACAAAAAATGTGAGGAGGATACATTCTACAATTAAAAATAAAAATGAAACATAAGATACACTGTGCTACATCAGAAACCCCATAATTTGAGGTTCTCAGATAATTATTATTCTATTCTTGTATTTAAGGGAATAATTGAATATCTTCACTGCTTGAATGGTGATCTGTGGGAATAGAGCACTCAGTGAATGAAGACCATTCTTAGAATTGTACAGTTGTGCAGCCCAATGGTTCATTGATTGGAGTTTATAGTCCACATAACTTTGTTGAAAATTATCATGTGAGCACCAGAACTAATTTAGTCACAAACTAAATACTGTGGATATTGCAAATTAGAAATAGAACACTGATTACAGCTCAGCATTCAACACCATCATCCCCTCAGTACTAATCAACAACTTCAAAACTTGGGCCTCGATACCTCCCTTTGCAACTGGATCCTTGACTTCCTTATTGGGAGACCACAGGCAATGCGGATCAGTAATAAAATCTCCTCCTCGCTGACAATCAACACAGGCGCACCTCAAGGATGCGTGCTTAGCCCACTGCCCTATTCTCTCTATACTCATGACTGTGTGGTTAGGCACAACTCAAACACCATCTATAAATTCGCCAATGACACCACTGTTGTTGGTAGAATCTCAAATGGTGACAAGGAGGCGTACAGGAGTGAGAAAGATCGGCTGGTTGAGTGGTGTCGCAACAATAATCTCACACTCAACATCAGCAAGACCAAGGAATTGATTGTGGACTTCAGGAAGTAGAAGTTGGGAAACCACATACCAGTCCCCTGAGGAGTCAGTGGCGGAAAGGTTGAGCAGCTTCAAGTTCCTGGGTGCCAACATCTCAATATCCTGGGCCCAGTACATTGATGCAATCACAAAGAAGGCATGCCAGTGGCTCTACTTCATTAGGAGTTTGAGGAGATTTGGTATATCACTGAAGACACTTGCAAATTTCTACAGATGTACGGTGGAAAGCATTCTGACTGGTTGCATCATTGCCTGGTATGGACGCTCCAATATGCAGGATCAAAATAGGCTGCAAAGGGTTGTAGACTCAGCCAGCTCCATCACGGGCACAACCCCCCACTATCGAGGATATCTTCAAGAGGCAGTGCCTCAAGAAGGCGGCATCCATCATTAAGGAAACTCACCATCTGAAATATGTCCTCTTCTCATTACTACCATCAGGGGAGAGGTACAGGAGCCTGAAGACCCACACTCAACGTTTCAGGTACAGCTTCTTCCCCTCTGCCATCAGATTTCTGAATGGTCCATGAACTCATGAACACCACTTCGTATTCCTCTTTTGCAATATTTATTTATTTTTGTAACTTATGGTACCTTTTATATCATGTACTGTACTGCTGCTGCAAAACAACAAATTTCATGACACATGTCAGTAATAATAAATCTGATTCTGAAACAGAAAATTATGGAAACACTCAGCAGGTCAAGTAGCACCTGTAGAGAGAGAAACAGAATTAATATTTCAAATCAGTGACATTTCATCACAACAGATTTAAAAGCTGAGATGGCAGCCTTTCACTAAATAAAACTGTAACACACAATAATTGTTAGAATCTCTGTTTAATCTCTTGAAGATTACAGTGGGATTTCCTGATGTTTCAAGAACTGTTCCTGTGCATTTTGAGAATATACTTTAGAAATTGTTTCTTCAAATTTTTTAAAGAAATTATTTTACAGTTGATATTAATAAAAAACGGGTAAAAACTCTGGAAACCAAAGCACATATCACCCTAAATTCTAACATTCTGAAAAATAATCTTATTTTATTTAGCTCAGAACTTGAAGAAATGAGATAATATTGCTGTAGAATGATTTTAGCTCAGGACAAGGTTACAAAATTGGTTGAATTTCCGGTTTAAATCAGCTATCTTTTCATACTCAAAATCTATAATTGTTGCTTGAATTTTTATAAAGCAAATGTGTGTGTGTGTGTGTGTGTGTGTGTGTGTGTGTGTGTGTATCAGCATGTGCATGCATTTCCAAATACATTGAACTTGGTTAGAACTTGCTATCACAACTTGTTCACCCAACACCACACTCCATTCCCATCTCTCAATGGGAGAGGAGACTGTTGGTGTTCATCTTCAAATCTCACGCATAAAGAAAAGACAAATATAGACATTTAATATCCATTATACAATTTACAGCATGACTTGGTGCATTCAAAAGAAGGAGAAAAATTGGAGGGTGTTTAAAACAGAATTTAAAGAGAGTGCACCACAAATTTTTCCACGTTTAGATCTGAATTTGTCCATATTGTTAAGTTAATTAACATTAATATGCAGAAGAAAGCATCAGTGAAGTTCACATCCAGTTGATAAATGCAGGTGCAAATATCGGCTGTCTGCTTTACTCAACTTCATACATTTATCAATAAATCGGAATGTATTGGAGGTGAGTTCAACTGGATACAACAGGATATACATCAGGTGTAAATATGGGTGCAGATAGAAACTAATCCAGACAAGTGTGAGGTGTCGGACTTGGGAGGTCAAATGTAAGAGGAAAGTATACAGTAAATGGCAGGGCCTCAGAAACATTGATGTACAGAGGGATCTTGGAGTACTAATCCATAGCTTCCTGAAAGTAGCAACACAAGTGGATAGAGTGGTAAAGAGGGCATGTGACATCCTTGCCTTCATCAGTCGGGGCACTGAGTATAAAAGTTGGGAAGCCATGTTGCAGCTGTATAAAACTTTGGTTAGGCCACATTTGGAGTATTGTGTACAGTTCTGGTCAGGAAAGATGTGGAGAGGGTGCAGAAGAGGTTGACCAAACTAGAGAGTGGTACCTTCCCTTATTGGAACATCAGCTTTGTTTTTCAGGACTTCATGCTCTGGAATGGGATTTTAACCCAGAACCTCTTGATTCAGAAGTGAGAATGCTACCATCTGAGACAAAGCAGACATAAATGTTTTGTTTCACTTGTTTGCAACCTCCAACCTGCAAGTTAGAAGAGGTTGGCCTGGATTAGAGAGTACTTGTTCTGAGGAGAGACTGGACAAACTCGGTTTGCTTCTTCTGGAGTGTAGGAGGCTGAGGGGTGGCCTGATAGAAGTATATAAAATTATGAGGGACATAGATAGGGTAGATAAAGACATTTTTCCCAAGGTAGATTTATCAAATACTAGAGGGCAAAGATTTGAGGTGAGGGAGGGAATGTTTAAAGGAGAGTTACAAGGCAAGTTTTTTACACAGACTGGTGGGTCACCAGAACAGTTGCCAGGGGAGGTAGTAGAAGCAGATATTTAGTAATGTTTAAGAGGCATTTAGGCAGACACATGAATAGCATTGGGAAGGGAGGGATATGGACCATGTGCAGGCAGATAGGATTAATTTATATTGACATCATGGACCTGTTCCTGTGCTATGTTCTGTGCTGGTAGCTTACATTCATGTTGGGAATGAGTGAGAAATTTTTCTCCCTTTTATCTGGAGTAGGAGTCTTTGAAGTTTGTTTGTGGATTCCTACAGAAATATAAAACATTCAGAAAATTTCAGCTGAAACTTCACACCTATGATAACTTGGTGAGCTGAAGTTAGGACACAATGACAGTTTGCCACAAGCAGTGTATAAGTTGTTCTGTTCCAAACCCTTTGTTCAGCTTTTGTCGCTACTCCTGAGGAAGACCAATGGTCTAGAGATATTTTGATACCACATCCATTTTGAGGGGCAAATTGAGCACACAAGCATCCAAATAGGAGAGTGGGAAGCATGTGCACATTCTGTGGCAGGAGCACCATGCTTACCATTTTGGAACATGAGGTCTTCATCAGAAAGAAGCCTTAGGGCTTCTCTTTATCGATGCATAACACCTAAAATCTGTTCCATGATGATATCCTGAACTGGCCTCCTTTTAATCCTGTCAGCTCCATTCATGATGTGGCCTAACCATTAGCTCTGAAAGAGATTGGTGGAGGTTGCAAACAAGTTTAACAAAACATTTATGTCTGCTTTGTCTGAGATGGTAGCATTCTCACTTCGGAATCAAGAGGTTCTGGATTAAAATCCCATTCCAGAGTGTGAAGTCCTGAAAAACGAGGCTGATGTTCCAATAAGGGAAGGTACCACTGCCTGAAATGCTTTCATTTGGGAAAGGTGTTAAGCTGAAGCACTGTCTGATCTCTCATGTGGTTGCATTGGTAGAATGAGATGTGGGGTGTGAGGTTTGCAATTGCTGAGCATTTGAAGCTGCAGTGCAGTGGATGCATTTTAGGAATGAGTGCTGATTGAGAGAGTTTGTTGGGGGTTGCAAGTGAGAGGTGTGTGTCTAAGACTTATGGTGCATTTGACAATGCATTTGTGATCTTGGCAATTCATTTGGGTCTTTGAGCCTCATTCACCACTGCATTCTGGTCTTCAGGGCTTGACCTAGTATTGAACCATATCATCCCATCCCAACCCTTGTCACCATTATCTCCACCCCACCCCACCCATCACCTTTCAGTGTCCATCAGGTGGACCTCCTGCACCACTGCAGACATAAGGCATTTCACCTTCTTTCAGCTATCTTCACCAAGGACTCTAGTGCAGTGTCCAAAAGACAAGGAACCTGTAAAGTGTCATATTTCTACATCAGATTAATTTCTAAGAAGACACACCATTTTCTAGAGCAACAATGCACCTAACAATTCAATGAAGCAAGCTAGCTTTAAATAGTACAGGCCTGCTTTAAGTAGCAGACGCCTCAAATGCAATTGGGCTCTCTGCTTAGATATACAACCAATAAACAGCACAGTTAATGCTGGTTGCATGCACAAATCAAGTAAGTGAGCAGGTAACATGCAGTAGGGATGATGTTGCATCAGAAGCAATGTTCACAGGTTAATTGCACGTTATGATCTCTGTACACATTATGAGGTATTATCCAGTTTAGCCTCAGGTATGTCACTGTTCTCTCTACACAACTTGACCAAGCACGGAGAAAACTAGTTTGTCTGAAAAGCTATGAGTGACAAATAGTTCTCACACACTAAATCTAAAAATCTTGAGTTTGGAGTCAACTACTTTAGATGCCTTAAAGCCAGATTTTTATCAGGTAATGTGATGAGCCATTGTAGCAAGATCGACATTTCTTTGCAGGCTCAGGATATATCAGCTGTTCTGGTTCAGTCTATTAGTAGGCATGCTGGTTGACAACTATAGGTGCCTAAAGGCAGGGTTTATCAATTCATCTGATAGTGTACATTATGTCAGTTGTTCCTGTCACTAATCTGTGTGAAAATTTGAATTTTCATTTTATCCTCTACTTGAAAGAAATGTAGGAACATAAATGCTTAAATGGATAAGTTGTGTTTGGATAGTTACTTTCCAAACAATATTGTTTCGAAACAATATTTGTGGAAATTTAGGGTTAAGGAAAGAAGACAAATAATAAATCAGTTCCACAGCTATCTCCTGATAATTTAGCCTGGCTCGTAATTATTAAGCACAAAAACAGTATCTGCAGCACCTGTTGGCGAGGTGATCCTACTTATACTTTAATCCAGTCAATCATTTGGGCTAATAATTAGAGTTTCAGTGTCAATGCAGAAACAGAAGTTCCATATTGAATTGATTTTATACAGGGGTGATGTCAGTCTTGAATTAACTTGTATGGGCTACGTATCTAAAATGCTTTGTGCCCACCCCACCCCACCCCTTCACCACAGGTCATACATAACCCCAGCTTTGGCTAAAAGTACTTCAGGTAGTCTCTTACTTCAAGACCATCAAGTAATCAATTAACAATATTGCTGCTATTACAAAATTGTTCCAATTAGGCTGTCATGCCCAGCTACTTAAAGGTAATTTCCTGACTCTGAACTACTTCAGATATTTGCACCACTGGCTACAAAAAAGTTCTCTTCTGACAAGTATTGATTTTGCAGGAAATATTGACACAGCCTCAAGTTGAAAAGAAAGATGTCTGACTTGTTTTGAATTAGTGATTTGGATCTGATAATGGGAATGTCTTTGTCTGTCTAATTTTTAAAATCCTAGTGTTGCATTAAAGAAAAACTGCATGGTAAGAATAAGCTTTTATGAAGTGACAGCCTTGATATTTTACTTGTAAAGATTGACATATGGATTGCTATGTCAACTATCCTTGATCGACTCTGAGCTGACGTCTACTAAAATGCTAAATTACTTTACAAGGAATTGTTATTATCAATACATTTCCTGTAAAGATAGTTTTACAGCTAAACTATTTGTTAAATGGTCATATTTTCTGGCACAAAAAATATGTATTGTGTGAAAATAAAAACTTACAAAATATCATGAAAAGAATGTGCAATTGTTTTGAATTCTTTACTGTTTTAAGAGACAACATCTTTCAAATAAAAGGACAAAGATGGATTTGATATGATTGGCCATTTGTCTAAAATTTAAGCACGAAAACTAAACTATTATTTTGTTTATTTTAACTTTTACTTTGATTAACTTGAAATATTAAATACTCTTGATATGTGGGCAAAACAATGATTAGATATTGCTGTGCATTTTTTTTAGTAAAAGGAGTAAAAATGATTGTTGTTTAATATCAGTCATTGTACTTAAATGTGAAACATTTTGAATACCTAAGTGCTGTCCACTCAAATTGGGTTGGGGACATTTTGGCTCCACTACGAAAATTCTCACAAAAATCTCCTAATAAATGAATGATCAACTCTTCCTTCCCCGTTTACAGTTTATTTGTTGTAACACAGAATTCTCAACTGCTGCTTGAACCTATGGAATGATTTTTGAAAGCTAGAAAGGCCCAAAAGGTTGACAACAACAACTGAATTTGAAATTATGATCAAACAGTATTAATGGATGAAAATCTGAACCAGACCAAGGAAACAACGATTACAAGCTGAACGAAGGACTTGACCCGTAGACTCATTATCACATTCATCATCGCCAATCCTGGTATGGTACAAGAGGTTATCCATTATTACTTAAGCAGAATAGGCAATTATTTTGTGAAATGCAAATAAGCTCTTCTGCTTTAAATCTGAAGAATAGATAGAGGGTTAACATAGTGCAAAAACAACGTTGTGAATAAAGATAGCAGTTAATGGAATGTCATGATTTGAGCAGCTACATGTAATGTAATTAAATAAAGTTCTAAAATAGAGCAAATTTTATTAAACTAAGTATACTGGAATTAATTTGCCAAAATAAAATTAAACGTGCCCTGATTGTAAATGATATTGACTGCAGGATATATGAATCACATGGGTGTTCAGGAACTGAACCTACAAGTCAAGCTGAAGTCTAAGAGTTGGGGGATCACATTCTAGTAGGACCAGCTACTTAATATCACACTAGAATATTTGGCAAAGATAGAAAAAGCTGCTTATGTACAAAAACATCTTGGTTTTATTTCTTCTGTTGACTGCACATCTATTTAAAAGTGAATGTTACTTGCATTACACCATAATAAGAAGGTAATTGCCTGTTCCAGGCTTCATTATGTCAGCATAAAGTATTAGATCTGGGACATCACACATCAAAAGTTTATGATCCACTGTCTTTTGTTGGCAATCATACAATGTACAGGGCATCAGTGAAAACAATTTTCTGTTATTTGATAGTGTCTTGTCAAATCACATTGGAGATTCTAGCCCAATAGTATATTTATACATTCTTAAATTGCCCCTGAGGAAACCTGTCATCCTGTTAAAACAGAGAACCATTTTAACTGTATATTAAATTTCCATTCTTCCGTATGTACAGTAACATTTTCCTTAACCACTTAACTGCTGGAGTTAGTTCCATTTTTTCTAACAATCCCCTTTTCTGTTTGCTTTCTGCATGATGTTTAGCACACATTTTTCTTCAGATTCACAACATTTGGAATTCACCCACTTTATGATTGTCAAGACAACCTTTTCAATGAATATAATAATCTGTGTCAGGCAAGTGATTAAAGACTGTGCTTACAATATGTTTTCTATTATATAATTGTCCCTAATACAATTACTGCACATTCCATATGCCAATTGTATAATATGATCTCATTGGCAACCAGTACCAGTGTAAAGTGACTGACAGAGAATGAATTCAGTAGTGCTTTTGCATCACAGAATGGAATAAAGTTACCAATCAGAAACAGGAAGAATAAAGGACACAGAATATTTTAAAATTTGGGTGGAACCCTGTACGCAAGCATTCAGGTTCTAACCAGGGATACTGCATTCCCTATTTAATAGATTACCATGTAAACTCAATACATTTTCAAGTTTGTATTATGGTTTCATATTTTATTATCAATTGAATTGTAACATAAAAATGTAATTCCTGGGCAGGTGCTAGACAAGCTGCCTTGGGAAATTTTCATCAATAATAATTCACATTTTATTCATTTAACAAATTATAAAGTAGTAACAGCTAAGAAAACACATCAATCTCACCATTTTAAGCTAGTATTATTACCAATGTTAAGCTTTTCAGTTTGTGTGAATTTTATGAATCTTCTATTCTAATGTTTATTCAGTGCAGAACAAACCCATGTATCAATGTTATATATGCCGTATAATAGGAGCTAGCAAGACATCTGAAGTGCAATTTAAAAACAGCATCTCTTTTAGGTGGGTGTTTATTTTTGTTAATGCATGGATTAGTATTTTCCTATTTAAATGGCTACCCTTCAACTAGATCTCAAAATGGTATTGCCCGTCTGTGGAACCATAGCTTGGCTGACTTTCAGGGCATTTCAGGGGTGGGACCTCTATGCTATGCCACCTGAGACCCAGTCACCATCTGGACCACACTACTGGACTTGAGCAAGATAAGCCCTCACCATCTGACCAAGGTAAGTGTGCCTGTGGATAGAAAGCAGATGGCAATTCTGGGTGGGAACAGAGTCAGCCCCTTTATGGTGATGGCAAAAGAATTAGTGGTGAAATGAAGTATGGGTTTATTACATAGCAAATAGTCATGATCTATAATGCATTGCCTCTAAAGGGAAGTGAAAGCAAATTCAATTGTTGCCCTCACAAGGGAATTAGATGGTTACCTTCAGGGAGAGAATACTGTGAGATTATAGGAAAGGAACCAGAGAATGGGATTAACTGGATTGCTCATGTGGAGCCAACACAGTCCAGATGAGCTGAATGGCCTCCTTCTATGCTGTACAGATTTAACAATTTTAAGACACTGGTTCGTTTTATTATGATTCATAGTTCACACCAAGGCAAAAGCAGAAAATAATAAAATTTGAATACGGTCTGAAAATCCTCAACATTCTGATAAAAACCGTAGACCCTATGTTTAACTGGACCAGTCATATCTACAATGGTTAGAGCAGAGAGGAAGAGCCCAGTTACTCTGATTTAGCTCAAGTGACAGAAGGCTAACATTCTGTCTAGAGCATGCAGACTCAAGAAACAGAACACTATCCAGGACAAAGAAGCCCACCACACAGCAGCCCTCTCATTATTCTTGGCATCCACTTCTCCACTACTGACACACTACAGTCCAACGGTGTGCACAGTCGCAAAAAACTAAGCATATTTCATTACTACCTCTTAACCCATGATCCTCCTACAAAGAGGAAGAAGAATTGTGCAAAACCAAACACCATTACTTCCAAGTGTCACACCAAGTAATGTGGGGCCATGAGCTGGTCATACATTGCCATTTTATTATTTTTGACTTTAAAATAGTGTCTATATTTCAAAAGTGGTTCCATGATTGTAAAGATAAGATATCTTTATCAGTCACATGTACATCGAAACACACAGTGAAATGCATCTTTTGTGTAGAGTGTTCTGGGGGCAGCCCGCAAGTGTCGCCACGCTTCTGTCGCCAACATGGCATGCCCACAACTTCCTAAACCGTACATCTTTGGAATGTGGGAGGAAATCAGAGCACCCAGAGGAAACCCACGCAGACACAGGGAGAACATACAAACTCCTTACAGACAGCGACTGGAATTGAACCCAGGTCGCTAGTGCTGTAATAGCGTTATGCTAACCAAAAAGCATTTTTGAGACAAGTTGAGTGAAATGCTCCATTTAAATTTTATTCTTTTTCTTATTTGTTACGTCAAAATCCTGGAATTCTTGACTGAAACTATAGCTGGAGTATCATCCAAGGACTTCAGTAATTCAAGATGACTATCCACCTCCTCTGACTGGTTAAAGAGGAGCGATAACTACAAACTTGCTGGCATCCCCCACACCTCAACAACACATTTTAAGCCTATCAGGTAATGAACCAGGTTGATGTGTCTTTCAAAATCCTTCTTTATGCAGCTATTCTGCAAAAGAAGCACTTGAAGGCTAGAATCAATGGACCTCCCAGTCAGAATCTGGTGAACAAATTTCCAGTGCACACCACTAACAATAACATTGACCATCAGCCTAAGTGCTTTGGCTGGCGCATTTGCCTCAGAGATTAACAAAAGCAATGCAGCCAAAGTCAATTGTGTGCAATTGGCCTGCAGTCAAGTAACTAAATGGGATTTAAACACAATAGTAAAAGTGGGATGCAAACAGGAAATGCAGGAATTCAATTACTATAATACTGTTCCAATGTCTGACAAATATGAAAATGAAAGCAACAGTTTTCCTGTCATCTGTAATGTATGTACTGAATTGTTAACTATGTTCAGTGGATCTGAAATACCATGTTAAATCGCCAATATTTCAGTATTAGAATCATAATCCTATTTGTAAAGGCTGAATGCCAATCCATTCAGTGACGAGCAATGAAAAATATCTGACCATGTTAAAATAATAAATTTGACTTTTCCAAATGATCTTTGATATAGTCTTGTTCCGAATACTATTACACATGCTTGCAGCTGAGTATTTCTTATGCCAAACTGTTGGAAGGTTTAGTTGTGCAGTTCATTAACCTTTCATCTGTGACACCTCATGACTTTAGCACATATTATTGAAATGGCATTTTCTCTCTGTGCTCAAAATGAGGATTTTGTATGAATTTTATATTGCACTCAAACTTTCTCCCTGCTTTGTATAGCACAATATAATTCAGATTGGGAAACTAATCATTTATAATCCTTTAGGGAGGCTATATGCTCAGCAGATTCTTTGTATGGGGATATCATAACAGGAACAAAGCAGGCAATGGGGCACTGTCTCATGTCACTTCACAGCATTAGCAGGTAACAGGAGTGTAAATAATGGAACTTCCACTGCATATTGGTTTGAAGTGCCAGCAGGTCAACTGCCGCATGCATTCCCAGTGACAAGAGTGAGACTACCTAACATATGCTAATTGGAAACTTTTTAGATTTTCAGCTCTTCCCTTTCCCATGAGGCTGTGAAATGCATTTGATTGATAAATTAAAACCCACCAAAATGGTTTCAAGTTGGGATGGAAGAGGACATAATCATTGGAAAAAAAAGTGATTTGCAGTCAGTGATTTTAAGTTCTTTGAAATGACAAAGATTTATTGATGCTATATTCTGGTAATTGATTGCCTATTAGCAATTATTTGAGTGTTACACTGTGATTACCTTTACAATTATCTCTCAATTACTTCAGAAATTGGAAGCATTGTATAAATAAAGTGTACTGTCACAAGCACAGCTGCCAAAGATAACACCATGCACCAGTTTGAATAACCTTTATGATCAAACATTTCAGCCCTCCAGTCTACAAGCCATTGGATGCCCTTAATTACAGTACCTCAGGTATTCATTGCTCTCTTAATCATGCTGTTGCGGAATCCCGTCTATTTGTTATTATTCCAATAAACCTAAACTGATGTCAGGCTAAGGATCAAAAGACCTTTAATAATTATATCAAAATATTGAACTTTCGAACTAATAATGTTTGTCATGCCTAAAACTGACCAGTAAGGAGTGCACAAACCAGCATGGTTTCCAACTGCTGAGAAATTCCTGATGTTGAACTGAAGGGTGAAAAGTGAAGTACTAATGTAAGCTGCAGTGTCAGAGTCACCAGATACTATTTTGCCTGGATCCAGGCTTCTGTTTGCTGGTCTCGCTTTCCCTGAATGGTAGTCACATGATACACAATGGGAACATTGGGACGTTCAGGTATGGCATGGAATGGTCAGTCACAAGCTTGGTGCTGCACAAAACCATTCAGGTACGTAAGAGGCCCTTTAGAATGATTTCCACATAGCTGGAAAACATTATCAACACAGACATGTTCCTTACAGAATCAGTAAAGTGACCGTGATTGATAGAAATTAGTCCCAGCTTCCAGCCATTCTCCACAAAGAAAGCAGCAATAACAATGAGTGTCATAACTGTATGGAAATCTTGTAGCTTGTGAGAAAACTTGACCAGATAACTGAATAGACCATTGAAAGGGAAGAAGATAATGTCTGTCATATTTAGGTTTGTGACATCCAGGATGGTTGAATGTGTATGAAATGATAGGAAGTTATGGTTTTAACTTTACAAAAAACAGCATGAAATGGTCCCTCTCAGCTAGTTACTCAACTGTAGCTCTTTTGAGCTGTGATTACAAATTTTTGGACAGGTTAATATTATAAATTATCACTCCCATGTTAATCAGACTCAGAAGAGTGGCTGCAGGCATCAAACCATGTGGACACATTAATTATTAAGTTTCTACTCATACCACCTCTTTGGAAAATAGTTTTCAACAGGAGGAGGAGACATGGGCTATGTTTATAGCTAACACGAGGGGGCGTAATTTTAAGGTAATTGGAGGAAGATATAAGGGGGATGTCAGAGGTAAGTTTTTTACACAGAAAGTGGTAGGTGCGTGGAACGCACTGCTTGCAGAGGGTGTGGTGGCAGATTAGGGACATTTAAGAGACTCTTAGATAGACACATGAATGATAGAGAAATGGAAGGCTATGTGGGAGGGAAGGGTTAGATAGATCTTAGAGCAGGATAACATGTCAGCACAACATTGTGGGCTGAAGGGCCTGTACTGTGCTGTAATGTTCTATGTTCTATATTTCTTGGCTTGATGCCATTATGCGATACCATCTGGTTCACTAGCTTACTGGCCAAAATGTCTTAGCTGTTAGCCCCAGTGGGTTGTTATAGCTACAGTGACGCTGCTTCAAGATAATTCTAGACAATATTTGATCACAAGGAGGATCTAGAAGAATTGATTTGTCCAGGTTTTGGTCTTGTTCCAACTTGTCTGGCATTTTTTTTTTACAAATTATTTGTCTCCAACAATTTCCAGTTCTTGAAATATGTAGATAATATTTTGTTTTCTGATTCCAAAGGACACATTTAGAAATGTCACTTGCTTTAATGTGGCATGTAGCAAGCAATATAACAACAAGTGTAGACTCATAGCAAGTTGGAGACACAACATCCACCATAGCACTAAAGGTAAAAAAAAAGTTAGCATGAGGAGAACATGCTTGAATGATTGTTAGGCATTTGTAAATGTATTTTGGAATCGTAATGCTCAATGAAGCATTATTTTTTTTCTTCTTCACAACACAACCACTATGTGGAAATAAGGCCTAGGGCTCAATAGTGGGGGAGGCTTGGGCCTCACCATTCCAGCGCTTGAAATTCTGAACCAGAAATTTCAGAAGCTTGAAGCCAATTTGGAGTAATTGAACATAGAACATAGAACAGTACAACATAGGAATAGGCCCTTCAGCCCATGAGGTATTGAACTAATTAAGCTAGAAATTAAGCACCTAACTAAACTAATCCCTTCTGTCCATAATCCTCCATTCTCTGCATATTTATGTTCCTATCTAAGGGCCTCTTAAATGTCTCTATCGTATTGGCCTCCACTACCACCCCTGGCATTCCAGGCACCCACCACTCTCTGTGTAAAGAACTTGCCCTGCATTTCTCTTTTGAACTTCCTCCCTTTCACCTTAAATGCATGTCCTCTAGTATTAGTGACCCTGGAGAAAAGATACCGGCTCTCTACTTTATCTATGCTTCTCATAATCTTTTAAATTCTACCAGGTTTCCCCTCCCCTAAATTTAACATGTGTTATTAAACTATTTTAAATTAATATATTTCGTAACTTCTGGAAATACCTGAGTGTTTCAACAAATGTCATTTTAATTCTATTTTAAGTTTTATCACATTGTCACAATAAAATTGGACACACCATATAACTGATGTGACCGTATTCCTATCATAACTTTGGATGTGCCCAGGAGTCCTTAGGCAGAACTCCATTTTGCTGAGATTCCCTGGCATTTCTGCTGAGAAATCCCCTCTCAGATCCTGTCCCAAATTAGACCTGGCACAATATCTAAGACCCAATTAATTTTATAGGGGATTAAAGCACTGTAGAGAAGCCACAGTAAGAACCAAAAGGGAAGGTGTCCCCTTCTTTATAAATGATTTTGCTTCAGTTTAGATTTCTTTTCTCATTATTTATGTATTTCAAGTGTCCTTAGCTAATTTTATGTTTTAGGGTTTGGAACAAAAATAATCATCTTTTCAAATTAATTGCTTCATTTTATGCTGCTGAGACATTTTAAATTATTAAATGATCCAGACTGCATTCAGGAGTGTTTCAGGACTGGGCTTCCTTAATGTCATTCATGGCACGGTAGTATGGCGGTTAGCGTAACACTATTACAGCGCCAGCGACCTGGGTTTGATTCCGGCCACTGCCTGTAAAGAGTTTGTATGTTCTCCCTGTGACTGTGTGGGTTTCCTCTGGGTGTTCCGGTTTCCTCCCACGTTCCAAAGACATATGGGTTAGGAAGTTGTGGGCATGCTATGTTGGCGCCGGAAGCGTGGCGACACTTACGGGCTGCACCCAGAACACTCTAGACAAAAAAGATGCATTTCACTGTGTGTTTCAATGTACATGTGACTAATAAAGAAATCTTATATTGATCTAAAATGCTGTAGGACCATAAGATAGACACTTCACAATCCAATAAGATTTGGCCCAATATCAAAGTCGGGTCAGATGAGTAATTGTAGTCACGTTTGTCCTTCTACTCCCTTCTCCATACGGAAGTGTCACCAGCAAGATGAGGAGAATGCCATCTGCCGAAATGGTTAATAAAGAATGAAAGCATAGACGTAAGAAAGAAAAGTACTGAAAGCATCACGAATGCCTAAGAGCATGAAAAAAGATCAGATGATGTCATCGGTTATGAACAGTGAACTTACCTGAGAGGAGAGATGAGATCACCACCTCAAAATCAGCCCTATGTGTGATTTTTTTTTGTTCTATGAAATTCTATGACTATATTACTCTTTTTTTTGGAATAGGTGTCTCGGTAGCATTGCACTCTAAATAATTTATACAGAACAGTCTCTATACCAAAAGCCATTTCCAAATGACTGTATCTTTAAAGGAGTTTTGACAGGTACAGGTACTCCTGTGCCAACACCTTCTTACAGGTTAACTGCAGGCATCCTTGCAGCAGATTGCAGAGTCCTGTCCAGGTGTTTCAGGACATCGATACATACAGTTGGTTACCTCTGCATTGTAAAGTATGAGTTTGTCAGCTGGTTTTAATCTGCCTCTGGGGTAGGTTAGACTGGTTGTCATCTCACTGCTGTTCCTCTGCTTCTTCCTTCCTCAAGAAACATAGATTAAAATGAAGTTATCAAGGAACAACCCACTCTGGCAATATCTTATAGTCAAGAATCAAGAAAGACAATAAAACAGTGCTACTAACCTTGATGGTGATGTCTGGTGTCCAGAGACTGGGTTATAAGGTTGAGAGAACTTAAAATGGAGTCATTGAAGATATTGCAGTATAGTTGTTTATGAAATTGTTAAGAAAGTTAAGGAACAGAGAATTAAAATATTATTTTATATTAAATTGTGAAATAAGTATACATTACTTCAAATCAATTAAAGGTGATTTTAGGAGTGATATCAGGACATTTTCCTTCACACATCAAGTAATGGACACATGGATCTGAATCCCAGTTGGAGTAGGAAAGGCAAAAAGCTTCTAATTATTTGCAGAAATATTTGGAAGTTACATCGGGGAATCTTAGAATCTTTCCAGATAGTTGAATTAAGAAAAACAAAATAATAGCTTCCATCAATGATTATCATGTAACATTGTTATATTGTAAGTTTCCTCTTAATCTATTCGTTCAAAGAGTATGGATGTCACAGTTGAGGTGAGCATTTATTGCCCATCCCAAATTCCACACTTATGGAAGTTGATCAGCTTGCCAAGCCATTTCAAAGGACAGTTTCAGAGTCAACCTAATTATTGTGCATCTGGAGTCACATACAGGCCAGACAGCATAATGCTGACAGTTTTTCTTCCCTGAAGGATATTAAATGACCAGATGTATTTTTATGACAATCTAGTAATTTCTTGATCCTAGCTTCTTTTTCAATTTTGAGGATATTTCTAGCTTTTAGGATCATCGCCAATCCTGGCTTCTTTTTAAATTTCATCCATATTTAACTATTTGAGTTTAAATTCTTTATACTACTGTGATGGGGATTAACATCACCATGTTAATCCCCATCACAGTAGTATAAAGAATTTAAGAATAGGCCAGACCTCTGGATACTAGTTCTACAGTTTAACCAATATTACTACCACTGCCTTGCAATGGATGCAATAGACAAGATACGTGATATGACATTTTCTGAGTATTTAAATGCTGAAGGGGAAAAAATGGACAAAATTTAATACAAGAGGCTTCAAAAAATTCAGTTAGAAGCCTTTTTACACAAACAACTTCAGCATTCCAGGAGACTTATTTTATTTAACTGGGATTATCGACTACTGGAAATTATTTGGTCATCTAAATGATGTCATTAGGGACTCCTTTAACACTGCAGGTGGGAAAATGACCAACAACATATTTAGTATCACTGGGAAACCTGACCAGGTAAGTAAATGAGGGAGATTCACCATAACTAATCTCTCCTCATACTTCCGATCATTAATAGATGTAATTGATTAGAAAATCTATCTCAGTGGTACACCAGATATATTACATTGCAAAAAATGAATCATCATACAGAGTTTTTGTTATTGTAAATTTTAAAAGGTAATCATTCATGTATACAAATCCAAGGTATCTCCTGCACTATTGAATTATTGGCCTACTTTCATAAAGTTACTTGAGCAGCAGTAATGTTCAAGAATTTCTGAGTGGTCTTATTTCTGAATCCCAAGATGAGGAAGACTGTTAGATTTTAAAATTACTCACAGAATGAACATGTTCCACCTCAAGTCCATTCTTACGTTTCTTGGAAGATGCCAGCTTTTGTTTCTGTTTAATTCCATGTACACATTAAACTCAATCCTTTTCTTATCTGACAACTATATAAGACTGTTTTTACCAACAGTTTCAGATACATATGGAGATGAAGGGACACACTTATTTTCTCCTTCTCCCTTATCTGCATATGGAGGTTAAATTAACATTCACAATAGATTATGTTAACTAAGAACATCCTTGGTCCATATAATACACACTGGTGATCACCAAATCAGTAACCTATGTAGTTCCTGAATTTTTCTCATCGTCTGTATAATATTGAACTCAGACATGAAATCACTGAAAGATGGTGTCTGGGTTATTTTCTCTTCAACGCTGGTGTATCGCTTTCCTTTATTAAAACAGTTAACTGTTTAAGTGGGTATTGCTGAAGGACCAGATGTGTTAAAACATTGAATTATCCAGTGAAATATTGACAGGATTGACTGAGATGTATGAATCTTGACTACTTTCATTCACTTTTTGGTTTGTAAAAGAAATAAAAATCATAATAAAGCAATGTAGTTTTAACTTTATTTTCAGTGTTAAGGTGCACAGAGAAATATTATTAATGCGGTAAGATACACGGCCAATTGATGCAACTGACCACCTGAGCAATTTACCACTATGGTATACATAAAGCAGTACCTCACATTGCAATGTATGACCGTGTGGTGCCTGCTATTGATACAGGTGGTTATCTGAGGTGGTTCATATCCATGTGAGCTTCAATCACCAAGAAAAACTTTTAAAAAGGGGGCATTTAACACAATATTTTTAAAATCTGATACTTTCACAGAAAGCCAAACTTCCAAGCAAAATTCAATGTAAGTACACACATTAAGGGGCGGTCTATGCTTCAGGGTAAACATGGCTACACGTGGTAAACTGAACGTACAGAAGGTTTGTATAGCCATGGTGAGCAGGGACATGGAAATGGACTTCTGGCAAAGTTTCATCATTGAATAGTTGGGCACAAGTATCCATCAGATGTATATCACTGTGAATCATTAAGAGAATTTTGTGTTAGAATTTGTTTTTCAGGTTCATTACAAACTTAATATTCATCAAATATTCATAACCATGTCAATTTATGACTTGCTAGATTGGCACTTGGGTTGTATGAATACTTTCACATATTGGGAATGCTATAATTTAAAATCGAGATCTATATATGGAGCTGACAGCATAGTAAATGAATTATTATCCTCTTGCTTTCTGTTCTCACATATATTAGTTTATATAGGACAACCTTCACATTATGAGTGTCACATGTACATTGAACAATGATGGTATGTTTGAAATTGCCTTGGAAACAAGGACTTATGTCTCCCAGCATGCTCTATCTGACTGACAGGTCACCTACTGAGGTCTATTAAGTCTTTATGCTCTGTTACACACTGAAGAATGTGATGAAGGACACACATTTATCTCTCTGTCACTCACATTACATCAGGCTGCTCACTGATAAGGACTATTACCCTCCTGCCCCCCTCATCAAAAGGCCCTGTAGCAACTGCGAAGGTGTCCCCAGTAACTCTAGTGTTTTAAATGGCACTATTGTTTGCCTCACAAGGCCTTGACAATTGGTCAGAGCAGTCTATGAGTATTCTAACACATCAGCCTGACAGAGTAACATCATCCTTATTGAGTTCAGATGACATTCTCATTACAGGCCTGAAATTTTAGTCAAAATAAGCTTCAGGGATCTTATCCTGGTAACAATTTAGCTGTGTTGTCTCTGATATTTCTGAGAATAAAAATAAGATTGACGGTTTCTTGCTCAGTGGATTGTACTTAAAGATCTAAAAATGTACTACAGAAAAAGCCATCTTGATCTCATTCAAAAGATATATTTTTGAAAAACTAGTAGACAGTAAAATTCTAAAGAGAGTCTGATTTAAAGAACACACTTGAATAAAATACTCATCTTGCGCAAGGGAGTTTAATGGCCAAAAATATCTTAAAGTTGCAGTTATTTTCAGTGTCTATGTGGTTCAATTATATCATGTCAAATAACGTGCAGTACTGCAACGCTACATTGAAGATTGCTGCTAATACTAGCCTGATATCTCCAGCCAAATGTGACCTGTTTAATAATGCTAGGCAAAATTAACTTAGTCGTTTTTTAAAAAAGCAGCATTCCCTTCCCTGGCCAGTACCACATTTTTCCCATCTAGTAAAAAAAGTTCTAAAGCGATTGCAGTTGGTTTAAAACTATAGTCACACGAGGTTAGTTAAGGACACTCACAGAATCTGTGGAAAAATTGGGAAGTTTCAGTTTTCTTGGAATAGTCACATGATATCGGTGAAGCCATGCATCCGGACTGAAGCCAACCTTAAGAGGCCCAAACCATCTGCAGGTTTGGAGCTTGACTTGCATAATGTCAGCAAGCAGCAGATGTCAAGTGAGTGCTGTGCTGCAGAACAGCGGTGATGGATGGGAGGAATTTGACTGCAAACGAAGCCTGTACATTTGTAGTTGTGGAGATTGGTTTGGAGTAATTGGTCTGAATGGGAAAGAACACTGTCTGTGGGAAGCATTACCACTTGGAATTGAGAAGCCATATTTCTGCTCATGATGGCCCTAGGAAAGGGACTTGTGAGGAACTGCTTCTATCACAGACAGCCAGCTGGACTGCTTGATGCTTGATGTAAATTTGCTGAAAATGCACGGCACCTGCTCATCCTACAGAACTTTAAAATTGAAAACCTGTGTTGTACAAAGTGCTAGAATGATCCTCGATATACTGAAGCAGCCTTCAGCCTGGATTAATATTATATTATGTAGACTTTGGACGTACAAGATTCTGCAAGTAACCCCACCCACACCTTCCCACTTTTACTCAGCTTTCTTCTTTCTCTCGGGGGAAGAGTGAAGATGCAGCAGAAAGAAATCATCTTCCCCGTTGCATTGTGTCTTCTTGTAACGTGAGTGGAGGATGTGGTCTACTCATTCTAACGAAGCTGACAGGTGACTCATTTTATGGAAAAAAAATTAAATACGAACACAAAAAATCTATCAGAGCTTTCTCATGCACATATATTGTGGCTACATCTTAAAATAATTATACTTAAAGGAGATTTTACTTCTGTCCTTGGCAGTCTAAGAGGAGAAACACAAAGTGAAGCTCAAGCAGAAGAGGATTATTGTAACTTTAAGAGGTGTCGTATTGAAGACATTGGCAGCAACCATTGCTCAGGTCAATGAAAAGGGCAGGGAAGGAATCGCTTAGCTTCTAAGGGAAATATTGGCAGATTTATTTTCAATGGCAATGCAAAATGAGCTTTTCATGTCACTGGTTGTTTAAACACCAGTGCAATACTTGTGTTATTCCAATTATGGAAGACATTTTTTTAACATTAATGTTTTATATTAGTGGCACCATAACTGACCAAATTAGATTATGTCTCATATTAATCCCTGTGTAAGGATCAGTAGATTAACTGTTTTATGTATTAATTATGCTTCAGTCATTCAAGACAAATAATAATATTATTTCCCCAAATATTATTTTGATCAAATTACACCTTGTTTTTTTACCTATACAATGTATCTCAATTCTTCTAACTGTTAACAGTCTAATGTGCCCTAATAGATCTTCAATAAGATATTGTTTGCAATAAATTAGCCTTTTTTGTTGGAATAACAGTATGTTTACATGTATCTGTTCTCATGAAGCTCAAATATTTATGTAATACAAATGATTAATCTTTTTTTATTCAAAGCAATGTGGAATTTAAGATCCTTTACATGTAACACCAGTAATCAGCTTAGCTCTATCTCAGTTTGCCAGAGTTTTGTTTTCTCATGCTCAACCGCTTCAATAGTCTTGTTGCTAGATAATCCTGTAGGCCTCTTTGAGAGGACAAAATTGGGACATTTTCTGCAGTTAAAGTGCTGTATATAACCAAAAAGTTGTTTCTATACTTCTACTTCTGAAAAAAATATTTGTGACAAAGGAACAAGAGAGGTCCCTGTATGTTATACTCCACTCTTAATATTCATTGCGAAGTGAAATGAAAACCCCCCCCTCCACAGGGGAAAAAAAAGTATCTGTAAACTTATTTATTCAAAGGTGTGGACTTCACTGGGAAGGGTGTCCATAATTGTCCCTTGAACTGAGCAAGTTGCTCAGCATTTCAGTGGGCAGTTAAGCATCAGCCACATTGGAGGGACTGGAATCATATAAAGGCGAGATTAGGTAAGGGGGTGGGGAGTAGGGGTGCATATTTCCTTCCTGGAAAAGCCTGTTTAAAATTAGTTAGTGTGAAGTTTAAAACTAGTTGCATGCCTCTCTATCTGGTTATTTTTCACGAATGGAGCTTGACTCAACCATGATAAGGGTAAGAGTTGAGTTTAACAACTCACCAGATGTTTCACCATTCTGTGAGGAATTATTTTATTCTTTCAAATTATACTTTTTATTTGGATGCCTATCTTAAATCTGTTTTTAGTGCACTTTCACTGCATTCAGAAGTTTTATGAAAATTTAGATAACATACTTATGGTCACCTTAGATAATGGCTGTATGATATATTTGTTTCCATAATCTCAGAATAACCAAAAGCAGATTACATTCAATGTCATACTCTCAAAATGTAGACATTTTGTGTAGCAATTCAAGCAACATGGCTTCTATTAAGTTTCCATTAACAACAATCAAATAATAGGGTTTTTATTAAGTGCAGTTGGCTGGGAAACGTATCATCTCAGATATTAGGCAGAAAACTCTGGCTCTTCTTCAGTTATTTGCTTTGAACAATTTGTATCTGCCGATGACATCTGAGTAGATAGATGTATCTTTGGTTTGTCTCATCTGAGAGAAGGCACTGTAACAGAGGAGCACTCCCTCACTCTAGATCATGTTTTCTAATTTCTGAAGTGGAACTTGAACTACCAAATTTCTGATTGAGACCTGAGAGTGCTATTCAAGTACCAAGACTGATGCCTCATTGCCTGATGTAAAAACATTTCTCGTCATGATTATCCATCCATGTGGCGCTCAAATGAAAGTGTGCCATTAATGGGAGTACCACCAAAATTCATTACTGTAAATATGTTACAGCATTATCCCAGAAAGGGATAGTGATTCAGCAGTACCACTTACAAAGAAAACACAGAAACAATTACAGCAAAATTTAATTGTGTAATTATATATCAAAATAAGAAGAGAAAATTAGGATGCAATTAGAGTGTGAACAGTTACCTATATACAAGCCAAGATTCTCCCAAGTGTTCTGTGATGTGTAGTTTAAATAAACTTGATTAGATGAGGTTTGTGCCATTTATATAAATAACCCGATAATGTAATCACTGTAACTGTTGTCCTCCTGTATTGTTAGAAACTGCACATTGTAATAATGGATGGCTGGGAATGATTAAAATGTAGTAATCTCATTCAAGAGGTTTAGATAATACTATAAACCATGAACATAAATCTGGAGCGATTTATCATTAACAGTTGAATCCCATGATAGAAAAAGAAGCCCTGAAGCTATCCCATAATTTTAGAACATTGGTTTAGTAATGGAAGCCCTGTGTTGTTCAGTCCTGAGTTTGTTTATTCTTCTTGCCACTGGAGGCTGCCAGAAGTGAATTCAGTGAAAGATGACTTGCATGGTTGAACAGTCTGCAGTTCATGTTTTTGTATTTTGTTATTTAAAAATTTCCCACCACCACTGCCCCTCTTCCACTAACACTACCAACCCCCAATCTCTGCCACAATCTCCCCCACCATCTCAACCCTCACCACTGGCCCACCTAGGTCTTCACAAAGCTTTCTTTAGTGAATTCACTTACTGAGGTAGAGTTCTACAACTACAGCCCATGGAGTCCATTGGTGAAAAGTAGAGTCAGTAAGAGTTTGGTAGCTTATTGAAAAGACTGTTCTTTATGTGTACCTTGAGGCAGTAACTGTTGGCAGCTCTCAGTCTGTGAATTGTGGATCTATGCATGGGTTTGGAAGATTACTGGTTAGTTTTTGCATTAATGTTTGTTTTAGCAGCTTAGCATTAATTTTATAATATTGGTTACTCTTTTTGGTTAGCTGAAAAACAGATCTTTTTCTGGATTTTTCCAGAATTAAGGATTAAATAATCTCAAAGCTATATCACAATCATTGCATGCTTTCTGTCTCTCACATTCTTGTTCTAAAACCCTTTTGGTACAACTGTCTGGCATTGGAGAACCTTTCAGTACAACTGGTATCTGGACCCTTTACTGCAACATACTTTTTGGTCCATGGTACAGCCTGTAAAATGTGACATTTTACAGGTTACATTATTGTGTCTAGTTTACATGTCTCTTGTTATCACTACGTTTCCTTACATGGTGCATTAGTTTGCCTTTTATTATACACAAATATTCAAGTATGTTTACTTTTCACAATGTAATCAAAGACTATTTTATACGATTACATGAAATTGTAAAGCTTGTTGCAAAAAGTACATTTATTTCAATTTGCGTACTTAACAAACCTGGACACAGTTGCAGATTCAATCTGATCACCACACAAAGACTTGTACAAAGGATACCGCTGCCCTTTAAACAGTACGTGGTCTAAATCCTATTTTTAATGAAGGCACAGCTCGTAGGCAACTTGCTCTTGGCAGTGCATGGTCTTGGTGATTAAGTACATTTTCTATTTTATTTGTGTTGATCCTGAAGTGGCACCACAGTATATCTTAGGTGTCAGCCTTGGCTCAGTGCTAGCATTTCAGCTGTGAGTGAGCAAATAACCCGTTTCAGAGCCAAGCCTATAATGCAAGCTGAGAGATCAGTGCAATAGTGAAAGAGTGCTGCTTGCCAGATGAGATTTTAAATCAAAGTTCCATCTGTCCTGTCTTTGGCTGTAGGAGATCCTACAGCACAATTTGAAATAGAATATAAACCTTCTCCTGATATTCTGGCCAGTACTTATCTCTCTTTCATTATCACTAATAAAGATTTCTGTTCAGTAGCTCATCATTGTTTGTGGGACCTTGCTCTGTGCAAATTGCTGCTGTGATTTCCTATGTTACAACAACAATTATAGTTGCAAGGCAATTAATTGGCTACAAAACACTTAGGGACATCTGGAGGTTGTGAACAGTGCTCTGTAATTCCATTTTTTTTCATTCATATTGTAATTATATGGAAATAAGCTGAAAGGATTCCTTTGGTCTTCTTTCTGTTCACTCTTTCTGATGCCAGAAAATTTTCGAACCTTATTCAAGATGGCCGTGTATAGGACAAGGCCATGTTTAGCCCACGTTATAAAATTCACTCCCAAGGTATTCCTTTTACAACTATGACCTTGAAGCCCTGTTGCCATGGCCATCTTCATAATGGGGATTAGGTCTCAAACTCCATTCTGCTGTCATAGACCTTTGTCAACTGCTTCTAAATGTTTCTGATGATTAGAAACAATTAAAAACTGTGGAATATATTTGCAAAATTAAAAAAAAATTAAAATTTATTTTATTCAACATGAATTAATTAATGACATTAATATGAACTAAAATAGAATAAAGCAAACAATCCACTCTTTCATCCAGCTTGGTGGCCCCATTCAAATGAGTGGATCTGTGCTACAGCTGGTACAGAGTTAGGGAACCAGATAAAAAGTGTTCTGCCATCTCACTCAGGACAATCCACTGCCATTCCTGGAATCAGTGGTGAGGAGAGGATCAACAAGAGATCAGAGGTGCTGGTCCCTCACCTCCCGCAAGTTCCATACCTTCATGCTGAAAGTAATTGTTACGGACTAGATTACTATTGGTGAATGTCCCTTTAAGATAGAGCACAGTGTGTGTGTTTGGCATGGGTATGACAACAGAAGATAAAGGACGTAATAACGTTTTTGAAGCGGTCAGTCAAATTCAGTGAGGAGAGAGAGAGAGAGAGACACTGCTAGTCTCTATCGATGGATGAAAAACATCAACTGTGTCTGTCACTACAATCCATGTATGGATTATTGGAGTAATCTGGTGGCGTCCACTTTGTCGTTAACCTGTAGAGGGAAACAGGTACTTGTGTGGACGGCCACATCTCAGATGCTTTTCGGGGTGGCAGATACTTCAGAACAAAGCAGTGGATTTCACTTTGTTGTTGACCAGTAGAAGGAAACGGGTATTTGTGTGGACGGCCACGATTCGAGTGCCTTTCGGGGTGAGGCAGATGCGGTGGAGTAGTCACTGCTGAGTAGACACTGAGGTGTCGTATGGGTTCCAAAGTGGAACATTTGGATTTCGTAATTACTCTTTATTTTCTCTCTACATCTACATTTTGTCTTCAGTCAACGGTGGTTGTTGAAGAAGCCTTTGCTCATGTTTCACCTTATTGGCGTGCTGAACTGAACTTCAAGAACCATTCCTGGACTTGGAGTTTGGGAATTTGCCACACACACACTTCAAGTTTAGTTTAGGGGTTAATGTTTAAGATTTAACACTTTTACTTCTAACATTCTAACATTTTTACTTTTATTTTTCTTATTATCATAAGTAGTTATTAATAAAGTAGTTTTTAACACATATATGACTCAGTGTGTTTCTTTTGTTGCTGGTTCATAACAGCAATGAACATGCTGACCTCCAGGGAGATCCTCGTCAGTGCTTCTCTTCAAACCACTGGCAAAAGGTGAACACAGTTTGCCATAAAACTCCAGATTAGACTACTTTTGAAGATAAATCTTCAATCTGGGTCAATTACAAGATTTTATTTTCCTGTTTTAATTTTTTTCTTTGTTTTAATAAACACAAATGCTGTTAATTTATGTTATTTAGATACTAAATAACATAATTTGCATTTATATGGCATTTTAAAGCTATTAATTCCAATTCTTTAACAAACAAGATTTGACATCAAGCTGCAGAAGGAAATATTAGACGATATGACATATGTTTTCAAGAGTGACTGAAAGGAGGAGACAGAAATGGAGAGGCAGGGAGGCTTAGGTAAGGGATTTCAGAGGCTAGGACCTGCAGGTTCAAGGCATGAACACCAGTGATTAAAATACAACAGTTATGGGCTTAATGATATTAAATAGGCACTTGTTTTTTTCCCTTTGCATTTTAAATAGAAGTATCATTTCATGATGGTTAAACTGTTCTAAAGATTTTATTATAGAACTCCAGATTCTTTTTGCGATCTCTGGTCAAGCCTTTGCATTTTAGTGGAGAATTTTCCATCTCTATGACTTAAAACATTAACAGATGTATAAAAGTTTAAAACTTTCCTCCACGTTGTAAAATATTATTTGTAACATAAGGTAGCAACACAAAATTCAGAACATCTAAGAATAAATATGCATAATTCAAATTGTCAGATAATGTTTTAACATTAATTATCCTAATTAAATTAGTAACATGGCAGCTGACAAATTGGCACAGTGGGAATACTGTTACTTGGCCTCTGGGACCCTGGTTTGAATCCACATTACTCCGATGGAATCAAAATCCTTTGTAGATGCTGGTTGCAACTGTGCTGCAGGAAATTATTTTCCACAAAATTCAACTAATTTCCAAATGGATTTGGGTCGATAGCACAAAACTACAACTGGTATTTAATTGCTTTCTTTGACTAAATGACTACTTAGGTGATGCTGACAGAGAATAGAGATGGATGACTGGTGCAGGAGAAGGTACATTTGTGAAAGTGAAGCTAAGGTCATTAATTGGGACTGCATCGGAGGAGCTATATGGTGCATTGAATCTGGAGTTTCTGGAATTGATTTCAATGGGCTTGAGTTAGGGGATCAAAATTAAAGTGCTCTGATTCAGAACATTAACATTTGTTAAAAAAATACGGCAGAATGCACTGATACTGAGATGTGAAACTGTCCTTTGCCATAGATTCCTTATTTAAAAGTTCTTACTGGTCAGCTGTATTTATCACTAGTTGCTTGGTGAAGATAATAGCAGTGACGTGCCTTGAACTAATGAAACCCTTCTGGTGACATTTTTCCCAAAAATGTGTTTTATAGGGAATTCCAGGAGTCTCATCAGCAATGGTGTAGAAAATAGTGATGGATCTCCAAATCAAGATGTATGTTTTGAAGAACATACATGAAGACATCTACAGTATATACCCTCACTGAGCTGATTCTGATTCTCCTGATCTGTCAACAACTCCCCATTTCTCCTCAGACCCTTCCAATCCCATCAGTCCTGGAGGGCGTCATCTCCAGAACCAACCCCTGCCACTTACCTGATTGCCACTCTCAGTTCTAGGCCCTGAACCTCCTCCAACTATTCCTCAGTCCACAATAGACCCCAGTGGATTTAGATTCCCATCGAACTCCAACATCAGCAGAGGGACAGACTTATAGGCTCCTGTCCTGTCTCTCCATGTCTGACCCCAGATCCAGCTTTGGTCCTTGGTGACATGTTTTCCAGTATGCTTTGTGCCTTGAAGACAACTGATATTTACAGGAGAAAGTTCCTGACCAAAGCAGTCATTTGTGCCCTGTTACATTGCCAGTCCAGAAGTCTGACTATAATCCAGATTGTGTAATAGGTTGGTATCTATGATGGGCTTCATTATCAGATGAGCTGTAAATTCCATTCTTGACTGGATGTGTTATGTCCATGGAACCTTACTCTGATCAGCTGATTATGGGATCATTTAGATCTGCTTAAAGCCTGCTGGTTTTAGTACTTAGCCAGCAGGACGTTTCAGTGGATTTTGTTTTATGGCTTTGGCATTCTCTTTCAAACTGAGCTTTGAGCTGGGGTCGATCTCTTGGGTTGCATAGCAAGTGAATGGCTCAAAAGAAGGGGGAGGGGGGTGGGGTTCAGGAGATTTAAGTCAGGGTGGTAGAAGAGAAGCCCAGGCAGAGAAAATCCAGGCTTTCCTTGTTATGCCCAGAGAACCATTTCTATTCTTGGCAGACATTATTGAAATTATGAGTCAGCAGCATGTGTGGGACTTGAGTCATATGAAGGTTAGGCCAGGTCCAGTTGCCAGGCTTCTTCTAAGGAATATCACTGATGAACCAGTTGGATAGTGGAGATGACAATCCAAAGGTCTTCACAGTCATTTTGTCTTGCATGAACCTACCCATTCCCAGACATATGAATTTCCATGGCGGGATTTAAAGTCACAAAGTTGCTTAGTTCAGTGCTACACCTCTAGGCTACCACACACATTCATTGTGTTAACTTTGTTGAAAAACAACCAAGTTTTTTTCCATCATGATTTTTCAGATTTGTTCTAGTGAAATGAAATTAATAACGTCAAATGCATTTTTTGCCTTTTCTTCACTTTTGTTCACAAATTTCTTGTGTTGACTGAATCTCTTTAGTTTTTATTTTTCCACAGCTTTCTCTTTCTTTCAATTTTCACTTTTACTTGTAGCTAATCAAGTCGGATTTTAAATTTGATTTTTAATTAATATCTATACTTATCATATAAGTTAAACACAAATTTCTTACCTCTGGTCTTTTTTGAAGATACTTCTGTTAATTTTATTAAAATTTTACTCAATGATATGCACCCCATAATATGGCTAATAAAAAAGAAAGTCAAATAAAGGTTGCAAAATTTAGATACTAAAAAAATGTAATTAGTGCTCACATGTTATTTTTGTGAACCCAAATGGTTGTGACTTTTTGCAAGTGCTACATAACTGAATCTATTACAAAACTACAGATGTTTATGATGTGGAAAGAGTCACTTGTTCAACCGTGTCTTTACTGATTCTTGATGGAAGAATCCAAATCCAATCCCACTGCTCTGTCATCTACCTTTAATCTTTAGTCTCAAATATTTAATTTTCTTTCTTGAAAGAAATATTGGCTTCTCCTTGGACCACTTTCTGTGGTAAATCATCCTTTGTGTTAAAACATCCCAGTGCTAAGGTAGTTCTATTAATTGTTTTTGTAACTGAAGGGCGCAGACTTAAAATTTTGGCCAAAAGATACAAATCTGATGTGAGGAAAAGGGATTCTTTTTAATGCAGAGAGTAGTTATTAACTGGAACAAACTGCCTGTAGAGTTGTGGAAAGAGAATCAATCTGGGCTTTCAAAGTGGAACTGGTGGGCGAATAATTTGCAGTGAGAATAATTTCTCCTAATGAGCTCCTAATGAGAAAGGGAGAATAATTTGCAGTGTTTATAGTGTAAATTCTAGGGAAGGGATTAATGGGTTTACTCTTTTGGAAGCTTGAATGGCCTTCTTACGTGCCATAAAATATCAATGTTTCTAGTCTATGATTTTAATAACTCAAATTTCATAACGTTTCAACCTATGGAAATGATTGTTCTCTATCTCTAACAAAGCTTATGTAGTTCACAAAAAAAGCTTTATCATATCTCTTTTGTCCTTCCCAGTTTCAATGGAAATGATCTTCCACTTGTCTTCATGACTATGTTTTCCAGTCTCTGGTACAGTCCTGGTAAATCTACACTGCATGCTTTCTGTGAAAGTTCTTTAATGGTCTAGCTAAAACCAAACACAATATCCCTAGATCTAACTGCGTTTTGTCTTAATCATTTAACAGGACTGTTTAGTGTTAACATTTCAGACTTCATAAATTGACTCATGTACCTGCTTAACAAAATACAACATAAAACAGTTCCATCAATTCTAATAATAGATTCATCATGATATCCAGAGACTTCAAAATGCACTGCCTTAACTTGATTCTGCTCCATTATTGGCTGCTGGCTCCCAAAAGGTTTTGCATATAAACTTAATATTTTTTAAAGCTATGTAAAATTCCTTCTGCCAAACTACTGTTACTATATTACGTATGACAGTTTACAGTTCATCTCTCCCTGAAATTGGCAGTTGGAGTTGACACAGGCATTTGCAGTATGTCCACAGTGACATATTTAATTTTGTCCATGGATAGCTGCAAATGCACTTTCATTTGGATTCAATTTGTACAAGTATTTTAAGGTTTTCTTTTAAATATTCCATGTCCCAGAAAATTTGATTGCACTCAAAAATGGATGCATGCAGACTTACATCTACACTCCATGTACTTGTAACCATGATTCCAGACATTCATGCTGTCTGCTCATTATCATGATTCATTTTTGCAGCTATTATTCTTTCACTATTCCATCCTTGCATGTCAGTCTGGGAAACTGGTTCTCAGTGTCTATGGCACCATTCAAATGCATCCTTCATTTCACAGAGGGGTGGTGTTAAATTCAGGAAACACTTCTCAACACAGAATTGCCTGCAGCAGGTACTGGGAGGTTCCAAGTTTCATTGATTCTGTCTTGGAGGCTTTGGTGCAGCAAAGGTTGAGATTGAGTTAATGGTCATCGCTGAGAAGGATAAGAGGCAATGTGGGTGTGAAAGGACATTGTCTGCCCTCTCAACTGCCAGTGGGAAAATGTTACTGAACAGGTCATCACCTCTGAGTCACCTCCAAAGAAGTGGCTATAATGCCACAAAAAATGACTTCACCAGAGATTTCAAGGTATTAATGCCCTCCTACCTGCTGCTCATATTTCAAGATGGGGGCTAGCCATTTAAAATCAATGTGCATAAGCGGGTAGTGAATCTCTGGAATTCTCTATCCCAGAGATTTGTGGAGGTGAGCTCATTAGGAGAAATTAAAGTAGAGGTTGATGATTTTTTTAAGATCAGAGGACTGAGGGCCATGGACAGTTAGCACAGAGGATTTAGAGTTATAGAGTCAGAGACTTATGCAGCATGGAAGCAGGCCCTTTGGCCCATCTCAGCCATGTTGACCAAGGTGCCTTCCTGAGCTAAACGCACTTGTCTGCATTTCTCTCTCAACCTTTCCTAGCCATGAACCTGTCCAAATGTCTTTTAACTGTTGTAATTGTACCCACCTCTACCACTTCCTCTGGCACCTCATTCTATATACCCACCACCCTCTGTGTGAAAAACTTGCCCTTAAGGTCCTCTTTAAATCTTTCCTGTCCTGTCTTAACGTCCTCTCCTTTTAGACTTCCCTACCCTAGGAAATAGACCGTAACCATCCATCTTACTTACCTATGCCTCTCATGTTTTTATAAACCTCTATAAGGTCACCCCTCAGCCTCCTCTGCTCCAGGGAAAACAGTCCTAGCCTATCCAATCTCTCCTTATAACTTAAGCCCTCCAATCCCAGCAATGTGAACCTTTTCTGCACCTTCTCTAGCTTACCCACAACCTTCTTACAATATAGCAACCAGAGCATGGTAGCATAGCAGTTAGCGCGACACTATTACAGTGCCAGCGATCGGGGTTCGATTCCCGTTGCTGTCTGTAAGGAGTTTGTACGTTCTCCCGTGTATGCGTGGGTTTCCTCCAGGAGCTCCGGTTTCCTCCCACATTCCAAAGATGTATGGGTAGGTTAATTGGGTTTAAAAAATGGGCGGCGCGGACTCGTTGGGCCAGAAGGGCCTGTTACCACGCTGTAAATAAAATTTAAAACTGCAAACAATACTCCAGGTACGGCTTCACCAATGTCTTAAGTTGAGGACTGGGGTACAACAGCCATGATCATACCTTAATGACAGGGCAGGCTTGAGAGGCCAAATGACCCACTCCTGATCATGAGGAGCTCACATGGCAAAGTGTTTACCTCAGCAGCTTTGGATCAATGGTCCTAACAACACAAGACACCATTCAGTCCGTCGAGTCCATACCAGTTCTCCCTGGATAAATCCAGTCAGCCCCATTCTCTATTCTATCCCCATAGTCCTGCAAGTTTATTTCCTTCAAGTATCTATCCAATTTCCTTTCAACATTATTGATCATCTCAGCTTTCATCATCCTTGTAGGCAGTGAGTTCCAATTAATTAACACTCCTTGGACAAAAATGTTCTTCCTCACAGCCTTACTATATTTCATGTCTAAAATCTTAAATTTGTGACTCCTAGTCCTTATACCATCAGCTAAAGGGAGTAGTCCATGGTACCTTGGTCTTTGGAGAAGACTGAAACCTGGTCAATCCAGGGATCCCCCTTCCTGCTTCACTCTGATCACTGGGAATGAGATAGAAATGTGTTTCCTGTTGGCTAGGTTCTTTGTATCCCTGATACAGTAGCAGGCTGCAACCTGTGATATGTCACTCCTATCATTTGATGCAGCTTGTGGAAGTAAAGTTATAGGACACAGTGTATATATAGGACCAAAACCTTCTGAAGAACAGCTGTGGATATGGTCCCAGTTCATCTTGCTGCTGCCCTCTTATCCTCTAGCCCTGAAGGTAGCTTTACCAGAACTCAGCTGTGACCAAAGTATTTATAAGTGTAACTCCAACAAAATCTTCTCAGTGAGCAAGCCAAACTTACCAGAGGGAGAAACAAACCAAAACAAAATGCCAGCCTGAGACGGCAAGTCAGCCAGCAGCTTGTGAGTACTGCATGTTTCCTTTAAGTACTGCATGTTTCCTTTAAGCACTGCTGGTATAGGTTCCTTCATGCCTAGTGATGTCGCGGTTTGCGAGGTGAATGTAGAAAACAGCAAAGCAGGCAAAAGAAACAGAGAAAATAGGAGCAGCAGTTGTCTATCCAGCCATTTAAACTTGCTCTGCCATTCAATAGCTCATCAATGTCCCAAAACAGGAAAACAGTTGTCCAAGGATCAGGGGGATTTATTTTTCATATGTTATTCATTTTCCTCCCATAGTTTTGGTGTACACAATCATTATCTGTGAGGATGCCTGATTCAACAAGGCAGGCATTGAACTTTCAACTCCAAATAATCTCTGAATTACAATGTATTGTTTGCATGCCTCCCAAAGGCAGTCAGCTAAAGTGAACATTTTGTAATGGAGTCAATGTGAGCACAAATTGAGATAAAATTCTGTAAGCTCTTTAGCCTTGTATATTTGTGAAGTTGTAAATAAAGAGGAACAGCACAAAAACACAATGACAAAGCAAGGTGAATTGTCAGCTGTAGGATAGCATATTGTAGCTGTTTATGTCAACAACATGACAAGTGTATTAAGTGGCCCAGGAGTGGGAAATAAAAGTCTGCAGTGACTTTTGTGGGTGACTAATGATTTTTCAGATATCCATGAGGATTTTGAGTTGGCACAATGTTGCCAAAGGGCTTCATTTATGCTTGCCTTGCTACCTGATTTGTAATAAACTAAGGGATCCCCAAGGGAAAGTGTTGAGATACAACAGCAGACTTCAGTGTATACAGAGGCTTTGATGTGCAGTAACTTCAATACTGGAACAAATATAAGTCATATATATTTTAAGCATTATTTCATGCGACCGTGCAAAACCTATAATACACCTGATAAGGACTTAGAAAGATTATTCATAAACAATTTTGTAAATTCTATTTCTGGTGCCTCAAAACAGTCAAGTTATGCTGTTTTATATACTAACACAAACTTGAAGGCAAGCACAGTAACTGAATCATTCACGATGGCCCTGGACAAGAGGTTCAGCAGCTAAGAGCAACAGGTTGAGGAGAACAATTGTCCCCCATTCTCCTGAAGGAGGGAAAGAAATAATAGGTAACATTCACAATCTTAATTACTATCTGGTAACCTCCATGTAAAGAACAGAGCATGTGTGGACCAGAATGCACCCAAATGGATTGTCAGCAGGGCAATATACCGGCCAGTAATCATCAAACTATACCCCAGACAATGGTAGCCCTTTCTGAAGAAGAGAATGAGAGAAGAGTAGAGGGGAGGGGGTGGGGGAGTGCTGTTGATTGGGAACAGGACAATTAGCACAACAAACCTGAACTATGACAAGAGAAGTCTGAAGCTTGGATTCAGAATTATAATTCTGTGGGGTCACATTTGAAACTTGGATTTGCAGTTTTTATGACTACTTGTAAATTCTATTTGATTTTATCTGTCACAGAATTATACAGTGCATTTCTCTGGAAGAGACAGTTTTAATGCAAAGACTAAACTCATGAGGACCTGTCAAATTTCTGAAACATCCAAAAGCTGTAAAATCATAGACTATTCTTTCTTTATGTAGTCAAAAGAAAACTCATAGAATATTAAAGACTCTTTCTAATACTAGCAAAGTTACAGGATGTCAGGTTGTTCAACTTCTTTGGTAATGTTGAAGTTAATCCATGAAAGTAATGGTCTATCAATTTTTTTTCAAATTGATGTAACACCAGGTTCAATCCACATTACAGGGACTCATATCCACCCTGAAGCAAGCACAGGAGCATTACACAAAGTGATTGAACATTTTGATGTAGTTTTCTAATTTTATTTTTACTATTGTTTAGAGTTGTGTCATGTTCTGTTAACGGTAAGGTTTTCTCACAGTGCAACATAGCACAAAAGAAGATCTAGGGATGATTTATGACATTTTACTAAATGATCTTGTGTTATAACCCGTGAGCAGTTTATTAAGCTGGAGCAATGGGTGGGGCTGATTTCTTGGTCTTGGGTCCTTTCTGTCTATCATCTGAACCAAACTGGATAATGGTTTTAATTGAAAATTAAATTTTTTTAAGAAGAGCGTCTCCTTTAATAGAAGCTATTTAATAAGATTATTGGGTGTGTCTAGCAATACAAGCCCCTGTAAACCATAATAACATATAAACAGAAGGTCACAATGATCACATCTTGTAAAAAGGGTAGATACTGCCACCAATGATCTAATTGAATCTTTGTAGATTTCTGCGAAGTCATGGTTTGTTTATAGTTTGTTACTTTTTTGATGTACAAATTTCCTTTGATGCTGTTATCGGAGACTGTGGGAATCAGTAATACAGAGAGGTAGTCAGCACTGGCAATGCACTTCAGAGACAGAGTCATCCAGTAAAGTGTAAGTCAGGAGTCTCAGCAATTTGATTTTAAAATCTGAAAGTCAGGTTTTAAATTCTGAAGAACACATCAGGAGACAATTACGAGTTTTAATAGATTGGGGAATCTGAGCAAAATATTCAGGCAAAGATCTTACTGATAGAGAGAATTAAAAGGGAAGTATCCAGTGAAAAGAAATTTATTTTCTGTGCCAATATATTTCATTCAATTTAGATCTTTATTTCTAAAGAGCGTCTCCACAGCTCATGAAACATAATGATATGCTATGATTTAATCAGATCTATTCAGTTCTATACAGAGTCTCAAGTTAAATTTGGTATTGGAAGGGTCATCCCATGACACAACTCTAAAGTAATATAACTATAAAATAATGAATATATTGAGGTGATCAGTGTCGCAGGGAATATCAGAAACTTTCCACAAAGCTTAAGCAGTTTAAATCTATTTGAATTCCAAACTGAAAATAGTAAAAGTAGGAGAGATTTAAAAGAAATCTGACAATAACACTGTAGAGTTTATGTAACAGGTGGGATGATCAAGGAAAAATATGGGAATTAAAGGAATAAGGGAAGTATGACACTCAATAAGCTGGCTAAAAAAGTTGTGACAAGTCAGCATGTACTGTCACGAACCAGCAACAAAAGAAACACACCGAGTCATGATTTGGTGTTAAAAACTATTTTATTAATCACTACTTATGATAATACGTAAAATAAAAGTAAAAATGTTAGTATGTTAGAATTCAAGAAAAAATGTTAAACCTTGAACATTAACTCCAAAAACTAAACTCTTCGTGTGTGTGTGGCAAAGCCCCAAACTCCAAGTTCAGGAATGGTTCTTAAAGTTCATTTCCGCAAGCCATAAGGTGAAACATGAGCAAAGGCTTCTTCAACAACCACCGTTGTCTGAAGATAAGACGTAGATGTAGAGAAACATAGAGAGAGTAATTACAAAGTCCAAATGTTCCACGATGGAACCCAGACAACACCTCAGTGTTTACACAGTAGTGACTTCCTCACCCTGAAAAGCATCCGAATCGTGGTCGTCCACCTAAATACCTGTTTCCTTCTACAGGTCAGCAACAAAGTGAACTCTACTGGATTACTTCCAATTTCCATACATGGATTTCTGTGGCAGACACAGTTATTGTTTCTTATCCTCTTATCCATCGATAGAGAACACTAGCAGGCTGGTGTCTCTCTCCCTTTTCTCTCTCTCTCTCTCTCTCCCTTCTTCCGACTTCTTCAACAACGTCATTACGTCCTTTATCTTCTATTGACGTAAGCACGCCACACACACACACACACACACACACACACACACACACACACACACACACACACACACACACACACACACACTATCTTAAAGGGACATTCACTGAGTCCGTAACAGTACTATGACTTTGGAAGACTTTTCCCCTGGCAGTGAAGGCAACAGTAATATTGAACAAAACAATTTGGAGATGGTTGTGGGACCTATTTGAAGAATTTCATATTTGAGATTTACAATATTAACCCTGTCTGTCCAAGAGTCATACTTGAAATATAGAGCAGCAAAGGACAACAAAGACAGTGGATCTTTGGCCAATCAAGTATACAACACTTATTGAGAATAAATCGTTTCCCCCAGGATTTTAACTAGGCACTGAAAACTGTGGCTGGTGAGAGAGATAAAAGGTGACAAATACTATTTGTCTTGACTAACATTTCCTTTCCTCAATAAGGGTAGCATTTTAATGTTGGAGGACATTGTTAAATGCTAAGAGAGCAATGCAATTTAGCAAAATCAAAAACTGCAGATGCTGGCAATCTGAAATAAAAACAGAAAATTCTAGAAACACTCAACAGGTCAGTGGAGAAAGAAAGAGAGTTAATGCTTCAAGTCAAAACACAAGAGAGTTACTTGTTATCTCACATTCCCAGTTCTGACAAAAGGTCTTTGGCCTAAAATGTTAACTCCGTCTCAGCACTCTATCTTTCCAGCATTCTGAAGGGTCTGCTCTTCCACATTCGCCAACCATTCTCGTTCTCACAACATTTGCCCAACCAGCTGCAGGGAGATGCAAACTTGCCCTTTTACCTCATCCCTTCACACCATCCAGAGACTCAAGCAGCCCTTCCAGATGCATCAGCAATGCACTTATACTTTTCTCTGTCTAGTGTAATACTAGACAGAAATCTGGTCTCCTCTACATTGGACAAAAAAAAGTGCAGATTGGGTGGCCGCATTGCATCCATTCAGTCTGCATGGGTGACCCTGAGTATCCAGTTGTCTGTCACTTTAATTTACCATCCCATTCTCACTCTGACTCTACTTTAGGCCAGTGTTTCAATACAGCCCAATATAGGCTTGAGGAACAACACTTCATTTTCCATCTGTACACAATGCAGTCCTCAAAAATCAAGTTCACATTCAAATATTTCAGATAATATTCCCATTCTCATCTGCGTCTAGCTAGCTTTATTTACAACCATGAGGTAAACCAGAAATTCATCACTCATTACAATTGCCTCAGAGAGAACTTAAACAAAAATCCCATCATCTGTTATCTGAGCTCTGTGACACTTATGCTTCTGAATTCAGAGGGTTGTAGGTCCAATCTCTTCACTAAACTTAAAATATCCAACCTCACACTTTAGTAGAGTACTGGAGGGCTGTAGATCCAAGGCACTGTCTTGTATTAATCCATTAGTTTAGGTTAATTTAAAAGATTTCACAAGAAGCTCAGGGATTAAAAATTTGTCCTGGGTTCAATACAGCAGACATGTTATTTAGTGGTGTGTAGATGTTATTTAGTGGTATGCAGGTTCTAAAATTTAGCTCTGTTGAACTCAGTGAAACCAAATTTCAGAAGAGAAGTTGAAAATGCATACTCTCCAATATGGGCAGGCACGATAGTGTAGCGGTTGGCATAACGCTTTACAGCGCCAGCGACCCCGGTTCAAATCCGGTCACTGTCTGTAAGGAGTTTGTACGTTTTCCCCGTGTCTGCATGGGTTTCCTCCAGGTACTCTGGTTTTCTTCCCACGTTCCAAAGACGTACAGGTTAGGAAGTTGTGGGCATGCTATGTTGGCACCGGAAGCGTGGCGACACTTGTGGGCTACCCCCAGAACGCTATGCAAAAAGATGTATTCCACTGTGTGTTTCGATGTACATGTGACTAATAAAGATATCTTATCTTACCTTATGTCAAGTTTAATCAGCACAATTGAAGGTTTTCTCTGTCACTGCTATCAGATTCAAATATCTTAGGCAATCATTTATTGATATTATAATAAGATCTTGCTGATCCTAAATTGGCTTCCACGATTGCCTGCAAAACAAAATAAAATTAACGAGTGTTTCATTGGTGTACAGCATTTTGAGTCACACCAAGGTTGTGATGTGATATTGTGTTAAAACAAACTCTTGCTAATAAGATGCATTTTATATGACTTATTTCATCTTCTCTTACAGTTTAAGAAGGTCATGGAGTCATAGAGTCATACAGCATGGAAACAGGCCCTTTGGCCCAACTGGTCCATGACGACCAAGATTCCCATCTAAGCTAGTCCCATTTGCCTGAATTTTGCCCACATTACGTTAAACCTTTCCTATTCATGTACCTGTCCAATTACCTTATAAGTGTTGTTAATGTACCTGCATCAACCACTTCCTCTTGCAGCTCATTCCATATACTGATCACTCTCTTGGTGAAAAACTTGCCCCTGAGGTTCCAATTAAATCTCTCCCCTCTCATCTTAAACCTATGCCCTCTATTTCTTGACTCTCCAAACTTGGGAAAAAGACTTGAGTGCATTGACCCTATCTATGCCCCTCACAATTTTATACACCTCTATAGGATCACCCCTCATTCTCCTACGCTCCATTGAAAAAAGTCCCAAACTACTCAATGTCTCTCCATAACTTAGTCCCTCCTGTCCTGGTAACATCCTCAGCACTCTTTCCAGCTTAATGGCATCTTTCTGAAAGCAGGGTGACCAAAACTGAACACAATATTCCAAATGCAGCCTCACCAACTTCGTGAACAACTGCAACATAACATATCAACGTCTATACTCAATGCCCTGACTGATGAAGGCCAGCATATCAAAAACCTTCTTCACCACCCTATGATGCCACATTCAGGGAACCATATATTTGTACTCTTAGGTCCATCTGTTCCGTAACACTCCCCAGGGCCCTGCCATTCACTGCATCTCTCCATTGGATCAATAGAACTTTTACATTATGATATTTCTTCTATCCAATTCCAGATCAGAAAATGAATCAGTTATCTGTGACAAAAAGCAAGTTTTCAAACCTTAAAATTACGGTGTTGTTAAGTGACTCGTCAACATAATAGGATTAACAATATGCCTTGTTTTTGGATGCTACAACAGGGATTTCCCCAAAACACAGACGCTGCAAAATGAGATACAATTCATCAATATAAACATCAGCATGTAATGATTAGAAAACAGAGGTATATAATTGCTTGACAGTTCTTCACAGGAATCAGTCGGCAGGATTAAACATCAGCAATTTGTTGAAATATCAATTCATGTGAACATTCTTGATAATGGACAAGATTAATGATTAATTGTTATTAGCAAAATATGTTGAAAAGGAAACTTGTTTTTTATAACTAAAAGACATTAAAGCACACAGATTTCACATCCCAGACATCTTGAATTGCTGTTCTATTAGTATTGAACACTTTTTCATGGATCTTTGCACACCCAATTGGCCACCTACAGAGAGAATGGTTGGTTGAATAATATTAATACAGAAGACTGCTGCACTGAGGTTGGTATAAACTGCAAAAACTGGAGAAAGCTCCGTTACAAAACAATGGTGCTTTTAGATTTAAAGAGAATATTTCAGAGAGGTTAGGAATGACATGGGAAGCAGAGCAAAAAAAAATGTTCATACATATAAAATAAAATTGTTTATTCATTCATGGGTTAGCATTGATTTGTTGTTTAGTAGACTCTTGCTTGTTATAAGTAGTTATTGCCAGGAACATATGGATGCAATCACTACTTGCTGCATATCAGACCATGCGGCAATCTCTTGCAGTCTCTTGTATCCCCTATCTGAATAGTAGTTGGACAAGATCAGCTTGGCTATATCTGCACGTCATCAGCAGGACAGCCAGAACATTGTCAGGATCCACTGCCTTTACTGTATCCTGTGTTATCAGCAATCCCTTGATTAACACATGGAATTAATGAGTTGTCTGAAGCCAGGTATCTGGGATGGCAGGGAGCTCAGGAGCAGACTGAGATGGACCATCCATTTGGCAGTTCTAGTTGAAGACTGTTGTCAAAATTTCAGCATTTGTCTTTGGCACTTCCCACGTAAAGCTTCATCATCATTGAGAATGTGGATGCTCATGGAGTTTTTTTTCCCATTAATTTAGTTTTCTGTAGAAACAGTTTGTGCTGTTTCTGCACAGCTTCAGAAAAGCAGCCTTGATCCTGGCCTGGGGTGATGCCTATGTGGAGTTTGCACATTCTCCCCATCACTTTGTGAGTTTCCTCTGGGTGCTTTTGTTTCATACTAATATCCCAAAGACATACTGGTTGGTAGCTTAATTGAATTCTGGGCTGGTTGGGGGAGAGGTTGCTGAGCACATGAGAGAATAGGTGAGGATAAGAGATGATGTACAAGAGGGCATAGTTAAAGGAATGAAGGAATTTCTGGGCAGGATGGGGCAGATTTTTTAAATAGACACAGAGATAGGGTGAAGGGATGAGACATAAACAGAATTCAAAGAGGAGAATAAGAGTTTTAGAATTGTACCTGGAGCCAAAATGTAACATGGAGAACAGGGGGATAGGTGTGTTGGACAGGACACAGACAGCAGCGATCTGAATGGGCTCATGTTTATAGAATGGCAAAATGAGATGCTGACCGGCAAAATAGTTGATCCTGTGACAGAGACACAGGTGATGTTTAAAGAATCGACTCTTTGGTGGAAATGTAAGTAAAATCTTATATTGTTCTGATATTATTCTACTGCTGTCAGTGCCCAAGTGTGGATATCATGCATGTATTTGCAATTTAGGTAGCAAAGTGCTCAGATTATCCATGACCACTGTCTTCCTAAAAGGCAGTCTAATTAAGCTCCAGCAATTTTAAATTTGGTATGTATCCACACTCAGCGAACTTGACAAAATTGGTTGAGGATAAAAGTGACTTTACTTTCAAGGTGCAATTAGATTTATGTGAGAGGAGACAAGAATAACTTTGAGTTAGGTAGACTGCAATGGCTGAATGGCCTCCCCTTATCTGTACTGTGATCACTGATTGGACTACTGCGTTCCCTACCCTGGCCCTCAAGCCATGGGACAGCTAATGCTGTGCTAAACTGTTCCTTAAAAAAACTCTGTCACTTCCCCATGGGAATGAGGACGAAGACACAGGGTTTGGGAGAGTGACTGAGTTTCTGTAAACACTGGTTTGCTAAGCAATCATGCGAACATCGACCGATGCTTATTCTAGCTGCAGGCCAGAGACCCCCTGCTGCACCAAGGCTATTGTTGTCCAGGTAAAACTATGCCAGCTACTGCACACGTTCAAACAGTGGAAAAGCCCTGAATGGTCTCCACCTAAAGCATTCTGCTGGTGGCTTAAGGTCAACCATTGGATTCTTATGTCATTGTGTCAGTTCACTGTGTTTCTTTGTTAAGTGCATTAGTGGCTATTACTGCAGCATTATGTCCTAATGAGCACAGAAATGAAGCACACCCCAAATCACTCTGCCTTAAGGTTAATTTGCACACCTTGCTAAATTTCTGTTCCTTACAAAGGAATTTGTGACTTTTCAGGAAACATTGTTCAGGAAGTACATCATTTCTCATAGAAAACAAAAATTATACTTTTGGAAAGTGTGACAGTTGAAAGTTTGAATTCCTTTGTTAATGATGGGAGTCCTGTCATTCACTGTTGTTTTTAATCCATTTATGTTGTTGTAATTCCGACAGAGAGTGACACGTTAATGATGTGTTTTAAATATAGCTTCAGAAATGAGACAACATCTCCTCTGCTTCCTTCATGGTGAAGGCATTGCCTTCTGTGCTGATGGGTCATATACAGTAACAGGACCTACTTCAATCTGAGCTCCAAATCTGAATGTCATGCCAATCCACAGGCAGGGAAGAGGAAGGTTCCTGCTCCTCCATATGGAGATAAGTAAACCTTAAAAAGAACACTTTTTTTTGTGGGCACCAGCATCCCTTTTAGTAGGTAAAGCTGCTGTAGAGATAGAAAACCAGTTAGAGAATGCTCATGATCCATCTGCTACCTCCACAAATGTTGCAGAAGGATCTTCAAAACTGTAGGATCCTCCTTTGTACACAATCTTTTGAGATTTACTATTGCTGATCACGTTTGGATTTACCATGAAAAGGCCTGGATCAGATTAAATTTGGTTCCAGTGAGATATAAAGCTATAAAGAGAAAGAATTTGTTGAAGCTACAAGCACTTGAAGGACTGTAGCAACATCTTCACACCTGAATGAAAGATTACAATTCAACAGATAATTCAGACTATATTTCTGATACATGTACTGCATGCACAATGATTAAATATAGAGAGTGGAATGCCAAAATCACTAGGTTATTGTTTTTATTTCACTGATTGTTGTGCAGATAAATGTAACAGCCTCTCTACATTAGCAGCATCCCCAACATTGCCAGGAGCTGAGGAAGGTTTACCTGTCTTTTTTTGAGATGGCATTCATTGAAGAATGAAGATTGTTCAGGCCACCAGGGGAACTGTCTGCTTTTCCATTGCTAAGAGATCTTTAACATCTAGTTGAACATTTAGAATTGGCAAATAAGGTCATGGTTTAAGTGTATTATAACCAACAATGGTGCATTCCTTTAGTATTAGACTGGAGTGTCAGTTTTGATTATTGTCTACAAACTGAATAAGGCATCAATCCAGAATGGTTTGCACCCTAATTTAGAGAGTACTGCCAATTCACCAAGCTGACATACAGCATGCTGAAAACCAAAATTGGTTAAATTGGCATGAGCTCTTTAAAATGAGCCAATTTAAAAAATACCTATATAAAAACTTGGCAACAAATAGTCCTAGAAGTTTAATATATCATCAGCTGACTCCAGGCCAATCTATTTTCCACTGTATAAAATTTTAGTGTGTTATTTCATAAACTCAGCTGGGATTCAATTTGATGAGAGTGCAAGTGATGCACACTGTACATGACTGGGGGTATAAAGGGTAACTCAATACATTTTTGTACTTGACAGGCTACTAAACATGATTTTAAATTACACTTAATCCCACTAGAGAATTATGAAGGTCTTTTTCAAGAGCCATAGAACAATGGGCAATATCACTGATGCAATATCCTATTCATTGCATGGACATTATTTGGGTTGAGTTAGGTTTAACGATATTAAAGAGACATGTGGTGCAGATTGCTAAGTGACAATTTACCCATGTACTATTACCAGAATCATTATCCACACAATAATTTTGATCTTAATCAGATTAGATAGCATTCTAGCAATTTGTTTCTGACCAAATTATTAGTTTACACTAGTGCTTATATTCTGTGTTTCCTAAATTTTACTTATCTTTTCATTTGCTCATCCAAGTAATCTGTAACATTTTAATATTATTTCTTATATGTCTTAATTATTAAATAATCTGGCCATTTTTTTATTTTTCACTTTCTTTTCCCTCCTTTCATCTCCTTAAAACCTGGTGGTAGAAATTCAGCTTTGGTGACTTACACAAAATTTGGTAGCTTTAATGAAAATTTCTGAAGCAGGATACAAGGCAATGTCAAAGCATTATGACTGAGTGCAAGTAATCAAGGACAAACTTCTACCCCACTCACTCCTATTCTCTCATAGTTCTGTGGGTATTGACACTCCTTTAAGGCTTTGCTCCCATGTCCATAAGAAACTGACAATGGCTGTGAGGTAATGGGTGGTGGGTGTCGTCATCATTAAAACCGTCCAATTGTATCTTTCCTTGCATTGCACTTCGTAGTACAGGAACTGGATGGAAAGAAATCTGGAGCAGGCATCCTTACTGATTATGGGGTAAAAAAATTGCTTTTGCTTGCTTGTGGGTATGGGTATGATGGCATAGGCTCCCTACCTCACTCCCCTCTTAATGTTCAGTTGTACTGAAGTTAGCTAATACCATGGTGCTTGCTTAGTGCTAACATAAGGTGAATTCCTAACCACCACACACTCATTCCTCTCCTCCACATTTCCTCAATGTAAAGCACAATGTAAAGATAATGGTAGAAAAAGCTAAATCGCTTTTAATATTTCATACATATCCTCCACCATGGGATTCCAACATTTGTATATGTGACCAAACTGGCCAGAACTCCCATGTTTATATTGCTGCAACTGGAGTTTTGTGTACCTGCAGATTAACTGCATACTTGAAAACCTCAGAATTTAGAAACAGCTCTCCAAACCTTGTTACCATCTCCTTCCCAAACTGAAGTTCTTTCCAAATTTCCAGCAATATTTACTACAAAGCATTCTTCAATGCTTTTCCAAACCAGCTCTTATCACTCAGTGTGCTATTTATGACCACTCGTTAACTGATATTTTCAGCCTTGTTCTTTTCTCTGGTATTGTTCCCAAACTATCAAAGATCACAATCATCATTGCCTGCTTAAGAGACCCACCATTGATCCTTTTGTCTGGAAATACTGCTGCCCTTTCTCTAACCTGCCATTTCTTTCCAAGGTGCTTGTGTGTATTGTTGCCACCCAGCCATTTGATAGCCTTCCAGAAATCTTATTTTAGTTCCCTTCAGTCTGGTTTCAAATGTCATGCTGAATGCACATTGTGTGTGCAGCACACTTTTGCTTCTTGCCCATCTCGCTCCCTGCTTCAATTTTTGACATTGTGCATGACTCCACTCTTCAGCACAGTACTTTCTGCATGGTTCACCTCCATGGTAGTGGTTTCTTCTGGTGGATTTAAGGGGATGTTTGCTGCATATGTAGGGAGAAAGAAATTGAAGGGTACATGGAAAAGCTAATTAAAATTCTCCTGAATTTTAAATGTGTCATTTGTTTTAAAATCTCTCCATGCTGATCACGGATTATGGGGTAAAAAAATTAACTTTCTCTTTGTAATCTCCTCCAGCCCCGGAATCCAAGATATCTGCATTCCTCTAATTCAGTTCTTCCCAATGAAAGGCCCCATAAATTGCACATACTATTTTCACAATTTGAACGATGATTTGTTAAGAATAGGTTTACCTCAACATTTTTTAGTCTTAAACAGAATTGCATTGAATCGCCCATCTTTCAATTTAATAAATCCACCATTGCTGGCCATTCTTTTAGTTACCGCATCCTTTAGCTCTCTGCCTCTCTGTCTTACTTTCCTTCTTCCTGCCTTGATCAGGGCTTTGGTCACTTGAGCTCATATGTTTAGCATGAATGTTTTGTTGCTTGATAATGGTCACATGTCATGTTTGGTATGTTTTTGTAAGACAGGGAAGCTATATCAATGGAATCACTTGCTGGAAAGTGAGAAGTTTATGTTTACACTCAGTTTCCAGGTTATGATAATTCTATAGCCAGGTTATAGTTGAGATGATTGGCAATTCCCTTGTCAAAGAAACTGGTGACTACGCCTCTGTAAGTGACTGAGACTGATTTTATGCATGTACTTCACTATGTAACCATCCTCCATTCACAGCAAATTTCTGGACAAATTACATGGCTTTTATTGGGGAGAATAGCTGTAGTTTTCTTTCTAAACAGACACTGCCTTCTGATTAAATTCACTTTATTTGCTGTGCAATGGTCTGGTTGCTGTGAGTCACATGTTCCACTCCCCCTCCAACTCATTGGTTGATGCAGTGTTGTTAATAAATACTGAAGGCAGCTGCATTGACTAGTTAGTGTACTATAATGTGTACAACAACTACAGTCTGCTCTCATCAATCATCTTCATCAGCTCCTCAAAAAAGTCAGTTTGTAGCGGTTGCTACCGCGGAATAAAGCAAGACTCTACTCGGAGGATTGCCAAACAAGAACTGGTTTATTTTCCCGCCTTGCGCGGGCCCTTTAAGGGAGAATGTTCCCGCCCAAAACAACCGGCAATGACGTAAGTCCTACGTCATCAGGACTTTCCCGCGCGCGGGTTCTCCCCGTCGCTCGGAAAGACGAGGCCCGCCGCCATCTTGGGCCTCGTCGCTTCGACGCCGCGCGACCCGACTGCCGAGCCGGTTCGCCCGACTAGACGGTGAGTCGCCACAAGTTGTTTATAAGACATGACCTGCCCTGCACAAATCCTCACTTATCCCTAGTAAGTCTATGCTTCTCCAGATGCAAATAGATCCTATTCAAACAATATTCTTCAATAATTTCCCTATCAATGACCTAAGGCTCACTGATCTATCATTTCCTGATTTGGCTCAATTGCCGTTCTTAAGCAGAGGAACAACACTGGCTATTCTCCAATCCTCTAGAACCTGTGGCTAAAGGGGATACAAAGATCTCTCTCAAAGCTGCAGCAATCTCCTTTCTTGCCTCTCTCAATAACCTGGGAAAGATCCCATCAGGCCCTGGGGACTTGTCTATTTTAATGTTCTTCAAGAGACCCAACACCTCTTCTTTCTTGATATCAACATGCCCTAGATAAACTGCATACCCCTCTCTGATCTCACTATTCACTATATCCTTCTCCCTGGTGAAAACTAATGTGAAGTACTCGCCCACTTCCTCTGGTTCCAGGCATAAATTCCCTCCCTTAAGTGGTCTTACCCTCTCCATAGTTTGACTGTTATTATAATGGCCAAAATTTCAACAACGGAGCCAACTTCAGTGAAGAACTGGTATCAAGTAATGTGTCATTACCTTAACAATCTTCCTCACTGCAATGTTGCACCTCACCTCCACCAGATTTCCTGCTGGAATAGAATAGGACCAATTGGAAACTGTTCAACTTATGTCACCTCCAGTCCAGAACCGAGGCCACCCCAGCATCAGTAGTTGAGCTACAGTACACAGATAATATTTGCACTTGAGCATGTGCGGAGATCAAGCTCCAAGTCATAACTGACTCATTCACTAAGGCATACAAGAAGATGAACCTTGAACTCAACATCTGCAAACAAAGGTCCTCTACCAATGTGCCTTTGATGTAGCACACCAATCTCTGAAAGTAAAGATTAACAGCAAGACTTTGGACCACCTCCCATATTTTGAGAGCCACCTCTCAGGAAGGCAGGAAATTATGATGAAATCCACCATCCCCTTCAGTGACTGAGCACAAGCTTCGGCTGACTGAGGAAGAGGCTATTTGAATATCTTGACCTCAAAGCCTGCATAACTTTCATGGCCTACCAAACAGCAGTGATTCTTCAAGCTTCTGAAGCGTTGACCACCTACATAGATACTCGAGGCACTAGAGAGCTACTATCTGTGTCAGCAAAATCCTTAAATTCTACTGGAAGGATAAATGAACCAATGCTGCTTGTATGACTCATACCAGGTTCCTGAAACAGACATTCTAATCTGAACTCTGTCATGGGAAGAGATTATCAGGTGGACAGAGGAAAAACAATGATTAATTATCACCTGCATCTTTGTTCCACCAATTCACAAAATGATTCATTTGCATGGAGTATTCCATTGCTTTCTGTCACATTAAATGGGTTTAATCCGTCATGTTTGGATTATACTGAACAAAAGGAAACCTGGGTTTACTTGTGCTTTTTGCAATTTTTTGTCAAATTATTTTTCAATTAAACACAGGCAATTGCATGGTAAAATTTGAAGCTCAAAGGTTGTCTGTAGCAACCTACCTGCATTATAAATAGAAGTGATTACTTTGACATGGTTGATAATTACAATTGGTGTTTTCTTTCCCCAAAGGCTTAAAGCACTTTTGGAACAAATGGAATGTCTCTGACTGTGATAGGTGCTGTTGTATTGAAAAGGTGGCAGATGTTTTGGAGCAAACTTTTCAAAACATTTAGCACAAAGATTAGCATGGAGTGCTGAAATGCTCAGACTGTGTTAAATTGCTGATAAATTGTCTGGTTGTTCTGGTAAAAAATATTTCTTGATTAGTTCAATATTGTAAATACCTATTTTGAAATATGTATTGAAGTTCATTGTTATTTATTTCCTAGTAGATTCTCAATTACTCTTTGATTCCATGCTTAGATTTAAAATTCAATTCAATTCTACAACGGTCTGGAGATCCCAAAAAGACTGGCACAGCACAAAACCACAGGAAAATCTTTACCATTAATAGTCAGGAATTTACATCATCACCACATATAATTTGCCCAAGCACGAATATGGCTGTAACGCCTTTGCATGATAATATATGAAGAAGAATTATTGGATTGCTGTGGAACACACTCTGACACCAGGGAGGAGAGGCTCCTCCATGTTGGTGACACCAAGCACAGACCAGTGTGGATCATGCAAGCCCTCCATGTCAGGTTAGCCAGTTGACATTTATTATCTAGGTTGAACCATTTGGAATGGCATGAATAGTGTGTCTGAGACCTGCTGATACCGATAACCTACTGATATCCAGGAGAGGTTGAAAGATAACATAACATGTAACTGTCAGGGTAATTATTTCAGTTCAACATGTTCATTTTTTTCTTACAGGTGCATCGAAGGATTAACATTCTCTAAATACTTCTAGTTTTACCTGCAGTCAGCCTGTATAGTCACTACTATTTATTTGAAATGTTGCCCGGATTTGAAGTTCAATGTCCATGGTTACTGTGATACTGCATCAAACCTAAATCTCCTTGAAGTGTACTTTGCTAAACATTGACCTTGTCCATAGAAATATAATCACATCCAAAGCATGTAGGCACTTCTTTTCCAGGTCATCTAGCACTTTATATGTATCTATTCAATTTAATGTTTTAGAATGCACCCCCAACTTCCTTCAAAAAACATATACTTTGCAACAACTGCAGTGTCATTTAATTTCTTGCCAACAAACCCCTGAGTGAAAAGACACATCGCAACCAGCCAGAGGCGAATCACCTTCAAGCATCATTGAGACTAAGACAAGACAACTGAGCAGCTGCTTGTGAAGTCTGTACATGTGTCTATCCCCCCACCTCCCCGCTCCCATTGTTTCACTCTAGGATTATTTGTTCCTTTGTTAATCTTCTCCATTCCTGAGATGAGCTCCTAATTTGTATTAAGTATACATTTAGAATGATTTTCCTCAGGTTAAAATTTAAGAAAACATTTCAACAAATGAACAGATTAATTTTCAACAGTTTATATACCCACACTTACTAGCATGGATGATGTGTATAACAAAGTTCCTTAATGTATGGTCCATTGTAATTCAATCAACCTGTTAAGAGAATACATTTATAATTCTTATCAGATGGCAGGATAAGCCAATGCTAATATCACAGAATTTCATGTTTCCATACAACTATTCCTTTCTGAATTCCTGCAAAATGACACATGAACTTAAAGTTTTGGAGTGGAAAATGGTGGGAGGCGGGAGGAGCGGATGGCGGGGGCTGGGGGGGGGGAATAAATTGGGAACGGTGTCTTGAATAAGAACATTTCAGCCTTCACTAGGAGTTCACTTTGGGAGCTCAGATGATTGATTTGAATCATGTAGACCATTGGCTTGAATTTCCAGTATCTTTCTTCTTCCTAGGCAATACCTTAGTACTTGGGATGAATTCTTTCCACTCCAGTCCTGAGGAGTGAAATATACCAATGCATGAATTCTTTTAACATGGGGGCTACTGTACATACACTTTGCAGAACAAGTCTTGGTTCAATTACAAGGAGACCCAAGAGGAATGGAGATCAGGATCTGCCTCCACAGTTTGCACATACATGTAAGGGGAGAGACACCCACACATCATCTCTAGACTAGTGTCCTGGCAGCAAGGTGCTGGACCATGAATTGAGTTTGTGCAGTTATTTCCTTAAATTCTGTAAATTCATCAAGAGAAAGAAGGTCGCCTTTGAACTACCTTCAGGCATTGTTAATGGCAATACAATGACACCAAGATTTGCATGATAGTTAGTTCTTTAACTAAAGGTTTTTTGACTGAAGCATATCTGCAAGTTGTAGGAAAGTTAATGATCTTTGTCCAAATGCAGATGTTAGTACTCATTTGAGGAACAGTGCAAATGTACAATTATTACATTGTGGTGCTTATAAAATATCATGTAACTTGAATTAGAAGGTTACATTTAACAAATCCACACGTGAACACACATGGAAAATGTATAAAAATTAGGTCAGCTTCATTGGGATACATAGAAAATGTGATTTATTTTGCCAGACTGCTTTCTGAAACACTTCCTTCATCAGCAACATCATATTCAAAAGGATTAATTTGTAAAATGACGGCACTTGTCAAATGTAATGAATCTCTGCCAGTTAGTGCCAAGGTGTCTTCATGGATCATAGACTACATTTAATTGTGCCCCAAAGGCTATATATAGTTTATATTGCTGATCTGTTGAAATGTAGTCCAACCCAACACCTCATAAAGATGTATAAGATCTCATGACACTATTCGAAGAACAACAAATCCTGGTATTTGTCCCTGAAGCAACACCAAAACTTAATGAGCAGATTCCGAGTGAGCAAGCATAGTAATGTAGCTGTTAAGTTACTGGTATCCCAGAGGTTTGGACACAAATTTGAGTTCTAACATCCCTGTATCCAGGGCATTTAAAGTCAAATAATTAAATAAGTCTGCAACCATGTGAATATTTGGACCAATAAGTATGTTCACAAAACTAAAAGATTTTGAGAAAAACCTAACTGGCTAAATCCAGTATTCTGATCCAATCTGCCCCATGCTTGATTTCAGACCCACCAAAGTCAGTGACTCTTACCTGAACTAGTCCAATAAGCCACTCAGCACAGGGGCAATTGGTGGATGGACAATAACTGATTGCTTAGCCTGTGACACTAATATCCTGTGACTGAAAAAATGAATAAGAGTTTAACTCAAATAGAGTGGAAAAAGCTAATAAGACATACATGACGTGGACTTTAAGGCTGTATTAAAGGGAACTACAGGTGAAAACATAACATGAGGATATGTTGCACGATTCTGATTTCCTGGAAGATGCACAGCATTAGATCAGTAACAAAAGGAAACATTGGTCATCAGATCAAAATGAATGAAAAATTTATTAACCTTAATACAATGTCAAATCTTGCTGATAGTTATTAATGAATTATATGTAATACAAGCCACAATTAACAACTATGAAGTTCCCTGAATCCTCTAATTTATCATTGTGTAAGGTACTACTGGACATCCAACCTGCTTTATACAAGTGAAAAACCTCTAAACTGAGAGAGCTTTACTTTTATGTCTCCCTCAATAAAGGCACCTGCACACTACTGTGGTATTGATTCACAAAGACAAGCAAAACTCTATTACTTTATCAAAGTGGCTATTCTTCATATTTGAACCTGGATTATAACTAATTGGGTACTTAACTCAGGTGGATATTACATCTTAGTATAACCCTATGCTCATCCTTCTTCCTTCTGCATACAGTATCAAGCAAGATTTATTGGCTGGTATCAGGAATGGAAACCCAGGTAGTCTCTACCTTTGTCTGATCCAGAGACATGGGCACCAATTGTGGCTTCCTTGTTCAGTACAAACTGTTTATCTGTAAATATAGCAATATGTGTATTATAATGTACATAATATGCATTTCTATATTATATATGCAAGCATGTGTATCTTTAAATTTATATGCATACATGTATATTTATATATACATACCTACATGCCTTCTATATTTCTTTTATTTTCCATCATATGTTATGCAATTCCAATTGTCTTTAGAGAGAAGAATTCCTAATGATAAATACAATAGAATAAAAAGAACCTCACTTCTATGCATGCTCTCAAGCATGCTCAAACTCCACAATTCATTCTTCAATAGGTTTTGTTGTATTTGACTATTTCCTATCGAGTGTAAAACCTGGCTGACTTGTGTGCATTCATTGTCTAGCTCGGTATTGAGAGGGACAGAACTAGAGGTAAACTGCTCCCCTCAAGAGACTAGTGGGACCTCCATCAAACAGAATGGACATCTAAGGCACAGGTGAAGCCACTTAGCATGACAATTAATCAAGTAAAAAGGTGCCAAATGTTGATTCTTTATTTGGGAGATGAGGCCCATACAATAGCAAGCCCTCCTCTTCTATGGACAGACTCAGATGGCAGTGGATAGAATTACACGCTTTGTAGGTACTTGGATTTGTCCCCACCCCTCTTCTGTCTGTTTCACAGCCATCTGTCACCACACCTGAAGTAGCACTGTGCCGGGACACAGGAACTAGTGAAAAAGCCTTTGGAGAGCTTGAATTGTCGGTTGAACAGCTTGTGAGACAAGTCTCAACCATTCAGCGCTGACTGCTCTGAGACAGTCAATTGCAATATTTGTGGCCATCCTTTTCCCAAACCTATATGATTCATCCTCATAAGGGAAACTGTGTCCTTGGAGAATCCACTTGACAGGATGTTGTTATGTTACTGACTGTTTATGGGTTTAACACACATCAAGTATAAATGACTCTCATGTTATATATCTGACAGAATTATTGCAGTAGTGAATAACTAAAGTACTATAGTGTCAGTGCAATATTTACATAATGAAACTAGTGTTCCTCATCATTTTGCCGATCTGAAGGCGAGTCCTCTCCAAAAGAGTTGCTGTGGCTATCTAAATGTGCTGCTGAATTAGAAGTATTGATTGTAAGAGGCGGGCATTTAGAATATAGAACATAGAACAGTACAGCCCAGGAACATTGTTTATTTCAATTACCCAATGCTTAGAATCTACACCTTGTTGTGCCACAAAGTTAAAATCTTAGATAACAAAGAATCTTTTAAAACTCAGTCAATAACCCCTCTCCTCCCTTCCCCCTCACACTTTTCTCCCTCCATCCTTCCCCATTCCTCATATTCAAGATTTCATCTTTGGTCAAGTTCAAATCAATTGTGGTAGCAAAACAGTTTGAACAGCATTGGAAATTATGAAAAACAACAAAGAAACCTCATAATCAGTTCTTCTACAGAATGAGACAGAGAGGAGCGTAATATTGAACTTGAAGGAGAAATGCTAATTTTACATTTTAGAAATGTCCTGTGAACTCAATAAAAAACAATATCTAGTCTAAAATTTAACAGTACTTTGGGAGGACGCTGTTATTTACATAGGACATTAACTGCACATCATTACCTGACCAAACCATCCCATATGTATTTGTGAAAGGGAAAGCATGAAATTAAAAAAAAATTTTCCTCTTCTTTCAGTAATTCTATATTTCTTTTATTTAATACCATTCAAATTTCACCAATAACACAACTGCACTGTGCAATAAAAGCTCTTGACAGGCTGGCACTGACTCTTGTCTTTGCAGATGTTGGTGGGTTCACTTAATTGACAGCTGAGATTTTCACAATAATGTAAGCAAATACTTTCAATCATTTTTGCTACGTTCTTGCATATCTTGTTTGTCACCTTCATGGTTTCTTTCAAAGCAGTTTTACAACCAAGGCAACAATGATTGACAAAAGTTTTGATTAATAAACTGAGTTAAACTACATTCTGATTTCCCTAAAGGTTTCTCAATGAATGCTGACCTGGACTTTAGGTTGGCTTCTTCATTTAGGGTGATAAAAGGGAGAGACTTTATCAATGTCAAGATTGGTTACTTAAGTTTGGAGGAAGACCTGAGCTGTGAGGAGGAATGATGATGGTCAAGTGGAAGGGAAATGAAGGCTCTATCTTGTATATTCCTAGTCACTATTCATAATTATTTTGACAGAAGGATCTAGTGCAAAGCAGGGATAGAATGGGAGATATCAAAATAAATAATAAGTATGTTAATATTCACTCCCTTCTATATTACAAGATTTTGCTGGACATTTTTAACTCAATAATATTGGTAATGTAGCGGCTGCTACCGCGATGTGAAAAAAACAAGACGCTAGTCGAAGGGTTTCAGAACAAGAACTGGTTTATTTTCCCACCTTGCGCGGGCCTTTTAAGAGAGCCTGTTCCCGCCCACTCCAAACGTCAATGACGTATATGCTATGTCATCAAATCTTTCTCGCACGCGGGTTCTCCCTGTCGCTCGGGGAAGACGAAGGCCCACCGCCATTTTGGGCCTCGCCGCTCCGACGACGCGCGACCCGACTGCCGAGCCGGTTCGCTTGCTCCGACGGTGAGTCGCTACACAACCCCCCCAAGAACCAGCGATATGGTCCCCAAGGTCCGCGGGCTGTGTTAGCCGTCGCTTAGGAGGTCGGCCTCTGCGTCGCAGTGCTGGAACCTCGACCGGTTGTTGCAGATCTAAATGGGCCGGTTTGAGGCGGTCCGTCGTGAAGACCTGTTCCTTGCCCCCAATGTCCAAAATAAAGGTGGATCAATTATTCCTGATGACCCGGAACGGCCCCCTGTATGGTCGTTGCAATGGTGCCCAAGGTGTGCCCCTGCGAACGAAAACAAACTTACAGTCTCGTAGTTCTTTGGGCTTACAGGATGGGGCTTGACCGTGCCGCGAGGTGGGAATCGGGGCCAAATTGCTGAGCCTCTCGCGTAGTCTTTGCAGGACTGCCGTGGGTTGCTCCCTTTGGTCCCGAAGGGCGGGTATGAAATCCCTTGGGACAACCAGGGGCACCCCGTACACAAGTTCAGCTGACGAAGCGTGGAGGTCTTCCTTGGGGGCAGTGCGTATGCCAAGCAGGACCCAAGGCAGTTCGTCGACCCAGTTAGGACACTTCAGGCAGGCCATCAAGGCTGATTTCAGATGGCGGTGGAAATGTTCCACTAACCCGTTTGATTGAGGGTGGTAGGCCATGGGTGTGCAGCTGTGTTCCCAGCATGTTCGCTAATGCAGACCAGAGGCTGGAGGTGAATTGGGTGCCTCTGTCTGAAGTGATGTGGGCTGGAACACCAAAACGTGAGATCCAAGTTGTGAGCAGCGCCCGGGCGCAGGAATCAGTCATGATGTCAGATAGAGGGGTTGCCTCTGGCCACCTCGTGAACCGGTCCACAATGGTAAGGAGGTACCGGGCTCCTCTTGAAACCGGCAGAGGGCCCAAGAGGTCGACGTGGATGTGGTCGAACCTTCTATGGGTAGGCTCGAACTGCTGTGGCGGGACTTTGGTACGTCACTGGATTTTCGATGTCTGGCAGTGCAGACAAGTCCTGGCCCACTCACTGACCTGTTTGCGCAGGCCATGCCAGACAAACTTGCTGGCGACCAGTCATTTTTTATGTTGTTATGTTACTGACTGTTTATGGGTTTAACACACATCATGTATAAATGACTCTCATGTTATATATCTGACAGATGCGCCAACCCATGTATCGAGTCGAAAACGCATCTCTGCCAGGCTGCAGGAACTATAGGGCGGGTTGACCTGTTGCGATGTCGCATAGGAGGGTCTGCCGACCTGGACCAACCAAGAAATCTTGGAGCTGCAGGCCCGAGACTGTGGTTCTGTAGCTGGGCAGCTCGTCGTCGGCTTGCTGTGCGTCAGCCAGGGCCGTGTAGTCGACACCCAGGGACAGGTTGTGGATGGTCAGTCTGGAAAGTGCATCAGCCACGACATTGTCCTTTCCGGAGACATGTTGGATATCCGTTGTGAATTCAGAAATGTAGGACAAATGTCTCTGTTGATGAGCTGACCAGGGATTGGAGACTTTGGAGAAGGCGTAGGACAAAGGCTTATGGTCAGTGAAAGCGGTGAAAGGCCTGCCTTCTAGAAAGTACCGGAAATGCCGGACCGCCAGGTACAGCGCTAGAAGTTCCTGATCAAAAGCGCTCTATTTCAGTTCGGGTGGTCTAAGGTGCTTGCTGAAAAATGCCAAGGGTTGCCAACGGCCTTTGATTAGTTGCTCCAGTACCCCACCAACCGCAGTGTTGGATGCGTCCACCGTGAGGGTGGTTGGGATGTCTGTCCTAGGGTGTACAAGCATCGTGGCATCTGCCAGAGCGTCCTTGGCCTTAACGAAGGCAGCAGCAGCCTTGTTGTTCCAGTCGATGTCCTTGCCCTTACCAGCCATCAGCGAGAACAAAGGGCGCATGAAATGGGCTGCAGCAGGGATGAACTGATGGTAAAAGTTGACCATCCCAAGGAATTCCTGTAGGCCTTTGACCGTGTTGGGGTGGGCAAAATGGCGGATAGCGTCTACCTTGGCGGGCAGGGGTGTTGCCCCGTCGGTGGTGATGTTGTGGCCGAGGAAATCGATAGAGTCAAGTCCGAATTGGCACTTGGCCGGGTTGATCGTGAGGCCGAAATCACGGAGACGGGAATACAGCTGGCAGAGGTGGGAAAGGTGTTCTGGGCGGTCACGGCTGGCGATTAGTATGCCATCTAAGTAAATGAACATGAAGTACAGGTCTCAACCTACCGCGTCCATCAGCCGCTGGAAGGTCTGCGCGGCGTTCTTAAGGCCGAACGGCATTCGAAGGAATTTGAAAAGGCCGAATGGGGTGATAATCACAGTTTTGGGGACGTCATCTGGATGGACTGGGATTTGGTGGTATCCCCGAACGAGGTCCACTTTGGAGAAGATGCGGGCCCCATGTAGGTTTGCTGCTAAGTCCTGGATGTGAGGGATGGGGTAGCGGTCCGGTGTGATGGCGTCATTCAGCCTGCGGTAGTCGCCGCAGGGCCTCCACCCACCAGTGGCTTTGGGAACCATGTGCAGTGGGGAGGCCCAGGGGCTGTCTGACCTGCGAACAATCCCCAGCTTCTCCATGCGACGGAACTCTTCCTTTGCCAGGCGGAGCTTGTCTGGAGGTAGTCGTCGTGCTTGGGCATGAAGGGGTGGCCCTGTGGTAATGATGTGGTGTCGCACCCTGTGTTTGGGCCTAGAATTTGTAAACTGAGGTGCCAAAACTGATGGGAATTTGGCTAGGAGCTTGATGAACTCATTGCCAGACAGGGAAATGGAGTCCAGGCACGGGGCTGGTAGGCTGGTTTCTCCCAGGGGGTAGGTCTGGAAAGTTCTGGAGTGGACTAACCGCTTCCCTCACAGGTCGACTAACAGGTTGTGGGCCCAAAGGAACTCGGCTCCTAGGAGTCGTCGGGCAATGGTGGCGAGGGTAAAGGTCCAGGTAAAACAGCTGCCGCCGAATTGTAATTGAAGTGTACGGGTACCGAAAGTCCGTATTGTTGTGCTGTTTGTGGCATTGAGTACAGGACCTTGATGCCTGTTACGAGTGTTGCGGCCGGTCGGGGGCAAAATACTGACCTCTGCTCCAGTATCGACAAGGAAACGCTGCCCAGATTTCTTGTCCTGAACGAATAGGAGGCTTTGTTGGCGGCCAGCAGCTGTAGCCCTCAGCAGCGGCTGGCCCTGGCGTTTCCCTGAAACTTGCAGGGTGGACGGCATCGACGGGCCTCCGCGCTCCACCTCTGATGGTAGAAACACAGCTGGTCGCCAGTGTCGTCGTCTGTGTTTCTGGGGTGTGGTCGCTCGGTTGCTGGGACAGGTTGAGACAGGCGTTGGGCTCGCGGCCTGGCGATTTGGCCAACGGACGAACCGATCTCGCGTTTGGCCTTCCACAGGACATCTGCCCGGGCAGCTACCTCACGTGGGTTGCTGAAGTCAGCGTCGGCTAACAGCAGGTGAATGTCATCGGGTAGTTGTTCGAGGAAGGCCTGTTCGAACATCAGGCAGGGCTTGTGTCCCTCAGCCAATGCCAGCATCTCAATTATTAGGGCAGATGGGGATCCGTCCCCCAGGCCATCGAGATGAAGCAGGCGGGCGGCGCGCTCACGATGGGAGAGGCTGAAGGTCCGAATCTGAAGGTCTTTGAAAGCTGGGTACTTATCTTCCTCAGGAGGAGACTGGATGAAGTCTTCGACCTGGTCGGCTGTCCCCTGGTCCAGAGAGCTGACCGCATGGTAGTACTTTGTGGAGTCGGAGGTGATCTGGCGAAGGTGGAATTGCGCTTCGGCCTGGTCGAACCAGACGCTGGGACAAAGTGTCCTAAAGGTGGGCAGCTTGAGTGCCACTGAGTTGGCTGCTGCGTTGTCGTCCATAGTGCGGGCCCAAGATCTGTTTGGACCGTCGGGGTCACCAAGGTAGCGGCTGCTACCGCAATGTGAAAAAAACAAGATGCTAGTTGAAGGGTTTCAGAACAAGAACTGGTTTATTTTCCCGCCTTACATGGGCCTTTTAAGAGAGCCTGTTCCCGCCCACTCGAAACGGCAATGACGTATATGTTACGTCATCAAATCTTTCCCGCGCGTGGGTTCTCCCTGTCGCTCAGGGAAGACGAAGGCCCACCGCCATCTTGGGCCTCGCCGCTCCAACCACGCGCAACCCGACTGCCGAGCCAGTTCGCTTGCTCGGACGGTGAGTCGCTACAGTAATAAAGAAAAAAATTACAATCTTATCTCAATCAGTTTTCTTAAATTTTAATAGTGAAGCAATGAAAGTGGCACTTTCATCAATGTATTTTCATTGCGCACGCATATTTATAAAACCCTATTATAGCCTCACCATGTCCTTCAGTTCTTTTTGAAGTAGAATTGATTCCTCAGCTAACAAAGTGCAATCCATAACTTTATTACCTCAAGACTTGACTACTAAAGTTTTCTGGCCAGTATTTCATTTTCCACTCTCCAGAAAATTCAGTTCATCCAAAATTCCAATACCTTTACACCACTCTGCACCAAATCTCACTCACCAGTCACCCCAGTGATTGCTGACTTGCATTGGTTCATGACTTTAACCTTAATATTGGACATCTCATCTTGATTTTAAATCCCTCTATGACTGTCCCACTCTGTAATCTTCTCGAGCACTGCACCCTACAAGTTTATTTTCTCTCCTACTATCCTTACCAGTTACAAATCCCTACTTTAACTGCACCATTATTATCAGTCATGTATTTTTCTGCCGAGGGAATTAGCTCCCTATACCTGGGCACATTAACTCTCTCTCACCAGTAAGAAATACTCTAACTCTTTCACTCAGCTTTTGATTAACTGTCCTAATAACTTTTCATGTGGCTTAGAGTCAAATTGTGACATACATGGCATGTGTAACTTTTTTTATTATTATTATTATCATCATTACATTTTGTTTGGAAATCGAGCTTCACAGAAGCAAGGTCACCAGAAATGTAATTAAAAAAAATAAATAGCCAGATGGCCTGCCCTTCATATTGGTTTAGAGATAAGTAATGACTGGAATAAATTAAATTAAATTTTATTTACAGCGTGGTAACAGGCCCTTCCGGCCCAGCGAGTCTGTGCCGCCCATTTTTAAACCCAATTAACCTACCTGTACGTCTTTGCAATGTGGGAGGAAACCTGAACACCTGGAGGAAACCCACGCAGACACGGGAGAACGTACAAACTCCTTACAGACAGCGACGGGAATCAAACCCCGATTGCTGGCACTGTAATATCGTCACGCCAACCGCTACGCTACTGTGCTGCCTCAGTAGTGGGTCTTCCTCAATAGGATCTTGAATCTCTTATGTCAACATGGAAGAGCCAGTGGGTGTTCAGGGTGACACAGTGGTGCAGTTAATAGAGCTTCTGCCTCACAACCCCAGCGACTTGAGTTCAGTCTTGACTTCTAGTGCTGTTTGTGTGGAGTTTGTATGTTCTCCTGTAATCACATCGGTTTTCCCTGTGTGCTCCAGTCTCTTTCTACATCCCAAAGATGTGTGAGTTGGTGCGTTAATTGACCACTGTAACATGCCCCTAATGTATGGGTGAGTGAAAGAATCTGGAGGGAGTTAATGGCAAAATGGGGAAAACAGGTTACAGGGAAAATTAGTCGGGAGTGGAATTGCTTTGTGGTATATTCTTGATGAGCTGAAATGACCTCCTTCTATGTTGTATGGAAATATGGAATATGGTAAATAAAGTAACATGTCATCCAAAAATGGCCCCTCTGATGGTTCTCCCTGCTCCACTGAAGGGCGGGGCTTGAACCTACAGAGTCTGTACCTCTGATACAGAGCAGAACTAATATAAGCTATCACATCACCACTGGCATCATAAAAGTTGGTGATTGTAGCAGTAGCAGTTTAACAGAGTTATGTACATTTGTCTCAATGTTACTGGTGGGTTTGCACAACTATACAGAAATGAAGATAGGAAAATCCACTTGATACAGGTCAAGTGCCTTCAGTTCCAACACTACATTCCCTTCTATTTCTCTGTTCTATGTTGTGGGTTTCTTGGGTGGCATCGTCAGTTTATTTTTCAGTCTATGAAATGGCACACAACCATTTAGTTAGTGAGCACAACTGTGGATCTCACTCTTTAATTGATGAAATAAGTGTCCATTGTGGAAGTGAGCTATACAGATACCAAGTGTCCAGTTTTGACTCATCCGCTATACACCGCCAGTTATCCAGCCTGTTCCCAGGATGGCAATACAATAAGCCTCAGCATTCCTTGACCAGATACATATCCTTGGTGAATTTCAGGTAAGATTGGGATGGGGCTTCCAATGACAATATAGACCCAGTGATCTAGGTCTAGATGCAAAGAGCTAGTCCTTTGAATGAAGGTTTCTGAAACTGTATAATGTACTGTTAGTATATCAGCAAGGATGATAATGTGATAGGAAGAAACAAGTGCATTATTGTAGAATATGGCTCTCCCTGCTGCCCTAGCACAGTAACAGTAGCAATCACATAAAAGCCTGATCAAATACTAAAAACATTAATTAAATTGCAAATTGAGCTGTCAACCATAACCAACATTATTCCATGCCATATTAACAATTTTATTTTTAATGCTAGGACTAATTTCAAGCTATTAATGGTGCCAGAACAGAGATAGATACTAATAATGGATTTTTTTTTCAAATCCATATTACTTTATCACAGAATTAACAGCTAACTGTTCAGAGAGAAGCAAATTCACCATGACATCCTTAACTATTCCCTGTTGCTAAGGTGTATTGGGATCATTATCTTAGCAACAGGGAGCAGTTCATAATGAAATCATTAACCTAGCAGTAGACATCATAAAGCACTGCTCCCTATCTAAATGCACCAGCTATAAATTGAGGAAAATTGGACAGAGAAGGAAAGAAGAAATAATTGAATACATAGACATAGTAAGTAACTTATTGTAGTTTGTTTTCTTTCTTGTGTTTAATGATGTAGTAGTAACATAGGTGAAGGATAGAGGATGGAAATAGTTAATCCTGAAGTAAGGAAGGAAGTTAAGGAACAAGCAGATAGTGTTTTGGGGTTAGTATTTATGAAACTACAAAAACCAAGATATTCAACAAAATTATTTAGCTATAATAATGTTACTGTTTGTGGGAGCTCCCTACATGCTAACCAGCTACTACAGTTCCTATATTAGAACAACAATTACACTTGCAGGTAGCTGGGTGACTGTCAGGAGAGGGAAAAAGGATAGGCAGTCAGTGCAGGGTTCCCCTGTGGCCATCCCCCTCAATAACAAGTATATCGTTTTGGATACTGTTGGGGGGGAGGGGGTGGGAAATTCCCTACCAGAGGAAAGACACAGTGGCCAGGTCTCTGGCACTGAGTCTGGTTCCGTGGCTCAGAAGGGAAGGGGGGTAAAGTGGAGTGCGGTAGTGATCGGGGATTCATTGGTTAGGGGAACAGACAGGAGATTCTGTGGACGGGAATGAGACTCCCAGATCGTATATTGCCTCCCAGGTGCCAGGGTCGGAGATGTTTCAGATCGAGTCCACAGCATTCTTAAGGGAGAGGGTGAGCAGCCAGAAGTTGTGGTACACATTGGTACCAATGACATAGGCAGGAAAGGTGGCAAGGTCTTACAAACTAAATTCAGGGAGCTAGGTGCTAAGTTAAAAGACAGGACTTCCAGGGTGGTGATCTCAGGATTGCTACCCATGTCACATGCTGGTGAGGCAAGAAATAGGAAGATAGTGCAGTTTAACACATGGCTAAGGAGATGGTGCAGCAGGGAGGGCTTCAGATTTTTGGATCATTGGGCTCTCTTCCAGGGCAGGTGGGACCTATACAAACGGGACGGTTTGCATCTGAACTGGAGGGGGACTAATATCCTTGCGGGAAGATTTGCTAGTGCTGCTCAGGGAGGGGTTGCAGGGGTTGACAACCAGAGTGGCAGGTCAGCAAGTGGAGTGGCTGTGGGGAAAGTAGATATAAAGCCTTCAAGCAAAGACAGAAATCTACTGGTTGATGAGCGTGGTGGGACTAATGTTCTGAGATGCATCTACTTCAATGCAAGGAGTATTGTCGGTAAGGCAGATAAACTTGGAGCATGGATGGGCACGTGGAATTATGATGTGTAGCCATTAGTAAGACTTGGTTAAAGGAGGGGTAGGACTGGAAGCTCAATGTTCCAGGGTTCCGATGTTTTAGACATGATAGAGGGGGAGGTACTAAAGGGGGAGGGGTGGCATTACTCATCAGGGAAAACGTCACAGCAGTGTTCAGAGAGGACATACTGGAGGGCTTGTCTACTGAGGCAAAATGGGTGGAAGTGAGGAATAAGAATACGTTAATGGGACTATATTATAGACCTCCCAATAGTGGATTCAGCGGAACAAATTTGTAGAGAGATAGCAGACAGTTGCAAGAGTAGCTGATTTTTAACTTTCCACATATGGACTGGGACTCTCATACTGTAAAGGGATTGGATGGAATAGAGTTTGTCAGATGTGTTCAGGAAAGTTTTCTTTATCAGTATGTAGAGGTCCCAACTAGAGAGAGCGTGATACTGGATCTCCTCTCAGGGAATGAGACAGGGCAGGTGACAGAAATGTGTGTAGGGGAACACTTTGGATTTAGTGATCATAAATCTATTAGTTCACGATAATTATGGAGAAGGATAGGACTGGTCCTAGGGTTGAGATTCTAAATTGGACTAAGGCCAATTTTGATGGCATCAGAAAGGATCTGGCAGTCGTGGATTGGGACAGGCTGTTTTCTGGCAAAGAGATGTTTGGTAAGTGGGAGGCTTTCAAAAGTGAAATATTGAGAGTACAGAATCTCTATGTTCCTCTTAGAATAAAAGGCAAGGCAAGCAGATTTAGGGAACCTTAGTTATCTATGGATATTGAGGCCCTGGAAAAGAAAATGAAGGTGGCACATATCAGGTATAGGCAGTTAGGATCAAATGAGGCGCTTGAAGAGTATAAGAAATGCAAGAGAACACTTAAGAGAGAAATCAGGAGGACAAAAAGAGGATATGAGGTTGCTCTGACAGACAAGGTGAAAGAGAATCCCAAGGGTTTCTACAGCTATATTAAAAGCAAAAGGGTAGCAAGGGACAAAATTGGTCCTTTTGAAGAGCAGCATGATCATCTATGCATGGAGCCAAAAGAGATGGGGGAGATCTTAAATTAATTTTTGCATCCATATTTAGTCTGGAGACAGACACAGAGACTACAGAACTGAGGCAAAAGAGTAGTGAGGTCATGGACCATGTCGGGATTATGGAAGAGATGGTGCTGGCTGTCTTAAGGTGAATTAAAGTGGATAAATCTCCAGGGCCTGACAAGGTATCCCCTCAGACCTTGTGGGAGTCTAGTGCAGAAATTGCAGGGGTGCTGGCAGAGATATTTAAAATGTCCTTAGCCACGGGTGAGGTGCTGGAGGACTAGAGGATAGCTAACGTTGTTCTGTTGTTCAAGAAAGGCTCTCAGAATAAGCCAGGAAATTACAGGCCGGTGAGACTGATGTCAGTCGTGGGTAAATTATTTGAAGGCACTCTAGGGGACAGGATATACAGTATAAGTATTTGGATAGACAGGGCCTGATTAGGGATAGTCGATATGGCTTTGTGCGTGGTAGGTCATATCTAACCAATTTTATAGTTTTTTGAGGAGGTTATCAAGAAGATCAATAAGGGAAAGGCAGTGGACATTGTCTACACAGATTTTAGCAAGGCCTTTGACAAAGTCCCGCATGGGAGGCTGGTCCAGAAGATTAAGTCACTTGGCATTCATGATGAAGTAGCCAATTGGTTTCAACATTGGCTTAGCGGGAGAAGCCAGAGAGTGGTAATAGACGGCTATCTCTCTGAATGGAGGCCTGTGACTAGTGGTGTGTCATAGGGATCGGTGCTGGGTCCGTTGTTGTTTATCATCCATATTAATGATTTAGATGATAATGTGGTAAACTGGATCACCAAATTTGACACCAAGTTTGGGGGTGTAGTGGACAGCGAGGAAGGCTATCAAAGCTTGCAGTGTGATCTTGACCAGCTAGGAAAATGGGTTGAAAAATGGTTGATGGAATTTAATGCAGACAAGCATGAGGTGTTGCATTTTGGGAGGACAAACCAGGGTGAGACTTACACAGTGAATGGTAGGGCTCTGAAGTGTGCAGTAGAACAGAAGGACCTGGGAATACAGGTCCATAGTTCCTTGAAAGTGGTGTCACAGGTAGATAGGGTCATAAAGAGAGCTTTTGGCACTTTGACCTTCATGAATCAGAGCATTAAGTACAGGAATTGGGATGTTATGTTGAAGTTGTACAAGACATTGGTGAGGCTGAATTTAGAACATTGTGCTCAGTTCTGGTCATCTACCTACAGGAAAGATATCAATAAGCTTGAAAAAGTGCAGAGAATATTTACAAGGATGTTGGTGGGACTTGAGGACCTGAGTTATAGGGAAAGGTTGAATAGGTTAGGACTTTATTCCCTGGAGTACAGGAGAATGAGGAGAGATCTTTTAGAGGTATACAAAATTATGAGGGGTATAGATAGGGTGAATGCATGCAGGCATTTTCCCCTAAGGCTGAGTGAGACTGGAACCAGAGGTCATAGGTTTAGGGTGAAAGATGAAGTATTTAAGGGGAATCTGAGGGGGAACTTCTTCTCTCAGAGAGTGGTGCGAGTGTGGAATGAGCTGCCGGTGGAGGTGGTAGATGCGGGTTCAATTGTAACATTTAAGAGAGGTTTGGATAGGTACATGGATGGGAGGGGTTTGGAGGGATATGGTCTGGGTGCAGGTAGATGGGACTAGGCAGAAGATCAGGTCGGCAAGGAATAGATAGGCTGAAGGGCCTGTTTCTGTGCTGTAGGACCCTACGACTTCAAAAATACTTAATTATCTGTAAAGTACTTTCAGTAAAAGTTGCTATACAAATGCAAAATCTTTCTTTCTCCCAAAACCTATAAATTTTCTATCAGATATATGAAAGCAAGATTTTCATTGTTAGATTTTAAATGAGTTTAAATGATAAGATGCAATGATGGTAGAACGTCTTCAGTAGCATTTCTTGGTGCCTTTTTGTACTACTACAGGAGGGCAATTGAAAGATGCCATGACCTTGACCTCCAGGGAAATAGTACCTGGACTACCCTTTCCCTCTGTCTTCTATGGAGGAGTGAGAACCACATGCAAGGGCACTGTACATATACATCTAACCAGACTTCACCCTGCATTATGTGGTCGTTTGGTCTTAAGGGAAGGGACTGTAAAGGGATCCCACACTGCTCTGTTGTGCAGTCAGAGCAGCATCTTAGTCTGGACTTGATGACATCCATGAACCAAGATGCAAAAGTGCTTCTGTAATATTTGCAGAAGTGGTGAAATACTGTATTTTAGTTAGTTTTTTTGCATAAATTATGTTTATCTGAGTTTTCACACAATAAATACATATTATTTTATATAACGATTACATGAACATTGTTATATACTCCAAAGCTGCAACAATTCTGAACAATTTAAAGGCTGGAGCTGTTTGATGCAGAGCAAGAAGCCCAGAAATGTTTCCCTGCTTCAAAGAGCATCTTATCAATAACCTTTACAGTTATATTTTGTTTGCATTTTCAGGTCTTTCCTGCTTCATCTTGTGTCTATCATTTCTGTAGAAGTTCATTATCGTTTCACTCAATGAGTAGCAGTACAAACCTATACTTCTTGACAAAACGACCACACACTTTCTTCCTACATAGTATTCACTACTAACCAGACTCAAAAAAATTCATCGTGTGTAAAGTGCTTTGAGATGGTATAAGTAGTATCAAGATTTCATGTCATGTAATAATACAGGTCAGAAAGGGACCATTTCTCCCACTGAATCTGCACAGATGGGTCAAGTAGAATTCTATGAATAACCTTATTTCATAATAGATAAAACTAAAGACAGCTCAAAGTTTTACAGATGTACAAAAAACAGTTGTATATTTGTTTTACAAATATATCACAGTGCTTGAGAAATAAGATCATTTCATAACATCTACTTTAGATCATTTTACAAAGCAGTTTATCATAAGACTGTAATATCTGGTGTACTTTAAAATAAAGGTACTACGTTGTTCATGGGAGGCACTTCTGCATTTCCTTCCGTGTGTGAACAATCTACTTAACCACATTTGAGGATAGGAAAAACAGATTGCTTGGACGCTGTTACGAACCAGCAACAAAAGAAATACACTAAGTCATGTATCAGTGTTAAAAAAGCTACTTTATTAATAACTACTTATGATAATAAGAAAAATAAAAGTAAAAATGTTAGAGTGTTAGAAGTAAAAATGTTAAATCTTAAACATTAACCCCAAAACTAAACTCATAGTGTGTGTGTGGCAAATTCCCAAACTCCAAGTCCAGGAATAATTCTCTTCAAAGTTCAGTTCAGCAAGCCGTAAGGTGAAACATGAGCAAAGGCTTCTTCAACAACCACCATTGACTGAAGATAAGACGTATATGTAGCGAGAGAGTAAATAGAGATTACGAAATCCAAATGTTCCACGATGTAACCCATACAACACCTCAGTGTCTACTCAGCAGTGACTACTCCACCGCATCTGACTCACCCCAAAAGGCACTCGAATCATGGCCGTCCACCCAAATACCTGCTTCCTTCTACAGGTCAGCAACAAAGTGAACTCCACTGCTTTGTTCTGAAGTATCTGCCACCTCAAAAAGCATCCGAGACGTGGCCGTCCACACAAATACCTGTTTCCCTCCACAGGTTAACGACAAAGTGGACTCCACCGGATTACTCCGATAATCCATAGGTGGATTTTAGTGACAGACACAGTTACTTGTTTTCATCCATCGATAGAGACTAGCAGGCTGATGTCTCCCTCTCTCTCTTCTGTTCTCCCACTGACTCCGACTGACTCCTTCAAAAATGTCATTATGTCCTTTATCTTCTGTTGTTGTCAGCACGCCACACACACACACACACACACGCGCGCGCACTATGCTCTATCTTAAAGGGACATTCACCAATAGTAACCCAGTTTGTAACAGATGCCTACAAATTGAAATTTGGAACCAATGGACAGATGAGTAATGATAGTTGTTACATGAAGCACTCACTGTGCAATTTTCCTTTACTGTCAATGGACATGTGACCTGATATGCTCCTGGTGATACTGCAGCCTAACAATTTTCAGGTGTTTTTCCTGAAGCAGAAATATAGGGGAATAAATTAGATTGTGGTGGAAAATGAACACAGAGATGATAATGTGCGATCAACTGGTATCTTTTCATACTGATGCAGAAAGTACGTAAGCTTCAAGCTGCCTCTTCATTATTCTATCATCCAGCCAGCAACAACCACTAACTTAATACAGGGTCCCAATTTCTTGCATAGCAAACACCAATTTAACTTAAGCTGTTGCTACTTAAAATCAGCTGGAACCTCTTCAATGGGAGGTGCATTGTAGGTTTAAGATCCAGAGGGAGTGACTATCGTGCCAAATATGGTTTGATCATAAGTAAGGAGGAAGCGGTCTCTCTGCTTTTCCAATATTGAAGCAAAAACACTGGTGCAGGATGTGGCAATGACATGAGATGTCCCTCATGAGAGAAGCCCTCCAGACACAGACTGCAACGGCAATGGGATAGTTTGGAGAGGAATGCACAGAGCCAAGCACTGAGTATTTGGAAGCAGTGCTGCAAAATCTTTGATGAATTATTCTTGGAAAAGATTAGTGAATGGTAATTCAAATAACACATCCCACCAATGATACCGCTTAACTCACACATCAATCAGCTCACTGCATCCCCTCCTTCAAGAAAAAGTGATGCATAATCACTGTCAACCTCAGCTAACTGATGGTGAACCAGAATCATTTTACCCTCTCTTCAGAACTGCTGTTCTCCATAACTGATGTGGATATAACCAAAGCCAAGGCCAGCAGTGGGACTGAAATCTGGCATCCTCAAACCGAATGCTCTGATCACCTCAGTTCCCCCTCCACCTTTAACGTCTTCCAGCTGCAGACTATGTGGGCATTTACCTCACACTTTTCCACACTCCCCTCACCACACACCTGACTGCATGCCTTTTTCACTTTCACTTCGGAAAGAGTTTTGCACTTTAAAAGGGAATGGTGAATATGTTAGAAGAGAGTGGTAATGATTTAACACACTCGCATATGTAATATAGAGTTAAGTCCAGACATGCGCAGAAGGAAAGGGTAGTCCAGGTACTATTTTCCTGGAGGTCAAGGTCATGGACAAGTCCTACTACAGAGCATTCAGATAAGGCCTTCAAGTGGGAAGCCCACAGCAGAACAATGATGGGATGCACAGTGAGCTGCTTGGTGCTTTGGCAAGGTTGCCAGAAAACCTATAAAGCTGTAAAAGGGCATGAAAGAGTCGAGCAGCATCCTTGCGAAGGTGTTTGTGTGATCTAGGAGACCATTCTTTCCAGCATAGCACCGGTGAGCAATTCTATTTGCATTCTTGTAGATCCAAGGATGATGTAGTGTCTGATCGCAAGGAAGCTGCAATGAAGCTTATGTAGCTGCTGTCATGGCTTATAATGCTTGTATTCATATGGGCTTACATAATGTCACAGTAGTCCAGTTTGGCAATCTGTGCTCCAACAGATTCCGAGAATGTGCCAGTGGTTTAATAGAGCCAAAATCAACTGTCTCTTAGGATGACAGCAATTGTGATCCCAGCACTGCGATGCAAGAATTGCCCTTTCCTTTGCCTGTCAGTCAGCTAGCCCAGTCTGCTGCCACTCTTGCAGCAACAGGACAGTCTGGTTTCTAGTTTATTAAAGCTGCTTGAGCATGTTCTGTAAAGGCATCTCCAATATCTTCCATGGCTAGTCAGCGGTCTTCTACCAAATGTGCAGCTGGTAGTGGAATACCACCGCATAGGAGCATTAGAACAAGCAAGAATGCAAGGAAAACAAGCACTAACATGTTCCACAGGGACGATTGGTTCACATTTATGTTTGAATTAGCATTTGAAAGTTGTTTTCATTTGGTATGCTTATTTTGTGGTGGTTTTTATTTTTGTATTGTTGGTTGGACCGGCTCTATGACAGTTGGCAACAATAGAATGGTAACAAGATCTCTTGTTGAATAAAGAATTAGGATTCTGTTCGATGGTAGCAGAGTTGAATTAGTTAGTAAAAATAGTACCTTTCTTTCTTTATAAATGGAACAGAAAATGCTTGAAATGCTTTGCAAATCAGTCAGTATCTCTGGAGAGAGAAACTGTGTTAAAACTTGAGGTAAATAACTTTTAATCAGGACTGCAAAGGTCATCATCGATCCATGGATTCTGTCTGACCTGATGAGCATTTCCAGCATTATCTATTTTATTTCAGATTCCCAGCAACTGCAGTATTTTTCTTTTGTCCTTGTCTATGTTTCCTCCTCCTTCCTTTCTTCCTCCTCCACCAGCTTTGTAGCTGACAGTGCTCAGCAGATGTTAAGGTCTGAACTGTCATGATAATGAGATGAGACACCAGTCCAGGGCGTACTTTGCAAAACATTCTGCTGTGTTTTGTAGATCTCTTTCAGAGCCTTTTAGATTTTACTTGAGAATGTTAATGTTCTGCTAAATTAGGCTCCACATAAAAGTGTGGCTCAGAGAGTAGGCATTCTGATATTTGTACAGGATATGCATTGAAATTAGGAGCTCCATGGTCAAAGGCAAGGCATTGTCACTTAGAGCCCTTTTGTTTGTTATGGAGGTCTATATATTGGTGGCAAAGTGAGCTGCTACAAAATAGCTGCTATCATGATGATGGGCATTTATCAGTATGATCCACTGTGCGTGATTACACACCTGATAGATGTTAAGGGAATGGAATCACTTCAGTTGCAGTGCATCTCTGACTTAAAGTGCACTGCTCTCAACATTAAGAAGCTTGCAATGCTGGTGAAGCTGCATGCTCACTGTTTTCTGGCAAGGGAGAATGAGGTATCTGTGACCATTTTACTGAATTATAGCCGTCTCTGACATTTCTCCTTGTTGAGAATTGCTTACTGAATAAGTGGGGTTAGTGTCGATGGGCAAAATGATTAGCATGGACATGGTGGACCGAAGGGCCTGTTTCTGTGCTGTAAAACTCTATGAATGTCAGAATGTCCTTGGATTATCTGATCACCTGGTGAAGGCCCTTCTCCCTCAACCACTACCACTTATTTCTTCTTCTAACAGATTTTCCTCTAACTGAAATATTCACAATCATTTACAAAGCACAATTTTTACTATTTTAATCAATTGTTGATTTCTTTGTCTTGAAATGGAGGAAAATCCATTAAAATAAAATTATTTTTGAAGCCAGGAAGAATGTTCAACTGTAACTATGAATTAAAATATGATTTGAAACTCAGTTGCATCTCATTAAGAGTTTTTAATGACTCTATTGTGATTTACTTTACGAATAATGCATTAAAACTTGAAGTTGACTTCAAATCTCCAATTCTGCGTTGATTGTCTTTGCAAAGGTGGCAATAGCACGCCCTATGGAAGAGAAAGGTATCACAGCCACGTTTCTACATTTCATTCTGCATGTGTAGACTCCTGAAGTTGCTTTCAGTTTTATACTATGAAGACAAATTCTGGACTATTATGAGTCTATTCTATGGTAAATTATTTTTGAATGTGGGTCAGAGATTCCATGTAGTTCAGGAAGGATTAACATACAAAATACATAGATTTTGGAATAGAACTTTAACATGTCATAACTGACTGAAAATCATTGTAAATTAGTCTCAGCAGTTTAGTTTGTTCTGCACCCCAAAGTCACTAAAATCATTGAAGAAAATCATCAAAGAAATGAATACATTGTATCAACTGTGCCTTTATAAAAGCCTTTAATACAGGAAATTTTTCAAAGTGATCAAGAATTCACTGCACATATACAAAGGAGAAAGAAGCAAAGGATGATATGGTTTTTGGGTTTAACTCAATATGCTTTGTTTAAATGATAGATTTTACCTAACCAGAGGGAAGATAGGGATTGTCTTTGCTACTTGCGAAAGGGACCAATATATTCCATGAATTAGTGGTCAGAAGTTTTTTGTTAAAGCAATAATGACTGGTATATGTAGAACTGAGTTTTTAAAAATATTTGTTTTTCTCTCAGCTGTTCCATTAGAAATCTACTGGTGTCCTCTGCTTCTTGCATTTTATTGTGGTTAGATTTCACTCCTAGTACCCAGTGCCTGGTCTTTTCAGAGAATAGGAGAGAGGGACATGTCCTTTTAGCATAAGTAACAGGGCAATGATAAGTGCCAGATGCCAAAAATCCATTCATCAACTCTGTATGATATTTTGGGAGCAATTGGGCTCATTACTCAGTGAATAAGACAGCAGATGTAATCAATTCAAACCCAACAAGTGAGGGGGAAATGCATCTTCCAAACCATTGATAAGGAAATGCTGGCAGGATGTTGACTTTGAGTCTTTTGATTTTGTGGGCATAAGATTAACCAGCGGTAGAATATCAATATTCTGTCATATGATGAATCAAAATTCACATTCACATTCATAGATCAAACAATGAATCAGATATATCCCGACTACTGTTTTGTTTAACTTCCTCCTCCACAATATAAATGCATCCTATAAATGGGAGAGGAGGAAGAGGATTACTGTAGTTCCTTTGCTGAATCTCTTCCAACATTGGCTGTTGTGTATTGTAGGCGTAGATCTCCTCATCCAATGTCATGGAGTTCACAGAGATGAAAACCCATAGTATTATATATTCAAGACGGCTCCAGTTTCAGATTTCTTTAATCACTTGATGAATGGATTTTTTTTCTTTTTGATTTATCCAAGGTGCTTTACACACAGCATCCTAGGAACCAATAGAATAAAAAAGAGTAAAATTAAACAGACTTAGAAAGTTGCTGCCATAGAGGATATAAAGGTTAAGCTTGGGAAGGGAATCAGTGAAGAAATTGATGTGAAAGAAAAATGTATTGGATTTAGTTACAGAGATGCTAAATAGATATCCTTTCCAATCTTAATCAAGTGAGTTAGTGACTGGAACTTTATAAGTATCATGTAATATTGACCACTGTTGGGAAGTTTTTTTAGCTTCTTGATTTGGATTTTGTCAAGTTGAAATTGTAACATGATTCCATCTCTCTGGATCTGTGCACCAAAAGAAAAATGAACATGAACACGAAAGCAGAAAATGCTGGAAAAACTTAGCAGGTCAGACAGCATCTGCAGAGAGAGAACTAGAATTAACATTTTAAGTCAAAGACCACTTATCAGAGCATGAACACATTTCCTTTTGCTCCACCTATTGGACTGTTCAAGCCTAAACTTCTCACCAAAGACCTGCCTTGTCCCCATTCTATTCATTAACCCACTTCATACTGAATTAACCTTCAGTATGTGATTCACTCTATTGTTTCCTTTATCCACAGGAAGCAATAGAATTGTGGGGGAAAGGGTTGCTCAACCTCACTCCTTTTCTACCCATAGGTTGCTCACCAGAGTCGTCGTTTAGTAGAATACTGGCCACTATATTTCATTCTCTTCAACCCTGAATGGAGGCTTGGGGAGACTACTTGCTGATCCACACAGCTTCAGGTATAACTTCATATTGGAAATGTCTGAAACAGATCCCAGGTAGTCCCTGATGAGTAATAGCTCCAATAATTGTTCTTTTTCCATTTATGATGAGTTGATCGACATACACAACCAGTTTCTCCCAGCACTTTTTGTACGCAGGCTAAATGTGGATTTTCAAGCGTTGTGAGCTCACTTTATAATAATTGTTCTTTTTCCATTTATGATGAGTTGATCAACATACACAACCAGTTTCTCCCAGCACTTTTTGTACGCAGGCTAAATGTGGATTTTCAAGCGTTGTGAGCTCACTTTATAAAATAGTACAGTTTCAATATAAATTACTTAGAACATACTTAAGTCGAGAAAATAGGTTAAAATCCTGAAGTGTCTCAGAAGAATACAGAAAACCAAATCATGCCCTTAAATATTGAAAGTAACCATGAATAAAAATGCATGATTCCTTGTGGCTGTTAAATCTGTATTTCCCCACATAGCTAAACGAGTGAAACTTGTCGCACAACCTTGCAAAACAGGACCTTTGTATTGGCATACATCACAGGCTTTTACTTTATGTGACTTGTCATAAATAACATAAAGATTTCAACATCCATTTGAATTCAGAGCAAATGAGTGGTACCATTCTAAAAATTGCATCACGTGATTTACTGCCATGTTCATGTTAGTGATTTGGTAGATGCAATCCTGAGCAATTGAAATGCCCGCCTGTTTCAACAAGTAGTCATTTGTAATATGCAACTTGTAGTCCTATAACATGCATAAAACCATACTTGTTACTTCAAGGTACCAATGGCAGGAAATACTTTACACATGCTTCACCCATTTACAACATGTTAAAAGGGCTGTTCAAGGTCACTCGTGGAAAAGATGAAGAAAGCACAATCAGCTGACTACAAGCTCCAAACATCTGTCGACTCAGTACTGGGACAGGCCAATTTCCTATCATCTCAAAAAGCTAAGGTGTTGCAGCAGCTATCTGTTTGGCATCCAAAGCTTAGCAACACACTCTGTCCCAAGTATGAAAATGTTCTGGGCTTCATACCAGCATGAATGACTGGTGGCTGGACCACTCACCTAACTGACATTTTATGTATGTGTACAATTAAGATAAGATAAGATAAGATAAGATATTTTTACTAGTCACATGTACATCGAAACACGCAGTGAAATGCATCTTATGTGTAGAGTGTTCTGGGGGCAGCCCGCAAGTGTCACCATGTTTCCGGCACCAATATAGCATGCCCACAACTTCCTAACCCGTACATCTTTGGAATGTGGGAGGAAACAGGAGGACCCAGAGGAAACCAATGTGAACACAGGGAGAACGTACAAACTCCTTACAGTCAGTGGCCGGAATTGAACCAGGGTCGCTGGCACTGTAATAGTGCTATGCTAACCGCTACACTACCGTGCCTAAAAAACAGTAACTTCTAATATTAAAACATTAAAACAGTCTTCTGTTTTGTCAACCTCTAGCTCTTTTTTTGTGCCTTATACCACAGTATAAGGTCTTACTTTTAAATCCAGGAAAAGCCTTTCATCTCAGGGTTATACCTGGCAACCGTCGCATCGCAAACATGGTTGAAGTGCACTAATTCAATTGTAATGGGAATTGATTTGAGTCCTTCAGACTTACGTAGATCTGGCAGATTGATCGCCATGAAACTCCCGTTGAATAGAACTATTACAGCAAATCCAGAGACGTACCAGTGACAATACGTCCAATAAGATATCAGCTGCTTTGCTGGAAATACTGAGAAATAATCCATTGCAAAAATACATATATGTCTTGAATCAACACTGAAGCAAGATATTGTATTCCTACATTTCTTGTTGAAATCTATTGTAGTTTATTTTAATCCACAAAATGCTTCTTTACAAGGAAAAACCCAAACGTTAAGTAATTAACATACAAAGCAAAATAGGAGCAAGAGTAGCCCATTCAACCTTGCAAGCCAGCTCGACCATCTGATTTGACCATAGCTAATTGCTCAATGAATAACCCTACATGAGCAATCGGCCTTCAATTGTATGCATTGCCTGCTTTGACCTGTGTCCCAAAGCTTCTCACTCCACTCCCGTCTTGCCAAATCACTTGTGTCTCAGCTTTGTTCTCCATCCACCATTTGCCAATACCATTTGGCCAAACTGAGCACCAGTATCAGTTGCCAAAGCTGGATGTTTGATAACTTTAAGCAGCTCAATTTTTCACAGCTCAGTAAATAGCTTTCACAAAGTATTTGGTATATCATTGGGAAGAGAATAGTTTATGAAGCATATGTGTGTTGTCCTTAACAATTAATACACAAGTTTCAAGTGAGTTTATTGTCCCTGTCATTCTCTTTCTACCTTTTTCTAGATAACTGATCAGATTTTGCTAAAATATTCAATTATTTCCCATTGTAATGCATTCTGGAAATGATAAAGGAAACCCAATACTTGAATCATTAGAATCTGTTCTTAACTTATTAACATTTAAAAACATTCAATGATTCTTGTCATTTCCTCTGCTAGGTAGAACATTCAGACTAAAGTAATGAAGTAAAATTGTGTTGCATGGACAAGGATGAATTTTTGATAAACAGAGCTGGGTGATTTAAAGATGTTGTGCAACATGGTTCATGGAAGGTTTCCTATACAGGGTGATTGTCTATTTGGCATGGAATTCCTATTTGGTTGTTAGAGAAGTGGGTGAGAGCCTTTGACAAGATTTGTGAGTAGGTTATGCCTAATTAGATCACTCAAATCACACAGAATCATGATTAAAGACTATATTTGGCTCCCAATCTTTAGACATCTCTGTTTCAGTGGAAATAGCTCCAACATTTTAAGTCTTTGCTCTGAACTGCTGTTGGGTGTTACTGGAACATCTCGATGATATATTCTTCTGTAATGAAACACATAACATTCTAACAGTGGTCCATATATTGTATTCAACAGCTTTATTATTGCTGAACTTCTTTAAATCACATTTCTCTGTCCTTCTTCCTCTGTTGTTAATCCCATTGTCTTCACTTTAATCTGAATTCGTCTCTGCTTGTTTCTACTCCCTTACTGATCTTTCTCTCTCTCTTTGCTCATTAATCCTTTCACCATTTTCATCTCATTTCATGTTCATATTCATTCTTTTTGTTTATAACAATGTGCAAGTTTGATATTGGGGGTCACAACCAGACTTGGAAGGGGATAAGCAGTAGCTTTGGAACACAGGTAAACTGCCAGGATAGAACTAGCACAACTGTAACACCTGCATTGACATCCAAGGCAGATTGATATGCTCTGTATGCTCCAAGCTAAATCTGAAAGCTTACTGGCTGATTCCTGTTTCCTGATTCCCATTAATCTGCATCTGCTGCCTCTTGGAAGTGATGAAACATGGATTCTAGCATGCGCAGTTCTTTATGAGTTTAAGTGCATCAAATGTCCTGAGATGGATTAGCCAAGCAATGATGACAAATCCCCTGCAAGGATACACAGGTTAATTGAGGTGAGTTGAGGAAATACTCATGAATAAAATATTTGGCTCTGATTATTCTGGTGGGAAAAAACTATTTATTTCTTGGTTAATTGATGAGAAGGAAAGAAAATCATAAAGGCTCCTAAATTCAGCTGCATAGCACCCTTAGTTATTGATGCAGAATTCAGTTTGTAGCCTAAAATGTGGGGCTTCCTATTTTTAAGCACTTTAGCACCTGAAATGCTAACACTGCCAGTTCTAGACAGAATAAGCATATCTTGACATGTGGCAGAGATCCACGCTCCAATCAACATAAAGTAAACATTCCAAAACAAATTGATAAATGAAATGTGTCAATTTGCATGCAGTAATTAACTCCCTCCCTTGTGCATAGAGTTTGTTCCTGCCTTCCACATGCCTCTGCAAGCCCTGGTGCTCTTGTGTTGTATTGCCTCAGTGGTTATCGATGGTTGGTGCAAGAGTATTGTAGTTTCAGACTGTGACACTGACATTGGAATCCAAGCCACATTGGCAGAGTTCTCTAGGTATGTTCCTGCATGCTTCAAGCTAGACCTGAACGATTTCCATCTGATTCCTGATTCTTTGTTAAGTTACTTCTGTTGCCTATTGGCAGAGGTGAAACATGGATTCTGGATGGTGCAGGATGGTGCTGATAGACTTGGATTATGACCTCGATCAGCTCTGAGTCTGGATCACCTGATTTAGTATTGGAGATGATGGGCAGCAGTCATTGTTGACTCACTGACAGACAAATGACTAACAGGCTCAGCAGCAAATAAAAGGGAGGTGGTCTCTTGCAGAGCCATTTTGAGAGGACTGTCTTGAGGTGGAAGTGCTGATGGTAGGTTAAAGTGCGGGCTTTGGTGAGAAGGTTGAGCAGCATTAATGTAAGGCAAGGTAAGATGTTTTTCTTTTTTTCAAGTCCACTAGTTTACCAGAGGGGCAGTAATGGCAGTCAGTGGAGTGGTATGCTCCTCCTGTGAGATGTGGGAGATCAGAGAGTGATCAAATGTCCCTGGCGACTGTCTGCAGCTCCTCTCAGATGGCATGGATTGGTTGGAGTAGCAGTTAGACTCACTGAGGAGCAGACAGGAGGCAGAGACTGTTATAGATAGAAGTTTCAGGGAGGTGGTCACACCAAAGGTTCAGTCAGGTAGATGAGTGACTGCCAGGAAGAGCAGGCAGATGGTGCACGATTCTTCTGTGGCTGTTCCTTTCCCAAGTAAGCATACCCTTTTGGACATTTTTGAGGGGGATAGTCCCTCAGGAGAAAATGAGAGCAGCAGCCAGATCAACAGCACCAGGACTGGCACTGTTGTACAGCAGGGTAGGTCAAGGATCAAGCAAGTAGTAATGATAGGGGACTCTTTAGTCAGGATCACTAATGGGTGTTTCTGTAACCACGACCGAGATTCCAGGATGGTTTGTCACCTCCCTGGTGTCAGGGTCAAGGATGACTCTGTGTGGGCACAGGATATTCTGAAAGGGGAGGGTGAGCAGCCCAAGATTGTGGTCCATATTGGTACTAACAATGGGCAGAAAGAGACCTGAGGTCCCGCTAAGAGAATTTAGGCATTACGTTAAAAAGCAGTACCACCAGGGTTGTAATCTCAGGATTACTCTTTGTGCCACATGCTAGTGAGGCAAGAAATAGCAAGACAGTGGCTAAGGAACTGGTACAGCTTAGGTACTTGGATCATTGGGCTTTCTTCCAGCGAAGCTGGGACCTATACAAGAAGGGTTATCAATTTCCTCGCAGGAAAGTTTGCTAGTGCTACTCTGGAAGGGGCAGGGGATAGGAACTAATGTGGCAGGGGATAGGAACGAGAGCAGTAGGTCAACAAGTGGAAGGATTGGGAGGAAATTAGAGGTTAAGTTAAGTAAGGATGAAAGGAAGGGCAGGCAGGGTGAGGTGGAGCTGATGGGTTGAATGCAAAGAGTATTACAGGTAAGGCAGATGAACTTGGGGCATGGATCAGTACATGGAACTACAATGTTGTAGCCATTACAAAGACTTGGTTGAAAGAAGGGCAGGACTGGCAGCTTAACATTCCAGAATTCAGATGCTTCAGATGCAATAGAGAGAGATGTAAAAGAGCTGGGGGAGTTGCACTACTGATCAGGGAAAATGTCACAACAGCATTTAGAGAGGACATCCCGGAGGGCTCATCCATTGAGGCAATTTGGGTAGGGCTCAGGAATAAGAAAGGTGCAGTCACAATGATGGGATTATATGATAGGCCTCCCAATAGCCAGCAGGAGATAGCGGAACAGATATAAAGGCAGATTATGGAAAGATATAAAAACAACAGGGTAGTTACAGTGGGTGACTTTAATTTCCCCAACATTGACTGGGACTCCCTTAATGACAGAGGCTTAGATGGGACAGAATTTGTTAGGTGCGTCCAGGAGGGTTTTTTAACATGGTATGCAGAAAATCCAACTAGGGAGGGGGCAATACCAAACTTGTTTTGGGAAATGAGCCTGACCAAAGGCTTTGATCACAACATTTGATTGACTCATATTCCAATGGTCAAAATATCTAGTACAATTATTTATCCTTGCTCTATCATTGTTTGCAGACTTGAAGTTAAAAGTCTAATTTCCTCCCAATCCTTCTACTTGCTGACCTACGGCTCTCATTCCTATCCCCTGCCACACTAGTTTAAACCCTCCAGAGTAGCACTAGCAAACCTTCCTGCGAGGAATGTTGTGATCTCTGCCTCACCAGGCTTATCCTTGTACCTCACTGTGGTGGTGGGCCACTTCATCAGGGCAATCGACCATGTGGGGGCCACAAGCACTGAAGATTGCATTGTATCTGCTCCCTGGAGCTGTAGCCTTTCATACAGCTTGTCTATAATCTTCACTACCTTCCTTGCCCACAGATCAGCAATGGTGCAGCAGTTCTGATGATACTCCAATTGGGGAACATCTAACAAGGGACTTATCAGTTATTTTGCGATAGGAAAAATGACTGCACAATTTCAATGGCCCTTCAACCAATTTTGGATACAGCAATGTTCAGCCAGCATTTAATGCAACTGCTTTTTAGCAAAGGTATCCAATCCAGTTCTGAACACAAATATTTTACCATTTGAAGATCTTACCTCTAAGCCAAACTCCAGTGGCTTTGAATGTTAAATCAGATGATGATGTCAGCTCACCTTCACTCTCTTCTACCTCTCATAGACAGTCATTCTCCCAAGTTGCAGTTCATGGCTGTCTGAAAGAAGAAAAGACACATGTGAAGGGTGTGGTGAGTGAGGTGGGGTCAAGAAGAAGAAGGATGCTTACAAGATCTGCAGCTTAAACAGGGATTGTGGGATGATGATTTGGCATGAGGAAATGAGCAACTTCTACAGCACCCATTATACTGTTTGCCAAAGATCAGTTAAAGCTGCTCTAACAATCATGAGCTGCTCATCTCCTCACCTCATTGGGGATTTAGCTCTTGTGGAAGTGCATGACATCTGTTGTCACAGTGTGTGCAGCACCTCTTCCTGCTGGGGAGAAGGAAGTGTGTCAAGGAATGTCATGCATGTGTTTAGATGATGCATTATCATGACTGTAGCTGGCACTCTGTGCTGTGTGCAAGCAGCGAGATGTGAATGTGAAGTTTGTGGTGTTGGTAAGTGCGTGATGGATTACGTCAACTTCTGATTGATAGAGATTGGGCATAAATGAATGATGGGGGATGGATACATTGCACAATGTGCGAGGCTAATGGTGTAGTTGGTGGGATCTGGCATTTGAAGATATACTTGCTGACTTTGGCCACAGGTATCAGACCATTGTTTTCCCTGCAGTAATGCATTCAGGTTCTTGGAATTGACTCCTGGCCATGACCCATAGTTATTTCCTCACACATCTGTGTGTATCTGTGTTCTCAGGGGCCTTTTGAAGAAACCAGAAATTTTTTGTCTCCCTTTCATGTGCCAAAGTTGCCAATGTAGTGATGAAAATCTTTGGAGCTGTCCTGAGCCACCCTTAAATATCTCCCAGGTCACTTCTGTTCTGGAATGGTTGCCAATGTTTGCTGTATCTCCAATGCACCTCTGCTTTAGAAGGTTAATTGAGCTCCATCACGGGCACAAAACCCCACCCCCTGACATCAAGGACATCTTCAAGAGGCAACGTCTGAAGAAGGCAGCATCCATCATTATGGACCCTCACCACCCTGGACATGCCCTCTTCACATTACTACCATTGGGGAGGAGGTACAGGAGCCTCAAGACCCCCACTCAATGTTTCAGGAACAGTTTCTTCCCCTCCAGCATCAGATTTCTGAACATCCATGAACACAACTTTATTATTCCTCTTTTGCACTATTTATTTATTTTTGTAACTTATAGTAATTTTGTCTGTTTTTATATTTTGCACTGTACTGCTGCCACAAAACAACACATATCACGACATATGTCAGTGATAATAAACCTGATTCTGATTCTTTCTGATTCTGAGTATCACTATCTCCATGCCAATTTTTAAGGTCCCCAAACATTGCTACTAGCATCAAGAATGCTCTGAGTGTTACATGCTTCCCATTCCCACAGGGCCACTTGCAATATTTAACTGGAGCCTGCAGCAGTATGGATCACTTGGATGATGGTTTAATGCAGCTGTTTTTTAGCACACCTAAGGAAAGGAGCAGAATTGCCATGAGCCGGAAGCAGGAAGTATGTGGCAGCCTGGTGCATGACTGCTGTGAATTCAATAGCACTGTTTGTAGTCCTTTATAAAGAAAATCACTGCAACCACATCAGCAAAACATCTGTTTCTGGGGGTGGGAGGCACTAATTAAAACATGGAGCTTCCTGGGTTAGTTGCTGCATACCCTTTACCAGACCCGCAGTGTAATAAGTGTTGCTCAGTCCCGGCAATCTCCCAATTTCTCCTGACATTGAAACTTAGCAAGTCCACAAGGAGATGTGAACCCTGCTGGAACATAAACCCAAAAACCATCTGATCTTGAATCTGCAGCTCAGCCCAATGAACTAGAAGGTCTCTCAACAAGCTCAGGGGACATTTCTCATGATGTATATTATGGCCTTGTTGTACTAAGCAAACATTTATAAAACAGTTAAAGCAATTCTACAACATTGTCACATCATGCACGGCCTTTGCAGTTTCTGACAAGCCCTGGTTAATGTCAGGGTTATTGCTTGTTTATCAGTGTAACATTAACCACAATTAGCTGATTTCGTTGTCAGATTCAAGTATATTTGTTTTTCAAAGGAAGTTTGCAGCATACACTTTTGCTTTTTTAGTCTCGGCATTCGTATCAGTCTTGCCCCTCTTGACAGTCATTTTCTATCTAACCTATTTCCTGGCTTTCTTCCATTTCTTTTCCTTCATTCTTTTTGCCTTTCTGAAAGATTAGATTGCCATTGGCTTTTTGTTTCAAATGTCTAGGCTGCCCACAGCAGGTCTCAAGTATGAAGCACATCTGTGATGCAGAAAAATGTTTTCATTAAGTTTTTTTTCCCATGGTGGGAAATTTTCTCACCTGGCATTGCTAACGAGTGATGAAATTTAACACGAGATGGGTGACCAGCTTTGAGCATAATACAAATCCAATTACAAAAGAATGATGAAAGCAGCTTAACCATTCTTGTACCATGGTGCTTTGATTCAATGCACATGGTTCTGTTTCCTTTCTTATTAAGCTTTCAGCATCACTTTGTTTTGTTTTCCCTTCTGCTCCTCAGTGAATTTTTTCTGTGAGTATGGACATTACTTTACTATTGCAAACAGGCCTTGCCAATGACTGTGACACACAGCATTATGGGTACCCCTAGCTTTGGTTAATCCGCTCTTTCACTCACTCTTTTACCTTCAAGTGAGGCTAGATGTTGATAACCCAGCAACTGATAAGTAAATTGTAGGTGCCAACTTTTGTTTTATTTTTGCTGCCATGGCCCATTAATGCTCCAAGGCATGCCTTGTTATTGATATCACAGTTGGCCCTGCACCTTATAATGGGGCCAATATTTTGCACTGATAACTTCAATTCAGCCATGCTGGAGAAAAGCAGGCATTTTCAAGTTCTATTCTACATGGATTTTATGAGTCTGTGGAGTTCACAAACCACTGACTTATCGGACTGATTGCTTCTGTGTAAAATATACACCATATGATATGTGTGATGACAGAAATCAATTCTCTTGAATCCCAGGGGTCTGAAGTTTTGGTATTGCTACAGTGCCCTGACTATACAATAAGTTTCATGTCAGTATAATAGAATAATGAATAGTGGATGGTAGATATCCTTAAACTTGATATTTTAGGTCATGCCTTTTACTTTATTTTCAGTATTAGTACTTATATTTTCAGGATACATAACTGTGACAGGCAGTCAGCTCTTTACAAAGTGAGAAATCTTAGGATCCTTCAAGCTTCATTAGATCAATTAGAGTGTGAATGATAGTTTTCCAAGATGCAGGTAAACTCTTCCTTTTGTCCATAGAGGCTTCTGCCATGCATTATATAAATGCTTTTGTTATTTTATTTTATGCAACATGACATGAACAATCAGTGTTTGCATTTACAGCAACTTTCTGAGAATACTATGGAGATTTTCTGCCTTCTATGTTTCAGATTTCACCCTAGTTCACCATATATGCTGAGACAAGTTTCGTAAGTCAATGTATTCACTGGTGCATTTTAAGAATCATTTATTCTGTTCTCATACTTTAAAATACAGATCACATATCCTGGTTTTATATCTTCCAAATATATTTACTGTACTAGAAATAACAGTGAAGTGGAAATTTCAGTCTACTGCTAATAGCCCAGTCTTTTATTTTGTACTTAAAATTATTGGAATTATTCCATCATTTGAATTAAGCAACATTAAGTGTGAAATAAAGTGAGAAATTCAGATAACCTGAATTTAAAATCTTGGAATTTAGTGGATGAGGCTGTCTTTATTAAACTGGCAGTATAATTCAACGTCAAAATTGGAAATGCACTAATCAAATTCAGCTTTATTTCTCATTGGTTAATTTTGGAACAAAGCAATACATTTAATAGTGAGCATAGATGAAGCAAAAAGGTTCACAGAGTGTTGCACAGAGCACAGAGATAACTGGAACCAAGGAACTGTGTCAACAATAACACAAGTAGGTTAAAATGGAACATCTTCAAGCAAACTTCTCATGTTTCAATGTATGTCATTCAATATTTCCAGTAAACTCCACTTGATTTCTCTATATTGGCAAATCTACGGAATATACTGATAAAATATGACATTTACAGCACAATTTAGCAGATGAAAGGTAAGTGTTATGGGTTAAGCGGGTCACTGATTCAAAGCAAAGGAAAGATTTCAATAAACTGGGCCCCTTGCTTCATCATTAATTATAATGTGCTCCTCCTGCAAACTTTTGCCCTGAAGTCATGTCCCTCAATTCCCTTTTTTTACAAACATGACAGGCCTTTCATCAACACAGGTTGGCCTGTTTCTCTACATACCCCTGAGGCCGGCGCTACCTGTCATCAGGGTAGAACATCACAAAACGGGCCTCTGTCCACCTGAGAAACTCTTTATCAATGGTTGTCTTTGCCCTCCATGTCCATCAACCTTCCTCTTTCAGAAGTGCTTGACACCTGTGTCATGGCAACAACCCCAGGTCCTGTGGAAAACACACACAAAACAATTCAGGTCTTTGAATTTCTAAAGCTCCTGTGATTTATAAATGGTAAAGAAGATGCTTATCAGCTAAAATACTTGTTGAAGCATAATATGTCTGTGAAAATGTCATGGCAAAATAAAACTTTTGTGGTGTTGTCTCTTTACAGAGTCACACTATAGTTACTGAAATTCGTCATGATTTAACACACAGAATAATCCATTTATTCTAATTGTGTTCTGGTCTAGCTGTAAAAAGCATTTCTGTTTTCTCATTAACATTTTTGTCATTTATTTGCATGCTGTCTTCCCTGGTTCTCACAAATGGGAATTTGTCTGATTCTGAACGTCATTGTTGTGTAAAACAAGCTATTTAATAAAATCAGAAAATACTGAAAGTGCATGGCAGAACTGTAACAATGCAGGCTCTATTATCCTCTTTGAAGGACCATACTGCCCTCTGTACTCACTATGTCCAAAGTACCACAAGGTTTTCTCAGTGATGATTAATTTGGCCTCATTTTTTCCTCTGATCTCTATGGCTGGTTTCTGATGTTTCGCATACCCAATCTTATTTTAATTTGAAATTTGTAGCAAAATAAAACTCTTTTGATAGAGCTTAAGCTGATCACAGATAAGCAAATATTGAGGAAAAAATATTCCTGTACTTCATCCCACAGGTCACAGCTCCTCAACCAATTAGTGATTGATAGAAAGGAGGAAGTGGGTTATAGGCTTGAAATTTCCCTCACAAGGGAGGTAATCTGCCAATGATGTCATCTCGAACATAAGCAATGTATCTGCTTGTGATATATGTAAATGACTTGATGAAAATGTAGATGAGTGGGTTAGTAAATGTGCAGACAATACAAAGATTGGTGGCTTTGTGGATAGTGTAGAAAATTGCCAAAGGATATAGCGGGATATAGATTAGTTGCGGGTATGGGCGGAGAAATGACATTTAAGGTGAGAAGGGGTAAGTTCAAAGGGGATGTGCGGGGCAAGTTTTTTACAGAGAGTGGTGGGTGCCTGGAGTGTGCTGCCAGGGGTGGTAGTGGAGGCAAATATAATAGAGGTATTTAAGAGTCTCTTAGATAGGTACTTGAATGTGCAGAGAATGGAGGAATATAGACATTGTGTAGGAAAAAGGGATTAGTTTAATTGGGCATTTAATTACTAGTTTAATTAGTTTGGCACAACATCATGGGCTGAACTAATTATACTAGTTCCCGTGCTATACTGTTCTATGTTCTATGTTCATTCAATGGATCTACAAAGAATAGCCTGCATCTTTTCACATCTCTGATACTTGTTGATTTTCAAGCTCTTCACAAAGATAATTACAGAAGAACCCAGGTACAAATTTCAAAATAGCAACACCATTTTTTGCATTTTAAATGTAATGAGTTCACCCTTTGTAATGTGTACATTATAATCCAAATAGAATGTTATGAAGAAAACAGCAGTAGCACCCCAAACAAAAAATAATGGATCTGCAAGAGGATTGCAGCTTGCTTGCAGCTATTGGTAAAGTGATCAGTGCTATAAATCACGACAGCCTCCAAACTCAGTTGAGTATCTCATTTCTTTCTAATAGTGGAATTATCAGTATCTTAATAGTAAGAGCCATTGAAAGTTGCTGCAGGACAAAGCAAGCCGTGCTTCAATTGTAATGAAGCTGACTGGTGAGTTCAATGTGGACACATAGACACTGACAACAGTCACCCATTGTGTCTCATTATTCTGTTCATAGATCTCTTGTTTTCATGTGCAACTGTAATTCTGTGTCACAAAAGCAGGTTATTAACTTGCAATCAGTTAATTGTTAAATTCAACTTTCAGGAGCAAAGATATGATGTTGTGACATAAAGGATTCAATCCCTATTTTAACCCATATCAGGCAGTCCCAGTTGGGCCCAGGAGTTGGGATGTTGTAGTTTAACCTCATTCTTCTGCAGAGGTGAGTAGAAAATCACACATGGTTCCTGCACGTGATCACAGTGAGGTTAAGGTCAGGAGCTGATGACTCTGATATCCTCCTTGATTAACCAGCTTTCTGAGAATTGCTGTCTGCAGCACAATATAAAGAATGGCAACTGACACAATGCTCGATAGGACATATTGCACTCTACAAATGTACCAGGCAAAATGACAGTTTGGAGATCAAGAGAATCTTTGCAATACAAAGGGCATTGTGACCAAGAGTGTTGGAGCCAGTTATTATAGTTAACTGCCTAGAGCTTTCTTTGTTTTTTCTCTTCTTGCTTTATCATTTCAGGCAGCACAATTGGAGCTTCAAAGTAATGCTAAGGCTGCCAACCCTTCCAAGGTGATACAGAAAATGGCATGAAAGAGACAGTATAATAGGTTCAGCTTTAACTTGCAAGCAGCTGACTATAATGAAAAAAATAGAGAAGCAAGTAAATGACCTTTGGTTTTTGAAGGAACCAGTATTTTTTTGTTTGAAGAATGCCCTTATGAAAAATGCCTTGATAACTGATCAGACAGCTTACCAATGCTTTTCCTTCTGCTATATGGCAGCATGGCCTAGTGCAACTAATAAAAGCCTTCCGCCCAGAGAGCAGGAGAACAATACACTTATAACAATGGGCTGGGAAGGGGGAAAGCACAAGGAGTCAAAAATGCAGCTACACTAAGGATTCAGAGTCAGATGGGGTGCAGGAAAGGTAAACCGCTCAGGCTTACATCACAAAGGCAAACAGAACCATCTTATTTATTGCATGTTGCATAACTATTTATATTCAGAAAATGTTGCAGGTGTTAAAAGCTAAAAGCATCCTGGTGGAGAAAAGTTGACTGTTTTCTTTCCACAGATCCTGAGTGGTTCCAGTAATTTTTATTTTTACTTGCAGAAATTATATTGGATTACATAAAACTTACAATGAAGAAGCAAGATACATGAGTCAATTGGTTCATTCAGGTGTTTATGTTCCACTCGACCCTTCTCTGTCAGCAGAACCTTTCTATCTCGTGTATTTACCTAACTTTGGGCAAAGTTAAATGCCACTCTGTGATGTTTTCCTGTGGCTAGGATAATTTGTATGGATGGCAAAATGGAAAGACTTAACAAAAGAACTCCTGAGGAACCTGCTGTCACTGAAAACACAGGGGCAAATTAAACAAAGGAAAATATGTCAGAGATCGTGAAGCAAAGAAGGAAGAGAGGGTCCACAAATTTAAATGTCTTGGTACACATGCTGTGTTGCAGATTTCCTTCTGACTGTGAAGGGTGCTGTTGACAAGGACAATAGAAAAAATAGATTTTCACAACTGGGTGATGAGAAGTCAAACATTGTTCATTGGCATCAGGAAGCAGATTGTGGGAAGATCAATAACAATAAGGTGCACATGAGCAAGATGGATGTCAACTTTTCTGTTGTTGATGTTTACAAAGCACTTTACCAAAGGAACAGAAAACATTGTTGAAAATAATCATGCAAATTAAACCACATTAGGTTTCAGTTTAGCTCAGCACTTATTCATCTATTTGATTTGACCCATCATTAATGTATTGAATTAGGGTTACAATTATCTACAATTATAGGAACTTACAGCATAGGAGAATGTGATTCAGCCCATCCCAACTTCAGGGTACCCCAAAGTGTCCCAGTATTTTAAGTATTTTTATGCAAACATTAGAACATTAGGGATTGACTGAAAGAACTGTATGCCAGAGTTGAATACCATGAATGGAGATACCTAGATGGCTAGGTTTTGAGGCTGACATATATTTCATATATTACAATATACATGCCAACACAAAAACTCATGATCTAAAATACTGGTGGTTGGAAAGAATGCAGGAGGTCCAACTACTCACTGCTAACCGTGATGCTTTAACACTTTCTAAGCTATCTATGGCCCAAACACCCAAGTGTTAATTCCAGTCAGAGCCAAGAATAGAGGAGAGGTTATCAAGGATAGAGAAATAATCAGCACCCACTGAAAGGAACACTTTGAAGATTGAGACTCTGTCCTTGATATGAGCATCCTTGAATTAATTTCACAGAAAACTATTCGATCCAGACTCCCCAGTCTCCTACTTTAACAAGAGGTTGAAAGCACGATGCTTCCACTGAAAAACAAAAAGGCATCTGGAGCAGATGAGATCCGTGATGGAGTTCTAAAACATGGCAGAGAGAAACTTTTGTCACAAATTCAACACCTCATGTCTCACATCTGGGAAGAAGGTACAAACCTGGGGTTGCTGCATTGATGATCATCTTCAAGACTGAAGACAAATCTGACAGCAGTGACCGCAGAGGGGTCTCCCTGTCACTTGCCACATGGAAGGTCTAAGATCCTTTGCAAACACGTCCTCCAAGTGGCTAAAGAGTTGCTCCTCAGATTACCATGTGGATTCTGTCCACCTAGAGACACAATAAGCATGATATTCACCATGCGACAACTCCTGGTAAACTTCATGGAGTAGGATCAACATGGCTTGTTTCAACCTCATAAAAGCCTTGAATCTGCCAGCTGAAGGAGATTGTGGTGAATCCTTCTTTTCTTACACTGCAGTCAGAAATTCATCCTCATGCATGACGTGCAAGCTATGACTCTACCCGATGTGTTCACCACAGACTCAATCCTAATGCAAGGTACTGTCATTGCTGCAACCCACTTCTCAACATTCATTCATGCACAAACTCATTGATGAGACCCATCAAGCATCTCCTGCCTCACCTATAGTGGAGTCTGCAGTTCCCACATCAGCCTAACAGCCACCTCTGAACCCACAAAACTACCACTACTGTTGGTAGAATCTCAGATGGCGATGAGGAGGCATACAGGAGTAAGAAAGATCATCTGGCTGAGTGAAGTCGCAACAACAACCTCACATTCAAGGTCAGCAAGACCAAAGAACTGATTGTGGACTTCAGGCAGGGGAAGTCGGGAGAACACACACCAGTCCTCATTGACGATTCAGTGTGGATAAGGCGAGCAGCTTCAATTTCCTGGACATCAACATCTCGGAGGATCTGTCCTGGGCAATCACGATGCAATCGTGCAATTGATCCAATCACGAAGGAGGCACGTTAGCGGCTTTACTTCATTAGAAGTTTGAGGAGATTTGGTATGTCACCTAAGACTTTTGCAAATTTCTGTAGATGTGCTTTGGAGAGCATTCTGACTGATTGCATCCACTGCCTGGTATGGAGGCTCTGATGTACAGGACCATAAGAGGCTGCAGAGGGTTGTATACTCAGCCAGTGCTATCCTGGACACAACCTTCCCCACCATCAAGTACACCTTCAAGAGGCAGTGCCTCAAGAACGTGGCACCCATCACTAGTGACCCTCACCATCCAGGACATACCCTCTTCTCATTACTATCAACGGGGAGAAGGTATAGAAGCCTGAAGACCCAAGCTCAACAATTCAGAAACAGCTTCTTCCCCTCAACCATCAGATTTCTGAATGGTCCATGAACCCATGAATGTTACCTTGTTATTTCTTTTTTTTGCACTATTTATTTATTTTTGTAATTTATGGTAATTTTATGTCTTTGCACTCTACTGCTGCCACAAAACCACAAATTTCACGTCATCTAAGTCAGTGATAATAAATCTGATTCTGATTCCAAAAACTGGCGATAAAGCAAATCACCCTTAGGGGCCACCTAAGATGGAAAAGATGACAAGGGCATGATTGTGTCAGTCTGTTGTCGATTAAGCCCAGTGATTGTCTTGCTGTAAATGAATAAAGAAAAAAATTCTATCCTTCAAGAGCAGGGAGTGAAGGATACGAATCTAACCCTCACTCTCTGCTCTTTAGGTGAACATAAACTGCTTAGATTGGGAGAAGTTGCTGTAGTTTCATTCAACGTTCAGTTTCCTCAACTCTTTAAACAGATTGCTTTCTGAGGAATTTGCTGTTATGAGCCATGAAATTGCCTGCTGCGAGCCCAGACATACACCTCACATCCAATGCATTGGCTGACATGGGAACGCCTCTGTTAAACAAAACTTAGATTTTACTGCTCCTTGCAAAATAATTCTAGTACCTCGTTGTAACCATAGTTTCTTCTCTCTGGTGGATCCCTGCTGTGTCAGAAAATCTAAAAACAGAACAATATCCCTGATGTAATTGAATTGTGATTTGTAATCAGCAACAAGAACTAGTGGAGTGATTCCAAACTGCCAACTTGATCTGAGGCTTCTGAAGACAGTTATAAACTGATTGAGTTTCACTCTTGAAGTTTATACCACCATCTGAATCCATGATTAGATTACAACCTAGTCATTACTCCTAGCTATTTATTGTTCTCTTCTTTTTGTACAGAAACCATCATATTTTGTTCAAGGAATATCCCGAGGTCAGGCTCCTGATTTAGTCTGGCTGATATTTCTCCAAGGGATCTCATTACAACTGTTTTGGTTCTACCTTAAATTTTATTACAAGTACAGTGAAGCTTGTTTCCACCAGTGAATACTCTGAATGTTTTATCTTCAAAAACTAATTCTACTACTTAGGGATAGGGTAATGATAGCCTTTATTGATAATGTTATTTCTTTGGCCCATGTCCTTGTGCTCCCCGGGAAGATTGAAACATTAAGTGAGATGGTAATCAGTCAGCTGGTTTGACTCACAAATGGCAATGAATATAGGGAGTACTTATGAGACTAGAAACTCATGAGCCTTTAATTCTTACTGAAAAATGGGAGTGAAAATAATAAATCTCAGTGATTAATTTGGTTAAAGAGTGAAATCCTACATGAAACTAGTGTTGTGCTACTAAGACAGGCCTATTTGAAAACCTGATGATGGTATCGAATTTTAATCCAAATTATTCATTACCATGTTTTGAAAGTGCCAGGAATTGATAAAGCAGATGCCTGATATTCTGATAAAGGATCATTGATCTGAAACATTAACAGTGTTTCTCTCTCCACAGATGCTGCCTGACTTGTGGAGTATTTTTCTGCATCGTCTGTTTTTATTCTAGACTCAGGTGATGGGTGGGGGAGAGGGGTGATCCATGCACCCACTTCCACTGAATGGAGCTAACTCACTTCAGGATGGTACAGGAATTGTGAAAGAGCTTGCAAAATCTTGGATGCAATAGTGCAGGTCCTTCTGAAAGAGGTCCAGAAAAGAGGGAATGTCCCTGAGCAACACTGGGTAAGGATACTGCCTCTTGATCTCTATCCTGCAACAACCATGCTTACTGCTATGTTTGCGGTCCCATCCTTCACCCATTCTGCCTGTAGACCCGGTGACTATAGCCAAGCTCTCACCTTCTGTGTGAGAATTTGTGTGTTTCCTTAAAGTGGAGCAGCATAGCATCTACTTCCATCAGGTGGCCCTAACAGAACTCTCAGAATGTGTTGATTGTGTCTTGTAAAGTCTGGGGAAATCTATCCATCTGTTTCAAACTACCCTCCAAACCTTCAGCAGCAGATAAACAGTAGAAAATGAGTATACCTACAGATCATACTGAAAATCCTCAGCAACAACTTGTTTGCTCCCAATTAGTTGGATGCTGCTAGGAGAGTAGATCAAGCGGATGGCTCCAAAATACTGTGCAACCTCTTTAATATATACCAGTAGGCAATTTAATTTCTAATTAGCCCCATTAACAATCCTCCAGGCAGCTGTTCCCAGCAGACATTTCAGTGTCTTTATCAAGGGGAGGTTCTGCACTGAATGTGCATCAAACATGACTGCAGCTCAAGATCCCATCTTGGCCACTGTAGAGGGAGGGGGGTGGGGGCACGAAAGTGGATAAACCACTTTAGTTAAGACTTAACTACATTGCAAACACACAAAGCCCAGGGTGAGGATAATTGCCTGGCAAATGGATCCCATTGTGCCGTGCTTTTATGAAGTACAATTTTCTATTTCAATGAAGATAAAACACAGTGAAAAAAAGGACTGACTCATATTGCATAAATGCATTGATTTCCCTTCTGTATTCTCCATAATCTGATGCACTAATGATTGGAGATGTCAGGATGTAGTTAGTGTCATTGCCTCATTGGAGGTATATTCAAGACTCAGTCACAGAACGGAAAGCCACCCATAACTTACTCAAGTTAAAGAAAATGGTTATTTTATTTCAGGTCTGATTTATCCTGGACTCGATTTGACCCATTGTCTGAACTGATACCTGTGGTCACCACTAACCTACTCATATCTTTTCTGGTTGTTCCAGCCCTGATGAGCTGACCTTCTATGTCCTACGAGCCTGAAGTGGACAGGATGAAGCAGATTCTGTGAGGTGAGTCGACCTAAGGTAAAGGGTCCTGAGGAACAACTCCCGAATGCCCTGAATGTCAAAGGTTGCAAAAGACTTCTTCTAAATTCTAATCTCTCATAGTCAAAAAAATAATGTCTATCAAAATAGATTTAAGTAATTAAAAAAATTAAGCAAAGAATTTAAAAGTTAAATTTGTTAAATAGTAACAAGTAATTAAATATATGCATATAATGTAAAAAAGTAATTAGAGAGTCATAGAGTCATAAAGTCGCACGGCATGGAAACAGGCCCTTTGGCCCAACTGGTCCATGTCGACTGTGTTGCCCAATGAGCTAGTCCCATCTGCCCACATTTGGCCCATAGTCTTCTAAGCCTCTCCTATCCATATACTTATCTAGATGGCTTTAAAATTTTGCTATTGTGCCCACCTCAACCACTATTTCTGGCAGCTCATTCCAAATATGGACCACCCTTTGTGCGAAGAAGCTGTCCCTGATGTCCCATTTAAATGTCTCACCTCTGATCTTAAACCTATGCCTTCTTGTTTTTAGCACCCCTGCCCTAGGAAAAAGACTATGTGCTTTCACCCTGTCTATGCCCCGCATGATCTCATATACCTCTATGAGGTCACCACTCAATCTCCCACATCATAGGGAATAAAGAACTAGTCTACAAAACTTCTCCCTGTAACTCAGGCCCCGAAGTCTAGACAACATCCTGGTGAATCTTTTCTGCACTCTTTCTAGTTTAATAACATCTTTGCTATAACAGGGTGACCAAACTGTGCACAATACGCCAAGTGTGTCCTCACTAACTTCTTACATAACTCCAATGTAACCTCCCGACTCCTATACTTAAAGCACTGACTGATGAAGGCCAGCGTGCCAAACACCTTTTTCACCAAGCTATCTACCTCTGATGCTGCTTTCAGTGAACTATGCATTTGCACTCCTACGTCCTGCTGTTCCATAGCACTTCCCAGGACACTACCATTCACTGTAGAAGTCCTACCCCAAAATGCAATACCTCACATTTATCTGGACTGAAAGCCATTTGCCAATCCTCAGCCCACGTACCTAGCAGATGAAGATCCCCCGTGACTTTTCATAACCTTCAACACGATCTACAACACCATCTATTTTAGTATCATCTGCAAACTTACTAACTATGCCTTGTACATTCACATCCAAATCATTTATATAAATTACAAACAACAAAGGTCCCAGCACCGATCCCTGTGGCACATCACTAGACACGGGCATCCCATCTGAGAAACAACCTTCAATCATCAACCTCTGCTTCCTACCACAGAGCCAATTATGAATCCAATCCGCAGTCTGCCCCTGGATCCCATGCGATCTAGCTTTCCAGCCTGCCATGAGGGCTCTTGTCAAAGGCCCTGCTAAAGTCCATCTAGACAATATCCACTGCCCTACCCTCATCTACCTCCTTGCTTATCTTCTTGAAGAACTCCAAGAGATTTGTCAGGCACGATTTCCCACACACAAAACCATACTTTCTGTCCCGAATCAGACCCTGTCTCTCCAAATGTTGGTAGATCCTGTCCTTCAGAATTCCCAAAGACTTCCCTACACTAAGTTTTTCCATAGAGTTAGTGAAACCATTCAAATGCCATTCGTACATCAGCACTCCCTAGTGGAAAGGTTAGGGTCAGGTGCAAACCACACCCAGAGTCTCCCTTCAGTACATCCTTGCCCTGCGTGGGCTGAATATTCAGCCGCACAATGGATGGATAGATGTATTAACATCTGACCTTCAGGATATCTTGGACGTTCCATTTTGTGGGAAGCATGGAAGTCTGAGAAATTCTGGAGTTCAGGTAGGTGGTAAGATGTCACTGTAGTGTAGTGGATGGCACAGTAGTGTAACGGTAAGCATAATGCTATTACAGTGCCAGCGAGCCGGGTTCAATTCTGGCCGCTGTCTGTAAGGAGTTTGCACGTTCTCCCCATGTGTCTGCGTGGGTTTGCTCCAGGTGCTCCGGTTTCCTCCCACATTTCAAAGACATACAGGTTAGGTGTTGCGGGCATGTGATGTTGGCACCGGAAGAGCGGCGACACTTGCAGCGTGCCCCCAGCACATTCTCAGTAACGCAAAAAGATGCATTTCACTACGTGTTTCGTTGTACATGTGACGAAGAAATAAATATCTAAAAAAAATATAACCAACAGTTCTTTTCAGAACCACCAGATAACTGTCAGCATGATTCAGCTCATTAACAAATGAAATACAAATCTCAGACATGGCTATATCTTGGAGTTCATGAAAGAACTGGGACTGGTGGCTTGATTGGAATCAGTATTTATTCCAAAACCAAGAGCAGATTACTTGTCATTTTGTAATTGTTGTTTGTTGAATCTTGCTGTGCACTAATTGGTTGGTGCTATTTCCTGCATTTCAACAGTGACTACATTTCAAAACTTCTTCCCTCTTCCCTCACTGCTTAAGGCTTTGGAACATTCTGGTTATGAATAGTATTATTTAAAAAAAAGAAACGGCTTGTTTACATGTATGTTCTCTGTTATCAACGAATCAGCATATTTCTCAGGATGATCCCATACTTTGAAGAAATAAATATGCTTCAGTGCATATGAATGTCTTCACATTATCCAAATAAAATGTGCCATCATACTACAGTTTATTTTATCAAATCCCTGATAATAAACATTGGAAATTGGAGATGACACTTTCTAATTTTCATGCTGGATTCATGACTAATTTGTTGTCATGTTTAGTTTAATCCCCTATTTCTTTGCTACATTATTACAGATCTCACTGAAGAAGCTGTTTGGCTCAGCAGCAGTTTAGTTACCAACTGATTTGCAAGAAAGATTTTTAAAAGAGACAGCTTTGAAAATCAATTCTGATTTCTCTAATGAATTCTGCAGCTGTTTGAATGTGACTGGGATGGTTTGTGTACGTTTGTGATTTTACAGTCTGCGAGACATACATGAAAAGCTTTCACTGTGAAATTCCACTGTGAATTTCTCCTAAATAAGTAGAACTGGATGAGGTGATGACATTTAAGTGTTGAACAGATTAATCACATGAAGGCTTTGAAAGCTCATCATACAGGTGACTTAAGCACACATGTTAGTTGCTATTTGTCAGCAATAAGTCAACGACAGCAGTAAGGGGAGGTGGACCAACATGAAAGGGCACAAAACCTTACGGAGACCAACGATAGCATTGGAGATGACGTCACGATTCAGAGAATTGTGTGTCGTAGGGAAGGCATTGTAAGTAGGACCAAGTGAGTATTTCCACTAATATAAAACAACAACAGAAAGTGCCGAAAACATTCAGCAGGTCAGGCAGCACCTACAGAAAGAGAAATAGTCAACATTACAGGTCTGAGACCTTTCATGAGAGGAAGCATTTACACTACTTTTACAGAATAAACTAAATTAAAGCCAAGGTCTTGAGACTGCAGTCGAGAATGTTGAAAGCGAAACAAAACCCTAGCGTCATTAGTAATTGGTTTATTATTTTTGCATGTATCAAGACACTATGAAGAACTTTGTTTTGCATGCTATGCATGCAGATCATTTCAAAACAAAAGTACACTGAGGTAGTACAAGGGAAAAGCACTCACAGAATGCAGAATATAGTGTTACAGTTACAGTTACAAAGAAAGTGCAGTGCAGGTAGACAATAAGGTGCAAGGGCTATGATGAGGTAGATTTTGAGCTTAGGAGTTCATCTTTATTGTACAAGAGGTCTGTTCAAGAGTCTTATAACAGCGGGATAGAAGCTGTCCTTGAGCCTGGTGACGTATGTTTTCAAACTTTTGTATCTTCTGCCCGAAGGAAGGGGGAGAGGATAGAATGTCCAGTGTGGGAGGGGTCTTTGGCTGCCTTCCCAAGGCAGAGGGAAGTGAAGACTGAGTCAATAGAGGGGAGGCTGGTTTTTGTGATAGTCATTCGTAATTTAGGGGTGATTTAATGTTAATTTATGGCAGGAGAGCTCAGACTCTTCCTGCTTAATCTGAGAAATCTGGGCACTTCCAGTACCTGATGCCACTGTGTGTGCAAAAGTGCATCCAGATGCATCTAATGGTCAACCATGTTATGGAACTGGTGCTGTGGATGGATTCACAGTGAAGCAGTTGTGATGTTGATATCTGTGTGGATAGCAGGTTTAGTGAGGCAGTTATACCACAGATAAAGCCTGCACAGGCAGGAAGGGAATGAGTGACCAACAGGTAGAGCAGAACAAGGCAAATAGTGCAGGAGTCACTTCTAGCTATCCCCCTTTTTAATGAAAAGACCACCATGGATGGGAAAAAATGACCTTTCAGCGGAAGGCAGCTGTAGTCATGTTAAAGCCAGCATGAGTGAAAGGAGAAGAAGAAAAATGTGGGAAGGTCACAGTAGTATAGGATTCAATCACAAGGTGAATAGATAGATATAGAATAGAATTGATGAAATGAGACAAATGCAAATGAGACTCCAGGATGGTATGTTGCTTCCCTGGTATTTAGATCAAGGATATTTCAGAGAGGCTGCAGGATATTCTGGAGGGCAAGGTTGTACAGCCAACTGTAGTACCACATATCGATACCAACAATAGACATAAAAAAAAAATCAGTGAGGTCCTACATGCTCAATATCAAGGTATGGATCTCAAAGCAATAATCTCAGGATTACTCCCAGTTCCATGAGTTCGCCAGAGTAGAAATAAGGAGATACTTCAGATGAATAAGTGGCTGGAAAGATGGAGTGTAAAAGATGACCAGTCTCCTGGATCTGATAATCTACATCACAAAGTACTAACAGAAGTGGCCCTGGAAATAATGGATCCATCTGTGAGCTTCTTCCAAAATCCTTTTCGGTATTTCCAACATATTGAAGGTTAGCAACCCTAACCCTACTGTTTAAAAAAGGTGAAAAATAGTAAATTACTGACCAGTTAGCCTAACATCAGTCCTGGGTAGGAATGTTAGAATCTATTATAAAAAATGTAATAACAGAACACTTGGGGAACAATAACAGGATTGGGCAATGAAAAGGAAATCATGCTTAGCAAATCTACTGGAGTTTTTGAGGATGTAACTAGATCAGTTGATAAGAGAGAACCAGTGGATGTGGTATCAAAGAAGGCTTCTGGTAAGGTGCCACATAAGAGGTTAGAGCAAAATTAAAGCACATTGGATTGAGGTAATAATGTACTGCATGGATCAAGAATTGGTTGAAGGGTAGGAAACGGAGTGCAGGGATAAATGTATCTCTCTCTAGGTGACAGGTGCTGCCTGGTGGGGTGTTAGTACTTGGGCCCCAGCTGTTCACAATATAGATCAATAATTTGGAAGAGAGAACAAAATATAAAATCTCCAAATTTGCCGACAACACAATGTGGGTGAGTGTGAACTGTGAGGAAGATGCAGAGGCTCCAGTGCGATTTAGACAAATTGGGTGACTGGGCAGATGCAATTTATGTGAGGTTGTCAACTATGGTTGTAAAAGCAGTTTGACAAATTATTATGTGAATGCTGATAGGTTGGGAAAAGGGAGACCTAGATGTCCTTATACATCAGCTAGAGCCATAGAGTTATGCAGCATGGAAACAGGCCCTTTGGCCCAACTTGCCCATGCTGACCAAGGTGTCTTCTTGAGCCCATTTGCCTGCATTTGGCCCACATCCCCGTAAATCATTCCTATCCATGTACCTGTCCAAATGTCTTTTAAACATTATGATTATACCCACCTCCATCGTTTCCTTTGGCCACTCGTTCCACATCCCCACCACCCTCTGAAAAACCTACCCCTCAGCTTGGCTTCAAATCTTGCTCCAGATTTAAAACCTGTGCCCTTCAGTTTTAGGCTCCCCTGGCCTGGGGAAAAGACTGTGACCATCCACTTTATTTATGCTCCTCATGGTTTTATAAACCTCTATAAGGTCAACCCTCAACCTCCTTGGCTCCAGGGAAAACAGTCCCATCCTATTCAGTCACTTCTTATAACTTAAGCCCTCCTACTGGCATCACCCTTGTAAATCTTGTGAAATCCTCCTTGTGAAAACAGCCATTCTAGTGCAGCAGGCAGATGGGAAGTCAAATGGTACGCTGGCCTTCGTTGCAAGAGGATTTGAGTACATGTGCAAGAATGTCTTACTGCAGCTGTTCAGGGTCTTGGTGAGACTCCATATGGAGTTTCATTTGCTGTTTTCATCTCCCTGTCTGAGAATGAATGTTCATTCCAAGGAGGAAATGCAACAAAGATTGACTAGACTAATTCCAGACAATGGCAGGATTGATGCATGAGCAGAGATTGGATTGGTTGGTCCTGTATTGACTAGAATATAGAAGTATGAAAGGGGTTCTCATAGAGATGTATAAAATTCTGCCAGGATTAGACCGATCAGATGAATGGCTACAGAGTCCAGAACCAGGGGTCAAGATATGGGGTATGCCGCATAGATCTGAGATCAGGAGAAATTTCTTCACCCAGAGGGTGATGAACCTGATGAACTTTCTACCACAGAAGGCAATGGAGGCCCAGTCATTAAATATATTTTCAAGAAAGAGAAAGATATATTTCTTAATATTAAAGGGATCAAAGGAAATGAAGAAAAGGCAGGAACAGGGGAATGATCAGCCGTGATTGCTGTGAATGGTGAAGCAGGCCTGAAGGGCCAAATGGTCTAACCCTGTTTCTATTTTCTGTTTTATTTTTGTATCAATATTTAATAAAGGACACACCCTTTGTTCTGAAACTTCTGGTGTCTCCTTGGGGTTATTATCGCTAGTACTTATCACCACTACAAGGCCGGCTCACACACACTCCTGAATGCTTACCTGTCTTCCAAAGACCCTAGACCCCAAATCTGATAATATTCAACTCACTACTGATTTGCTCATCAACTCTGACTAGTCAGCTATCATCTTCTCTCCTCGCCTGACTCCAGTCTAGGTCCAATGGTGACCCATTCTTCCACTGGTATCAAATAACATTAACAGGAAGAGCTACATGACAGATGTTTAACAAAGTAACCAAAATTTGCTCACATCATTCTGAAGAATGTCAATACCCAACCACTTCAACAAACATCCAGCAGACTTCCTTGATGCCGATACAATGACTATCTCGTATGCAACAGAGTAGGCGGTCTCAGGTTGGTTCCCCAGTCTGTGGTATGGTAGCGTACTCTGGGCTTCTTAGCTCACAGCTGTTGATAGTGAGGTGCTGCAATATACTTTGACCTCCTGCAATGTGCTCAAGATAAAGGAAAGAGCATAATTAGTCAGGCTCCCACTCCAAATTTTTATCCACTGATCTGTATCAGGAGGGCCACAAATGTGGTCTTTAGGACAGGATAGGATCAGACTCATTGCAATAATCATCTTATTTATTTATACGATGAATCATCCTTTGGGTCGTACACGAGTGAGAGTCAACAACTACAGGAGGGGAGGAGGGAAGGGAAGGGCTATTTACATATTTAAAAAATGCTGAGTAATAATACATCGTGCATTTAGTTTGCTTGCACTCCACTTTATCTCAGATTTTCCATCAAAGTTACTCTGGAAAATCTGGGGTAAGTGGAGACACAGCTTGATGCAGACCCTGCCACATCTTGGTGGGAATTCTGAGAATATATACAATTCAGTTGGAACCATTGGGAGTTGTTGGTGGGGTGAGCAGATGGGTGGAGGCCCACAGTGTTATGGATGACTCACTTACCCCAGTTAATCCAAAGGAAGTTGAACCATTTTCTATATAGAGTCATAGACAATACAACACAGAAACAGACCCTTCAACCCAACTCATCCATGCTGACCAAGATGCCCGCCTAAGCAGATTTCATTTGTCTGCATTTTGCCCATATCCCTCTAAACCTTTCCTATCCGTATACTTAATCAAATATCTTTTAAATGTTATTATTGCACCTGCCTCAACTACTTTCTCTGGCAGCTTGTTCCATATTCGCACCACCCTCTGCATAAAGAAGTTGTCCCTCAGATCCCTTTCAAATCTTTCCCCTCTTACGTTAAAACCTACGTCCTCTAGTTTTTGATTCCCTTTCCCTGGGGAAAAAGACTGCTCGCATTCACCCTATCTATGCACCTTATGATTTTGTACAGCTCTTTCAAGTCACCCCTCAGTCCCCTATGCTCCAAGGAATAAAGTCCTAGCCTGCCCGACCTCTCCCTATAACTCAGGCCCTCAGGTCCTGGCAACATTCTGGTAAATCTTTGTATGGGTAGGGGAATGTGGAAAAAACAGGTTCACCCACAAATTTACCCTCTCTCCAGTACTCAGGTGATCTGTGACCTAGATCTTCTTTGACACCACAACCATGCTCCTAGAATTTTGATCTTGTGGATTTCCATTTGAAATTAATTTAAGATTATCAGGGTCTTGGGAATCACTGTCAAGCTTTAGCGGGTGGGAAGGTTGTGGGCCTTGGAGGTCGCTGGATCATGGTCCTCAAGGGATTGGAGGGACAAAGTGCTGGAGAGTCAGGAGATCAGGGCTTGGGTTTATTTAGAGTTGGGGTGGGGAGGACTGGTGAGCTGTGGATGGTGGGAGCTGGGAGTAGTGTCAATAACATGCCAGGAGATAGAAGTGCGGGACAATGGGATCCCAATCTGCTGCTGTGCAATGAAAACAAATGTGTCCTGGGATGACCAACAAAGACATCATTTGGTACTAAAATTGGATCAGGCAGTCAAATGTAACTCATACTGGGAAGTAGCCAAAAAAGTTTCCACATTCACATGAAATGGTTATTACCACATTTCACTAGTCCAAAGTTTATTTTTAATTGTGTGGTGTTGAAACAAACAGTGTTTCATAATCCTGTTTTCAACCAATAATTTTAATGAAAGCAATATTAAAACAATGAGTTGATAATGGAAGGGTCGTTTGCAGGTCCAGAGTCAGGCTTAATGTGTTGAATGGTATGTTCTATGATTCTGTGTTATTAAGTTACCAGGTTGGGCAGTAGATGTGTATAGTGAGGACTGAAACAGATGAAAGAATAGTATAACTGACATCATTCCTTTTTAACCAATCATCCTTATATGATTATGCAGGGCTAATAATATAACACGTTTATAACTTTGTACCGGATTTTACAGGAATGGGAGTGTAATGTTGCAAAAATGTGCCGAATTAACCCTTTATAGCTGTTCTTGTTTTTCTGTTAGTTCTCAGTGAACACAAATAGAACTGATTTCACCACTCCTTTTCACTCTGAGAACATTACAAAATAACAAACAATGGCAGCATTTCAAATACAGAGCACACACGCCAACACTTGATGTTAAAGCTCATCTATTAAGAATGATTACTATGTTGACAGAAGTATTGAAGCTTGAGTGAGCATTGTCAATGGAAAAGGATAAAAACAATTAGAAAAGTACTGAATGAATCCATTTAAAAATCAAACAATGTGTGCCATTATTTATTTTGCAGCCTCTCAACTTTACTGATTTATTTTCATTATCATCTGAGATAATGCCTTTAAATTGTACTTTTATTTTAAAGTCTATATACATTGCTAACTATAACAGTTTCTCTGGAAAACTTGTCTGCTTAAACTTGCTCTAAATGGGCCTATTTGACTCCACCCTCCAAAACAATATCAAGGATATAGTCAGTGCAACTGATAGACTTTTGCAGTTTTTAGTTATCCTGCTCTATAAGTGAAAACTAATTTCTTTTTATATCAGACTTTGGGAGTTATTTTAAAAGATCACGTGGCAGATTGCAATGAAGAAGACTATTCAACCCATCATAGCTTACATGCTAAAAGTTGTGTTAGTCATTTTAAACATATTTATTTACTTCAACACCATCCGTACTGCTCAGGTTTTCTTTCTATTTGCAGTTTTAATTCTTGTCAGTTATACATTTCAACTGAGACAAAAGAGACTGCACATGTTGCAGCAACAAACAAGATGCTGGAGGAAATCAGGGGGTCAGACAGCATCTGTGGAGGGAAATGAACAGTCGACATTTTGGGTCGAGACTCTTCATCTGGACTGGACGAGACCCTTCCTCTGGTCATTTCCACTGACATTGTATATTTTAACAAACATGTTTGTTTATTGGACTGAGCTACCTCCTCCAACTCACTGCCTCTTTGAGTCTGGCATCAGCTATATATTGGACCAGCTGGTCTTCTATTAGTGGACAGACATAAGCTATCTCACCAGCTTAGAGGTTCCTGCTCATCCACTCACTGTCACCACTCTGCCATTCCTTTCCGTGTGCCACTCTTTATGTAGTTCACCGTGTGACTGAAGACAGGTGTAAGCTAGTTAACTAGCCTGCAATTTCCCTTTCATCCACTCTATCACCACCCTGCCGCTCCTTTCTGTGTGCCACTCGGTGAATCTAAACCACTCTTGCTCATACCCTACCTGCTCCCCAATAAAAGTCCGCAATACCCCAGGCGTCAATGTGACTATTCTTTCTGATACACCCAAAGGAAAGAAAGAAGAGCAGTAGTCAAATGCATTCTCATGAAAATAACAGCTCAGTTCTGAGCAGAACAAATACTTGCTACCACGCTTCAGAATTTGCTTTGATGATAGACTCATTATCTGAAGGAGAATGAAAACAAGTATATTAAACTTGAAAGGGTATGACCCCTCCATTTTCTTATCAAAGGTCAGCTATAGCTCAATGGTAGTACTCTCACTTTTGAGTCAGCAGGTTTGATGTGCTAGAAGTTCCTTTGAGTACTAACCAGTAGCCCTCTTTCCCGTACAATCTTTGTAGTTTATGAGTGCATTCAGTGAAGGTTGGTCCTAATGAGGAGCCTCCTTCTCTAGTAGACTTCCTCCAGTAGTATTCTGTGCTCTGTATAATTTCTTGCAGGCATTTTCCAGATAATATTCTGACGGGTTGCCTCGCAGCCTCATATGGCAACTGAGGCTCTTGACAAACAGAACCTGCAAAGAGTAGTTAACACAGCCCAGTCCATCAAAGGCTCATCACTTCATTCCATCCAGTCCATCTTCACAGTGCCTTGCCTCAGGTAGGCTAACAGAATCGTCAAGGATGCCTGCCACCCTGGCCATTCCCTTTTCTCTCTTCTGTCTTCTGGGAGAAGATACAGGAGCTTTAAAGCCCAGATGACCAGACTCAAGAGCAGCTTCCTCCCCACTGCTATCAGACATCTGAATCAATCACCTTTGTCACACCCCATTCTCATCCTCTTAACACTACCTCTCTTGGTTATTCCGTTTTTGTCACTTTAGGATTTCTTTTTTCACTACTTCAGATGGCACTACTACTTTTGCACCGTTCTGCTGTTTTGCACTTGTCATATTTATTGTTGTATTTGTATCTATTACCATGTATACTGTTTACTCTCTGATCTTCTGTGAACAAGAAATTTCATTGCACCCTGGTGTATAAGACAATAAGCTAACCTAATCTAATGAAAACTCCATTGTAAAATTGTCTTCCCTGAAGTGGACTTGAGGGGAGTCAAGAGTTATGGAGAACAGGCAGTGAAGTGAAGTTCAAGATTAGATCAGATAGGCCATGATCTTATCGAAGGGTGGAACAGGCTCAAGCATAATATGGCCTATTACTTTTTTCTTATGTTTTTTGGCATATTTGTAACCCAGAGGCCCAAACTAATAATCCAGAGATTTGAATTCATATCCTACTATGGCAACTGTGGAATTTAAATTTGGCTAATAATCTCAAATCGAGAAAAACTTGTCATGAGCAATGATGACAACAAAACTTTTAAAAATATGTTTGTCTCACTAATATCTTTCAGAGGAGGAAATTTACTGTCTTTACCCAGTCTGGCCTTAAGGTGATTCCAGATCCACCAATGTGGCTGACTCTTAAATGCCCTCTGAACTGGCCTACCAAGGCATTCAGTTCAAAGTCAGTTAATATATCTAGGCCTTACTAGTAATGCCCTGATTTTGAAAAAAGTGACTAAATCTATATAATCCACAAACAGTAAAACTCTGATACTCTGTTATCCGATGATTTGGAAATCCCAATGGTTTGGCATCTGACTCACCAGGTAATGTTTGACGCCCTCCTTTTCCACTCACTGGGGTCGGGGTTCCTGCCCTCACTTTAGCACTCTATGGCCCCTCTTCCCGCAATTCCTTTCAAGTCAATAGGGCTCCAGTTCCCCGCTCCCTTTCAACTTATCTGGCTCACTGGAAAATTTATTATCAAACTGTGTAATAGCTAAAAAAGACATGAATTAAAGGAGCATTTAGTTGTTAATAGAAATAACATCCAATAGTCTGGAAAATCTGCCAGTCTCACATCACCAAAGTCCTGAATGTACTGGATTATTGGAGTTTACTGTACATATATTGTCTCCATTGCTGCACTTAATATGCATTCATTTATGCTTTGCAGTATGTTTAAATGATATATTATTTGATGTCAATAATATTTTTACATCGAACAGAACAGTCCAGCACAGGGACAGGCCTTTCAGCCCACAACGTCTGTGTCGATCATGATGCTATTTTCTCATCATTACCTGAACAATTATGAATGTGTTCTTCTTAACCCTGGCAGCTCAAAAATTGAAGAAGTTTCTCCCATGGTGGCATGTCTAACAAAGAATGGCCATTTGACTGAACTTGGTAAGAGTTTTCAGAGAGAAAGGAAGACAATAGTTGGAAAATGAAACTTTACAAGTTACTATAAAATCCCATGTGATCATAGGTCATCTACCTAAACTCAGTTTGATTGATTTCACGAACAGTTTACACACCACAGTAGTCATCAATGCAAGGATGAAACTCCTTTATATTGTTATGGCCTGTTCAATTCAACTGGCATAAAAGAAATGGAAAATGAATTGAGCATCAACACAGAATAGGCTATCCTCAATCATAAAATCTTAAAGGACTGGTGTAACAGATTAAAGTAAACAGAACTCTCCCTTAGAAAACTGAAAAATAAACATGGAGAAAAACCAGAAATTGATGGAAACAGAATGAAAATTAAGGAACATTTCCCCATTAACTCTCGCTACTTCCATTTTCATAAAAGAAAACAGATCTCTTTGTCATCATTTATTTTAGAAAGCACATATGCAATGGTCTAGACTGGTTATTGTCAAGGTGACTGAATGGAAATAAAAGATGACAAGGTAGGTGTACAGTGCTTCAAGCTCTCTTGCCAGAAGTTCTTCAGTTATATACAGACCCTTTACATGTTTACAAAACAAGGACCTTTCAATAAATATCAGCAGAATGATCTCATTTTTTTCAGATGATTTCTGAAAAATTCAGGGAAAACATTAGGATTACAGTTATTTGGTAATCAGTTAAACTTTGTCAAGAAGTCTGAAGGAGCTAAAACTATTAAACATATTTCTGAGGCCCATTTTGACTTCAGAATAAATATTAATGGAAGAGCAAAACAAGACAAGTAATATAATACCCTGAAGGATGTTTCCATTTATATCTTTTTTGTGAAGTTATTCAGAGAATGTAGCAAGGCCGAATATAAGTGTTATGTCATTTTTGTTTAAAAGACCTTATTTTACCAACATATCAATAATCATTTTCTACTGCCGGGGGGTAAGTTTCTGCTTTGGGCTCAGTTGGAAAATTGGGCATAAATTGTGCTTGAAATTACATTGGTTAGGTTATGGTTTATGTTTCCACAAAAATGCATTTGTTTAATCACAAATGTAAAATCTTCCATTAACCAGTGCAATCACTCAATATAACAGAATGTAATAGGTCTTTTCCTTGCATTAAAATACCCATTGATCTAATTAGTGAGTTTGAACATGTGTAATTTTGATAACACAGCTATAAATGAGTTTATTGAAAACGATAAGCCCTTTTAATAAATGCCTAGCCTTGTACTCAGAACTTGAAATGACTGAAACTAGATGAAAGACAACAATATCAAAACATTATTGATAATAAAAACAGAAAACAGAATTAAATCAAACAATGACAGAAAACTCTGGAGGTTATCAAAAGGTACAACAGCATCTGTAGAGAGAGAAATGGAATTGACCTTTAGTCATAATCTGGTGAAGTGAGAAAACAAGCATATTTTAAATTGCAGAGAAGGGGTGGGGTGGGATAGAACAAAGGGGATGTCTGTGAAAGAGTGGAGACCAAGGGAGACTGTAATGTAAATGGTGGCATTTCTGGCTGTGAAGAGTGTGGCAAAGGCTTGGTCTTTGCGGATGATCTGTCTGCAGAAGATGTACATAGAAGGAATACAGTAAGGACAAAATTAACTGTCAGATAAAAAACTGTACAGTTGCTAGAAAACTGAAAAAAGGAGAATTCAAGAAATACTTAGCAGATCAGGTAACATCTGAGGAAAGAGGAAAACATTTATTCATGGTTACAAGAGGATGAACTTATCTAATTTTTGAATTCAACATTGAGTTCCAAGGGTTACAACTTGCATAGCCACAAGATCAGATGCTATTTCTCAAAGTTTCATTATACCAAAGTATTTATCATTTTCACTGATGTACTGCAATCAAGTTCTAAGCAAATTAAATACTTTCTATATAAGACTTTTAAAATATGCCCACGAGTTAATGTGTGCCTGTGAAGCCAAGTTCAATTTGTAGGCATCCTTTGAATAATCAGAATAATCAATTGGTGACATACTGCATCCCATTATTTTGATCTGGGGTTATGGCCAGTTTTGTGTGTGGGGCCATCTTCAAGTAAAACTAACCTTGTAGCAACTGTGTGCAATACTTTGGTATTAAAGTTTGCGGACACCTGGTTTAAAGTGGATATAATCTATTTTTAAAATTAAAAGAAAAACATTACTGATGTTGGAAGTCTGAAACAAAACGAAGCAGGAAATACTGAATATGTTCAGCAGGTCAGACAACATCTGCGGAGAGGGAAATAGTGTGAACATTTTGGGTTGATAATCCTTCACCAGAATCTAGTTCTGATGCTGCCTGGCCTGTGAGTATCTCCTGTGTTTTCTGTTTTTATTTGTAAAATTCCCTGTTCAGAAAATGAAGTGGGTCAATGAAGGAATGCCATATAGTGGTTCTGCAGCATGCTGAAGCCTGATGTAGTCTTGGACTTTCCAATGCAAACCTCAGTAGTGCTTGAAGCTTAGAATCTCACCTAACTGAACAGCCATTGCACATTTCCCTGCAAATGCTTTACGGTGTGGGAAGAAAAGAAACATACCAGGACCAAGGCCAGGATTGGGAGGGAAGAAAAGGCTGATCAAGCCCCTTTGTAACCTTGGATGGTGGATGAGCAGTTAGCCAACAGAAGATTGAGGACTGGGAGTGGTGAGGGTTGGAGGTGTTCAACCATTGAGGATTAGGATGTGGGGGATTGGGCCTTGGGCCATCAGAGTCCTTTGGAGGATAGGATCTGTGGAAAGGGAAGCCTTAGTTATTTGGAGGATCTGGGCCAAGGCAAGCAGGTGGTGGGTGGTGGGGCAGGGCATTAACTACCTTAAAGAAGAGGACCTAGGCTGAGGGGAAGCCTTGGTCATTGAAGAATCAGGACCTGGGGAATGAAAGGCTTAGCTCAATGAAAGAGATAGGGATGGAGCCATTGGGAGGCTGGGAAAAGGTGATTAGAAAAATGGGGCCATGGTTGACAAGGAAGGTAAGATCAGAGGATGGAGTCTTGAGTGTTGTGGGGATGGGACAGGAGTGAGGGTGGGCTGCAGCAGTATTGTGGCGCAGGATAGAAGGCAAGTATAGGACTTACTTTTGCAGAGTCTTAGTTCAGCACAGAACTAAAAAGAAAATCATCGTTCCGGAGGTGACCAATGACAAGCATTCCTCAGGCAATGTAGTAAATTCTTCCTGGCACTAAATAACTAGCATTGTGCAGTAGAGTTTCTGGGCACCTGAGTTTTCACACTGGTTCATTTAATTTCACTTGTGTTATGTTAATAAGCCTAACCCAAACATCTTGTCTCCTGATTTCAGTTTATTTTATTGACATTACATTTCATAAATTCAAGGAGTATTCTTCAGAGTACTTCTTACTTTAGAATTATGCCTAAAGATATTAAATAAAGGAAAAGGTTTAGATTGGTTTTAGGTTTGGTTTTGAAAGGTTCTTTATGAATCTCGGATTGTAAAGGGTTATGTGAAATTCACTTATACACACAGTTGCAGGACAACACCAAAAGAACCACTCAAGTATGCAAGATGAGTAGAGTTGTTGAAATATTGATACAAGTATTCTTAAAAGTAGAGCTGATTTATTTCACTCCTGATTAACATGTGTATGAAGTATAAGTAGAAACTCATGATTTATGGATGTTGTCCAGTTCACAACTGAGATTTGATGTGGCTCTTAGTTAAATCATGGTGTAAGGTCATTCACAGAATAACATAAACATCTGATCAGCTTTTATATATCCTGTGCTTAAACATATGGATTTATCCAATGTCACAGCACAAGCAGAAACTAAATATACTTTGCAGTGACTTTGAGTGGGAGCTCAGTAATTAATGAACAACGGTAGATATTTCAAATGAGGTATAGTTGATAGATTGTTGCAACGTGTGTTGTCAGAATCTTAAATTCTTAAAGCATTTCAATTTGTGGATAAAATGTGTGCTTAAATCACACATTCCTTGACAGAAAATATAGTTGGCTAATGAGTGACTTTAAGCTTTCTAATTTATCACCAATTTGCTGGACAGCACAATTCACAACAGCCCAAAAAATCAAATGTTCAATTTGCACCTGCAGCCAAATAAATGTACTGAATGTACCAGCTCTAAGTGTCCATGTTTGTAGTGTCAGACTCAATTTTCCAGTGAAACAATACAGACATGTGCAAGGGAAATGAGCATATGGGAACCTGGCTGCCTAACAAACACAGTTCTGTTTTGCAGAGAGAGAGGGGCTGAAGATGAGTAATCTCAGGAAACAGGCTGTGTGGGTCTCAGATTACAGACTCTGCCAACAATCAGAAATTACAAAGTAAATAGAGAACGGCAGAGGCTGCCCAGCAACGCTCAGTGTAGGGATCCCCCCTCTGAAGCAAAATTGGGAACATAGCAATTTAATCATCTAACCAAATTGAAAACAAAAGAAAATCTGATAAATTGGGAAAAATACTGACATTTCAAGGTCAAAAGAAAAAAAGACTATACCATAATCAACTGAGCTAATGTTAGCTAGAAGCAAGCTGGTTTAAGTAATAATTTATTTTCAGCCAACTGATTGACACAGACCTCATCTCAGGACAGATACTTTGTCACTGTAAGACAACACTATCAGTCTGTGAACTGCAGGTGTGGAGTACAAAGCACAGAAGTAAGACTAGAATTATATCGTGATCTGTCCCTGCCAATGACTTGTATTCTGTCTTCCAGGAGAAAGCTGATATTCATGTGTAATCTCTTGCTCTCCAGGCAATTACTTTCTCAGTGTTAGAAAAGAGCATGGAAGAGCATCCATGTTCTTAAAAAGACTGAAGTTTTAAAGAGTGTGCCTACTTGTTAATGGAGACACGAGAGACTGTAGATGCTGGAATCTGGAGCAACAAACAATCTGCTGAAGGAACACAGTGGGTTGAGCAGCATCTGTGGGAGGAAAGGAATTGCTGATGTTTTGGGTAGACATTTCCTTTGTCCTTTTGCAGGGTTTCAACATGAAACATCAACAACTCCTTTCCTCCCACAGATGCTGTTCGACCCGTTGAGTTCCTCCAGCAGATTGTTTGTTGCTGTATACTTGTTAAGCCCAGTTTCACACGAAAGTGGAGTTCTAATCCTTCTGAAATTCATTCATTAATCAGTGAACAAGGGATGAATTTCTAGGTGAAAGCTTTTCCCATTCAAAATGGCTCTATAACAAGTAGGTTATAACTGTCCCAAACTACCACTAAGATTCTGTAGTAACAGCATTTAAAGGTTTATTTGACAAAAGTTCACAAATAAGTCAATTTTACTTGATTCATTTTAAAACTTCCCAAGACATTTAGATCAGGTCTGCTTGGCTTAAAAACTAATTCCAGGTGCTCTTCCTCGAAACCATTGTGGGCGATGCATAATGGCAAATCATGAATGAACCTTCAGATTTCCATTGTTGCATTTGTACTGAAGGAAGCAACTACATAAGCTCTTTGGACACTTCAGAGTGTCTTCAGCCCCATTATTTCTCACATGATGAACTAACTGCTGGCATTAGAAGAAATCACATTAACAGAGTAAATACCATTGGCCATTTTGGCGATTTTCTCAATTTCTACAGAGTACATAGTTCATCATGTGAAGGTCAATTAGGAACAAAATTACTCTAGGACAATCATCAGAACTGGAAGACAGGTCATTATCTTCAGCACTGCAAAGAGCAAGAGTAACTATTGATCCTCAGCCAGTAGCAGTAAATGTATTGCTCTCTGCTTCCAACATTCAGCTCAAATGATGACAATGGAACTGAATTTTGAAAGATAAGTACAAGATAGAACCTTTCTGTACTGCAGGTATAACAATGGGGATTGAGAACAAATTTCTACTCCAGTACCAATAAAGTATCAACAAAATGGATCCTGATGTTACCTAATTACATACTACGCATAGGGTGAAAATACCAACAAGTAATGCTGAAAACACAAGGAATTACTACTTAAGATTATTACTATCAATGACATTGAATTCAACAATATCAGATAATTAGCCATTTCTGTTTGTGTCAGAACAGGCCAGTTCTGATGTAAGATTATTCTCTTGATACATTAACTTAGTTTTTCTCTCTCCGCAGTTGCTTTCTGATCTGCCGAATATTTCCAATATTCTCTTTTACTTTCAGTTTTCCTCCAGACACAATGTTCCATTTCTCAGTTCCAGATTGATTTTATTTTTCTCTTAACTGCTTTCCTTCTATTTAATATCCTCTAAACAGATAATAATTTAAGTCATTCACTTCCTTCTTTCAGACACTGCCAAAAACAATTGTAACCCCAGGACAACCCTGGTCTCACCCTATCACAGACATTTTCTTTGTTCTCTCTACTCTTTCCCTCTCTGTAACTTGAAACTTACCTGCTTTCTCACTTTTCCAGTTCAGGTCATGTACAAATGCTTCCTGATCTGGTGAATATCTCAGCATCTTCTGTTGTTATTTCAGAATTTTATGCCTACCCTATATGAGTGATGAATATTGTGAAGTGCTTCACTGGTTTTAGATAGACTCCATTTCTTGAATTAGACTGAGGAGACTTCAAAGCCGTTATCAGGTTGACAAGGTTTACCTTCTGCCAACGAAGAGATGTGATTGCCATCATCAGTAGCCATATCCTCTGATGCCAACACCCTGATCTCTTGAATTCCTTCTCTAAACCAAATTGTCATTTTCTCCTTTAAAATGATTAATAAAATCTGCAATTTTGATGAAGCTTTTAATTTTTCTCCAATATCTCCTCAAATGAGTTGATAATTGCTCTTGTGAAATTTTGGGTTTATTTTACTACACTAAGATCCTTCCAAAAGTGAAAGTTGTTGTTGTCGTTCTTCATACACAAAAGCAATTACAAACCATACACTATACACTTAAACAAGAACTCTTGCGTAAACCACATTTCACAAATGCAAACTTTATCTACGTTGGCCTCTCATGCTATTCTTTCCCTTTTCCAAAGTCTTTGAATGCATTACAGCACCCAGCACAAGCTTCACCCACCTCATCTTTCCGAGCTCACTACCTTCTTATCTAACTGCTCCATCTAATCTACTTCTGATCCAAGTCAAATTAACTAATGACATACTGTGATCCTATAATCATGAAGTAATGTCCCTTCCATTCTCCTCAAGTTGCAGATGTCATTTCCATTTTCCACAATTGTCTTTCCACTGGGGTCTTTTTCCACAATATTCTTTGCTCATGGATCCATTCATATCATCGCCAATCCAATCAGTTCACTGCCTAAAAATGTTTCTCCAATGAGAATCATCTTCACTATCACCAAGTATCCTCAGCTTCTTCTAGCTTCATAATGGTAACAAAACCTGCAAACTTGGAATCCATTTACACCAATGACATTCAATTTTATCTTTAATTTCACCATTGTTGCCTTTCTGTCAGATGGAATCAAAAGTTTCTTTTGCTGCATGTTAGCTAGACTGTCACCATTATATTATCTTTTCACTGGAAATGATGCACCATCTCTGTGGCTTTTCACTCAGACTGATTATCCATGAGTGCAAGAAATCCACTAGTTGCTCATCATGGAACTTCAATAAGAGCAGATGCACTGAAAACTATAGTGACTTGACAGATTATGTATAGCTGTCATTACCTTATCAGCAAGTGCTGGATGTTTGCTCTGTTTCACAGTAGGCCATCAATTGCCATTTGCCTAACATTGCTAGAGATCATCAATAATGAAATATATCTGTCTCCTTAAAGAAAGGATTAATACATATTGATAATACTAATATGCTGAAAAGAATTTGATGAAGAGGGTTGAAAGGAGTAGCTCATGAAACATTAATATTGACAAGTTGGATTAAACGGTCTGTTTCTGCATTGTATATGCCATGTCATATCCCTTTGATTTACATGTGTTCGTGTGTGTCCAGCCACATGCTGTGGCAGGAGCAAAGTCAGAGCTTGTAATTTATTATGAATTCCATTGAGTAGTTCATCCATTGTGTGAGACAGGAAGCAAAGGCACCTTTCTTTTGAAGAAGAGGGAGTTATCAGCACACAACTGATTTCAGGATATTCTTACAAACCAACATTCTCACAAGCCAGACGTTTTGCAACATACTGTTTCCCTGACCAAGGAACTGTATGCAATATACAGAGGAGAAAATTAATTTAGGGAAAGGAAAGGTAAGTATAAAACAATGTAATACTACTAAATTCATTTTTACACCAGAAATAAAGACAAATCGATTGCTAAAAGCCTTCTTCTAAAATCATTGTGCCTTGGAAAGGGCATTCGGATGGTATTTCAGTACCTTCGAGATGTACCATCGTCTTCATAATTTCTACGTGGAGGTCCCCTGCAAGGACTCCTCAGGATACGACATGCAAACCTTCTAACAATACTTTCTGCCAACACAAGAAAGCAATTGCTAAGATATTTGTAGTAAATATAGAAACGGGAGTAGGTCGTTTCATCCATTGAACCTGTTGTGCTATTTAATTAATCACTCTGATCTTCATCTTAACTCTATCAACCCATGTTGGTTACATAACCTTTACATATCTCAGATAAAGAAAAGCTTTATCAAACACAGTCATAAAATTGTTAACCTAGTACAAAATTTTATATAAACTGCCAGTAAATCAACAACATGGAAAAAAAGGAGAAATTTATTTCTGATTGCCAATGTTAAATGCATGAAGGAATATTGGCCATTGATGAGTGAGGAGAGGTGAGTTCAACTGGAGGCCTCTACCCTTCCACACATTTATAACTGGCAACTGAAGACAGACATCTCCCCTACAGAATACATCACACTGCAGACATGTTCTCAGGAGGATCTCAGATGGTCAGAGTTCTGATTGCTCCGAGAAGCCCCTCAGATCTCTTTGTGTAGCCCCTAAGGTCTGTGGAACCCAGCTTGAAAGCCTTCAAGTTGCACAATTGTTTGTATCAGGACGTTGCCAAGGAGAACATTATGAAAGATTTGGATTCCCTGCCAGGAACAATAAATCATTCATTGAATTATTTTAACTGGAAATCAAACCAATATTTTTTTTGTAAAAGAATTAAGCACATCCGCAGATAGCCATGAAACATGATCATTTGCAGCACCATAACTTTTAAAAATACCAATAAGCTTGATTACATTTTCCTGTCCTGCCTCAGTTTTCATAATAATAATGTTAGATTTGTCAGTTTCTAATTGGAAACATAATTTCACATTCAGTCGCTGCCTCTTGATAGTTGCTGCTCTGAATCTTGGCACCTGATCTGCCTCCCAGAAAACAACTGCAACGCAGAGGAATAATATCAGTTTAGTAACAGGCAGAATTGACAGAACATCGGTTGGTGTTGACTTTATTGGGAAATAGGGCAAACTGGCTTTAAATGTGGAAGTTAACAGCTGCTAACAATTGAAGCATGAGTAGCTACAAGGTTAATTTTTGAAATAGTGTTCAAATGTATTATATGGGGCAAATGTTATATTGAAATCAATGGAAAATATTTGATTCTTTTTTGGCTAGCGTGTGATGTTATTACCGAGATGATAGCATTTATAAGTTGCAACCAGATTTGCTAGAATCAAGCCACCACTGAAATCTGTGGCCTTATTTTACTCAAATTAATATATCCTGACAAGACGACAGTGAATGAGATGTCCAAAACATGCCTTTAATTAAGGATGAATAAGATTTAGCCTGGCAAGAGCCAGGCCAATTCAGACTTTGAAACTATGGGTTGATTTGGGCCAAGCCAAAATCCAGTTTAGAATATGAAAGCTCTATTTTGACTTCTGCCTGTCTCTCCTGAAGGTGTAAACCCCCTGCTGGGTTAGCATTCCAAGTCTTGATATCCTCACCTATATCTTTCTTTCTATATCTCTACTGTGAAACCAAAAAGCTATTATTGCTGTGGAGCCATCAAAATGGAGCACAATTTTCCTCATCAAACATCCCCAAATGTGCACTTTCCAACACAGGTCACTGGATAGTAATCAGGAGCAGGAGTTCCAGTTGATTTTTCCTTTTTCTTATCCAGGGGCCTGGAATCAATTGTAGTGCCTTTATTACTGCTCTAGCTGGGATTGGGTAACTTAATGCAGACTTAGAACTCACTGTAGAGACCTGCACATGTCAATGTAACACTGCATTTTTGGCACTAAAAATTCATACTATGAAGTTGTTCGACTTGGCATCAAAATAATAGTCTCCTGATAATATTTTCACAATATCATCCTTTAAACTGAAAACAATGGGAGCTTACTTGGGATCTAGAAGTTAAATAATCAATAAGATGAAAGGATCACTGCACAAAAGCAGAGGAAAAGTTGGGGACTTTATTGGCAAACCCATGGAATCTTGTGCGTGTAAATCTCAAGTATCAGCTGGTGGATGAGAGGGATTTTAAAAATTGACATAAACCCTGGGTGTTTCTGCAACTGAGAGATGAATTTTGAAGAGTGGGTAAAGAAATAAGCACAAGAAAAACAAAAAGATAGAGACAGAAACAGAATTAATAAGAGATTGAAAGAAGGAAAGAATGTAAGGAAGAGTGTTTGGACCTTATTAATCGATTAACTGTGCTAAATGTAGATGAATATGAGAACACAAGAACACAAGTGCACAGAAGAAGAGCATGGGCAACTCCTCTTCTGTGCAAATTCCCTGATTCTCTCAATTCTCCGATCTTCCATAAACCTATCTACTGCCGTTTTAAATGCTGCCAATGATTTAGCCTCTGCTGCACTCTAGGGTAGAAAATTCCAGAGATTAACCACCCTCTACGAAAAGAAATTCCTCCACACTTTGGTCTTAAATGACTGCCCCTTATCTTGTAACCATGTCCCCTTGTTCATGACTGTCACTGTGGCAAACATCTCATTTACTCTGCCATACCCCTTTAGGATCTTAAATATTTCAAAAGATCACCCTTTGTTTTTCGAAACTCTACTGACTTATTTACCCATTCATAATTGGACAACCTTCTCATCCCACAAGTTAGCTAACTAAATAACAGGGTTCATCTCTTTACTTTCACACCTGCTTGGGAGTCATTTTAATTGTAATATCTTCCAAAATGTAAACATACTTCATGTGCCTTGGTAGAGAGTTTACAGTGGAAGACAATGGTATTAATTAAAGGTGTAGGTAGACATTCCAAATTCTGATTGAAGTTATTGACATGATTTTCTGGAGATATTTGAGATGCTCTACTAGTGTATTAATCAACATACCAACTCTAATAGCACTACAGTATGTTGATTTATGGGTGGCACAGTAGTGCATTTAGTAGAGCCACTGCCCTATGGCTCCAGCATCCTGGGTTCAATCCTGGGTGCAGTCTGTGTGGAGTTTGCATGTTCTTTCTGTGAATATGTGGGTTTCCTCCGGGTGCTCCGGTTTCTTCCCACATCCCAAATACAGGTGAGTTGGTTGGTTAATTGGCCACTGTAAATTGTCACTTGTGTGTGTATGTGAGACATAGAATATGAAGGGGTTGATGGGAACGTGGGAAGAATAAAATGGGAAGAGTGTTGGATTAGTGTGAATGGGTACCTGATAGTTGGTGTGGATTTGGTGGGGTGAAGGTCCTGTTTCTGTGCTGTACAACTCAACCACACTGTGACTCAATGGGAAGAAATCTAAGTAGTTTCCCTTTGGATTGAGCTAAACAACAGCAAGAAATTGGAATACAACTGGAAGTGAAATTATAAACTGCATTCAAGGATGATTCTACAGATAAATGAATCAATCACTTGATCACAGCAATTTTGGAAATTATTACTTTATTATAATTTAAGATTTTAATGACTTAACATATCCAGTTGTAGGCAAAATGCTGGAAGGGGAAAGAGAGGGATTTTCTGTCTGCTCAGAAATATTATCTCAGTGAATATATTGCTACTTCAGTAAGGAAGGAAGTACTACTTGACCTGGCCTGGTAATGAAGCCAAAATAAGGGAACAATTGCATTAAGTTGAGTTTAAAAATAGATCAGGGAAAGGAAAAGTCAAAAGACAAGAAACTTTACTTGGGGGAAAAACAAGCAAAAATAACAAGAAATCTTTCCAAGAGTTGATGGAAGGAAATATTGGCAAAGAGCAGTGTAAAACATATGTAAAACAAGGGATGAAGAAATGTATAAATAAAATACATCGTAAAGGACAATATTTTGAAGTCTGAACCTGCATGCATGTTTAGAGAGAATGGATCAAATTTAAATGTAGAAGAAGAATTTAGGACCAACTGACAGACAAATCAGAATAAATATAAAACAATGGCAGATTAAAAGATTAAAACAGAACATCAGAGGAGATAGGACGAAAAAGATTGGTGGAATTTTTGAGGTAGTTTAATAATAAGAGTTTAATTCAGGTAGGAACAGAATTATTAACTAAAGAAGGGTGTTATGTTGTGGTGGGAAACTGGGTAATGACAAAGGAGCAAAGTAAATACTGTAAATACTGTGAGCCTTGAGTTTGTGGATCCACCAAAATATTAGTGTATTTTACTAATTTAAGGTAAAATTACATCAGTTTACTCAAACTTAAGGCAAGCAAGTCATGGTGAATTGATGACTACCATAGTGGCCTCTGAGTAATGCCAGGGAAGGAATACTAAACTTCTTCTGACAAACACTGCTGTGGAAAGTAAAATTGGTGTCAGTCTATGGGAAAACAAAATCAGTTTCCTTCTTCCAGAGAGGAGACAATGATAAGCTTGGAATTTATAGGCCAGCTGATCTTATTACACTTGACAGTGGCCTACAATAGGCTGAGAAAGAGAATCGATTTACGGAGCACTTGGGGGACTATGTACTGACCATGACCATTCACAACAGGTTGCAATTGATCTCCCAATAGAAACTTAAAAAATTAATGCAGTTTTTTAAATTCTCTTAATATATTGTAGTGAATGTCATCTGTTTTTCTTTTGAAACTATTTTGAGCTTCAGATAAACTAGACTCAATAATATACAGAAATAACAATATTCTATCCTTCCAAATTTCAGTGGAAAGAATATCGTGAGCAAGGATATGAGTCTAATAAGTTATCTAGTGAATAAACAATGTTTTAAATGTATATTTCTTTAATGTAAACTGCAGATAAGCTTCAGCCAAGCTAAAACAATCATTCTCCAGGGGGATACATTATCAAGTTCAGCTGGTGCTATATCTGAAGCATTCAGTTGGTTACTGAAGGTTATTGTGTTCTCCAGAATGTCCTGATTGTCTCCTCTGTCTCCATCCATGCATTCACCCCTTCCCAAAGCACCTTCCCTGTAACTATAGAAGAGTGCAGAGCTGCCTTCTTATCTCTTATCTTCCCACCTTCAAGGCCCCCAAAACACTTTACAGATGAAGCAGCAATTTACTTGACTTCTTTCAATTTAGTACACAACATTCTCTGTTTGAGATGTGGTCTCTTCTACAAAGAGGTTACCAAGTACAGGTTGGATGGCCACTTTACAAAACATCTTAATTCACTCTGAGCATGAGCCAGGTTATCTAATTGCCATCATCATAATCTCCACCCAATCTCACTTTGCCCATTCTGTCTTTTGCACCAAGTTCTGATAGTAGATCATCAACCTGAAATGTTGTTCCTGACATGGTTATTACTTGATCTGATGAGAATTTCTAGTATTTTTTGTTTTACTGAAGTATTAATAGGATTAATGAATTAATAGTCATTTGGAAACAAATTTGAAGAGAAAGGATTTGAATAATTCTGTAAATGAAGTGGATTCTTCCTGGCAGACCTTTGGTCTAGACTATTGCAATACATGATGAGTGTTCACTATAATAATTAGTGTTATAGTTTGAAAATTTCAACATAAGAATGGTAAATTTCTATTTTAGAATAAACCAGGTACCTCTAACTTCTGAAATATGCAGTAAAATTAATAGAACTGAAGAGAAAGATAAGTTATGTTTTGTCACAAAATCCTGTAATTTCTGTTATATTGTGATGTCTATAATATCAACCTACTGCTGCACAGATCAGTATAAGAGCTGAGATGTCCAAACATTGCCAGAAGAATATGTTCCATTCAGGTTCCAGTTGTATGGCATAATTATTCCTACATGATGAATTTAGGGATCGTACCTTCATAAGCACAAAGAAGCTCCCTATTCAGATAACCTCTGAAACAAACAGTTTAGGACTACAAAGCCAATTCCACGCCATATCCTTTTATATTGAAGTGGTATTACAGAATTATGAAAAATTAGAAAGCAGAGTCTGCATGCATCTCTCCAACGTTCAATTTCTGAGGATTTGCAGGATACTTAGTTAGAATAATAGGCTAGAATTGCACTGTGCACAACAATTGTGTAAGTTTTATCTGTTACCACAGGAAAGTAAATTTCATTTGCATAAAATATACAGAGCACCATGTACGTAAGTGATGCAGATTTGAGGTGATATATGAAGTACAAATTTTCCAATGTCCTGGGCCTTCGTAGTTCTAAAAGGAAGGTGTCTAGATGATAGAAACAGAAACATAGAAAAACCTACAGCATTATTCAGGCCCTTCGGCCCACAAAGCTGTGCCGAACATGTCCTACCCTAGAAATTACTAGGCTTACCCATAGCCCTCTATTTTTCTCATCTCCATGTACCTATCCTACAGTCTCTTGAAAGACCCTGTTGTATCCGCCTCCACCACCATTGCCGGCAGTGCATTCCACACACCACTCTCTGAGTAAAAAACTTACCCCTGACATCTCCTCTGTACCTACTCCCCAGCACCTTGAACCTATGTCCTCTTGTGGCCACCATTTCAGCCCCGGGGAAAAGCCTCTGACTATCCACCCAATCAATGCCTCCCATCATCTTATATACCTCTATCAGGTCCCCCCTCATCCAAGTAAACGCCTTTCTAGTCTGTCTATTCCTATCTCTCTCCAGTGCTATCGTAAATGATGCTGGAAGTGCCAGGATAATCACAGGAGTGGACATTTCTCCAAGGCTGGAATCAACATTATGGTGGTGGAGGTGGATTCCCCAGGCAAGAAAGTGTGAGGTAATGCATTTTTGGATATTAAATACTAACAGGACATATCCAGTAAATGGCAGGGAGCTCAGGTGTGTTGATGTACGGAGGGACCTGAGGGTGCAAGTTCATAGCTCTCTGAAAACGATGACACCAGTGAATAGGGTAGTGAAGCAAGTGTTTGGCGTGCTTGCCTTCATAGGCCAAGGCAGTGAGTATAAGAGTTAGGATATCATGGACAAAACATTGGTCAGGCAACACTTGGAGCATTATTAGCATTTTGGTGGCCACACTAAAGGATGGATGTGATAGTGTTAGAAAGAGTACAGAAGAGTTTCTCCAGGGTGTTGCTCGGAATGGAGAGCTTTACTTATAAGAAAAGATTGGATAGGTTGGGTTTATCCTCACTGGAATGCAGCAGGCTGAAGGGTGACCTTACAGAGATTCAAAAATTATTAGGGGCATAGATAGGGTAGATAGTCAGAGTCTTTTCCCTAGGGTGGGGGAGTTTTATACTAGATGGCATAGGCTTGAGGTGAGAGGGGAGTAATTTAAAAGAGATCTGAGGGGAGAGTTTTTCACACAGAAGGTGGTGAATATCTGGAAAAAGCTGCCAGAGGAAGTGAGAGAGGCAGATACAATTTAACATTTAAAAGGTATTGAACAGCTGCTTGGATTGGAAAGTAGTGGAGGGATATGAACCTAATTCAGGCAAGTGGGATTAGTGGAAATGGGCATCACAGTCGGCATGAATAAGTTGGGCCAAAGGGCTGTTTCTGTGCTGTGTAACTCTTTAATTCTGTGACTCAGAGCTGTTGGGATATGAAAGCACTCTACTGCAAAATGTTGATAAATCTGGTCCATCATTCCATTGAGGCTGAATTCATCATTGTCTTCTGTAATGGGTTCTGCAGCAATAGTTCAAGTAAACTCTAACCATTTAAGAAACTGAGTCTTTATGATGCAGTCTGCGTTTCCATTTGTTACCTCAACTGTTTCTTGGCTGTCTAGCTAAGGTCCAGTTTTGCATCAGTGAAGTCAAATGTACATCACTCAACAATTGACATCATTGCTTGTGCCACCTTCAACATCTTGCACATGGAAGCATACAATGCAGTTATGTTGTGTGCAACATGTGCTAGGAAATCACAATCATATTTTAGGATATCATTTTCATTTCAACTCCATTGTGCATATAAAGCATGTGCAAGGTGATTGAATTCTGATGCCAACATGTCTCAAAGCCTGAAGAATACTGGTAATGGACACCATCTATATTCTGATATCATGGTCTGTTGGACAGCAGTATAGGATTCAGGTGATGCTGCCTCCCCTTGAGACAGAAATGATGAAGAGATCTTTGTTCCATTTCCTCAGATGTCTTCATGGAAAGATATTCAAAGCAGCCATTGAGATTCAGTCCAAGATTCCAATCACTCTCACATTTGTTCAAAGCAGTCTCACATTTTAACAATGTTACCTTCATACCATTTAGTATATAAAGACAGGGGGCCTGAGTTACAAGGAGAAGTTATGGAGACCAGGACTTTATTCCCTGGAATACAAGAGATTGAGGGGTCACCTGTTAGAGGTATATAAGGTCATGAGGGGCATAGACAGGGTGAAAGCACGTAGTCTTTTTCCTAGAGAGCAGGTGCTACGAACAAGAGGACATAGGTTTATGATCAGAGGCAAAAGATTTAAAAGAGACATCAAGGGCAACTTCTTCACGCAAAAGGTGGTGCATATTTGGAAAGAGCTGCCAAAAATAATGGTTGAGGCATGGACATTAGCAACATTTAAAATCCATCTAGATAAGTACATGGATAGGAGAGGTTTAGAGGGCTAGGGGCCAAATGCAGGCAGGTTGGACTAGCTCGCTGGGCAACATAGTCGGCAAGGATGAGCTGGGCCAAAGGGCCTACTTCCATGCTGTACGACTTTATGACTCTACAACACATTGCACAAGAATGAAAAATGTGGACTTAAACTGACAGTTAGAAAACTCATATGATAAAAAATCAGAATTTAAGGAAAGTAATTGAACTATTATGAAAGCTTTCAGTAGGTTACATTCTGTCACAAACCAATAAGAAAATAATTGGATTCATCCAACAAGTTATTATGTCGCAGAATCTTGACTTTCTGTTCCATATCTTCCATGGTATAAACTTGTGACATTGACTCTCTTTATTTTGCCTTGATGTAAGGGATGATATTTTCTTACCCAAGTGCAGGGATGAATAAAAAAAATTGTCCTCACCATTGGAATTCCAAATATTGATGGTATCAATGGAGAGAAACAAATAACAGGAGATGCAGATGGAGCTCTGATTATTGGCTGCATTGAAGCAACATTTCCTTTTATTGACAGAGCCTTTACTTTCCAGAACTAGGGAATGGGGACAGTATGGAAGGAAGAGAACTAACAAGGAGAGAACTGCATGTTTGCCATCAGCTTCATTCCATGTATCAGAGAACCCTAAGTTCCCTTACTTAAATCCAGCATTTATATTTCTATCTACCCTGACTATCCTTGGCCATTAATTTAATGTTAATCAACTTGTGATTATCCAGCCGAAGAAAAAGATGGCGCAGGTAAAGTTGGAGGGAGTCATGGTTTGACACCCACCAAACCTCACGTGGGTCCATACCTCCCACTTCCTGTTCCACTGATCAGAGCTGGGACTTGAACAGAATATAATTGTGCTCAAGGCCAGTATCCAAGTACCCAAATTAACTGGTTAAGAGTTAATGTGGTGAAATCAGGTTAGACTAGAATTATGAAGCCTGTGGTTGTGGCAAGAAGCTGACCACACAACCCCATTTGGTCTACTCGCTGCTAGAGAACAGCCATTGTACAGTCTGAGATCTTGCTGAGACCAGGTTGTTAACTTTACATTGCTCCTATCAAAGGAAAAATCTCTGGCCTTAGTGAATGAACATGAGATAAAGAAGTCCTGAATCAACAAAGTAAAATATAATTTTCCATTCCAAGCTGCCCTACATTAGAGATTTTATTTCTTTTGAAATATAATTTCATCTTTCAGTTCAACATCTACAAGGACCTCCCAATGTTATTTTTTGACAAAATTAAATACACATCCCAATAATTTTGTAATGCTCTCAATGTTGTTTTTCTAAAAACTTGCTGGCAGGACCTCAATGTATAAACCCATCTTGGATGCTAAACAGTGCTCAGCTTAAAGCATGTTTATGTTCATTGTCTCACAATTGTCACTAGAAATGTTTAGAAATAGTTTATTGACTCTGATGTTAATTTAAGCAGCTTGTTTCGTAGCCAAACCAACTAGACCCATTTGTGGGCAGACATTGAAAGTAGTAGGAATGCAGTCCGTCTGAGCTCAGCATGAACTGGAATTTCACTGCATTTATGCCCAGATATATCCATCCACAGTCCAAGTGATTCACCTAAAAGATCAGACAACTTTGAGTGCAAAGTAGTTATCTATGTAAGTAAGTTCAAATCTTCACAGTCTTTCCTGTTTTTTCATCAAACCCTCAGTTCAAATTAAACTCTATAACAACGCTGCCCCATAGGCGAGAGTATTCTCCAACTGGACTTGCCTGAGGATCTTTCATATTGGGATTTGCAATTGGGGCTTCTTGTTCATCAGAAAACAAAGCATTTTTTCTGGGTTTTCAACTGAGATTTTCTTCTTCACTGAGATTTGGATTGCATTATATGATTTGATGCATGCTTTTTTTTGTGATCTAAGTACACATAGCAATAACATTTTGAAAGCCCCACCAATTGCAGGTTCCCTAATACAATGTTGCTGACATGCACAAATCAAGTTGAAATTTAAATTTTTAAAACTCAGTATAATTTCATATGTGAAAATGGCAAGAGACTGCACTCCCGTCACATTTGGCTCATTGAGAACCAAAAACGCAGAGGCTGGTGCAACTAGAGAGTGGTACTCATATATGTGTTTGGTGGTGGCGACCAATGATGAAATTGTTTGTCAAAGTCATGCTGCAGTGTTTCCTCAGGTGGATTGCAAAATCTGGTCCATGCTCATACTTGGCAGTTTTATATTTGGGCTCCAGTGAAACTGTAAAGGCCTGGATAGAGTGGACGTGGAGAGGATGTTTCCATCAGCAGGAGAGTCTAGGATCTGAGGGCGCAGCTTCAGAATAAAGGGATATCCCTTTAAAATTGAGATAAGCAGGAATTTCTTCAGCCAGATGGTGGTGAATCTGAGGAATTTGTTGCCACAGAGGGCTGTGGAGGCCAAGTCAATGGGTGTATTTAAGGCAGAGATTGATAGGTTCTTGATTGGTAAAGGGTTAAAGGATACAGGGGGAAGATAGGAGAATTGGGTTGAAAAGAAATCAGCCATGATTGAATGGTGGAGCAAACTCAATGGGCCGAATGGCCTCATTCTGCTCCGATATCTTGAGGTCTTATGGTCTAAAGGTATTTTTGATGTCAGCTAGATATGCACAACATTAGGTAAATTTTCTGGTCTAGTTTTGAGGTGTTCCCTACAGGAAACTCTAGTTTCAAATAGCTATACCTCTATAAAGGAAGTGGTAAGCATAGGCTCGAAACTCTTCCTATATTTTCACTCAAATTCCACTAATTTATTTCCAGTCAAGCCTTGCTGGTTTTGTTAGAAACAGTGCATCATGGCAATTGAAAATCAAGCCTCAGATCTACCTTGCTCACAGCTATCACCAAATTCCACCAAAAGGTACACAGCAGCATTGATAATTATCAGAGGTCCATAAGGAACACTGGCCTACTCTCTCAGTTTGTGAGCATAGATGGAGGCAGACAGCAGAACTGCAGGGCATAATTGAGAGCAAAACAATTTTATGTAAGTTAACAATGCTCCATTGTGACACCAGTAATAACTATTATTAGTCAGTGCCCACCAAATATTAGACATCACTTGTAGCACCAGGTCATGCTTCTATATATCAATTTTTGGGATGTTTCATGTCATGAAGCTAAATTGGTTTTTGTGGCATATTTTTCCATTCACTCCATGCATGAAAGACTGAATCAAAATAGAGAGTCTTAGGTTTTTGAGCTGGAATCATAAATCTATGTTTGGCAAGGAACTTCAAGGAAGGAGGAGGTTCCGAACATGAAAGAAAGCCATTTCCTCTGGATTCCTCATCTGGTGGAATTTGGCCTCCAGGCCTGCCTAATTATCTGGTGCTGCTGTTTTAACAGTGAGGGCCACAGTCTGTGGATGAGACAGCAGAATAAAACGTTAGCTGTGCAAATAAAACTTGAAGGAGTAAGGAAGAAACTTGCACATCCATTTTCTTGCATGTTTAGTTTGTTAATTTATAACCAGATATAATCTACTTCATTTGAGTCTATAACAACAAATTCTATTTAAATATATGTTTGCTATATGCTATTTTTTAAGCGAGACCACCCTTTATTCCTGTCAATTGTAGCTTCCCAAATAAGAATCTTATTTCTGTGGCTCTAAATTGATCACCAAATGGTATTTTCTGTCTTGCATTCTGTATCATTAAAGAAAGATTGAAAGATAGAAAACTTGCCTTTATTTGGTACTTCAACACATCAGGTCGAAAGATTTAAAAATTCTTTACACATGCTGAACTGTAGGAAAATTAAATAACTATAGTCATAAAGGGAAACACACCAACTATCGTGAGCACAGTTAGATCCTAAAAAGAATAGTGAGATGGATGTTTGATTAATCTGACTGCAAGTTATGCAATGAAAAGATATATTAAATGGTAGGTGCTTATCCTCTGATTGTTATTTTCCTTTAATTGAATGATATGTCTGGTCATTTATAGAAATCTCAGTGATGAAGAATCAAATCTCATTTGTCAATAACAAATGCAGACGTTAGCACGAACACCATAGGATTACAGTCAGTGAACTGGAGACAAAAGAAACTGCAGATGCTGGAAATCTGGAGCAACACACAAAACACTGGAGGAACTCAGCAGGTCAGGCAGCATCAATGGAGGGAAATGGACAGTCAACGTATCAGGTCGAGACTCTTAATCAGGATGGAAAGAAAGAGGGGAGGTAGCCAGTATAAAAGGGTGGGAGGAAGGGATGGAGCAAGAGCTGGCAAGTGAGGTGGGGGGGAGAGTGGGAATGATGTAAGAAGCTGGGGGGTGATAGGTGGAACTGACAAAGGGCTGAATGGAATCTGATTGGAGAGGACAGTGGACCATGGAATAAAGGGAAGGAGATGAGGAGGGGAACCAATGTGAGGAATGTGTGGGTGATGGGCAGATCAAGAGGGCGGGGGATGGGGAAGAGATGGGGTGAAGGGACCGGCGGGATAAGGAAAAGAAACGGGAGGAGGGGAGTGGCTACTGGATGTTAAAGGAATTGATGTTCATGCCATCAGGTTGGAGACCACCAAGGCAGAATATGAAGTGCTATTCCTCTAATCTGCATCTGGCCTCAACCTGGCAGTAGAGGAGGCCATGGCGGTGTGGGAATAGGAAGTGGAATTAAAATGGCTGGCCACTGGGAGATCCCGGCTGGAATGGTGGACGGACCTAAGGTGCTCGACGAAGCGATCTCCCAACCTGTGTCGGGTCTCACTGAACATCGACTGACCATTACCCTCCATAGATGCCGCCTGACCTGTTGAGTTCTGTCAGTGTTTTTTGTGTTGCTTCAGTCAGTGAACTGTTGTAGCAATGTCACTGAAATCAGCTCTTAATTTCCTGGGTAAAAGATAGGATACTGAATTTCCTTTGCTGATTTTTATTCAATGAAACTCTATCTTTAAAACTCAATTTATGCAATTTTTTGTTGACTTGCTATCAAAGATGAGTATTACTGATCTTTGAAGATTTTTAAAACAACTCAGTCCATCTTCCACAAAGGAAATAAAATGCAAAGGATTACCGAATCATGACAGGGATTATGGAAAGGAACAAAGATAGTAGCGTAGAGTGAAAAGTAAGTAAAATAATGTTTATAAACATTCAAAAATTCCGTCCATCTTCAATAATCCCACAAACACAGAGAAACTATATCTCATTACAACCAGAAATGCTGGATATATTCACCTTCCTGAAGAAATTTCCACCTTTGAACTCAATGGGTCAAACTCCAAACGAATGGTTTTGAAATGTTCAGCTCTGTTTTACACGTTACTCAGGAGTTACACAGTAAATGGCAGGGCCCTGGAGAGTGTTGTAGAACAGAGAGAAATAGGGGTACCAAGTACATAGTTCCCTGAAAATGATGACACAAGGTGATGAAAAAGGCATTGGACACCCTAGCCTTTATCAGTCAGGGCATTGAGTACAAGAGTTGGGACATCATGTTGCAGCTGTACAAAACATTGGTGAGACCACACTTGGAGTATTGTGTGCAGTTCTGGTCACCAAGCTATAAGATGGTACTAGGACTGGATGACTTACGTTATAAGGAAAGACTGCATAAGCTTTTTTTTATTCCTTGGAGCATTAAGGTGAGAGGGAAAAGACTTAAAAGGGGCCCTGAGAGGCAACTTTTACATGAAGAGGGTTCTCGATATATAGAACAAGCTGCCAGAGGAAATGATAGAGGTGGGTACATTTATAACATTTAAAAAAACATTTAGACAGGTACATGGGATATGGGCCAAATACAGGCAAATGGGACTAGCTCAAGTAGCCAATTTGGTCGGCATGAACAAGTTGGGCCAAATGGCCTGTTTTCATGCTGTATAACTCTATGACCATGTGACGTTATGTCTAATATATAGCTGAAATTTCTTATTTTGCATATTAATCAGTCAATATTTTTATTTATATTTACAATAGTGAGAATAAGAGATTGAAAAGCATTTAATTTGTTATCTTCTTACCCTCAGTGCTGTTCCATTAAGTCTTGCAAGCAAGCATGAACAACTAAAATTAAACAACAGAGAACAAGATTCTTTGATGGATCATGCTGTTTATCTAGTAAATAGATGAGTCATAATTCACAGGAAAGTCCCTAATCTGCTTTCCCAGGCTCCAGTGAGTTAGCAGTTTCTGGTAGAGGGGTAATTATTGACCCCAGAGCTGCTGAATGAGGGATCAATTCTACCACTGTTCATGTACCTGATCGCAACTTGATCACCATTGAAAAGAATGTGGACAGGCCTTGGACTATGGATAAGGGCTTGACCGATATTCAGCCAGTATTTTGCTACTGTTCGTTATGCATCACAGAAAACCTTAAACTATATTTTCCACTCTTCAAGAAAACTAAGAGTAATTTTCCCGTAAGTTTACACACTTCAAAGAAAACCTGGAATGTTTATTCCTTATAATTTCTTTCCCAGTTAGTATTGCTCAACACCTATGTGTGGAACAGAATTTTGGAAGGGTATTACAATGCACAAACATTAATACATTGGATGTTTAGCAGTACTAATCTGGGGCAAATTTCTCCCCTATCCTCAAAGGTAAACTATACAACAGCAGCAAATGAAAATGAGACAGAGATGGTGTTGAAAGTAGCGTCAATTTGTAAATGCTTTACCAGTAATTAGCAGGCTACGTAATCAGTATGAATGCCGAAAAATATGTTACTGCAACTATGAAGGGCACAAAATATGTGTAAAATGGCTCAGTGCTTATGTGAAGCTGGATTTTTAGACCAGCAAGCTCTGGTGTCATGTCTTTCATTGGGGAGCAGCTGGATTGTAGGAGATCAGCAGTGGAGTAGGCAGAGAAGAATCACCACTGCATCAACAATTCAGTGATTTAGTGGAAGTTCAGGAGATTTGTGATCCATTGAGTAATCAAGAAGAAAAACATTTATTTACTCAACGCATTTCATAATTTCAGAACATCCCAAAGCATTTTATGGACAAGGAATTACATATGAGTTTTAGTAGTCAATGTGGGAACCAATCTTGCCAGAGAAGGTAATAACCTGATCATCTCTCTTTGGATGATGTTAATTGAGCAGACATTTGACTAGGCCACCAGGGAGATTGATTTTAAGTCCATCCAGTCATATGCTTCAGTGAAAGTATGGATGGTGGCTTGGAACTTAGCCTCTGAGAACATGAAAGCATAAGCATCCTTTATGAAATGCAATGTCTCCACTGTTCCCAAGGAACTTTTGGTCTGCAGTTCCTCAAAGTGAAGATGGAGCATTTGGATCGGCATTCAGAATTTCAAGGGAACACACAGAGCACCCACATAAGTGGCAGAAGGGTCAGATCACCCATATCCCATAACCCATCAGGTGCCCCAGCTATGGAAGAGTCTGCAGTTCTTACACTGGTCTCATCAGCTACCTCAGTACCCACAAAAATAGAGTGGAATCAAGTCTTCCTCAGTCCTGAGGATCTGCCTAAGAAGCTGAGAAATCCACATGAAATTTTTTTTAAAAAGGAAAGGCATTAGGCTCGTTTAATCCTTTGAAATATGTTATAAACTGAATGATTGTTATTGTGATTTTCCTCTCTTATAAAGTATTATCAAGACAAAAGCACTGATGAAAATTATTCTTGTTTAGTGTCAATAACACACTTAAAAGTGCAGGGATAATTCATACTGACATGGAACCTGCCACCAATGTGAAACATCTTACATGCCTCACCTTTCAGGGAAGGTTCTAATGGATCCTAGTGCAAGGATTATTACTATCCTGCAATTGTTATCCCAGTTGTTATGTTCTTACAATAATTATCATGGCTATATCGGCGGGGCGGGGGGGTGGAGGTGGGACCTGATGAAGGGAAGAGAATTTTGAACTTGTTCTATGGTGAAATGATGCATCTCGTCTACATTCTTCCTCCTCTAGGACCCCGACTTATACTGTTTAACAGGAAGTGGAAAGGAATATGAATAGGTGAAAGAACATCAATGATACATGATGACTTGTGGGGAAAGCATTGCATGACATAGATCAGATCTAATTGTTGTGTAATGAGTGAAAGACAGTCCTTCTGCTATTGATACTTCACTGTTAGTGTCCTTTAGTGAACCTTGAAGTAGTTGATTGTTTTAATGGCTTATAGTTGGAGTGTCAGAAAAGAATCTTCATTGTTGAATATGTACATCATTGATTTAAAATGTTAGCATCAAAGTATATCACCTTACCCATTCAATGCCAGTCTGATCAATATGTTGCATTGCTCTCAGCTGCTATAGTTACAATGTTGACTAATCATTGTCAGGGTTTAACAGCAGTCCCAAGATCTCCACCAATGTTTAGACATGCAGAGTTGAGCTCATCCAATGAAAGTGCACATTGTTCCTGCATTGAAGTGTTGGATTTAGTGCAGATGAATCAGTATGGAAGGATATTAGGGGTTTATGCATTTTTGTGCTCTCCCAGTTGATTATTGGTGTAATATGTTGATATTAACACTTGTGGTGCAGAGAGTCACTTCTCTTGGATTTAGGCACTATGATTTTCAGACTCCGTTTGAAATGTCAGGGAGTCTCTTATCCCATGTGCAGTTAATGCCTTCCTCTGCCACTCTGCTGGGTGATGACTCTATTGTTTTTGCTGGGTCTCCCCTGTCTGTTAACCTTCCTCATCGTCCTGCTCTTCATCCTCCTGTTGCTCTTCAGCCTGCTCAACAAGTCCTTCAAATTCTATGACTCTGTGTTATTCTTCCTCTGACACTTCTGGCTGCCCTTGGAGAGTTAGATTGTGTAGTACACAGCACCGAATGAGGAAGACACAGAGGCACAGCTGCTCATTTTCCAAAGACCCTAAAAGTTCTAGTGTAGTAGTACTTGTTGTAGTAGTGCTCAGCAGCTGTGCTAGGGTGCAAACTGGGGAGAGTAGCCAGGGAAGAAAAGTGTAGATCTTGCACAGCAGCATCAGAAATTGTCTGACTGTTTGAGCTGCTTTGAATGCATTCACCATGTCTCCCAGGAACATCTTCAGATAATTCACAGCCACCTGCATAATTAAGGAGTGGAAACCTTTTCTGTTGAAGAAAAGTCCAGATTATTAAGGGAAGTGGATGAATGCCTGCAAGACCGGCAAATTCCATCAGCTGAGATGTCAGCTGTTTCTACTGAAATCAAAGTGCATGAAACTGTCTTGGTACTAATATTCAAATGAAGATGTATGACCAAACAATGGTCTACAAGTCATACCGTACTACTACTATTGTACAAGCATGGAGTCATGGTGGATTAAAATGATTTTAGGAAAATGTCACCTCCTCCTCCTCCTCCTTGGACAAGAGGCAGCACTTAGTAGGAAGCTTCGACACATTCTGGAAACTGCAAATCATTTTGCAAAGTTATTATGTTGCACTCGCTTAAAGTTTGCCACAAGATTTGCTTCAGCTATATTAAAAGAATTGTAAAATCAATCTTTTTTACTTTAGTTTCTATGGTGGTTATTCAATCTCTTATTATTTTACTATTAAATGGACCTGTAAAACTATTCCTACCAGAGCTGCCTGCCTTAAAAAGCCAGAATGTCAAGTTAGATACTCTGTTACTACTGGTGACCCATAACCTTATGGGAATGCAGATGATATTATTTTTATGGGGGTTAGCAATAAAACATCACCATTAATATACAATTAACATAAAACTTGCCCTAGCTGTGTGTACAATATGATTCCATTCTGCTCTTTAGTCCTATAACTCATAAAGTCCAATTTGTCAAATCCGATAAAATCCCAACCTCCCGTAATTTTCACTCAGCATTAAATACACTGTTTGGATAATGGAACATTTCCTACTCCTTGCCCCATGTCAACACCAAGTATTCCTTCATTAGGTGTAACATGAACCAGATACAATTCTAAACTGCACCAACAAAGTAGATTGACCCCCAACTTAGAAGAGCACCCCATACTGCACCAGTTTAACATTTTGTATTTCACACCAATCATCTTCTGCCTCTCTGATCTGGATTGCCCAATTAGTGCCAATTAGCAATGAATTATAGGCAATTTTACACAGTGGGCTTACATCCACTGGGAACTGGCTCAAGAAAAGAAACTGCCCAAACTCATTTTTCTGACAACCGCGAGAAGTTAAACTTTTATCCCATCAGTTCGAGTTCTGTTTGAACCTTGGGTTTCAAGGTGAGAGTGCTCTAATATGCCATGCAATCTTTTCTTTCTCACAAGCAATTGGACATTGACAAAAACATTACCTCTTTGCTTGAATAAATGTTCTTTATGGCCACTGCTTATTAGAGTGTACTCCTAAGAAGAGGTCACAGTAAAAAAAGGTGATGCCATATCTTCATAGTAAGATATTTGCTCACTTCAATGCAATCTTATTTATTGATATACTTACACCTTTATAGTGAGATCTGTGAACAAATTTCATTCTGCATCTATTTATTTACTTATTTATTTTGGGGGATTTGGGTGGAAAAGCCAGCATTTTCTGCCCATCCCTAATTGCCCTTGAACTAAGTAACTTCTGGGTCATCCAGAGAGCATTCAAGAGTCCAAAATGTTACTACTGCATTTCTTTATACCTCATTGTGTTTATCAAATCCAGTTCTCAATCCCTATGTTATAAATTTATAACATATTGGTGTGGAGTATACAGGTATGCAGAATTTCCAGTGTCTCAAAATCCGATTGCTAGTTTGCAGAAAAGACCAGTACCCAATATGTCCTCAGGTGAAATCCAGATATTTTCCCATTGTTAGTGGATGAGTGAATAATAAATTCACAAGTAATCATGAGATAAAAGTATCAACTGTTGAATATCGAATAACAACTGAGTATGAATAAAAGTCAAAAATAGGTAAATCAAAATGGACTATCCATGCTGTTTTGTCTACAAGTAACAGCAGATTTTTTTCCTCCATATTTAGAATTGTAATACTTATCAGTTTCTAGGAGCAACAGATTTTCATGTCAGAAGTGGAATTTTTACTTTTTTTAAAAATTTTGATGCATCTGTTTAATTTGTGGCTTATCTTATGTTCTGGTTAGAATGACACAGAAAGAGTCCATTCAACCATCAAATACATGCCAGGAGAGCAATCCCTTTTAGTCTCATTTCTTTTCTTCCTATCTCCCTGTACCCCTGCAGCTTATTCTCTCTGACATATCAGATCCCCTTTGAGCTTTTTCTTCAACATAAACTTGCACTGAATAAGTAATTAACAGCAGCCAATTAACCTACTGGCCTGTCTTTAGGATGTGGAGGAAAATGGAGCACCCGGAGGAAACCCTCACACAAAATATGCAGCACAAATGCTGTTGTTTGAACTAACTAGTGATAAAACAGAAGCTGGTTTCCCTGTTCTCCATAAAATGAAGGATTCGAGCCAGGAACCAAGCATGATACAGCTCTTAACCTATTTATTGGAACCTCAAATAAAATGCACGAATGCTGTCTAAGGACTAATCTGATCATGACTCGAAGCAGGAAATAAATATGCAAGTACTGGATAGGATTAGCGTTTGATTATTACTTCTTTATGATCAGAATACTCAATTATATCTTACAATTTAATTGACAGCTATTCTTTTCTGATGTCTCATGCTGGAGATAATAAACAATGAAATATAACATATTTTGACAGATTACCATTTCAGTTTTGATTATATCTACACAATATGTACATGACAAAAACATAGCATCACATGTGTCTTATCAACATTTCAGTGAGATGAGTGCGGAAAATATCAGTTGTGAGATTGAAGTGAATATTCTGAAAAAGAAAAATGCTCTTTAAAACTACTTACGTCTTTCCTATCAAACTTTGTATCATAAATGTCTTTTGAGGTCTCCTTTTAGCTTCTGTGTTATCTAAATTCAAATATAAATTTTGATATAGAATTTTGACCTGAAAAATATGCTCTGAAATATTTTTGTGTAATATTTTTGCTGCCTCTACAAGGTCCTCAATTTCAAATCATCTTATCAATCGATTTATGGGGATAATTCAATATAACAATGAATTTAAGATTTGTCTGAACTGAAACAATAGTGATAGATGATTAAACAAATGATTTAAACATCCTATGATTACCTTCTCCCTGCATTATAGAGTGATAGCACTTAAATCAAAGTTATGGGCTTTGCTTCTTGTGTGACTTTTGGTCATATTCCAGGGAGATGATGCATCTGTTATGATTTTAATTGAGGAGAAACAATAAATCAAACTCTAGGCAAATAATTTGATTCACAACCCTCTGTGAGAAAAAAATTCCTTCTCATTTTCATCTAGCTGAGTGCCCCCTGCGTTGAAACCATGCCCCTGAGATCTATTAGGCCTCCCTTGGAATTTCAATAAAATTACTTCTTATTCTTCAAATTTCCAATTAATTTAGATCCAATCTGCTTAACCATTCCTCATCAGAGAAGTCTCTTATCCCAGGAACCTTTTCTGAATTCATAAAAGTTGGAGGGATTCAGCGGGTCAGGCAGCACCTATGGAGGGAAATGGACAATAAAGTTGCGCAGCAAGAGCCTTCATCTGGACTGAAAGATAGAGGGGAGATAGCCAGTACTAAAGGGTGGAGGGAAGGGGTAGAGCAAGAACTAGCAGGTGATAGGTGGATCCAGGTGACATGGGGTGATAGGCAGATGGGGGGGGGGAGGTGGTGGAAATAGTTCCTACAGTTGGGAGGTGATAGATGGAAGGGTTTGGTAGGAGCTGTTGAAGGAAGTGAATTTTTGTACTGTGAATCATACACTGTACTGGTGACATGGGATGGGATTTTAAGCAGATTGAAAGTTTAGTCTAGTGAAAAATAAATTTTGAAGCAGTCACAATTTTGGAAGATGGAATAAGTGACTTCTGAGGCATGTCTAATAAAAACACAGAACAAGAGGTTTAAGTTATGACCTCCTGAGGTGACTCAATTGTATTTTTAAGTTGTGGACAGTAAAGGTACTCTGTTAATTGTACAGAACATGAAGTCAGACTATTGGAGGGACTGATGCCATTGAACTTGAAATATTTATTTTTCAATTTTTTGGCAAAGTCAGTATTTATTGCCTTTTAATTGCCCTTGTGATGGTGGTGATGACAACAGAGGCCAGGAATACAGTTAAGAGTCAACAACATAGCCATTAGTTTGGATAAATGTATGGTGTTTGGAGAGAATTCCTTTGCTAAGGTGCAATCGATTTTTACAAAAACCAAGGAGCTTCATCATCACCATTACTTGATTTTTAATTCCAGACTTTATTTAATTAATTGAATTTAAACTCCACAGCTCCCAGGGCAATTTGAGCTCATGTCTCTAGATTACTAATGTGGAGCTCTACATTTTTAATGTGGTAATTTTACCTCAATGCTACTGTATCCCCAAGTAAAAGACAAACATCTACTGCTAACCCAAATTTGTAACACTGGGATATGAACGACATGTTATCATTCCATGATATAACAAACAATCTTATTTCTATTCAGTGACAGATGGATGCCGAGGGATGGTTTGCTTCATTTATAGAGTCTACAGCTGGTAGTCTCAGCCTCAGGATAAAGAATTGTCCATGTAGGATGCTGGAAGTTGTGAATCTTAGGAATTCCATATTCTAGGTGGCTGTAAATATCTACTTGATGGTTATCTTCAGGACTGAGATTGATAGATTTTTCAGCATTAAGAAATCAAAGGATTTGTGAAAGTCCGTGAAGACTGTAGATGTTCAGCAGAGCAGACTTGATGGGATATACGGACAATTCCAACTCATATTTAATGCTCTTCTGATGCTTTTTGACTTTGATTCAAACTCAGCCATTTTCAGCCAGATTTACAGTTCTGTGGAGCCTTAAAGGCATTCCATGGCAAGGTTTGGTAAACCTTCTGTTGAGCATTACAGGTACAAAGAAGAAGAGCTGCAAGGTGCCTGGGTATACGGCAAGAAAAAAAACTGCCTGTATCTAGTGCAAGAAACCTAGTATGCAAAGACTGTAGCTATAAAAGAGATGCTTATTGACGTATATTACCTCCTGAACAAAGTTCATAGTAGTTCATCAAACAGAACATACCATGTGGCAGTGTCGAATTAATTGTGGGTGGTGGCTTCTAATTCTTGGCAGTGTTTTGAAAGAGATAGTTTTGTATTCAGTCCACCGATCCATGAAATAGGTAGCTGGTGTGCTGTTTGGTATTGTCCATCAACAAATAACTAGAATAACACAGGCCACAGTTGATTCATTTGTGAGTGGCTGTTTTCTTCTTTTTTAATGGCTGATGTAGATTTAGAACAACAACAAATTTTTACATCTGGGTGGTTACTCAGGTATTTGTGTCAGGAGCAGCAGAATCTATTGCTGCAGAATTTAATTTGACATTCTTGCTTTAGGTATCAACCTCTACCATAGTTTGTATGGATGCAGTTTAGAATTGCTCATGATCTTTGCAGAATCAGTGCTGGGTTTTCATGAGTTGCTCCTGATCTGAGGCATGCCAATTCTCAATGGCGAAACGCTATGCACTTGCATACAGAATTGCCATTACCTAGAGGAGGAATGATGGCACAATAAGCTCGGCCAAAAGACAACCAAAAAAGAAAACTTTGACAGCTGCATCTTGCAGCTTAGCTATATGTCAAATCTTTCATAAACCTTGTATGTTTCTGATCTCTGGTTTTCAAAAATGTTCCATAACATCTAAAAACAAATCAAAGAGTAATTCAATTTAAAACCAACAAAAAGAAAACAAATACTTCAAAGCGCTTGAGTACATAAACAATTGAAAACAATTAACTAACCATAATTAATGCAAAATATATGAATTATCTAATACCTTGTCTGCTGCAGCTGTGTCATTCTATGCCAATGGATGGAGATGCAGTTCCTGCACTAGATCTTTAGAGCTGACTCCCAAATGTAACTGCTGGAAAATTACCCTTAGTTTGCACTCCACTGAATCCACGAGGAAGAGTCAAAGAGTAGCCAACAGGTTTAGGAATTCTGTCTTTGCACATGCATATGTAGTGATCCCAAACTCAGAGAGACTTTGGTGGGTTGGGGAGGGGGGTGGTGGCAGCAGGGGGAATATCAATCCCATGTGGAACTTTGTGCTGCAAACTCCAAGCCAATACTTAAGCTGCTGTCTAATACATCATTTAATTTACTGCGGCAAGAAAAGAGAGCTGTGATATGCAATGATGATGGTACGCACAACACTGCAGAATCCAAGAACAGTGCAGTAATAGAGAGAATATGCAAGACTTGGAATGTCATAAACCAAAACGGTGGTGTTTCAGTGATTTATCAACATGGTTTCAAAATTCTTGAAACCAAATCCAACTTATACAGGTGGAGTTTATTGAAGTACTTTCAGTCCATTTTTGGCAGGTTTTTGTTTCCTGGCAAACAATGTAGGATAACAATCTGCCACAAGTGAATTCCTTGATTTCAACTTAAATGCTCTATGAATTACAGTGATTATGGCAGTGCTTGTCACAGAGGAATAGCATACTCTGAATATGCTTTAAGAAGATATTCAAATGTGTGAATGGGATTTACACTGCACTGTGGATTTTCAGAAACACTTCTGACAATTTGCTGATTTTGCCCCAGTACAATATCTGTGCAGTTGAATTACAAATGACCCATGTTTATCAATTTTTCCGTTGCTGTTTTTGCCCTGTGAAAGGCCCCTTGCTGCTATGCATATTTCTCCAGACAGGAGGGTGGGCGGATTGGTCTGGTCTGCAGATGTCTCCAGAAACACTGTTAAAGCCATTACATCATAGAGGAGGCAGGACGTGAAGGAGGTAGGCTTTGCTAGTGTCACCACTTTTCTTGAATATCTACAAATTAAAGTATATTTAGATCTGTATAACCTACATGATGGATCCTGTATCCATTTCGCTATATAGCACAGATGTTACCGTTCAAGTTCTTTTGATGAATGTTACAAATTTCAACTATTGTTGGTACATTGAGGCCACAAAACTAATCTATCTTGGTTTGAAACAGCCCCATATGAGTAAAAGGGAGCTGTTTAATTGGTTTTGTGGCATGGTATGTTAACTTTTGCTATATTGAAAGGAAGTGTGGTTGTGGTCAGAGGGATGAGAGGTAAGTGTAGGTTATACAGGATATTATATTTGATAGAGACAATGTTGTTTATTCATGCCTGAGCTAATATTTCTTAGTCTTAAGTAAATGATGTTAGTGGAGGGAGTTTTGCCTTCCCAATTTACTAGAAGTAGGGGTGGTGCTGAGGGGTTGTCTGGTGAAGATGCTCCCCAGAGGGTAGGAGAGATTTTTTTTGGTGCATATATGAGGGAGTGGATTTAATTCACCTTAACATGTATTAGATATACTAATAAATGGAGAAAATTGGATGTGGTGAAGATAACCACCCATTGACTTTAATGTGTGAATTTGAAGAGACATTGTCTTGAAGTTTAATAGTTTTTGTACTGCCATAGAGAAGAAAATAGGCAGTAAATATTTTAATGTTATGGACAGATTTAATGAAAACTTGCTGAATGCCATACTGGAGCTGAAAGGGCAAGCAAGGAATTCACCATCATCTTTCCTGGTGATGATGGGAGAAAGAATGAAGTTGACAAAGGGGACACTGAAGTTAGCAGCAGGAATGTGGTCACCAGTGACTGGAGTCAATACTGCAAATGTTTTAATGACTTTATCAGATCAGGAAAGGTGAGCACATAGCACATTCACCTTCATTCTGAAATGCACAATATAT